>NC_065449.1:17277438-17930620 GCF_917563875.1 Diabrotica virgifera virgifera
TTCGCAGAGGTGACGACAGTTTGGAGAGATTAATTGTTTCTGGAAACGTTCCGGGGAGAAGATCAAGAGGACGATCACCAACTAGATGGTCCGACCAAATAAAGAATTTAGCTGGAAACTCATTCTGCGAAGCTCTTAGAGCAGCTGAAGATAGAAACCAATGGAGAAACATTATTAGGAATATTGGAAGAAATCACGATCCTCAGTAATGAGGAAAAAAAAGAGAGAGATTATAAGTCTCCTTTTCCAGTCTTTGGGGAAATTGTCCTCCCTCCACATCCTTTATCAGAGTGGTTTGACTAGCTCTGGTGTTGTGCTTGGGCAAGCTTTTAACAACTCTGGTATAATATTGTCATTGCGAAGTGCTTTCTGCGCTCTCAGTTTTTATATGGTCATTTCTATTTCTTGCATTGTTGGTTCATTGCTATTGATACTTAGTTTTTTGATCTTGGGGTTATATTTTGTGCGTCTTCTGGTAGTGTTGCAAGTGTACTTACAAATTCATTGAAATATTCATGCCATCTTTTGACTTGTTCATCTTTTTAAGTTTTTAAAATTTTGGTTTATTTTGGAAACGTCGTCACCCTTAAAGCCTCGGCTTTAAGGCTGCTTTTCCAATTTAAACGTCGGCAAAGAGAGATAGAAAATATTTAATAGTGCAAAGAAAAGAGCACACAGTTAACACCCTTTATTACTGTGCACTTAATAAATATTTATTTTTTGATAAAATCGGTCGGACCCAGAGCAAGGACCATACGATACCAGTGTGAGCGGTAGAATTTTTATTAATTGGGTTAATTCATAAAATGATAAAAACCTTAAGAGGCTACAGTAGCGATCAACAGGTAGCAACAAACGCGTTCCAAGATTGCGGCTCTAATTTTGAATATTTTGTCGAGATATTTGGCACACATATTCGTATAAATGGCGGTACAGAGCCCACTTTCAGAAATATGTTAGTACGTGAAAATTACTCTATAACTAAATAAAATATTGAAAAAAGGAGCCTGTACAGCCATTAAGAAGAAAAAAAAAACTTTCTTCAAATAAACTTTTTTATCCCATGCCTAGATTTTGTGTAATCTTGGAACTACTAAAATTTTTTATTTTTAACAAGAAATCGAACATATTAAAACTAAATAACTAATTAGGCAACATAGAGAAATTATCACTGTCATTTTGACAAACCTGCGTCAGATTTTCTCTAATCTGTTCTGTCATCTTTATCGATATCTGTTCAGTGCAGTAGTGTGTTAATTTAAGAATTCGTTTTTGTTGTTTCATAGGAAAGTAGTGTTTATTGATAGTTAATTTATTATATGTTTGTTGTTGTTGTATAAGTTGTTGGCCTGTTTGAAAGAATAGATTGTTGTTAATTGTGAGTTTTAGTTATTTGTAGGTAGGTAAGTATTGCCTTTCTAGACGTAAGTAAAGCATTTGACAGGGTCTGGCACGACGGCCTGCTGTATAAAATGAACCAATATGGTTATAGTGAGGCGATGACGTGTCTTCTCTCGTCATACCTAGCCAACAGGAGGTTCAGAGTTCGGATAGGGCCAACCCTGTCCGAAGTTGGGACCATGGAGGCTGGTGTGCCACAGGGGGCAGTGTTGTCGCCATATCTATATACCATATATACGGCAGACACCCCAACTGAACCCAGATCGTTGCTAAGTCTATACGCAGATGATACAGCGATAGCTTTTAGCAGTACCCACCCAGGTTTTGCAACAAGACATCTACAAAGAGCTCTTGACGAACTACAAGAATGGTGTGTGCAGTGGAAAATAGCTGTCAATCCTGACAAAACACAGGCCGTTATGTACCAAAAAAGAAGAGGCAGACCAAATGAGGTACTATCCCTATTTGATACCCAAATTGAATGGTCAAATCAAGCCAAATACCTAGGCGTAATGTTGGACAAAAGGCTGACCTTTACAGAACACGTAAAACAAACGGTCAACAAAGCTAAAGCCCTTAGGAGTCAACTGTCATCGCTAATAGGTCGAAAGAGTAAACTGAGATTTAAGACAAAGATTAGGATGGCAAATTGTATAATTTTGCCAACACTAACATACGCCTCAGCCGCATGGGGGCACACGTGTAAAACCAACAAGAAAAAAATACAAACCATCCAAAACCACATGATCAGGGAAGCTCTGAATATACCTACATATGTCCCATTAAGATACGTATTTGGACATACGCAACAAAAGAAAGTCCTGAGAATGATAGACGAAAGAGCACATGAAATATTTAACAATATCAGAAACCATCCTAGCAGATTATTAAGAGAATTGACTAACTACGACGAAAACCAAAGAACGGTACATAGACGGCCTAGACAGCAGTTAGCTGGATATAGGGGAAACCCTTAAGAATGAAAAATTGAGATAACCACAGAATATCGAAACACAAATGTCGCCCTTCAGGCACTAAGTACCCTTCAGGTAGGTCAAATGGACCATAGCCGCGGAATGTGAGCATCAAGGTCACGTACCGACAGACGTGGGCTTGATGGCCACACCTTTCGGGCGCTCAGCCGTCGAGGAGAACAAAATTTATTTTGCCAATTCGCCGGCTGAGTGACCGAGCACACACGGTCTGGACAGCAAGACACCGATTTAGATTGGTGCCTTGATGTCCGGAACACATTTTTTTAGGACACAAGTCCAAAGTAAAGTAAAAAATTAACTTAGTCATTAATAGGGAGAAAAGCTCTTCTAGCTACCCCTAAAACCAGGTGGCTTAACCACATGAAGTAATACAAAGGGTGTCCCATTACCCAGGGCATCCAAAGTAACATTAAGATCAACGCCTCCCCATTCGGTATGTCCTTCGATGGGGAGGGGTGGAGGTATAGCTTGGGGGTCAGATAGGTACCACTCCATTACGGGGTGTGACCGGTTTGATCTTCGGACATGTGGGTTCCACTTTTCCATTGGAACACACATGTTCCCCGGGGCTGGGGTTGATACGAGCATGTGTGTGTGTGAGGTAAGTATATTTTACGTAAAAATATTTCGAACTCTAATGCGAGTATATAAAGTTTTAGGAGGATTTTTTATTCTAAAAATATTATCAATAGTTTTACAAAATGGAAAAATAAATCAAACGAAAAATAAAGTGAAACCTTCCAAGAAAAAGTCCATTAAAAACCGTGCCAAAATTATGCGAAAATCGAAATTTGTTTCGCTTCACAACAAAAAATGATTATTTATTATTGTTTTATTATTAGATATTTCATGCAAATACCTTTCTTAATACCTATCTTAACATAAAATTTTCACCCATTTTGGTTTATTTTTCTAAATATCTATTTATTAATAATAAAATCGTTTTCTGTTACTTCCATTTAGCGCGACTATGATATTGTCAAAATATTAATCTTAGATAATGTCACAGAGTACCACTGTTGCCAAAGTTCATGATACTATCTCCCGAAGTTATATTTTGTTGCTACCTGTTGATCGCTACTGTTTACTCTTAACACAACATGGTTTGACCATTATATAGCAAAATTACCACGGCACTGATCGTATCAGCTCCCTAGCTCAATTCAAAGGGGTACTTTTTAGCACTTGCATGTTAAATCTCTTTGAACTGTGTCATTTTACCGCCACTTTACCGAAAAATGATCCGCGCTCCTCGGGACAATAAAAATAAAGGAAAGAGGCAATAAATTAGGGTTTGGTATTAGCTTAAGAAGCATCAATAATTTTGAGAGAAATTTCGCAATTTCACCTTGCTTTGAATCTATTTCACGTTGCGTTGAATCCGGTCTTCAGTTTGTATCTTTTTCTGTTACATTTTTCTATTTCACTCGGCCTGTCCTTCCAACGTTCCATGGAAGTTCTTTTTGACTATTCCCATTAATCTTCTTCTTGTTTACGTGCCATCTCCGCGACGGAGGTTGGCAATCATCGTGGCTATTCTGATCTTAGATGCTGCTGCTCTGAATAGTTCGGTTGATGTGCATCCGTACCATTCCCTCAAGTTACGCAACCATGAGATTCTTCTTCTTCCTGCACTTCTCTTGTGCTGGACTTTCCCCTGTATAATTAGTTGAAGTATGGTGTATCTCTCATTACGCATAACATGCCCCAGGTACTGCATTCTCATTAATGCGACAGTTTAAAAAAATATAAACAGTTCTGTTTGTTTATCGGCATTTTCGATCAATAAAATAAACTAACATATTTTTTCCACTGATATATTTAACTTAATTTAACTTTATCTTAACTGTAGACTTCCAATCATAATATTTTTTCGTCGAATGAGAACAGTGAACTAAATCAGAGACAATTTTCGCTAATAATTCTTTCAGACTCATCTTTCCGTTAAATTAACTAGTCTCGAAAAGACATAAACAAGAATTCTCGTCTCTTTCATTTCGAAAGACAACAATAAAAGTGAATATGTTTTGAAAATAGAATAATTCTCGGAGACCGTTGAGAATGGCCGATAAGAGCTTGCTTATGTTTATTTTTTTGTTTGCGTTGACCCATTTTGTTTATCGTTACGACGGAAAGTTGGATAGCGTGCCGAATGCTTGCCAAATAGCCGAATACATAGATAAGATATGGGGGTAGTATTTATTCGAAAAATGCGGTAGGGTTTTTGGGGATTTGCTTTGGGTTTAGCTAATGGATAGCGGAGATAATTTAACGAACTCGTTAAACGTTTTGTTCCTGTAATATTATTAGTACAGGAAAATAAGCAAAAGAACTAACCTGTTTGTGACACTGACGCCTCCAGGCAAACGACAATTGTTTTGAGTAGTATTTACATCTAAAACAAGAACCAATATGTCTCATGCAGTCGACATTTTTAAAATTAATTAGTTATTAACAAATTAAAGTCAAACACGGTCAATTTTCGTTTTTTTTTTGTCTCTCAGCAAAAATGGACTATTTGAAATCAAGTGTACCTTCTTTAAGATATTAAGATGCTCTCACTCCCAGAATTTTATTTTTTTTACGTTCTATGTAATAAAAAAATAAGAATCAGCGCAATTTTAATCCGCCACCCCTACCACCGTAAACGTCATTGTTTTGTTTTTGTCTATTTCAAAGGGGGATGCAATCAGTTTAAAAATTTCAAAAAATTCACGCCTATAGTTCAGGCTTTTACAAAATATGTCTATTTTCTATAGACCCGCAGGTTGAGTGTACATAACCTCAAATGCATTTTTTTTTTCGGAAAATGCGTATAAATTTTTTTTGTAGTTGGGTAAAAGTATGTTTTTAATTTTGTGTATTTTATTAAAACCTATATTTCCAAATTTTTCCAGATCTTTCCGTAAGATGCGCCATTCTCAAAAACCTGGAAACTTGGTTTTTAGGGGTTTTTTACGATTTTTTATAGGTTATATATTTATAATTTAAAGTAACTGAATTTTTTAATACATGAAAAAATTAGACGAAACACATTCAACTCCCCAAAAGCCATATTTTTAAAGTTCTTAGAAGTTATTTTTGTGAATTTATTTGGGTTAATCATATTTTTAGAGATCAATACAGTCTGAATATTTTTTTTTATTTTTTTGCGGGTTTTAGGTGGTTTAAAAATAAAAGAGTGCAATTTTATCCCACCACCCCCTCGCCTATCGCAAAAAACGCAGAGACAGCTGCAGGTTTAATTTTTTTGTGAATTTTATCAAAAGCTGTTGTTTCAAATTTTTGCAGATTTTTACGTAAGGTACGCTTTGAAAACTCCGAAAACACTTGTTTTTAGGGGTTTTTAGGGATTTTGGGGGATTTTCCTATTTTATATGCTTAAAAAAGGATCAAATCAAGGTTTTTATATAATTAATATAATACTTTAAGTAACTGAATTCTTTGTGACATTTAAAAATTGGGAGAAACAAGTTCAAACCCACAAAAAAACAAAACAACCCACGGTTTTGGGGAGTTTGAACATGTTTTTCCATTTTTGAAAGTCATAAAGGACTCTGTTAATTCAAATTATAGGTATATATAACCTCTAAAAAATTGATTCTTAAAAAAATTGGGTTTTTAAAACGAAAGGCGACAACGAGAAACAACGCTAAAAACAATAAGCGAGGGAACGCTACATTGATAGTTTTTTCTCTTGAAACTTGAGAGTTTTTCTCTATTGTCCCATCTATCCAGTGTTGGTTTGTGTAACAAGGAAGAAACTCATATCGATTTTACACCTTTTCCCTCCACTAATTTTTTCGCTTGTAAATGTATAAATTATTCACCTTTGATTTGACAAAACACTATGAACTTTATATTAGCCCTGTGAGTTATCTCAACGAACATCGCTATTTTCAGTAAAAGAAATCTTCCCGCTTTCGAAAAAAACAGGTATAACTCGCAATGTACCGATTTACTACATTGGAAATTAATACCAGAACGAAACTGTTTGTCTGCATACTTGTAAAAACAATATCATCACATAAAACCATATAGGTACGTATGTGTGCACGTACATACGCCAACAATAATTTTGGAATAAATGTAACCTACTGGATCTGCGTATTTGTTTTAGTTCTCTAAATAAAGGGCGTGCCTATTGGTCCGATCGTTAAAAGTTTTATGCTAGTTGAAAGATTAAAAAAAAAGAATGTGTGTGTACTTTGTACGCAAGTAAGAAGTTATACTTCTATTATATAATTTTAACGAATTAATTGTATTCTATTTAAATATTAAACTAACTTTCTTATCTACCACTTTCAAAAAATTTTTATTAAAACAACTAAAAAAAAATGAATCGTAGAGGATTGGAACCCGGGACGTTTCGAACTCTGACCGAACGCTCAACAACTAGACCACCGAGGTCATGTGATTGACACGTACGTTTCGGATATAATTATGAGTGCAGCTGATCTCACTACTACCAACTTTGTTAAATTTCGAAACAGTAATTTCACTTTTATTTAATAATGGTACGGTACACAATCCTCATTTTTTAATATGTTATTCCTTACAAAAATACCTTTAATTTAAGCACAAATAATTAAAAATCGTAAATTTGGGTAAAAAGTTATTAACTTTTTAATAATTCCCATAAGAGCCCATGTTAAAACTTAACTTTGACCCGTAATAGTAATTAAACGGCACGGTAAAACATTTTTTAAAAAATCAAGTCTTAGTTTTTTGAAGTAAACTATAACATACTAAAATTTCATGCAAATCCTTAATTCTTTGCCGAAGGTGTAGAACGTCATTAAACTTGTGATATTTTGAAAATTGATCAAATTATTTTAATTTTGAATTGAAATGATTTAAGTGCACTTTACATCAACAATAAATTGAACAAGAAATTGACAAAGTTATTCAAGGCCAAATTTGACGAATACAAAATGTATGGTTTGTAAAAGAAAATGAAGGAATTTGATGAAATAGAACAATTGGATATGTTTTATTTTGTCAAATTTCTTTATTTTCTTTTTATTCACGGCAAAATTGGATGTAGATTTGTGTTTTGTATAAGCCAAATTTGACCTTGAATAACTTGTTGTCAATTTCTTGTTCAATTATTGTTGATGTAAAGTGGACTTTAGAATTGAAAAAAAATATAACAAAACATATAGTAAGAAAACAATATATTAGGTGAATATTGATGGTAATCAAATTATACAAATAAAAGTATTACATTATTACTAGAGACTGGAAAATATGCACTAAAAAATGTCTAAAATATGCATGCAATATGCATTTTAAAACAAGCTGAATATGCACAATTAACATGCAAATATGCATTTATATATGCACTTATTTTTATATGAATAATTTTATGGTTTACGTTAAATACATAAATAAATAAAAAATAATAAAAATAAATAAATAGGTTTGAATTTAAACCAAATTGTATTATTATTTCTTAATATATTTTTTTAACTTCAGGTTTTGTGACAAATAAAACGGCAAAATATTTTATTTTGACCACAAGATAAATAAGAGTACAATAAAATAAATGTACATATTTTTATTGTTACAATATTGATTCATATTTTCTAAACTAATATTATAAAAAGAGTACAATAAAACAAATTTACATATTTTTATTGTTACAATAAATAATCATATATTGATTCATATTTTCTAAACTAATATTATGTCTTCTATCTGTTAATATTTGTTTATAGGCAGAAAAAGATCTCTCAACGTCACAAGATGTAATTGGGGCATATTTAAACTTTGCTATTAGAGACGGATCCATATTAATATTTTCATCGAAGTTTCCAAAATTGATTATATTATTTATTGAACGCAATAAAGTGAAACCCTCATTTTTGTTTAAAACGTCATCAAGTTTATCTTTAATTTTTACTCCAATTTCCCCATTCAGATTTGTTATTTTCTGTTTAACCGAATCAACAATAGACATACTATTGTGAAGACATAAATTTTGAGCCTCTAATTTTGTAATTGAACTTTCAATGATATCGAAATTCGATTTTATATACAACAATTGATTTTTAATAGACTTTTCTTTAAAAATATTTTGACAGTTATCAATAGCGGTACAAGTCGGATCAAAACTTGAAATAACGCTTTTGATGTCGTCGTAGTGTTCAGATAAAAATATAGCACTTTTAAGCCAAGTTCCCCATCTGGTTAATACTGGTTCTGGTGGTAAAGGAATATCGGGAAGCATCTCCCTATATACCTGTACACGTAGTGGTGCTTTCAGAAATACTTTTTTTACATTATTTATTAAGGTGTTTACATTGGGAAATTCAATTCTAACTTTCTCTGCAACTCTGTTTAGGCCGTGCGCCAAACATGTACAGTGAATTAAATTAGGGAAAAAGATTTTAAGATTGGATGCAGCTTTCATCATATATGAGGCGGCATCACTAAGCATTAATAATATTTTTTCAAATGGTACTTGATCAGGTAAAAAAAAATTTGTTAGGGATTCGTTAACAAATCTAGCTATTGTAGCATAGTTTGTTTTTTCCAAACATTTTACACTAATTAAGTATGAGTTTTTAAAATCGCCAGAGTCGTTAAGAACTCCAACAATTAGATTCGCAATTTGTCGACCCTTTGTATCCGTTGTTTCGTCGACGGAAATCCAAAGATAATCGGCTTTTAACTGATTTTTAATACTCGTCATCACATCTGTGTAACATGCACTGACATATTTTTTCCGAAGAGTTGAAGAACTTGGTATTTGAGCTGGTTTATCTTTAATCTTGCAATAAGTTTTTAAAAAGTTTTGACACGATTTATGTTCTAACTTGTGCAGAGGGATATTGCAGTTCAAAAAAAAATGGCATAAATCCTTTGCAAAGGTTTCTTGCCCAACTGACGTATTCTGAATCTGCAAACTGTTCTGTAGAATCTGCTGGCGAGGTTTATTATCATTTTTTGATAGCTTAGTTTGGTGAAGTGAAGTTTTTATGTGTTGAACTACTTGGAATTTCTTTTGACATGGAATCTGGAATATAATGATAATGATGTTTTAGATGTTTTCGTAAATAGATACCTACATTAAAATGATCAAACTTTTTAAACCTCCCCCAATTTTTTTTTATTTCTCAAAGTGAAATTGAAATCGTCAAACAATAAAGTACAGTCAGTGTACCGTAGTATACAGGGTGGGCCACTCTCAACACCTCGCTCTGTATAAGCCAAACCGTTGCGAACTTTAAAAAACAGTTTTTGAAGAAATGGGACGGTTTGTCATTTTAGAATAGACAGACACATAGATGTGCAAAGAAGTTTGATAAGTTTAAAAATCTATTGAAGTGGAGAACTTACCTTTTTATCACAAATGGTGCAAAACATACTTTCACTGTCGATAACTTTTAGATGATTGTTACTTCCAATCCAACTTCTGAGAAGACTTGATTTTTCCCTTGCTACTTTAGGCATTTTCACAATAATAATAAAATGATTTTTTTACACAGTATAGTCAATAACTTGCAATCACAAAAGTTGAATAATCGGCGATTGATTTAAGACTAACCATTCATAAAATAAAATAATCTATCCTACCCTTAAAACAGTGTTGCCAACTCGACCAATATAGTATTTGCCAAACCTCACAAGAATGATGGAATGATCAGTTCAACAGTAGGTATTCCATTATCAACTAATAAAAAATCCCTATAGCAAGCATAACCCAGTACAGATAAATTATTTGTTTTAAAAAATGCTGAAACATGATCCTGTAGTTAATAGTAATCTCATGGTCCACAGACATAAGTACTAATATAAACATTATTGAAGGCGAAGGGATTTGCTGATGTAGGTGTGTATGTGTGAATGGTTAAACATTTTTTGTTAGGAATCAGATTTGACTCACTGATATCAGTTTCAAGTTCCTGTGAGAGAGTTCCTAAGTTGTTTTAGTAATTGTAAGGCCAACATAAAAATTTGTTCTGAATTAGAAGATTTTCGATTTTTACTAAATAATTTTTATATTATTTAATATGCTAGAAAATATGCTATATGCTAAACAAGAAATAAATAAGCTAAACAACACAAAAATATGCCAAATCTAGCATAAAATAAGCTAAATTGGCAACGCTGCCTTAAAATTTCGTTTTGGTTGGTTTTCCCAGAATAATTCATAGTTGGCCGACACCAGCAGAAAGTACAGGTAATATTTGTAATGTTATTCAAAATATAATCGGTATTTACTTAGGTAATTTGTAAATTCTGAGAAGTCTATAAATCTTAAATATCCGGATAATGATACCTGCAGCTATAAATAACGCCCATTATGTTTATGGGTACAACAACAAAGGAGCTTAACAGCAAAATATTTACTTTCACATTTTATTTTAATGGATGTTGATGTTACTAATATATACCTTATTTTTAAATGGGGTAGAGTAAATTCCCATCAAAATATGCATTTATATGCTCTTAAATCTCCAAATATGCAAGGCATATGCATTTATGAAAAACATGAGAAATATGCAGCATATATATGCATATGCATTTTGCATATAATCCAGTCTTTAATTATTACATACTATGTATTTTGGCAGATCAAACAGGTAGGTTTATACCCATGATACATTAACAATTATTAAGTACCTGTTGCTTTTAAAAACTATTTAAAAGTCACTACAATATTATAAACTGTTTTGTTTCTGTCCTCACAACAATAAAACTAATATATTATACATTTGTTTACCTTTACCTTTTCCTCCAAACCACAGCTGTCCTACAGCTGCCATATTGGATAATTTTTGACATGTCATTTGAACATCCAATCAGAACAAAGTTATAATGCGCGTATGCGCCTGGGTGATGCGTATGCGCCTGGTTTTAACATATAAAAATTCACCCTCATCGCGCGTAAAGAAGTATAACTTCAAAAAACATGTTCACCTCTATAAGGTTTTACTATGACCACATGGTATGGTATATAGGAGACTCTGACATGCAGCGCTACTTCTTATTAACGTCCCATATCTTAATTATCCGACGTTGGCGATCACCATGGCGAAGGCTCAATCTTCTGCAACATGCAATAATAATAATTGTCCTACGTTTGGTATCTCATTCCACTCACGAATGTTCTTTAACCTTCCGATGAGACCAACTTTTTTTGTTATACGGATGACCAACGGGGGTAAAAAATGACCCCAGGTCAAAAATGACCTGGAATGAATGTTTTCAGCATTTAAATCTTCATCTAACAATACGTCATCGTTTTCTGATACTATTTCATCTTCTATATCATCATAAAAATCGGTAGCAGTAAAAATTTCCTGTAACTCAGCCTCAGTATGATATTTACGATGATAATAGACGGTATTTTACTAAACATCAACTTTAGAATATATTTCTTATTCGTAAAATATAGGGAATTTTTTTTATTTCAAAATATGAAGATATCTAGAATGACATTAAAGTCAAATAAAAAATAATGAGTTAAAAATTAAAAATACTTTTGAATTTATTAAAGAAAAACATACACTGGGGTCCAAATTTACCCCCTTGGTCATCCGAAGATTAATCAAGAAACTTGTTTTCTTCCTACACTTGTACACTTCTACGGTTCTCTATTTTGCCTTAAAGGATCAGTTGTAGTATTCTATGTCGATTTCCCTTCACTATAATATATCCCATATAAGACATTTTTCGATGTTTAATAGTCCTTAGCAGTTCTCTTTCTTTGTTGATCGCACTTAGTATTTCCTTATTAGTTTTTCTTGCTGTTAAGGTATCTTAAGCATCCGTCTATGAATCCACATTTCCAATGCTTCAATTCTGTTCACTATCGCATTCAGGTATACAAGGAAACGAAGAAGTAGATCTACTAGCCCGCTTAGCATCCGTCAGCCAGGACTCCATTCTTATTAACGAGGTTTCTTCCGATGACTTGAAGGCATAAATATAAAGTGTTAAGTGCGTGGCAAAATAAGTGGAGTATATCACAAAATAAACTCAAAGAAATCAAACAATTAGTGAAACCGTGGCTCCAACCAACAGCGAACAGACCCGACCAAGTGAGAATAACACGTTTGCAGGTGGGACACAGCTAGAGTTGCACAAGTTTGACTTGAATGTTTGAACTTGACTTGTTTGACTTAATTTTAAGTCAAACTTAAGTCAATCCTTCTGACAAATAATTCAAGTCAAGTCAAACTGGTCAATTGTACAGGTTTGAAAATTCAAACTGTTTGTCAAACTAGTTTGAAAGAGTTTGAAAAATAATTAATTTATTAGATATACTTTTTTGTCGAGATTGACATGTTAGTTGCCAATTAGGATAAGAAAATTAATATTACAATGAGTGCCACATAAAAGTATCTTGATACAGGAGCGATTATATTCAAAATAGAGTAAATTTGCTTAGAATTGCTTGCTGGCAAGTTTCGTTTTATCGATATAACTTTTTTATATTTGAGTGTTACTAGATTAAAACAAAGAATTCGTTGGATAGTTTATCATACCAAGTGTAATTTAATCTACTTTGGAAGCTTTCAAGTATTACCTAACGCAAGTTGGGGGTAGGGGTGGCCATGTAAAACGTTACGGCGCGATATACGTTGGGAGGGGGTTCGAACAGCGCGTTATGTAACATTGTTTTTTAACTTAAATAAAAAAACTACGGAATCACAATCACCCAAATTTTCAACTTTCGTTTATATTTTACATGGAACCCCTGGATTGTATTATATTGCCCCCTCACGCTCCGCTCATGTTACAATAGGACAATAGTATTCAAGTGAAAAATCTTAAAATTTGTATTAACCAGATCAAGCACAGTAACACGTGTTTGCAATAAATAGCTAGACCCATCTTCACAACCAAAAGATGAAAAGATACAGATGGGATAAAAAGGTTGTAAGAGCTTCAAAAAAGCGTTTCGTAATACTTAAACGGCCCCTTTAACAAAAATTTATGAAGGGACAACAAAATATTATATTTTTAATAGAGTAGGTTTAATGAATTTTTTGCGATTTTTAAATGTCGTCTTAAAGAATTAATAGTTCACTATTTGTCATTTTATAACGCTGTTGTTTTTCGTAGTACACAAAGCATGCAAATACATATTTTCTTTTGGTCACTGTATTTTTGTTATATGATATTGCATTTTGAGTCTGTAAGAGATGTGATTGAGCGGATGAGAACAGACGAATATACCAGGAGTGAATTTTTGAAGGCCTCGACTTGTCTTGACAGTTAAGTTGCTTAAGATATCCCTGTTGTAAGCTAGGCTGAGTTTTTATCTGACTTTTAATTCATGTTAATTAAAATTGTAATTCGTGTTACACAAATTGTTATACACCTTGTTACACAATTTACACAAAAATGTTATACATCGCCGTACAGCGCACTAACAGCCACCCCTTGCACAAATTGTAACTTTTCATGATTTTAGTCCTATTTACTGTGCATCGCGTTTTCACGGGTAAAGTAAATCTAAAAATAAATTTGTGTTGATGTTTATACATGCGATCAGTCGAAAGTGGAGAGAGCTTTTAACTAACATGGATCCGCAATTGTGTTCATCTCTCTTTTGAAGGCGAAATTTGTTCGATGATACAATTTATCATGCAGTAAACAAGCTTTTTAAAACTAATGTACGTTGTGATATATAATATATTTGTGAAAACGAGAAAATTAATAACTCAACTTGCAATTTTGTTGAGTGGACCAAATAGCTAGACAGAACTGTTTCCGGGCCCAAGCCCGGATAAAGAAGAAGGAGTTTACAGAAAGCTGGAAAAGGAAAGAATCAACGATGATGACCAACGAAAGAGGATAACGAATTTATGGAAAGCGAGAAGCATTCTTCTAAAGAAAAATATAGCAAAGTTCTATAAGTGTTTTTACAGTAAATAATGCCTCTCTAGTGCCAAAGCCTTCTTTAACCCTTATCCAGGCAACACATTTTACTTACGTAACCGGGCAACTTGGGTCCGTTGGGCCCACCAATGTTCTTGAATGTACTATTCATATTTACCCATATATTTCTAATATTATTTTTTTGATTTTTTATTAAAGTTAAATTTAAATTGTCTAGATTAAGTATGCTACTATAGTATGCGGTCACCTCGTGTCGGTGCGATCTACCTGAAGGATTTGCAAAAAATAATGAAATGCAAGAAAACTTTTGAAGAAAAAATATTTATTCACAAGTAATAACCATTTGGAAGGTTATGTTTTTTCCTGATAAATAGTATTTCAGATCTCGTGTCCTTATCATCAAATCGAACAAATCTTAGAAAATTCTGAATCGTTTTAATCCCATGGTAGCTTTAAATATAGTAGGTCCATAAAATTTACTCCAAAGTATATCTACATTATGGATGTTGGCACTCAGGTGCCCTGCAGTTAGTAGTAGTCCAATAAAGGCATATAGCTCTGTAGAGTCGCAATATTTCCAGTTTTCTATCCGCATGACTTTTTCGGCTTCTTTACTTGTAGATTTTACTATTTCGTTCACAATTTTGTCGTCCACAAACAAACAAAAGGAATCAACAGGATCATCTACACTTTGACCAGGGGCTAACCTTACTTTGTGCACTTTGCTTTTTATTATGTCGCAGGATCGCATACGTCCTGTCGGTTGTGGTTGATCCTTCCAGTTAATTCCATCCTTAGTTTCAAAAAATACATACTCTAAAATCTGGGAACTTGTAGCTACACGTTCTTCTTCATTATCACTCAATACTACTTGCTAATCATCCTCTTCACTTGCTTCCGAAAGATGATCTTCAATTTCAAAGTCACTTTCAATGCCACCTGCTTATTATTAGCAATATCTTGCAGTTATGCAGCTGATAATGGTTTTTGGGACATTTTATTTGCACTATCTACTTTCACTGTAATTCAGTATAATTTTAGGAGCTTAGTTCTCGACACTAACATCGATATCAAACGACTGATAGCAGATGCATTATTTATTTCAAAATATGTATAGGTACCTACCTAACAATATTCTTGCATTCCAACAATGATTATCAGTTTTTAAAATTCATTTAGAATAGATATAACACCCATTGTAAGCATCTCTTTGATGTTCACATCAAAGAGATTTTACATTGTTTGTTACACGTTTAGACTTTATTATTGGATTTCTGGAATCATAAAAGTCGTTTAGATGATCCACAAAAACATTACCTAACTGCCAGATTAACTTCTGTAACAAAGACTACAGATAACCGTGGGACAAATAGGGGCCCACGGGCCCGTGTTGCCCCTTTACGTGACAAAATTCTTTCGACGCAATAATTTCAAAAATTATAATGAATATCTTGAATAGCTCATGACTATGTTGAAGATAGCATACTTCTAAACAAATTCAGTGATGCATAAAATTCAATTAATTTTTTTTATCAGTTTATGATAAAAGAATTGGCGTCTCGGGCCCTTTGGGCCCACCTTGCCCGGATAAGGGTTAAAGGGGAATATTAAGTACAATCATTTATGTTAACGAAAATAGTCAATGACTGCCTCCAATCCGCAACTGAACTAAAAACCTAATTAACATTAGCATGTTAACTTGTGGAAAATACGTGGAAAATAACATAAAATGTACTACAGAAACAAATTACAATGAAAATACACACTTCCAACAAAAGTTATGCTCTTGACATATTTCAAAATTTCTATTACCTGCCGTAACAACTTAACATTATTCGAAAATGACTAAATTTCTACCTCCGACAAACGCTTTACAGCATTTATCTCCTCCGCGTTTTGATCAAATTAAATTTTATAATGGTACCGTTGAGTCTCGACAAGGCATTAACCTTATTTATGATGCCATTAGTCTTGCTACGTTATTTGTACTAATAATATTAATAGGGTTGCAAGGGATCTATATTGGACTGTGCGGTGTTGAAGGATGATGGAAATGATTAAAGAAAAAGCGACGAAGAAAATGGTTTTCTTTACCTAATAAATTACGAGCTAACAAAGGGTTGTGTTAATTATACAGGTAAGCAAAATTATGTGTAAACAAATTTTTTAAATAAATATAACAAACGCTTAGGTAAACCCCTCTACAAAAATTATGGCATAGCATAGGCATAGAGGAAGTGACAAAATTAATTAAAGAACTTTGTTAGTAATAAACTAATATTTTTTATGTAAAATTAATGTGTTCATTGCCGATAACACAGGCCAACGATGAAAAAACTTTTTTGATAAAATTACCTCTATCTTATGTATTTTGGTGTGGTGAGTCCGAAAATCATATTAAAAATGCTGTATCAGTATCACCCACCATTCATTCACAATTTAACATTTAAAATTGCGTAATTACCTTTGAAACCAATATTACTATTAAGGAAAAAGAAGCTTGAATTGGATTCAAAAAAGTTATAACCAAGTTTTTAGTTAATGTGAAAGACCCTAACTACGAGCTTATAGTAGCTAATTTATTAGATAAGTTTTTTAAGATTTTAGATAAGATTTATGATTTGGGATGTCAAATGAGTCTCAAAATCCACCTTTTGCATAACCATCTTGATCATTTCCCTGAAAATTTTCACTTTTTTTCTCAGAATTCAGTATTTTTTACATTTACCCGGTTTTTCACCGGTTATTAATTTAAAAAGAAAAAACCGGTTATAACCGTGACAAAAACAACCGGAAAATCCGATTATTGCAGAAGAACAAAACCGGTTTTAGGTTATAACCGGTAGGTTTTTCCCATCCCTAGTCTGGGACACTTAATTAACAAAAATAAACTGATATTTTCTTGATTACTTACAAACACATTATGTTTTTAAAAAATGTGTTGATTAGACCATCGAAGACCACATTTAAAACTATAAAAAAAATGGGCAGGGTGCACTTAAAATTAAAGTTAGAGGTTGTAACTAAGGGATGAATATTTAAGGGATGATTTTCTCTACGCCATATTAAAGTGTATTACAAATGGAATAGATCAGTTTTGTACCATACGAAAATCTCTATTCGTTTAAGAGATATAGCCTGGATAAATTCGTCTCGGAGGAAATCATAATTTAAATATTATGTATATATATACCAAAAAATCATAATTTAAAAATAAAAATCCGCCTGGTTCGGGATTTCTCTCCAAAATCTCCCATTGTCGAAAAAATGAATTTATTTCATAATTTTGTTTCTCAGTATATGTATAATAGTATTATTTATACAGTGATGAGGGCGTTAATAACCGATAAAATAACGCAAAAGATGGAAAACATAACACATTGCGAAACAAAAGAGATGAAACTAGTGTAGGTGGAAATTGTCGATATAAATGTTTAAATTAACATTACATTACATAGTTCCCCACCTTTAGACATAGGTATCAGAGGAGTATGACAACTGTCACTGTGACAGTAAAATTTTATAAAATATTCCTGTCACAGACGTCTAAAGATGTGAAACTATGTAATGTTACGTTAATTTACACGTTTATAACGATAATTTCCACCTCCACTACTTTTATCTCGTTTTGTTTCGCCATGTATTATGTTTTATGTTTTCCATCTTTTGCCTTATTTTGCCGGTTATTAGCGCGCTCATCACTGTATATTATATTATAAATACACTAATCGCAAAAAGTATCGCATAATTTTTGAAACAGAAAAAAAGTTTAAAAATAATTTTTAATTTTTATCAGAATGTTATAATACCCTTCTATCGTCTTCTTTAGGTGTCTACAAACCCATAACATTTCAAGTTGAAGCGCGTTTTTGCTGAAAAAAAACAAAAAAAAATCGTTGTTAAAGCAGAATATTTATATTGGACATTTTTGTGTTAGAGATTTTGATCGGTGCACTATGTCTGCTTGAGTTTTCAATGAGGACGTGCATTCTTACAAAAAATGAGTAATATAACGTCAGAACAAGCAGCCCACATTGTAGGTTTAATTCGAGATGGCCGATGGTAGCAATATCTTGCTGAAGTTATGGGAATCCACCAATTCAGCATTTCAAGAAATTTAAGAAGGTATAGAGAAAGTGAAGGATACAGAAAAAGATCAGTTCCAGGACTTTCCAGGTGCACGAACCCAGTAGATAAAGATCTGCAGACTTTGCGTACACATCATGTTACAGCTAAACAACTGCAAAATGATCTTTCCACAGCCCGTGGCCCGTAATTTTCGGTTCGTAAAGTGCCAATTCGGTTAGAAACAGATTAAGGGAATTTGTAGTCAGAGTCAGAGTGACTGTTATTGCTCCACTGTTAACGAGGGCACACCGTATCGTATGTCACGTTTAAGTTTTGCACCAAAACATGTCGATTGGAATATTTACGACTGGACTAATATTCTTTTTATTGATGAGTCAAAATTTACACTTTTTGGATCCGATAGATACTTTGTATTGTCGGATCCACAAAGTGCACATTTTGACCCCTCAGCAAAAAGAATATTAGTCCAGTCACTAATATCCCAATCGACATGTTATGGTGCAAAATTTAAACGTGACATACGGTGTATGCGCCTTCGTTAACAGTAGCAGTAGCAGACATTCTGACTCTGATTCCAAATTTCCTTAATCTTTTTCTAACCGAATTGTCACTTTACGAACCGAACATTACGGGCAACGAGCTGTGGAAATATCATTTTGAAATTGTCTAGCTGTAAGACATGATGTGTACGCAAAGTCTGCAGATGTAAATACCGTTCATCTGCTGGGTTTGTGCACCTGTAAAATCCTGGAAATGGTCTTTTTGTGTATCCTTCACTTTCTCTATACCTTCTTAAAGCTCTTGAAACGCTGAATTGGTGGATTCCCATAACTTCAGCACGATATTGCTGCGATCGGCCATCTCCAATTAAACCTACAATTTGGGCTGCTTGTTCTGACGTTATATTACTCATTTTTTGTAAGATCTCACCTACTCATTGAAAACTCAAGCAGACATAGTGCATAGATCAAATTGTCAAACACAAAGGTCCAAAATAAACATTTTGCTTTAACAACGTTTTGTTTCTTGTTTTTCTTCGACAAAAACAAGCTTTAACTTGAAATGTTATGGGTTTGTATACACCTAAAGAAGATAGACCGCTATAAACAGCTTCAAAACCAAATAAGAAGAAAAATTAGGGAGGCTAAAGAAACCTACTTCTCTGAAAAATGTAAAGAAATAGAAGAACTGCAAAACACATATGACAACTTCAACCTACATAAAAAAGTCAAAGAACTAGCCAGAATAGGAAATAGAAGAACCTCAAATATATTGCTCGACAAAAATGGAAATATTATAATGGAGACAAAACGAAAACTACGACGATGGAAAGAGTATATCGAGGAACTATTTCATGACCAGAGAGAAGCTAGTACATCCGTAGATAGCCAAACGGGAGATGTAGGCCCAGAGATAACCAAAGCAGAGGTTAGTCAGGCAATAAACTCTATGAAAACCAATAAATCTGCTGGTCCAGATGAATTGCCTAGCGAGCTGATAAAGTTGGTCAACGAGAAAAACCTGGACATAATAGTAGAACTGTTCAACGCTATCTATACTACAGGAATCATCCCTACAGAAATGTTGACATCAGCCTTTGTGTGTTTGCCAAAGAAGGTGAATGCAAAAGAATGCAGTGACTACCGAACCATAAGCTTAATGTCACATACCTTGAAAATTCTATTGAAAATTATCCACGCCAGAATACACTCTAAACTGGAGCTGGATATTAGTGACACTCAATATGGGTTCCGCAATGGCATGGGTACCAGAGAGGCATTATTCTCCTTCAACGTGCTGACACAGAGATGTTTGGATGTTAACCATCCTCTTTACGTCTGTTTTATAGACTACAATAAGGCGTTTGATAAAGTAAAACATGATCGACTCATGGAAATCCTAAAAAATAAAAATCTAGATGAAAGAGATTTAAGACTAATAACACACCTCTATTACAATCAGCGAGCAATAGTAAGAATGGAAAAAGAAACATCTGAAGAAATGGAAATAAAGAGAGGAGTCAGGCAAGGCTGCATACTATCACCTCTATTATTTAACGCTTATTCTGAAGAGGTAATGCGAGAAACTCTGGAAGATGAAACAGTCGGCATAAGAGTAAATGGAGTCTTAGTTAACAACATCAGATATGCAGATGATGCAGTAATAATAGCCGATAGTTTACAACACCTGCAAAGACTCATGAGTAAAATAGTAAGGTGTAGTAGGGAGTACGGACTCTCTCTCAATATCAAAAAGACGAAGTTTATGAAAATTAGTAAAAACAACCATAATACTAACGAAATCTTGATAGTAGAGGGCCAGCAGATCGAAAGAGTAAAAAAGTACACTTACCTAGGAACACTTATAACAGAAAATAACGACTACACTGCAGAAATAAAAGTCAGAATCGAAAAAGCACGTTCTAATTTTATAAAAATGAAAAAGGTCCTATGTAGCAAAGATTTAACATTAGCTCTTAAAGTACGCCTAACAAAATGTTACGTCTACAGTGTTCTATACTATGGAGTGGAATCATGGACGTTAAATGTAGAGACAATGAGACGACTTAACGCCTTTGAAATGTGGACCTATAGAAAAATTATGAGGGTTTCCTGGGTAGATAGAGTTACAAACAATGAAGTACTGAGAAGAATAGGTAAATAAAAGGAAGTTGAACATACAATTAAAGAAAAGAAGCTACAGTATCTCGGACATGTGATGCGGGGCGAGAAGTATGGCATCCTACGACTCATAATACAGGGAAAGATAGATGGCAGAAGAAGCATCGGAAGAAGACGAATTTCATGGTTGAAGAACCTGAGAGAGTGGTTTGGATGCAGCTCGAAACAACTATTTAGAGCTACTGCCTCAAAAATTAAAATAGCTATGATGATTGCCAACCTCCGTAGCGGAGATGGCACCTGAAGAAGAAGAAGAAAGAAGACGATAGACAAGTATACTATTCATAAAATCGAAAAATTTTATTATCTCAAATCCAGTCTAAATGGAGAAGCCGCTCAAATTATTGGAGCACTCTCCTCAACCGAAGCAAATTATGAAACGGCTTGGCATCTATTGTGCGACCGTTATTAAAACAAAAGATCAATTATTCATGCTCACGTCAAATCCATCTTCGTGCTAAGTCCTACTAAAGATGAATCGTCTTGTTCCTTGAGAAAACTTTACCAGTATTGGTACCATTTTAAGTACCATTCTAATATATCTTTTAACATCCAAAATTGACATCAATTCTCGAAAGGAATGGGAAAGAGTATCGGCAGGAAAGCAATCTCCCGATGTGAAACACTTCCTAACATTTTTGTCGGAAAGGTGTAAAATTTTAGAATCTGTTGAACAAAAATGCGATCAAAAGATATCTCATAAAGAGATGGGCATAATGTCAAGTCATCTGACAAATCTTCAACCCTTACCGCCTTAGCTCAAGTGCCATCAAGGTGCAGTTTATGCTCAGATAACCATTTTATCTACTCTTGTTCTAAGTTTCATGCCATGCCGCGCCGATTTGCCGATACCGGACCGAATTGCAAAAGCAAAGGAGCTTCATCTGTGCACCAATTGCTTAAGATCCGGACATAAAACTTTGGAATGTAAATCTAGTTACTCTTGTAAGACTTGTCAAAACAAACACCATAGCTTTTTACATAGAACTCAATCCGAATTGAAAAATTATAATAAAAACCATGTATCTACCACATTTAATCCTTCCCAATCTCATCAAGACAATTCTAGCACTTTTAGACAACCAGAGACATCCTGTAACTTATTACATTCTGCTTAAAATTAAAAATTATTTTTAAAATTTTTCTGTTTAAAAAATTATAGGCTATTAGATAGTATGTAAATAAAGTTCAAGTAAAGCAGAATTTTTCATTAACTAACTTAATCCACCCAGTACCGCCTGGTGTGCATCGCGACAATGACTCACATTTAAATTTGTAGTCAGAAATAAATCAAAAAAAGTCCACTTGAAGGAAGAAGTATCGGGACAACGAGGATGCGATAAAATTTTACGGAAGTTGAAAGTTGTTTATGGCTTTTTAAGATATGCAAATTATATAGAAGTTTTTTATGGTCCATTGAAAAGTATTTTAATTATTTTTGTGTGGGTTCTGCGTTCTCATAAAATTTTATAACAATAGGGACATCGGCGGTTAGCTGAAAGGTTTTTTATTGTACTTTTTGTTATTATATTATAAAATATATCTTCAATTTAAGGAGCTAATTTGGGAGATAAAATAGCAATAATGTAATAAATAATCAACTAGAAATTTGCTCAATCACTTTTAGTCCGTTCTTTAACGGTAAAATATTGCAAAACCTCTAAATTGTAAAGAACCGCTTGGATTGACATGAAATTTGGCATACACATAGCTAACAAGCCAAAGAAAAAAAGTGATATTGTGCCGATATGTGCTTTTGCTCTGGGGGTGGTTTTCACCCCCTCTTGGGGGTGAAAAAATTTTCGTCCAAAGAAAGTCAGGAAATAGATAAACTGGCTAATTTTAAGTAACTTTTGTTCTATAGAGTTTTTTCACTAAGTCAATACTTTTCGAGTTATTTGGCAGTGAATATGTTCATTTTTTCAACAAAATAACCACGCTTTTAGACGGTTTTTCGCAAATAACTCAAATAGTCAGTATTTTGTCGAAAAAACATTCTTAGCAAAAATATAGCCTGTAAAAAATTAAAAAAATGGTGTATACATCACGTCTCTACACCTAGTAGAAGCAGAGTTATAGCTAATGAAAAATAGGTTCATATTCGTCAAATTCAAAATGAAATATTTTAACGTGAAACAACCAAAAATGAAGCACATTTCGGGGAAAACTCATTACAACTTAAAGTGTTTAAAAAAAGCTTCATTTTTGTTTTATAAAAACAATTTCTAGCATCAAAATTAAACAAGTTACGCTCAAAATAAAGTTAGTCCCTTTTGGTTTTGGTAAAAAAATCGAGAAAATCACCCCCTAATTAGTATCTTAAATGAACTTAATCGTTAAGACTTCACAAGTTTCTTGACTCGTGTATATATTGTTTATATGATCTGTAAGTTTCATCGGTTCAAAGTCCTTATTATTGAAAGGGCTGTAGTTAAAAGGGGTTAAACGAGTCACTGATCAAGAATGTATGCAAACAGAAAAACAAGAAAATACATGATATTCAGAAAAGCAAATATAACTTTTTTTGTGTTTCGAGATTTTTGGTATCTCTAACAATTTTTAAGTTATTTTGAAAAAATTCATATTTTTCAAAATTTAAATTTTTAAAAATTTTACTTTAAAACCAAATTTTTTCAAAAATAACCACTTTGAATCGATGAAACTTAAAGATCATATAAACACAACATAAGTAAAATAATTTGTGGAGCGGTAACGATTAATTTAATTTAAGTTGCTAATTAGGGGATGGTCCTTCCGATTTTTTTTTTGCAAAAACAAAAGGGGCTAACTTTATTTTGAGCGTAACTTGCTTAAATTTAATGCTAGAAACTTTTTGTAAAAACAGAAATAAAGCTTTTTTAAACACTTTAAAAAAGTTTTAATAGGTTTTCCCCAAAAAGTGCTTGATTTTTTGGATATTTCACGTCGGAATATTCTATTTGAAATTTGGTGAATATGAATATATTTTTCATTGGCTATAACTCTGGTTCTACAAGACCCAGAGACCTAACGCGTACACCATTTCTTTTAATTTTTTTATAGGCTATATTTTTGCTAAGAACGTTTTTTTTTTTCGACAAAATACTTAATTTTTGAGTTATTTGCGAAAAACCGTCTAAAAATGTGGTTATTTTGTTGAAAAATGAACATATTCACTTGCAAATAACTCTAACATAACTTGGACATATATTTTTTCACCCCCAAGAAGGGGTGAAAATCACCCCCAGGGCAAAAGTTCACATCGGCACAATATCACTTTTTTTCTTTGACATGTAAGCTATATGTATGCCAAATTTCATGTCAATCCAAGCGGTTCTTTAAAATTTAGAGCAAAAACCGTGAAAGAATGGACTATTTGAAATATACCTAAATTAACTCACCCTCCTATTGAAATATGTGACTTTAGAATCAAAAGACCTCTTTTTATTTCTTTCTGTTAAAAATAAACTAGACGCCCTCCATTAATCAAGTGATGATTTTTTTGACATCTTTTAACCCACCCTCCCCATTGGTGATATACGGTGAGGTTTAAGACTACCTCCTAACTCCCTTCTATATCGCGTGTATTTTTTAGTATCTAAAAAAAATCTTTTAGTATCTTAAATTTTTTTAAATATTTATAAAATACAGGTATGGTATAAGTATCAAGTAATTTTATTATACAAAAATTAAAGACTATAATAATAACGTTTAGAGGTAGACAGAAAGATTGCAGGTTTTTTTTGACTGATATAAAAAATGAAAGAAATGCGAAAAACTTTTTTGTACTAAACAAGAACATTAGTTTTAATGTACAGTATTCTCGGATCACGGATTAGTAAGACTTTTTCAACATCAATAACTGGATAAGCACCTTGCAAGTCAGTTGTTGGCACAGTGCTTTGTTGAAGATCAACATCATCTGTTCTGCGTATCTCTATGCTTCTTTTTCCTTGAATCTTTCCCTGCATAAGTAATTGGAACAAGTTGTATTTCTCTTAATGTGTAATATGTTCAAGATATTTTAATTTTCTTGTTTTGATGATATTTAAGATTTCCATTTCGTTATTCATCTTTCTCAGAACCTCTTTGTTTGTGACGTGTTCTGTCCACGATATTTTCAGAATTCTTCTGTACACCCACAGCTCGATTGGTTCTAGGCTTTTCATTGATGCGGCATTCAAGATCCAAGCTTCCATTCCATAAAACAAAGTTGAGAAAACGTAGCACCTAGCCAACCTAACCCTTAACTCCAACTTCAAATCTCTTACGCAGAGCATTTTTCTCATTTTGTTAAAATTTGCTCTAGCCTTTTCTATTCTGATTTTGATTTCCTGGAAATGTGCCATAGCTTTTTTCTTTGTACAGAAGTACAATGCATACCACTGGCTTGTCCTTTCCAAAAGTATCTGACGATTCTTCTACAGGCTAGGGCAATACAGGTCATAAATGAATTTGCCGAAGCAGAGACCGACGCAGAAGAAATGGAGCAAACGTCTTTCCATCATGCTCCTGAACCTTTGGAATATATAGGCCACTGGACGAATGCAAAATTGGGTAAGGAGGTATAAGGAAGCATTCAGAAAGAATGGAAAGAAAAAAATAAATACAGGTAACAGGTAACGCCGCTTTTCGGTTGAGTATCGCGCGTTTGCCGAAAAAATAAATACACGTGATATAGGTATTGCTACACCCCCTCCCTCCTAACCCTCATGATATTTCGTGTGATGTTTTATAAACCCATCCCCCTTTCGATCCTCACGTGATTTATAGACAGCCCCCTAAATATTATAAGTTACAAGTGAATTCAGAGGGGTATAATTGCTTCTGCCATTGGTTTGAATTCAAAGACATCTTTTTGGGGAATATTTTGAAAAACAATAAATTTGTTTTTTGTAAAGAAATATTTTTAACCAAAATATTTAAGGTTTTAAATATTGCTTGCTACTCGCTCTATGACATCAAGACTCCTAGAATGAGTAGCATGGCCATGTAGCCAAAATGAAGGACGGGAGGTGGACCCAAAAAATTACAATGTGAAGACCACGAGCAGACCGAAGAAGTAGAGGTACACTTACACGATGGACATACGACGTCAAAAGGATTGCTGGAAATTGGTTGCAGGAAGCCAAGACCGACAAAACTGGAAGAAATTAGGGGAGGCCTATGTTCAACTTTGGATGCAGAAGGCTGAATGATGATAAAATATTGCTATTTATTTAAAAACTTACGCAGAAAACCACTTTATTAATTAAAATAGAAGTTATGGTAATTATTTCATTATTTTTTACGTGTAAGTTTCTATTAAACACACTGGCACCATACAAAACTTCCCCCTAAAGGTTAAGAAAGGCTCCATTCAAATCACTTCGGGACTTCCAAATTCAATGGCCTCCAAAATCAATTACCACTCGGACTTGGCGGTCATTACGGACCCCTTTTAAGATCTGTCACTGCACCTAAAGTCCCCCCTTTCGCCCCTTGCTACTTCGTTTATGTTATTTATGATTGGCAAGATCTGATAAGGGTAAAAGGTTGTGTAGTTTGAATGGGGTTCAAAATTCGGCCTGCGACGCTGGAGACACAATTAATAGGGATTATTTATTAGTATCACGTGTTTCGGGATTGTAAATCTTGAGATATGGCATTTGAGGAATGTTAATCATATGTTTGTCGTCAATGTTGACCTGGTAATTAAAATGAGTCGGGACGCGCAGGAAATTGGGGTGATTATGAATTGGAAATGATAAATTTTAATCTTCCAAGACAAACGGAATAAAAATGTTGAGTGTTACAGGACTTAAAAATAAAAACACTTTTAATCATATAAAAGAATAATACATATATTGTATAATTAGTGATAGTCTAAGAGCTAGTGAACCCTCCGAGTAACGGTCTTCCTGTGAGACTAGAAATTTGGGACATCTTGGCTATTAGTGCACCCTAATATGTCTGTGTAGATTTTGGCATTGGATCCGACCATCACTTGTAACACCGTTGCTGTATCCTCTATTTTTTCATACTAGCACGTTACAATTTTTTGTAATATTATACACGAGGACACCCTCAAAAAGCGCTTAGTTTTCGAGATTCTGACCACGGGGGTGAATGGCCAATTTTATTCATACTTTATATTTTCGAGGGTGCTAAAAACGAAAATGAGGTTTATTTTGAATTGTATGTGGGGGAACATTGTCAAAATCGCAATTTTAACCTAAAAATAAAAAAAAATGAAATCACGTTTTTTGCGTTTACCTCGCTACAACTCTGTTCCATTTTAATATTTTTTTCTGAAATTTTTACAGTATATAGCTCTAACATTTCTGAAGACAAAGGTATCTGCTTCAAGTTTTTATTCTGATCATGATAAAGGTTATGAATTTTTCAAAGAAAAAGGTGCGGATTTGTGCATTGCAAAGTTTAATCGCAAGAGTTGTGTAGCGAAGTTTAAACTTTAGCTTTTTAATCACATTTATTTGAAAGTAGAGAGTACAAAGAAGTTTTCTGGAAAGTTTTAGATCAAAATGTTTTATAGAAAAAAAAAATAGTGCAACTTTTAATGTCGACATTAGAAACCACCAATATAACGCTTATTTTTTGAGGGACAAAATCTAGGTCTAATTTCTCACCTTTAGTACTATCCTTGGATTATAAGCTTTCATTTGACACCTCATTTGTCATTCTACCTAGTATAATGACGGGGAAGTAATCGTTCTTATTCTATTATTCTTGTAGGTACATTTAACATTGATTGAAATTATGAAAGAAATGGCATGGCAACACTGTGACGCACAAACATAAGATTCAGCTGTGCTTTACATAGGATGCATTAATATCCAAGATGTCCGAAATTTGTATAGTGATAATTCATAGCACACCAAGGCTAAAAACCATGACCTGGCAGACATCAGCCCTGCACGTGTATCTACCAGGTGAGTCGAAAAGTGCATAGTTAAGGGAAAAAAAACTTTCTCCTGTAAGTTTAAATTTAAGTATGTGTTCGAGTAAGTCATTTAGAAGAAATATGTACAATGACAGGCGATTCTGAACAGCTTAACTGAAAATTTCAATGTTGTCTAGGTAGGTAGATATTCTTTAAACATCGATTGATGAAATCCCAAAGAGTTTTTTGCAATACAATATCGAAAACCCCTTTTAATTTTTTATTTGTTTTTTAATTGCTAATCAAGCGGGCGCGACACTGTGGTATACGTGAGAACGTTTGAGTTTGCATATTTTAATTATCTCGACAATGAGCTCTTTTATCGTATAATACTTTGGATTAGCTAAAAGTAAACATAAGATCTTATTATTTCCTTAAAATATACCTAACCCGATAAAATTGCTTACCTCGAAAAGTGAATATTCGTTCCATAGCCTGCATTTACTCACCAATCATACAATTTATTTTTAATGAGCTCCTTTCTTTGAAAACGCACATTTCAAATAAAAACCTCAGTGGCGAATAAAAGAAAGCCTAAAGCGTGAGTATATAGAGTAAGAGAGATGAAGTATTCTTGGAAGCGGACTTGCCACCTTTTCTATCCGCTTTGACAGCCAGGCAGCGCTAAGGGCTTTGGAAGCGCCCAAGATCAACTCTAAGCTGGTTCTTGAGTGCAAGAAAGCACTGGATGATGTTGCTCTGACCAACAGGGTTAGGTTGGTATAAGTATGGGGACACACAGGTGTGGAAGGCAACGAACGGGCTGACGCCCTGGCAAGATGGGGCTCATCCACTCTGCCTGTAGGACCCCAACCTGTGATTGGGGTGCCCTTCAGTACTGGTCGGGGTAGTCTCAGGGAGCTTCTTCTGAGGAGGCTCCAGGACTTCTGGGCCAGTTGTGGAGGTTTGAGACAGGCTAGGCTCAACATAATGGGGTCATCCAAAAGTCTCACAGCCCAACTGCTTCTT
This sequence comes from Diabrotica virgifera virgifera, assembly GCF_917563875.1. Lineage (NCBI taxonomy): Eukaryota > Metazoa > Arthropoda > Insecta > Coleoptera > Chrysomelidae > Diabrotica > Diabrotica virgifera. The sequence goes on from NC_065449.1 coordinate 17,306,355, forward strand.
CTAGATCGTAAATGATGCTCCCTGGTGGTTTGATGATGCTATGTAATGAGGAGGAGGGAACCTCCTCGCATATCCTCTGGGAATACCCAGCATTGGCCTGTCAGAGGTGGCAGATCCTGGGATCGGCATCTATGCAGCCGAGCCAGGTGAGGGAGTTGCCTTTTGAGAGACTTGTGGCTTTCTGTGAGGCCATAAGGTTTTTGGGGGATTAGATGTTCGGGGTGGCATAGGCAGAAGGAGCTCAGATTTGCAGACCCTGCTGATTCTGACAGACATAGGAGACCGGTGCAGCCTGCTCCCCAGAAACGCAGAAGACTAGGTTCTCATGTACCTGGTCCGTAAGGTAGGAGTGATACAATGGACCCGCCGTAGGAGGTCTGTGTCTGAAGGGCTCACAAGTGGGCCTTGTTCTTGCTATATTTTCCGATATGGGAAAGTTTTTTCAGAGAATTTTACGTTTCAGTATTGTCTTTTTATAGATTGAAAATTAGTAATTGCTAATTACAGTTATTTTGAGATATAAATATATTAAGCAATCTGTGGACATCATACTAAACGAACAAAAAGTATCGAAGCAGCTAATAATAGTTTTACAACGCATAATTACAGCTAGCCTTTACTTAACAAAATGGATTGTAAGAAGAAGAAGAAAACGTAGACCAAACTGTACATTAGAACAAAAATTACAGAGCTCTTTTATCGTATAAAACTTTGGATTAGCTAAAAGTAAACAAAAGATCTTATTATTTCCTTAAAATATACCTAACCCGATAAAATTGCTTACCTCGAAAAGTGAGTATTCGTTCCATAGCCTGCATTTACTCACCAATCATACAATTCATTTTTAATGAGCTCCTTTCTTTGAAAATGCACATTTCAAATAAAAATCTCGGCGGCGAATAAAAGAAAGCCGAAAGCGTGGGTATACAGAGTAAGAGAGATGAAGTATGCATGGAGGCGGACTTGCCACCTTTTCCAGTCTGCCAAACCACATGAAAGGGATCTGAATATCCAGAAATAAGAACTGCTGGTTCTCAAATATTCATTAAATGGTCCAGACCAAGTTGTTAAGTATGGGAAACGGCTGTTAGTTTCTGGAGAATTTGAATATGTATCAAAAGAAAATGCAGGTTAGTATTTTAATCTCGTTTTTGAAAGGATTAGTGGTGCTTCTTATTCAATTGTTTCTATAATCAAATTATTAGTTATTTTTTTGAAAACATTATTCTCTAAGGAATATATGAAATTATCTCATTTTGATAATTGATTTTATTCACAAATCAAACAAGCACCACTGTACACGGTACAGTAATGTACTGTTATGATCTGCTTTCTATTACTTTTATGTTAATTAGTATTTATTTGATTACTTATTTAATTAACGCAAATCATACATAAAAATTAATAAAAAATCTCAGGGTGCCTTTTGTCATAAAAAATTTAATTAAATTCTCTTAGGTTATACTTATCCTTTCTCGTGACTTCAGTATCTCTTAGTTGATCATTATCGGGATAACATAGGAAAAGGAAATAAATAGAAAAATCATAAATAAGCAAATATAATTACCTTTATTATCAAAAGCAATGTTCTGTAAATTTATCAATTAAATTCTGTGGGCATAACTGTCCAAAAAAAACTTTTACCATATAAATTAATCTAATTCAAAAATGAATAACCATTTTCTCTAGTCTAGAAAACTTAGTCTCTAAGACTCTAGTTAGAATAACCATTTTCTCTAGTCTAGAAAACTTAGTCTCTAATCTAATTCAAACACATATTTATCGCTTTGTTCTTGATACCATTAATAAAACCAGCTAAACAGAACAAATTTGGTATTCGAAAAATTACTTATACTTCCTATTAAATTTTCGAAATGTTGGAATCTTAAATTCATATGCTTTCACGTAAAAAAATTAACTTCTGATTATAAAAAAATCTATCACATAGGTTATTGACTGACCTTTTTGATTCACACACAATGATGTCTCCTCTTGACCCAAAAAGCTCCTCCTTGTTGATTATGTTAGGCTACCAATCAAAGCCCTCTCCGTTCTCAGCAAACAATTCAGCAGGATACCAGCAACTATTTCTCCAAAAACACAAGCCAGGCCTCTTTTTTGCCAGTACTCCTTCAATAAACTCCGAAACTCTCTCCTCTCTTTCTCTCAACAATAATCTCCTGAGACCCAAGTATCTTTTTTACTTGGTGTCACAAATAATTTTAATAATGATAATTCTTGTAACTTACTCTCTTGGACTTTAAGAATCAAAGAGGTATTTCTTCTCGATTTGATTTGTCTCTCGTTCCACTTTTCAGCTACTCTCACTATCAAAACAAAACACTAGTACTTGCTTCTGAACTACCCACGAAAACTTTTGACTGCTCCCTTCGGATGCCGGTAACACAATGATCTTTTCTTTTCCAAACTGTCTCAACATTCAAACAAAACTTTCCCCATTCCAAATTTCCAAGCCAATCAGAAACATTTCTCTCTCCCCATTCTTTTTTTCATTCGAAAACCCACTCATACTTTCAAAATTATTCCTACCATCATAATAATTACTTTCGGAAAATTCTACAAAATTTACTCGGGGTTAAACAAAAAGAGATTAAAATTCCAAACTTTCTTTACCTTAATTTTCTAAGAACTAATTACCTATGGCTTCTACCTTTCCCGTAATAAACAATCGGTTTAAAATAATAATCCTAAATAACTTTCACTTCACTTTTATTTACAAAAATGTTTTTAATATTCTTCATGGATAAATTCATTAAGGAGAAACCACCTTGCGTGAAAGCTAACTTCTAATAAATATTTACAAATCAATATACAGGGTGTATCAAATTTATGTGCCCGCGTTATATTAAAAAAATTAAAATTTTTATTCTATCTTTGATTGATAAATTGAAACACAATAGTACATACAATGCTTGCCAAAATTCCCATCCTCCCCTTGTATCTTTTGAAAGGTTATACTTATAATAAAGAAATTAGGAGGGAGAAAATAAACGGATGTAGGCTTCCAAAGCTAATTATTAATTATTGTTGGATTGTTGATATTTGTTTCAGAGTTGTGACTGCATAGCTTCACTGAGGATGCATATATGCTAAAATAGCTATATGGAAATGGTGGTCCAACTCTGAATCAAATAAAAAGTTCCCATCCTCCCCTTGTATCTTTTGATAGGTTATACTTATAATAGTGAAATTTGGAGGGAGAAAATAAACGGACGTAGGCTTCCAAAGCTAACTATGTATTAATTATTGTTGGATTGTTGATATTTGTTTCAGAGTTGTGCCTGCATCATAGCTTCACTAAGGATGCATATATGCTAAAATAGCTATATGGAGATGGTGGTCCAACCCTGAATCAAATAAAAACTATTTATTTATTTATTTTTATTTATCGTATGGCATAGATACAACAAGAACACATAATTTAAAAAAAAAGTATATAAAACACTACATGAAGTATCACAAACGAACATCTAATGTATTAATATACTGTAAAACATTTTCGGTCGCATTCAGGAACTCATCGAAAACTCCAGGGTATCGCCTTCGGGGGCATTCCTCAATAATGTGGCGGATGGTCTGCCGTTGCGCACCACAATCACACTCAGAAGTAAGGGCCTTTCCCCATCTATGCAAGCTGTCAGCACATCTACCGGTCCCTGTCCTTATTCTGTTCAGCGCCGTCCATGTATTGCGGGGCAGTTCAAAGCCTGGCGGTTTCTGATCGATACAGGCCATTTGGTGTGATTCCTGTGGTGAGTCGCTCTCCCATTGTCTTCTCCAAGCGTTGGTGAGGTCGAAATGTTCCTGATGTAGGGAGGTGGCCCTTAACAATGGGGGATATCTGGAGCGCAGTCTTTTCATTTCGATATCAAGCTTATCATGGTGGATGGGTAGTTGATGGTTAGCCTCGATTTTTCGATATTCTCTGAGAAGAGAATGACTTCTTCTTAGTTTAGGCGGTGGAATGTGACTTAGAATGGGAAGCCAATAGTTCGGTGTTGGTCGAATTGTACCTGAGATCATTCGCATTGTCTGGTTTAATTGGGTGTCAATGATCTTCGTGTGTTTGCTATTGAGCCATACCGGCGAAGCATATTCAGCCGCCGAGTATACGAGTCCGAGAGCGGATGATCTGAGTACGGAGGCTGAGGACCCCCATGTGGTGCCACATAGCTTTTGGATTATATTATTTCGCGTCTTCAGTTTTTCTGCCGTTCTTTGTAGGTGTTCCTTAAAACTTAAGGTTCTGTCAAGAGTCACTCCAAGATATTTTGGTGTTGAGTTATGAGCGAGTAGTCTGTTTTCAAAGTGAACGGAGAGTTTTTTGTTGGCTTGGGCATTATTAAGATGGAAACAGCACACTTCAGTTTTCGTTGCATTGGGCCGTAGCCTCCATTTGCGAAAATATTCACCCATAACAGCAAGGTCATCCGTCAGTATTGTCTCTGTAACATTCATGTTATTATGTCTTGCTGCAATGGCCCAATCGTCAGCGTACCCAAATTTCTGCGAAGTTGTCCTAGGTAGGTCCGCGATGTATAAATTAAAGAGTAAGGGTGCCAATAAAAACTATACCAAAACGATACCAAACGATGCCAATACATGTAACTACAAACTGGTGCAATAATCTTAAAAATCGGAGTACAGATAATAAAGTTATAAATTGTCAAACTTAATCAAAAATTTTGGGTGGCGGAACTTTGTGCCGGTGAGTGTATAAAGGATTTCAGGAATTTTTTAGGTATTAAAATATTTCCCAATCTATATAATATATTGACAAACATAGTAGGTAATAAAGTATACATAGTATTAGGTAATTCGACAGGCGATATAACACGTTAGTTCTCCCGTGATCGGTATCGCATTAAACACGCTTGACATATCTGAAGTTTATAATTTAAAACGAAAATTGTGTCTGTCTAGGATCGCGGATAGTGTTCTAATAGGATGATAGGATTTAACAACTCTATGGGTTCGCATATTAGGGGTCCTGAAAAGGCGGCGCGGCAGCAGGAGGATTTGGCGGGTAGACACGGGGATTTTCGATATTATCGAATAAATGCATTAGGCAAGTGGCTGTTTGGGGGTAAATAATCTACTACCTATAGGAGTTTTTTAGAACTTACAAGAAATTTTAAAAATATAGTGCGAATGTAATGTTTCTGTCACATTTTTGAAGTTATACTTTTTTAGGCGCGATTGGGAGTGAATTGTAATTATGACACGCGCATGCGCACACATACAGTATGGAGTTAGTTGCTAAATATTTAAAGTTATGTATATCTATCAGTGCAAATAAGGTGTGAAAAGAATATATTAGTGTTTTTAGTAAATATATCTATTATAATTTTTGTGTCTTTGGATTTGTCTTTATCGGGAGTAAGATAATAAGTATTATTAAAACATTTTTACATTTATACTTCACTTCGTCTATTTGTCACCGTGATTTGTCATTATGTCCGAGAAATCATGTAAATAGAGCGATTATGGGTCATTGGTAGAGCATTTCACTACAGATTGAGAGGCCCGGGTTCAAATCCGGACGATTCCTATTGTTTTTTTTTTAATTTTGGCATCTATTGTTTAAAAAAATTTTTTTGGAAAGTGGTAAACATTAAAATTAGTTTAATATTTAAATAAAATAAAAGTTAACTGTTTAAAGTATATTGATTTCATTGGAATCATATAATAGAAGTATAACTTCTTGCGCGCACAAAGTACACATACACACTCTATTTTTAATCTTCAAAATTATTAATATACCTTCAAAAAATAATATCTGGTACAGAGTGATTCTAATCATGTTTGAAGTAAATCCCTCTTCTCTATCTATTCTCCTTCGTAAGGAAGTAATAAATACTATACTTGAAGTAAATACTATAGTTTTAATTCTAAGAGGACATATGTCTGTGTTACTTGATATACAGTGAACTATTTCTTGACAGACACCTCTATTCAACGAATACCTCCTCTAAGTGGACAGTTTTTAAAACAAAAATGATTCAGAGATGAACCTGTATGTTTAGATATCTCTTCAACGGATGCTCTTAACATCGGACAACTACAATATGTGAAAAAAATTTTAAATCAGAGGTTTTTCAAACATTTTGAATCTACTTAAAAGAACTGTTGAGTATAATAGGTATCATAACGTATGAAAGGACTTTCGTCGGATATTAGTTAACTGGTGTAGTTTAACTTTATTTCATGGCTGAATTATATTTAACTTCAGGAGGCAGGGATAATTATAAATAAATGAACGTTAAGGTTTCTGGGGAAATGGAAATGGGCTACTAAAGCTCCGTATAAAAAAAGGTAAACAATAAATACCCCAATAATTACAGGAGAATATGCGTTACACCTTCTATGTGTAGGTTGTCAAGGAAAATGGTTAAATAATGAATGGAGGAACAACTGCGGACTTCAAAATTATAGAGTGGTTTTCTTCCCGGATGCTCATATTCTGTATGTTCTATAAAACAGCCCATAGAAAAAAATAACATTCAACGCTGTATTGCGCATTGCATTTGTGGATTTTCGAAAGGCCTACAATAGCGTCCCAATCAACAACCTGTGAAAAGCAATGAAAAATCACGTAGTAGGTAACATCTACGTAAATACCGTAAAATCACTTTACGAAGACAATGAATGTAGTATACAAATTAGACAAATCTACTCAGAACCGTTTAAAGTCCAAAGGACTTCGACAAGGATGCTGCCTTCATCAACCTTATTTAAACTTTTTATAGAAGAATCCGTAAAAAACTGGAACAGAAAATTTGGATACATGTGACTAGAAACTGTGATGATGCTGAAAGGCGATGATCAACTAATTTTAGCAAAACAAAAAGATGACATCGTATCTTGTTTAAAAATAGCCCTAGAATTTTATACAATACACTATTTAAAAGTAAAGAGAATAAGCTTTATTTTTTATTTAGCAATGTATATACCTATATGTACAAGAAAAAAAGTTATAATGAGAAATTTAAAAATAATCGTAAATCATATCAAAAATCGTTAAAAGCTTAAAATTTTGACAAACAATATCTTGCTTAAAAATAGTCGTACAACGGTATACAGTAGTTTTGATAGTAAATTTAACCTGGAACAATTTTTCTGTAGACGTGTTTGTACCAAGAATGCATAGGACTCACCTTAATAATTCACCCTGTGCCTAGGGACTAATTCAACCTTTTCTCAAAAACGCACCCCTTTACATGGTAGCACTACGCGGTTTTTTCATATTTAAAGGTCCATTGACCATAAGAAACAATAACGCCCCGTTAATGTTTTAGTTTCTTTTAGCTCTCTTATTTTGAACATAATCAATAGCCTATTTCGTAATTATCTGGCACTTTTTGATTTTAATTTGAATTTTTTTCCTCTGATTATTGGTTTGTATAGATATTATAGTAGATCCACTACATTAAACTTATATATAAAGTTTGTAGAGTGTATGCAGCTTTGATGTGTTTATAGATTAACGGCTAGAGTTTACAAACGTTGAGCGCCGCAGTTGATAAATTTTGGGGACCGCTGCTTAAAGGAGACGGTGGTTCGCAATTTCCGTTCTAACAGTACGCACCGCACAAACGGTTGAGGCGGCGCAACCCCGATAAATAATGGCGCTTCGGCAATTTCCCGAACTTAAATCATTCGCTGTATACACAGACAAAAAAAGGAAATCTTGAATTCTCGCCATTTGGTTGAGAACTCAAATGTTTGCGTTATGGTTTATGGATACGATTTGCTCGGTGATCTTTAAATGTCACACTTTGCTATAAATCGTGTTTGCGTGTCACTGCTTACGCTACAACTTCGCAAACTCTATTTTGGACAGTGGACGAGAAGGAAACACAAACAGTTTTTTGTGTACGAATATTTCTCTTGAAACTGTGTATGTTTCCGATTTAAAAGTCGGAGATTGTATATTGTAAGCAGCAACTTCTACAAGTTTGATCGCGAAGTGAATTGAAAATCCAATACACAAAGATAAATCTATGACATATTCTATGACCCAAATACAAAATAATTGAACGTTTTTTGACGACTGATTTCTATTAATGTATCATAAGGAGGTAAATGTTATGATATCCGGATATAATAACATTCATTAAAATAGGACGGCTTCGTTATATGGGACATGTAGAAAGAATGGAAGAAGGCGAAATACCAAACAAAATATTCAAACAGATGCCAGTAGGAAAAAGAACAAGAGGAATACCGAAGCTAAGATATTTAGAACAAATAGAAAATGATATAATAACATTAAAAATAAAAAACTGGAGAAAAAAAGCACGAAACAGATCAGAATGGAGAAGAATCCTGGAACAGGCCAAGACCCAGAAAAGGTTGTCGAGCCAGTGATGATGATGATGAAGGAGGTAAATTATTACGTAGCAGAAGCTGTAAGAACGAGTGATAGGATAACGACAGTGAAATATGTATTTAATAAAGAAGTGTTGAATATTGTGTATCTGTATGATCCTTACCTCGGTCTGGATGAGCAGGAAAGAAAAGACTTCTACAAAAGTGTACAAAATCACTCGCAAATAGATTATCTCATGACAAGAAAATAAGATAGGGTTGAGTTTAAACACTGCAAGCTAATATACTGGGAGATATTATACAGAAGTTCAGCCACGATTTTCTAAGTCCTGCCTTTTGCAATACTGGAAGGGTAGACGATGTACTTACAATCTGTGGAAAAATACACAAATTTCCTGTGACATTTTCCTGTAAAAATTAGATTTTCCCAAAAAATAAAAATAGGGTTTTGCGATGAATTTCTAAGTCCTGCCATATCCGTAATTAGACAGGATACTATCGATTTTATGAAGAAAATTTTTTGGGCAGGAGGGTTGCAAACGGGGAAACGGCGTACATATGTATACAAACATGTAAGGAAAATAATGAAATTTTCATGATTTTCTAGGTCCTGCCAACTAAATAAACTAAACATATTTATTTCAAAATGCTCAAAAAAATATTGGCATGACGTCTCCTAATGTTTAAGTATACTTGTCCCTTGGAAAATTCTGCGGAAAATTTTCACCCTGATTCTGTGATTTTCTTAGTCCTGCCTTTAAAAAGTTATAATTCGTAAATACAATCAATACCTTTTCGGTACTCGGCAGGAAGGTTAAACGGTTCTTGTAAGACCTAGATTTGTAAGAAAATTCGTGAAAAAGTCAATGATTTTCTAAGTCATGCCATTTTGCATATGTTTCAAGAATCTTAATATAAGTCTATTTACAAAGAGGCAGGATGATTTTATGGTTATTTTGTATATAGGGTGGGGCATTAGTGTGACAAAGTCCAATTACTCGTTTGTCGTAAGATATACGAAAAAAGTTAATTAGGTAAAACATGGGCCACAGATAGGACTGTGATTTAACAGTATTTTCTAATATACAGGGCTACCCGTTTTGACAGGGTGACACAAATTTATGTTTTTTTAAATGGAATACCCCGTATATTTTTACATTTTTGGATTCTACTCGATGTTCTCTTTAATAAAATATAGTGTTTTGAAATATTATATGAGGTAGTTTAAAATATAATTACGTTTTTTTGTTAATTTTGTAGGAACATTCACACCCTATACATATTGTTAGTGATTTGAAATCCAAATTTCTATTAATTTATGTTTAAACGATTTTTAATATAGTCTACTATTTGTCAGTTATTAATAGTATACCAGAATGTTTAATTTTAGTATACGGGGTTGGTTGAAACTCGGAATGAGTATTTTCTGAGTTTTCTTAAATGGGGCACCCTGTATTTTAGTATTATAATAAAATGATATTTTATGGTACCTTTTTATTTGTTAAGCATTTTCTATACCATATTTATATATTAATTTCGGCAGTAAATTGATACAGACAGATTTCTCAGGTGGTTTTTGGGGTTTCTGAACAAGAATGTCACATTAGAACAGATCTTTACCTAGTGCTCGGGGTGACTGATATACACGACATATTCTTAAATTTCGAGGCTTTCAGACACTAAAGTGATGCAAGTAGATTACTCGAGGAGTGTTGTGGTTGCTGAACATGAATACGCCATCAGAATCGACCTCCAAAAACCCTCTAAATTCGAGATCAGTCACCCTGGGCACCATGTAATGTCATATTCATGTTCGGCCATCCCAAAAACCCTCGAATAATCTGTTTGCTTTAATTTATTGCCGATATTCCACGAAACTCCAGATGACGTGCCTTAGCAGCAACTCTGGGCACTAGGTGATTCGAAGGTCGGTTCTGCTTGCGTATTCGTAACTCCATAAACCTCCCAAATAACAAAATTTTGCCCTTAATACACTGCTTTTGACAGGTTTATGCATTTTTGGATGCATGTTATGCACTTAAATGCAATTTCCACCCAATTTTATATTGTACACCTTTTCCTGATGTTAGTATCCTGAACACAATGCAAAAAGTTGCAAGTAAATAGGTGCTGTATTTAAAAATCGATTTATTCTGGTGTTGTTAGTGTTCGGACATTTTGCTATCAAATATAAGAAACAATATCAGGACAATATCTACAATCCTACAATATCAGGAAAACCAGTTGAGTGCGGCAACTTAGCGCCTGTTACTTGTACATGCGTGTGTATTTTGTTTTCGAACAAGTAAGAAGGCGGAATAAAATTGCTATGCAAAAAAATATATTGATAACAATAAACAACCTTTCATGAATATAAAACGGGCAAAACAAATCTTAAAGTCTGCCTACCAATGAAACGAGTGTGATTCATGCTAATCAAACATTTTTATTTTCGGAGAGTCGCATAAATGGCCGGACGTCTATTTGTTTAGCAGTGTTTCATTTCCATGAAACGTGATTTACGTTTCATGTCTCTTTGATGTGCTAATAAGTTATGAGATAAAAAATATTCGTTGGTCTACCCAAGACGGATGCCTATGACCAGTACTAGAAATTCACAATTGATAAAATCGATTCATCTCTGGAAGAGAAATAAACGTAGCAGTTTTCGTTTTCCTCAATAGAATTTTTCTAAATTCTTTTAAACTCAAAAAACGAAAAAACGAAAAATTTTTCAAATCGATTTTTCTCGAGAACTGCGTATTCTTCTGAGTTAAAGCAACAGTACCTTTTAGTACAAAACTATCCCATAATTTAATAATCCAGTGTCAGAAATGCTTAAAAGTTAGACAGAAAAGTTATTCGATAAAATATCCGTTTCCCTAACCAAAACGGACCCCTATGACCGGTACTAAAAATTAACAATTGATAATTGACATTTGACAATTGACCTCTGGAAGAACAATAAGTGTACCAGTTTTCGTTTTTCCAAATAAAAGCGTTCTGGAGCTATTTTAAAGAAACTAATTACAAGACTTCGATATGCTTCTTCTAGATAAAGCATATCGAAGTAGAGGTCGTCCGCCAACCAGATGGTCTGATGACATCAAACGGATCGACAGAAACTTGATGCAGACAGCACAGGACAGAAATGCATGCAGAAGACTGAGGGAGACCTATATCCAGCAGTGGATAGATCCGGGTTGAATTATGACGATGATGAATTACAAAATTGTAAAAATTGTTTATTTACTTTTATTGCGTTTACTTAGATAAAAATATGATCTAATCACTTAAAATAAAGATGTTACAGTTTGCTATTAGATTTGAAAAGTGTGTAAAACTTCCGACACATTATTCAGGAAAATAATATTTAATAGTATTCGATTGTGTTAATGATATACAAATTAATTTTTTGTATTATTCATCTTTGCGGTTATCCTGCCAAGTTTTAAATGGTTTTAGATTAGTGTTTTTTAAGCATACTCGACATGCCATGACTCAGAAAATTGTGGTGATATGAATATGTTTGTATAACACCCTGAAATAATTTTACAGACACACAATTTAATTTTTTTATACGAAATAACTATACAACCATCCTGCCTCTTTGAAAATAGATTTATATTAACCTTCCTGAGATATGTGCGAAATGGCATGACTTAGAAAATCGTGTAATTTTCCACGAATTTTCTTACACATTTTTTAACTATATATAGTAAAAAAGGTGTAACTAAACATCCTTCCATTTTGAATAATGTCTAATGAAATTATTTATTTTATAACGAAATTTATTTTATGACTTAGAAAATCACGGAACCAGAGTGAAAATTTTATACAGAATTTTCCAAGAAACAAGTGCAGTTAAACATTAGGTGACGTCATGCCAACTTTTTTTTGGTCATTTTGAAATAAATATGATTAATTTATCAAGTTGGCAGGACTTAAAAAATTATGAAAATTTCATTATTTTCATTACATATTTGTATATCTGTATACTCCCTTAGTCCTTTTGCAACCGTCCTGCCCAAAAAATTTTCTTCATAAAATGGATAGTATCCTGTTATTCTATGGATATGGCAGGACTTAAAAATTCATCGCAACTCCCAATTTTTTTTTTTCATGGAAAATCTAATTTTTACAGGAAAATGTCACAGGAAACCAGTGGACTTTTCCACAAATTGTAAGTACCTTCTCTAACCTTCCAGTATTGCAAAGGGCAGGACTTAGAAAATCGTGGTTGAACTTCTGTTAATATCTCCCGGTTTATAAGGCTTTGGCCACACGGTCGATTTTTTACGGCACCGTAAGAGCAGTAAGCGCCGTAAAATTACGCGGCAGTAAGCGCTGTAAAAAGCAGGGCCATACGTGGATGTAAATTACGGTGTGTCGCCAATAAAATGAATTCGTCCCTTCGTTTGTGACACGACGCCAAAGATGGGCCGGTTCGATGTTGCTGCGCAATATTTTACAGCTCAGTCTGGCCGTCTACTATTCTCACCGTGGGACCCATTTTGGCGTTTATTTTTACGGCTCTTACGGCGTCGTAAACAATCGCCCGTGTGGGCAAAGCCTTATAGTTAATTTAATCACTTCTAGGCCATCTAGGCGAAGAATAGGACGGAATTGAAATTGATTTTATAACAGGCCAAGACCCACCTTGGGTTGTAGAGCAAATGATGATGATCAAGGTAATTGTTAGTAAGACTGTGAGCCAATAATTAAGTTACTTATGATGGACATAGGGTAAAAAACAAAATGAAACCAAATAGTGGATTGGAGAACCAAATAGTGGAGAAAAAATCAAGTGGTGGATGTTAAAAGATGAGAAAAAAGGTTGATTCAGTATAAAAATAGAAAAAATGTTCTAAAATACCTATACTAAAAGAAAAACTTCAAGAAAAAGTTTGAGAATAAAAAAGTCTGGTGGAGCTCAAACGAGGTTCAAAAAGAAAAAAGGAGCAGAAATATCATACAAACAGTTGCCTTAAAATCTCTAGACTGAATTAAATGCTTGTTTGTAATTGGTGCAACCTGAGGCAAGTTTACTCCACTGTCATGAAATTTTGACACTATTGTCATATATGAAATTTGGACACTATTGTCATTTCGTAGGTTAATTAAGTTATATCAACATCATACATAAATATTATGTATCATACATAATATCCTATTTGAAAATCTATTTTGTTGATATAAATTGAATTAAAATGTCCATTTTTTAAAAGCTGTTTGTTTTCCGATATTAAGGTTATGACTGGAGATTTAGATGTACAAAACGTTTGAGTTTCATTATTTATAAAAACGGCTGGAGTAAAGTGATCAGTCATGTCAGTATGAAAAACGATAGGATTAATATTAATCAACTGTTTTAAATTAGCTTGAGTTTTTATAAATATATGATGATTTATATTTATTGTCTATTAAAAACTTTTGATATACAATGTGTGTTTTTATTGGGCGTGGGGCGCGCATCTCAACTGGAACCGGGGCCCGCGGATCTATCAGTACGCTACTGCTGAATTCGCTGCGTGTCCCAGCTAAGTGACATTGAGAGGTGTTGATTGTCGGGTTGCGTGAAGCCAATCTATTGATAAGAGAAGGAGTACCAACAGATCATTACGTAGTACCTATACAACCAGGCAAACGAACGTGTATAAAGGACGAGGGCTTTTGGACGTCACAGAGGGACCACAGAACGACAAGATCGGCGATTAAGACTTCTGACTCTAAGAGAAAAATTCAGTAGTATTGGAGCCACCGCTCATCGGTGATTCGATTAGGATGGAGGTAATCTTATGGAGGGATGGTTGGTATGCGAACGGCATATTGCTGAATACGATATTTTGACTTTTTTTCTTATCGAATGGACTGGCTGGACGGTGTGACCGCTCATCGACAGATATCTTTCGTGCAGCAGTTTCCAAAGCAACAATGGTCATTTGGATCCCCAACCCTCGAAAGTAGACTCGACTACTCGTAGAAAGAAGACTAGGCAATTTTAAGAAGGGAATGGAACCAGGTGGTATTTAGCGACGAATTCAGACCACATGTTACCAAAGAAGCCTTCATAGATCAACAACACATCAACCATTTAGCTTGGCAACCACGATCGCCTGATTTGTCTCCAATTGAGCATGTGCGAGACATGAACCAGTCTCTAGGAAGCAGCCTCTTGAATTTTTAATACATCCTACAGACTTTAGCAGCTCTAAGGACACTGAACGTAAGATCCCTGACCCTATGTATGAATGACCCTGCCCAACAGCTGAGCTGGTAGGGTCATTCACACCAGATGAAAGATAGTACTTTAGTGAGAAGATTCTGGAAAGCAAAGATATTGGAAAACAAAACATTTTCGTCTTCATGTTGACATGAAAACGCAAAGAATGGAAGAAATTTGTTAAGAAAGAAATTAAGCTCACACACCATCACATGCTAGAAACGTTTTTACTATACAGGGTGAGTCATGAGGAACTGTACATACTCCTACCTCGTATAGAGGCTCCTATGGGGAATAACAAATGACCATTAAAAAGTGTCTGCTCCCATTGTTTAATAATATACAGGGCGAGTTTCGCATTTTGACTGAAATTTGTATTCGTCATAATTTTTGAACGGTCAGATCGATGTGACCATGAAAGTTTTACCATTTTTTTTATAACACGTCTAGATCTAAAACTTCCCATAACGCTTCTTTTGGACTCTATAGTTTAACATAGACGTTATCAAATTGAATTTTAAATTTTTCCACCTAATTTTTGCGATTTACAAATTTGCAACTTTTAAAAGAAGAAGACTGAAAGTCTACAACAATTTTCATAGTCTTCACAATGATAAGAGGTATGTGCTGTAAAATTAAGTAATCGTGTGGGGAAAAAAATAAATATGCCATTTTCATTTCCTATTTGTCTTAATTGTAAAATTCATATTAGAGTTTTCAAAAAGCGTATACAGGGTGAAATTTTTTCTAAGACCCAAACGAACTAATTTTTTAAATCCGGACCTAATTTTTCTCTAGCTTGAATAAATCAGTTGATTGGATGGTAACATAAATTACTTATTTGTGAAAAAAAAATAATTTTTGTAATAAAAGTAATTTTTTTTTTAAATCTATGGTTCACTTTACCAAACTTTTAATACATAGTGAAATTTGATTTTTTTATAAAAAATTAAGTAATCGTGTGCGGAAAAAAATAAATATGCCATTTTAATTGCCTATTTGTTTAATTTGTAAAATTCATATTAGAGTTTTCAAAAAGCGTATACAGGGTGAAATTTTTTCTAAGACACAACCGAACTAACTTTTTTAAAGCCGGACCTGATTTTTTTCTAGTTTGAATAAATTAGTTAATTAGGTGGTAATAGTGTAACGATTGGCCAAAATAAGAGATACATCGATCTGACCGTTCAAAAATTATGACGAATACAAATTTCTGTCAAAATGCGAAACTCGCCCTGTATATTATTAAACAATGGGAGCAGACACTTTTTAATGGTCATTTGTTATTCCCCATAGGAGCCTCTATACGAGGTAGGAGTATGTACAGTTCCTCATGACTCACCCTGTATATGTAATTTCTTACTAACAGCAAAAGTATCGCAGGTTTCATCTACGTGTTAAAAATTTTACAAAGTTAATAATTTAGCAGATCAATAGGTTTCATTACATAATATGAATGAACTGGAAAATGAAATAAAATAAACTGCACTAAATTTTGTAGGTATACCGTATACATCGACATCCGCACTAAAATTATCTTCAGTAACAGTTATTTAAATGTTAATAGCAAAACCATAATTCATAGTATTAGAACAATTTCCCAAGCCGCTTACTAAGTACATTAACACTTTTATATCTAAATGGGTTCATTATCACTTTTAATTAAAAATGAGTTATAAATTATAAGAAATATAATTATGGTGGACAATAATAAAATAAAACTTGAATCGAAATTGTTGCATCGAACCACGTTTCAAGTTGCCTTTAATTGGATAGATTAAGATAAAATTTGATTTAGTAGTTAGTGGAGAGTGTTCGGCTTAAAAATCTAGTTCAAAGGTCATTGTTTTATTACTTTCATATATCATTGTTGCAAGACAATTTTTTACATATAAGGGCATTAAAAACATCCATTTACACGACATTAAGCATTTATTAAAAATACTTACCTGAATTAAAAAAAGTCGTTAAAAAGAGAGTAGAACAACGAATGTCTGTTGCGAAAATAAGTGATAACAAAGAGTAATATTGATATGTCCCATGATCGAAATTTTTCGAAAATGACATTTAAAAGTAAATTTTATGAAATTCTATGAAAATTGTAAAAAGGTGAATAAATACAACTTTTGTATTTCTACTCTGTTACATAATCACAGAATTTATAGGTAAATCAAATAACCGTAAATCAAATAAATCTTTTGATTTTTTATTTTTATTTCAATTGATAATAATATTCTCGCATCGAAATATTTGCTCTTTTAAAAAGTCAAATCCAATTTTTTACGAAATAAAATTGCACGTCACATTTTTAGATAAAATTCCTGTAAATCCCTTCTTTAATATTTAGATAATCAACTATATTCGCATGTTTTCTTGCAATCTCTATTTATCAACTATCTCTATTATCTTCTACAGTTCAAAGATTTTTTTGCGAATTCTAGTTTTTTCGATTTTTGCATTCTTTGACAACATTCGCCATAACAATGTATATTTTTCCAACCGACAAAAACAACTAACAAAAGCATACCTACTATTTAAAAAAAACAGATATTTTGACGATAGAATTTTCTTGAATTGTAAATTAAGGTACTTTTTCGATATTGAGTTAAACTATGGAGAAAAAATAAATATTTTAAATTAAAAAAAAGAGTGTGTACTTTGTACGCACGTAAGAAGTTATACTTCTATTATTATCATTTCACCGAAATAAATATATATTTCAAACAGTTTAATTGCATTTCTATTTAAATATTAAACTAACTTTAATACTTAAAATAATTCCAAAATTTAAAAATAACGTTAATAGTTACGTCATTGTTTATGAACTGTATCCTTCCGCAGTTGCTTTTCCCTTGCTGTATCGAATGAATTATGAATAATTACTAAATCGGTAAAATTTTGATTTATTTTATATGAATATAATTACAAAATACTACGGAATTTCATTTTTGACATAATTTTAATTAATAATATCCCAAAATTTGTACAATATTTTTAATAATTAAAGTAAATAAATTTGAAGTTCACTTAAATAAATAATGGAATACTGCCATCGACCACTTACATTTTAATCTCGGTTAATTTGATTCATGATCGGGGCAGGTAAAGTAAAATTCTTCTTTCAGTACAATGAAGTGTTACTTTACTGCCGCAGATGAGGCCAAATGAGTACAATGATCAATGACTTTAGTGACGGTCGGCGATAAAATTGAAACACATTTGTTTACCCACAGCCGCCATATTGAATGATTTTTGACGTGTCATTTGAACACCCAATCAGAGCAAACGTATAACGCATCTGCGCCCAGGACCAACATTTTTGATGAAATCGCGCACTTTTACATTCACTCCCTATCGCGTCTGAAGAAGTATAACTTTAAAAATTGCAGTGTGTTTGGGGGGTCTACCCCAATATTCCGACAGCCAAAATCCCGACAGCCACAATCCCGACGGCCAAAATCCCGACACGCCAGAATCCCGACAGGCCAAAATCCCGACAGGCCAAAATCCCGACAAGTTTGATAAGTTTCTTTTTAACATATAATTACATTTATTTCTTGTTTTTTGTTTATGGCCATCTGTTTTTTATTTTTTGTTACTAAACAAAAGTATTTACCATTTAATAGGAACTAATTTTCTAAATAAAATTTCTAACATGGGTATGTGAATTAAATTATTTTTTTTGCCAATAGTCCAATAATATAAATATGTCTAATCAAATCCTGAATTCAAGTTTACTTTCATATAATAGATATTATCATGTCACTTACAACCTTCCATTTCAGTAAGTATAGCTTTTTTCTACAACCGTGTTAAAAATGCAATTTTTAGCACTCCATACGAGCGTTAAAAATGCTACTTTAAGGCACTAGTGCTTTCAAAATATTTTTTTCTACAACCACTATTCAAAGCGCACTTTTCTGCACGGTTTTATGTTAGCAAACTTGATATTTTCTCACAGTATAAGATATTTGACATTAGTGTGCAGAAAAGTGACGTTTCTGTGCCGCAAAGTGACGTTTCTGTGTCGCAAAGTTTTTTTCTGCACAGTTGACTACCTCATTCTGAGTAACGTTATATTCTGTTTACATCCGTGGACTACCGCATTCTGAGTAACGTTATATTCTGTTTACATCCGTGGTTAAACTTTAGACAAATATATAACCTATAAGACAATTATTATATTTAACTATAGCATAGAAACTAAATTATGGATGTTACAACTGTTTTATTTTACAATTTTATTCTTATTAAACATTTTATAATTATCAAATAACCAATAAGGACTTAGCAACCTGTGCAAGAGACGTCGAATGAAGTAGGTTTTGTGTAAATCCGTGACTGCATAAATATAATGTCAATAATGTGTAATAATTGTTTAAATTTAAACAAATTAAGGCAGTGCATTAATTTTTTAACTGATTTCTGTGCAATTTATTTAGGTATAAGGAATTTAAATTGATTAGTAGGTATTAATTAAATACAGTTTAAAATTTATCACATAGGTACCTATTATAATTAATCGTCGTTTGGAAATTGTGATTTTTATTTTTAGGAAAAACTGTGCTTGTAGAAAAAGTATAGTGTGAAACACGTGCAGAAAGGTAATTTCTCACTCGTTTGAATTGCGGCACTCACTTGCGCTCGTACCGCAACTTTTCAAACTCGTGAGAAATTAGTACCTTTCTGCACTTGTTGCACAATATACTATTAAGGCACTGCAGTTCGTATTGACCGTATAGGCAATTTTGATGTAATGTCAAAAAAATATAAAAATGGAATGTAAGTCAAGATGAAATAAAAGTTTTTGTAGATATTGTCCTGTAATTACGTTTGTAGAAAAAATATTGTATGATATGCGTGTTAAAAAGTACATTTTTAAGGTACTCATGTGAATTGCAGAACTCTCTAACTCTCATTCTGCAAACTTTCACATGCGTGCCTTAAACGTGTACTTTTAACACTTATATCATAAATAACTATTATATCATAAAATGAAGTGTTTAAATAATTTTTTCTTTTAAAATACATAATAATTTACATGTCGGGATTTTGGCTTGTCGCGATTCTGGCGTGTCGGTGTTGTGGCCGACGGGATTTTGGCTGTCGGGTCTTTGGCTGTCGGGATTTTGGGCGGCACCGGTGTTGGGGACATAAAACGGTAAGTATTCACCATATTTCGTGAAACTTTTTTGTGTGTTAGATAAAAATAAAAATTTAAAAATATCTCTGGCGGTGTTTTCGAAATATTAAGGAAATATTAAGTATTTTGATTCATGAATGTTTTGCAAAGTCAATTTTGAAGGGTAAAAATATCATCATCAAATAAAAATCATTTAACACGATAGGTTAAAATTAACTTTCCCCACATCATATTGATGTTTTTATTGTGCGGTGTTTTTCATGTGGTTAGTTTACCTAAATTATCTTTCAGTTTTGAGTGTTTCTTATATTCCGTTTTTTGTTTTTGGTTTTATTTTATTCTTGAAACTAGCTTATCATTTAAGTTTCCCATAGACTAGTCTAGACGCATCTTATTTCTTTTTATACACTAGAAGCGAACAACAAATATTGATTGAATTTATGAACCAAAGTTGTAAGATGCAAATATCGGCGAAGGCAATGTTCTCAAAATTCAAATTCTATTTTCCAAACAATCTACCAAAAGTCATCCAAAACAAAAACGACCCTCATATTGTAAATGTCTAGGCCAGCCGCTGATAGATATATATTTACAGTAAACAAAGAAAAATGCAATTGGCATCCTTATAGATCGTCTAAGAAAAGTGCATCGACCCAGTGTTTTTTGAACGGCTGCCAATTCAGAAATAAATGGCATTTTTTAAAAATTGGAAATGCACTCGTAGTATAAATAGTAATCAGATAATTTGTCGGGGGTAATATATTGGCATTGGCGGTATGGATGTTGCAAAGGGGCTCTATTAATACCAGCGATATTTTAGATGAATGAAATATGAGGATAAGTTATATAGTCCGGAGGCACGATTTATCGCTGTTGCAGATGAATTTATATTTATTTAGGAATAACCAACATTCCGCTCAGATTATTTAACAATACATCCAAAAGAATTTTTGGACATCATTAAGTTGGAGGGTCCGAGAAATTAGCCACATTAGATTTTCACAGAACGTTGAATTAAATTTTTTTCTGAAGTTATAGTTAGGCGCGATTAGGAAAATTGTTGAGAGTGAATTTTTATAAAAACCACTATGAAGTAAGCACCAGCATGAAGTAAGCATAAGCATGAAGTAAGCACCAGCATGAAGTAAGGACAAAATGAAGTTAGTTGCTAAATTTTTCAAGTTCCGTATGTATCCAGTGGCGCACCCAGGGGGGTTTTGGGAGTTAAAACCCCTCCCAGGGCATACAACAAAGATATATAAAGAATAGTAGTAAAGCACTAAAATCGCCTAAACCTCTAACTTTGCCACCACCTCACAACGCAACACACAATTCGTTGGAGGTGAGAGCACAGGTGTTGCGGGCTAGCTTTTATACAGTGGAGATGGGGTGGATTCCCAATTTTACTATTTTGTTGTTAAAGGGGGCGCCAGACAAATTCATGCCCCAAACACCAATCCAGTGTACCTAAATTCCCGAATTTGCCAAAAGAATCGGAATAGTACTACACCTTTGACACTTTAATTGAACACATAATATATTGAACACTTTTTTAAAAATTACACTAAACTAACTACTAAAACTAACCAAACTGAACCAAACAACGACCCCTGATCACTGGGTAAATTACCTAAATATGGGTAGCAACAAAAAAAAAATATATAAACGTATATAAAAAAAAAATGCAATTTATAAATCTCGAGACGCAATCGTAGAGCTCTGCGAATGGTAAGGTCGAGTACGCGTAGCGGAAAATAAACAATTGACTATCCGATCAAGAGCCGTGTACATAAGAAATTATAAAAGGAAATACTAATAAATAAAAAAAAAACCAACCTAATGTAGATACCTGAATTCAACAAATAAAATATACAAATAAATTACCGCAACCTAAATTATCAAATTCTACAGATTAAAAAAAAGAAGATCAGCAAATTAAATGGTTACAAATCAAAATCATTAAAGTAACTCTTCTGAAATCCAGTTATTGAGATTCAAACCCCAAAATAACAACCACGTGGAAAAACCCTAAAACAAAACAAGCATTAATCCCACTATTAAAATTCACAAGTACCCCTTAAACCCCCGAGGTGAGATGTAATATAGCATAACTTACCCAAAATCGATGGGGTCTTCCAGCGTTCAGAGGATCACGTGTCTTCAGTACAACTTCGATAAAGAAACCCGTTTTCTGGCCTCAAACCAAACATTCATTCGTATCTAGAACAATTTACTCGTTGTCACACATAATCGATCACCCAATATGCAAATATCACTTACCAAATCGAAGAAATGACACCACAGCCGTATTTTATCCCAAAAATTGGACTAAACTAGTAATATATCCTTAAAATCAATTTTACTAACTCCAATAATTACTAGTTTATGGAAAAGTCTGATTTATAGATCCCAAATTAATGGATGGATCAGAAAAATCCTTATTTTCAAAAAATCAGACGTTTAAAAATTTCGGCGGTGACGTTCAAATCAACAATTTCGATTTTACAAGCTGCTAAGTGACCAACTACGTCACATTCTTCTTTTAAAAATAGAACTTTGATTTGACAGATTTAAAAGTCTGTCAAAACATAAAACGAACAAAAATACGATAACCAGAAGCGGTACCATATTGAATCCGAAAAGGAAGAATTGTCAATGTATTCAACTAGAATCAAACAAACGTCAGCTATAGAGTAAATGACCAATTTCAATGACAATATAAAAAAAACAAAAAATACCTACAAATCGAATTTATGAATTTACGCTATTTATATTTAATCAAATGGTTGAAATTGTTTTTTTATTACAACGAATGTTCTAGCTTGTAAATACTTTAATCATGTACCTGAGATGATTTAAAGTTAATTAGTAATTTTGACCGTAACAACTTTTTTAAAGTAAGACGGATCCTTATGAAACCTTTTGCATTCGATTCGGGAGAGCTTCAGGAAGATTCTTGAATACCTACTTGGCATGAATAATTACAAATGAGAATTGCATTCTTGTAGGCGGAAAATCCATTTTCTAAAATGCATCTCAAAGTGTTCACACAATAAAAATTCACAGCTTGGAAAATCATCATGAGAATGAGTTTAATTTTCATATTCGGAGGATTTTGAGGTCGCTAAACAGGAATATGGGGTCGGCGAAGCTGTAAGAGGTACCTGGTGCCAGGAATCTACGCCATCTCTAGGAGTTTCATAGAAATTCGTTATTGAAAATAATTTATTATCTCGAAGTTTTAAGATCGCTGAACAAGAATATTGCAACGAAGATGCTGTACGAGATACCTGGTGCCCTGTATCTACGTCGTCTCTGGGAATTGTATGAAAATTCGTAATAAAATGTGTTGCAACTTGTTATCAGGAGGTTTTTGATAACTAAGAGTTTTAATCATATACTCGAGGTTCTGGCATCGCTTAATCTAAAAAAATTATTATTAATAGTGAAAAAATTTTTTTCAATTTATTTTAACTCATACTCATACAGCATCTTCCATGCAATATTTATTGCAAAACTCCAGGAGATAATAATATAGATACCGGGCACGGTACCTCGTACAGCATCGTCGAAGCAATATTCGAGTTCAGCGACCTCAAAAACCTCGGAATAAGTTTCAATGATTTTCATAATGAATTTCCATAAAACTCCAGGAGACGACGTGCCTATTGGAATAGCGGGCACCAGGTACCTCTTACAGCTTCGCAGACCCGATATTCCTGTTTAGCAACCTCAAAACCCCCGCGTATAAAAATATAACTCATTTCAATGATTATTTTCTTAGTTGTGAATTTTTATTTTTTGACACTTTAAGAAGCACTTTATAAATAATTATTTATGAAACAGTTCGTGAAGTATGCTTTTTGCGAACGCACGCGATGTTTAGAGCATGAGCGACAACGAAGCGAGTGCTATACATCGCGTAAGTTCGCAAAAAGTACTTCACGCACAGTTGTTGTTGTTTATTTGGGTTTATATGACTGCGGACACTAAATCCATTCGTAGGCTATTGATTATGTACTATGGAAAGGAACTACAACGTTAACGGGGTTTTATTATTTCATATGGTCAATGAATCTCTATATATGAAAAAACCGCGGAGTGCTACCATTTAAAGGGGTGCGTTTTTGAGAAATGGGTGAATTAGTCCCTGGGCACAGGTTACATTATGGTGAGTTCTATGCACTTTTGGTACAAACACGTCTACGTTAAAGTTCCTGGTTAAATTTCCTATCTAAATATAACTTTCTAATGTCAAAGATACTTTTTTTTACAAAAATATATTCAAAAGAAAAAGCACAAAGAAACCCAAAAGAAAGAAATTTTGTTTTTTGTCCCATAACTTTTGTCCACGGGGATATAGGTATAGACGTTGCTTCACAGAAAAAAAACTTAAATATTTTTTCTTTAAAATAATATTTGGTAGAGGTCATTAGGATTTAGAGTTTTCGAAATATGATTTTTCAAAGTTCGCCACTCACAGCAATTTTGGGCAATTTTCCTTGTTATTTCGCAAATATTGTTCTGTATTTTTTTCTACGTAACTTTAGGCATTTGCAATGGTACATGTAAGAGGAATAGA
The DNA here is from genome assembly GCF_917563875.1 of Diabrotica virgifera virgifera. NCBI lineage: Eukaryota > Metazoa > Arthropoda > Insecta > Coleoptera > Chrysomelidae > Diabrotica > Diabrotica virgifera. The sequence goes on from NC_065449.1 coordinate 17,330,655, forward strand.
AATCAATTACCTTTAAAATGTTCTACTGTATAATGTTGTACGACTTTTTTAAAAGAAGTTATCTTTTTCAAAATTTGATACTTTTAACGAGTTTTTATATTTTTTACGATTATTTTTTAAATTTCCCATTATAACTTTTTTTTTCTACATATAGGTATATATTATATAATAAAAATAAAAGCTTATTCTGTTTACTTTAAACTGGTGTATTACAAAAAATTCTAGGATTATTTTTGAATAAGATATGCTTTTTCAAATTGCAATAAGTACTTGCAAGGATTTTTGATTTTAGGATTATTTTTTTGAATTTCTCATTATTACTTTTTTATGTGATTGTGTGTTATGATTGAATCTTATTTTTTATAGGTAATACTTTGGATCCACTTGACACGGCCGGGCAAACTTCAATATATGGATTAATTCCAATATTTACTGTCAAAGTTCCTGCACCACAAGTTTTGCTTGAAAAAATAGCATGTAAATGTACCAAAGGATGTACAAAAAACTGCGGTTGTAGGAAGATAGGAATTAGTTGTTCAATATTCTGCAAAGGGTGCATGTGCATGGGTACTAATTGTGGGAACTCTAAGATAACTGAGGTGTCAGAGGAAGATATTGAAGCTAATGCTAACGAAGAGATGGACTTTAATTTTGAAATTTTTTTAAATGTCAACGTTTAAATAATTTTAACCTAAGTGATGTTTTCTAAGACTAATGTTTATGTAATTTTTGTAAAAGAAATAATTTTAAATAATACAGGTAAAAAAATATCAAAGAATCACTCGGTTTCCATTATTTAAAAATAGATGATACACCATTTTAAAGAACAGAAAGTAAGCCCTCTTTATTGAGCAATATATATAGTATATTAATGTACAAGAAAAAAAAGTTATAATGAGAAATTTAAAAAATAATCCGCAAATCAAAAATCGTTTTAAGTACTTATTACATTTTGAAAAATAATATCTTATTCACAAATAATCCTAGAATTTTTTGTAATACATCATTTTAAAGTAAACAAAATATGCTTTTTTTATTATATAAAATAATATATAACTAAATGTAGAAGAAAAAAGTTATAATGAGAAATGTCAAAAATAATCGTAAAAAATGTAAAAAATAATATTTTTTTATATTACGTACCTGTTATATAATATATAATATATTATATAATAATATTATTTTATTTTTATATTATATTATAAAAAATCGAAAAGTATAAAACCTTGAAAAACCATAATCTCTTTTAAAAAAGTCGTACAACGTTATACAGTAGACCATTTTAAAGGTAAGTGATTTTTATTCCTATTACGTGTACCATTGCATATACCTAAAGTTACGTAGAAAAAAGTTACAGAACAATATTTGCGAAATAACAAGGAAAATTGCCCAAAATTGCTGTGAGTAGCGAAATTTGAAAAATCATATTTCGAAAACTATAAATCCTAATTACCTCTAATAAACAACATTTTAAAGAAGAAATACGTAGATTTTTTTCTGTAAAGCAATCTCTATACCTATATCGTCGTGGACAAAAGTTATGGGACAAAAAACAAAATTTATTTCTTTTGGGTTTCTTTGTGCTTTTTCTTTTGAATATATTTTTGTAAAAAAAAGTATCATTGACTTAAAAAAGTGATATTTAGATAGGAAATTTAACCAGGAACAATTTGTATGTAGTTATGTTTGTACCAAAAGTGCATATAACTCACCCTAATGTAACCTGTGCCCAGGAACTAATTCACCCATTTCTCAAAAACGCACCCCTTTAAATGGTAGCACTCCGCGGTTTTTTCATATATAGATGTCCATTGACCATATGAAATAATAAAACCCCCTTAACGTTGTAGTTCCTTTTAGTTATCTTATTTTGAATATAATCAATAGCCTATCGCCAATTTTACTATTTTTTATTTTATTAGTCATTTTTTCGTATCTTATCCTAAAATTAATACTAATATTAATCTCTAATAAACAACTCTACTAGTAAATAATTATTTTTGTATTTATTTTTTTTTAATTAAGTTTTTATATTTTTTTTAATTATTTTTTATTTATTTTTTTTAAATGATGTTCTCAGAGTTCCACAGCAAAAACTGCAACATTCTTCTTTAGCCCTCTACTTAATTCGAAAGCTTTTTACTATGGACTGTCCAAGTTCGTCATTCATTTTTATCTACATATTTTTTTAATATATTTTTTTTATTATACAGGGTGGTTCATCTTATTCGCCTCGGTCTCTGTACGGAAAACCACTTGATATTTTAAAAAAATTTCTTCACAGAAACATACACGGCCTTTAATACTATAATCTAAAAAGAATGTGAATTATACAGGGTGTTCCAAAAAAGAGTGGTATATCGAAGTTTTATTTTTTCTTATGAAAAATATCGGATGACATTATTGAATTGACCTTAAAAAATAAGCTATACTTTCATAAGGGTTCCCTAGACCTAAATACAGGGTGTTTTGATTTATTTCGATTTTTATAAAAATGTAAGGTTTTAGAAAAAAAATAAATATCTACGAATCTAAGAAGCAGTAACAAATTCTTTCTTGGATCTTAATAACAGACCATTTCGCATACTTAAACAGATGCTTATTGCAACAAAATTTCTTACAGGGTGGTCCAAATATCAGATTGTTCTATTAACAAATTCAAGCTGTAATAACTCACTTATTTTAAATAGAACACCCTGTATATTACTAGTCTATCGCGTAGAAAATTTACATAGCTTTCAATTTGTATTAGGGTTTCCTATACCTATCTTTTTACAGGGTGGTCAAAATATTAGATTATTTTATTAACAAATTCAAGCTGTAATAACTTACTTATTTTAAATGGAACACCCTGTATCTTACTAGTCTATCGCGTATAAAATTTACTTAGCTTTCAATTCTTATTAGGGTTTCCTATACCTATCTCCCTTCATTTTTTAAATATTTAAAGATTTCCTAATTTGTAAGCTTTAAAAATTAGAATTAAGTACCTATGTCGTGGTTATGTACAACACATCACCAACACCGGCAATATACTTAAATATCTTAGTCAAGATAGTTTCATTAATAAAATTCACATTTTTATCATTTAGTCACACAGAGTGTTCTTATTTTAAATGACATACTTGATATTCTATTCTTTATAATGGAAGATATTTAAAATATCTTCAATTCCATGTAAACATTCTCAATATACATGTTATTCTGTAAATATAAATTCCCATGTTATTCTGTAAATACCCATTTTTACATATTTTTGTACAATAGGCTCGTTTTCGTCAAAGTAGCCATTGCATTTAATTGTTTGTAATTGCGATTCAAAGATTCAAACAAAAGGTGGTGTTCTTTAATTTACTTAATAACCGTTGGGTTAAGATATGGAAAATACTTATACGGAATGAAATATAATTTAAATCTCTTCCAGAATACGGCATCTAATATAGGGCATGTAGTTTAATATAAACATATTATTCAATGTCACAAGTAGGCCAAAATCAACTAAAATAATACAACACTCTGTGTGATTACATGATAACAATGAAAATTTTATAATGGCAGTATCTTGTCTAAGTATATTGCCGGTGTGGGTGATGTGTTGTACATAAACAGGACATAGGTACTTAATTCTAATTTTTAAAGCTTACAAATTAGGAAATCTTTAAATATTTAAAAAATGAAGGGAGATAGGTATAGGAAACCCTAATAAGAATTGAAATCTAAGTAAATTTTCTACGCGATAGACTAGTAAGATACAGGGTATTCTATTTAAAATAAGTAAGTTATTACAGCTTGAATTTGTTAATAGAACAATCTAATATTTTGACCACCCTGGAAAAAGATAGGTATAGGAAACCCTAATAAGAATTGAAAGCTAAGTAAATTTTCTACGCGATAGACTAGTAAGATATAGGGTGTTCTATTTAAAATAAGTAGGTTATTACAGCTTGAATTTGTTAATAGAACAATCTCATATTTTGACCACCCTGTAAAAAATTTTGTTGCAATAAGCATCTGTTTAAGTATGCTAAATAGTATATTATTAAGATCCAAGAAAGAATTTGTTACTGCTCCTTAGATTCGTAGATATTTATTTTTTTCTAAATCCTTACATTTTTATAAAAATCGAAATAAATCAAAACACCCTGTATTTAGGTATAGGGAACCCTTATGAAAGTATAGCTTATTTTTGAAGGTTAATTCAATAATGTCATCAGATATAGGGCATTCCATAAGAAAAAATATAACTTTGATATACCACTCTTTTTTGGAACACCCTGTATAATTCACATTATTTTTAGTTTGTAGTATTAAAGGCTCTGTATATTTCAGTGAAGAAGTTTTTTTAAAATATCAACTGGTTTTCCGTACAGAGACCGAGGTGGATAAGATAAACCACCCTGTATATTTTTTTTCTGTTATTTTTTTTATATCTTTTTTATATATTTTTTCTTTTCTTTTTTTCCTTTTTCATAATAGTTATTTATGAAACAGTTCCTGAAGTATGTTTTTTGCGAACGCACGCGATTTTTAGAGCACGAGCGACAACGGAGCGAGTGCTATAAATCGCGTAAGTACATTTTCTATATTGTCCTTTGGCCATATTGTTTACGAAATTTAGATCGACATTATGACAACGGCTGTAATAGTAGTGCGAGGTTGCCAATTTTTGTAGTAGGTTTCTCTACATGTACCGATGCATAATATGTACTTTTTGGTGATTATGATACAGTTTTAAAAAGGGGTGACCGACCTCTTGGAAAACTTTATGTTGAAACCTTACTTTTTTTAATCTTTGGTATTATTTAAGGCGTGTAGAAGCCAAGGGATACAAGTGCAGTTTTGGTACTTTTGAGAAAATCAAGTTTGAAGTTTAACACCTTTCCTAAATTCTACCGCTTGTTTTTCAAAATAGTTAGTGATTGTCTGGTCTTTTTAACTTTAAAAACTTTTATGTAATAGTATATTTATATCAGATTGAAAAAAACAGCATTTTATAAGATATTTTAGAATAAGAAACAGCACTTATACCCATTGTCTTCCAATTACATACTTGGACTGTACTTGTATCTTTAATCTTTTAAATACAATTTAATTAACAAAACACCGAATTTTCGTAAAAACGTAAACAATTGGCATATAATATGTAAAAAGTAGGAAACACACTAGAAATAAACTTAACTAGCCATCATCGCTTTCAAAGCAGTTATCTGGGTCGTCGGGTTCTTCCTGAATATTATCCTGAATATTATCCTGAGTACCTTGATCTGGGATTTATTGTCTTTCCGTTGTTGGTAAGGCAAATTTCTGTAGAAGTTGTGATGGATGGGAGGCACAAACTGCATTAATTCCATAAGATTAGCATATGTTGCCTGTTTTAATAATGGCTTTCTGGTTTCACATGGTAGATTATTTTGTAATATTTAAGATTTTCCCCGACGATTTGGTTTCATGCTCAAATTTTCGAAAAGATATTCAGTTCTCACACTGTTCTTGAAAAACAATGTATCAGAATGATCTTTATGTATTACAGTCGGAAAAATGAAAGAATACCCATGAACGATCACATCAATCACTTATTTTGTATTTGCTATATTTTTCTATAACAAACGTTTGTTATTTATACAAAAATATAACAAATACAAAATAAGTGATTGATGTGATCGTTCATGGGTATTCTTTAATTTTTCCGACTGTATATATTATTAATCAACGTAAAATTTTTGTTATTTATGTTTGTTTACTCTTAATATTGGCTATGAACAAGTGTGCTTGGTTGTACAGTAGTTTCCAGCCACTTCTATAATGTAACTAACTTCGCAAAAATATAGATACTAAAATTACTACACAAGTTTAGACAATAAATTTAGTTTAGAATTACTAGACAATTACTAACTAGTATTAACGAGTTAATTGCCAAACGATATAACTAACATTTGTTTGGAGGCCAAGGGATATAAGCGTACTCATATCCAGTGGCTGCCAAATGATAAACAAAATATTTTCAGAATGTAAGTGAAATACCCATAGATGTCACTACTGGTTTTAAATTCACTTGTTTCCTTTGTCCACAACATTAAAATGAGTATTGACTATCTATTACTGTACTTATCTCCAACTTGACCAAAATTACACTTATACCCCTTGGCTTTTTGACGCCTCATTTTAAGTATTAAAATTAGTTTAGTATTTAAATAAAAATATAATTAATCTGTCTAAAGTATATTTATTTCGTTCAAATCATAATAATAGAAATATATCTTCTTAAGTGCGTACAAAGTACACTTGAATCCAGGGTTCTTTACCCGTACGTCATTAATACCTAGCGAGATAAAACACATACTTTTATCTAGCATCATTCTCTTCCACGTATGAAACTAAAGACAAACCAGCTACCGCCTGTTCTTAAGTAAAAAAACAGTTATTTTTATGAACGCTCTAGACTCAGTATATTGAAAAGAGATACAAAAAGAGGTACAAAAAAGAAGCTTAGGAATTTTTTCAGATTTTAAGTACAATTTGTGACGTTTCTGGTTTGTTTACTTTTGTGGCTGTCAGTCTGTTGAAGTTTTGCGGTTGTTTCGTCGAATTTTTGCATTTTGAAGTTTTTTATATCACACAAACAGTTTTATCCACAACTAATTTTATATTAGAGTTTAAAATTTTATGGTAAGTGTATTTTATTTTGTTAAGGAAGTTTTGTTAAGTGACAGTTAAGGAAATGGTTGTGTTAAGTTTCCGCCAAACTGAATGAAATAACAAAAAGAAAATACATATATGTTATTGAATTTTTTTATAAAATATTTATTTATTTATTTATTAGTCACAAATGATATTAAAAGAATAATTTATTAACAAAATTTTAAAGCAGAACTTACATTTGACATTTTATTTATTTGATAACGTCAAATTTAAACCCGTGATCGGAGCAACAGCTCCTTCCTCTCACTTGCTGTTGCGTTTAGTAAATTTTCGACTTTGGTGCCGTCACTTTTTAGTGGCACATGCGTCGACAGTGGCGCATGAAACTTTCTATTTATGGACGGGATAAATAAGTTAAAAGGTACCTTCTCCACTCCCAGAATGCAATTTTTTTAATTTTTTTAAGTTATACGTGATTAGAAAATAGCACTCAGCGTAATTTCTTATGTATTCTATTGTGATGGCTATGTTTAAGGCTATGGTGCGATGTTCATTGTATATACTCTTTTGCATTGGCTTTTTTGGGAAACAGTGTAAATATCGATTGGAGCCACTCTTTAGGTACCATTCTTTGGTACATGTTCTATGGTATTGAATGGATTTAAAAGTAGGTCAATAGATTCAATATCCACAATTTTGAATAATTCGACGGAAACTTCAGGGCCCTAGGCCCGAGTGATTTAACATTCATAGCGTGTTTCGTTGCATATTCGATTTCTTCTCGTATAATTTCAGGTCCAGAATCATCTTTACATTCTTTTGTTGCCTCTGTTCTCTATTTGTCTTCAAAAAGATGTGCCATATATGATGTCAATCTCTGCATATTCTGGTTTATAGCTGTTATAAGTGTATCACTTTCATCTCATAGTTGCCAAGTTTAAAGTGTTTTTCTCATTCCTGTTAGTTTCCTAGTTTTTGGCATGTTAAAAAATCATATTTTTCCTTAAATTCAGTAGATAGACAACCTGCGTTCTGGCACATCCCCTAAATCGCAACCCTTAAATATTAATAAATGCCAAACGGCTTAACGTAGGATGACGTGTGACGTATCGTTGGAAAGGGGATGAAAAAGGGGGTTGAACGCAGTATGTGGCGTGCGCATCGGAATATGCCAAAAGGGCATTACGTCATATCTTCGTTTCTATTGGTCCGATTTTGACGTAAGAGGGCTCGTCGGAACGGGGAGGGGGTAACGAATAAGTTGAGACAAAAAACAAAGATGGCGGCATTGCCAAAACGGCATTACAGCATATCTTCGTTGCTATTGGTCCGATTTTGACGTAAGAGGGCTCGTCAGAACGGGGAGGGGGTAACGAATAAGTTGAGACAAAAAACAAAGATGGCGGCAGTGCCAAAACGGCATTACAGCATATCTTTGTTGCTATTGGTCCGATTTTGACGTATGGGGTGTCAAATAAAAGCGGTGGTGACACAGAAGCCAACTGTCAATTCTTCTTCTTCTTTTCGTTTGTCAATTCTTCTTCGTTTCCGTATAGTGCCTAACAGAACGTGACATTCGACATCTTCGTTTCTATTGGTCCGATTTTGACGTATGGGGTGTCAAATGAAAGCGGTAACGACACAGAAGCCAACTGTCAATTCTTCTTGTTCTTTTCGTCTATCGCAAATTGTACAGGGTGTAGTCAGAAAGTCAAATCAATTCTTCTTCTTTTCAGCTGTCACAGTTATTCTTCTAGTTGTTTGTTAAATATACGTTCACAGTTCCTTCTCATCTACCAAAATGATATCTGTCACTTCACACATAGATGCAATGTCAAGGGAACATTAGGTATGTAACGACTAAACGACAACGTAGAGAGACGCACGACTCATCGCTGATAACGTACACGACGTAATAATCATTCTTTTGATATGTCCAAACCATCCCTCTCTCCTGAATTTTATCAAATACAACGCAACGGTTTCAAATAAACTAGTCAAATTTCCCCTTTTCTACAAAGATCTTTAATTCTTTCGTCTATAGGATCCTGGACATCCATATAAAAAGCATGGAAAACGAAAAGTTTACCATGGACAGTAAAGTCCTTTGTGGACATTTAAGTCAAACTTGGACAAAAATTCAATACAAATTAAATGGGGTCAATTCTTTGTTACACATTATGCAGTCTAGGTTGGACTGGACTATTCTAAATAAAATTTCTAAGATAATCGCATTCAAAAAGTGTTTTTGTGTTAGGAAATAAAATTTCAAGGTATTACTTATTATTTATTAAAGATATTACAATAGTTCCAGTAATTTTAAGATAGTTTTTCTTTGCAGTTCTGCCTTTTTATTTAAACCTAAATTCATTAGTTCAGTAATAATTTTACGTTTCTGAAGCATTTTTTCTTTGTATGATTTTCGTATGGTCATCCCACGTTCAGTTTTGTAAAATTGTCTTCTCTTTTCATTGGCTTCATCTTTTCTTCTAATACCTTCCTCACCTCTTTCACACTTGCAGGTTGATTTTACGTGTAGTTCATGCACTGAAGCATATTTTTCTAGATTGCTAACGCCTCTGCTCGCTAGGGTAGAAATTTCATTACATATACTTCGACAGAATTTTCCTCTCGAATGTAACCACTCTAATTTAAATACACTTCTCTCGTAATGGGAGTGAGGTTTACCTAAAAGTCCATCTCCATCTCGACGAAGGGGTTTTTGACCATCAGCACATGCAATGTATCTTAAAACACCAACACAATGATCCAAACAAATAATTTTTCTAAACGTAGTTTTTGGATGTAGTCTTTTCCCTGCACGTTGTATTTTCTTCTTGTAAGCCAACATTGTAGATCCATTTGTAAAGTGAATTAATGAATGCAGATGTTCGTGTGCAGTACTTCCGTCGTCTGCTACTAAATGACAACGGCAAATGGAATACCATTTTACATTAGGAGCACATGCTAGAAGAGTAAAGTCACTCTCATTTAAGAGTAAATGATACCATTCTCTTGGTGACTCTTCGTAATCCTTTGCCATGTCCGCTGGCGAAAGAGCTTTAATACCACTGACACTCAAAAGAGCCAGATAGTCACTTTTTGACAAAATAGACATATCTTAACTGGCTATTTAATAACAAAGAACTGAAATCTCAAAACTGTCTCACTAGACTAATAGTCCTTACGAAGTTGTTAAATTTATCTACCAGTACAGCCTCCCCCACCCTAACTGATTATTTCACGCATGCGCTATTACCATGGTCAAAGTCTCGTTGAATTTGCTGATATGAAGAAAACGTGACGCCACGCTCAGATTTTTTTATTTCACGCATGCGCCATTAACAAGGGCAAAGTTCAAAAGATCGTTGTCTAGACTTGTTACTAACGATGCTAATTCAACAATTTGACTTGCTGTTCTGGTACACCCCACAAATCGCAACCCCACGTTGGGTTAGGTCAGGGTAGCAGAGGGTAGCAGAGCGTCACAGCATGTCTCAGCGTTACCCACAACATTCTCTGTTACCCTCTGCTACCCTGGCCTAACCTAACGTGGGGTTGCGATTTGGGGGGTGTGTCAGAACAGCAAGTCAAATTGTTTTAGCATCGTTAGTAACAAGTCTAGACAACGATCTTTTGAACTTTGCCCTTGTTAATGGCGCATGCGTGAAATAAAAAAATGTGAGCGTGGCGTCACGCTTTCTGCATATCAGCAAATTCAACGAGGCTTTGACCATGGTAATAGCGCATGCGTGAAATAATCAGTTAGGGTGGGGGAGGCTGTACTGGTAGATAAATTTAACAACTTCGTAAGGACTCTTAGTCTAGTGAGACAGTTTTGAGATTTCAGTTCTTTGTTATTAAATAGCCAGTTAAGATATGTCTATTTTGTCAAAAAGTGACTATCTGGCTCTTTTGAGTGTCAGTGGTATTAAAGCTCTTTCGCCAGCGGACATGGCAAAGGATTACGAAGAGTCACCAAGAGAATGGTATCATTTACTCTTAAATGAGAGTGACTTTACTCTTCTAGCATGTGCTCCTAATGTAAAATGGTATTCCATTTGCCGTTGTCATTTAGTAGCAGACGACGGAAGTACTGCACACGAACATCTGCATTCATTAATTCACTTTACAAATGGATCTACAATGTTGGCTTACAAGAAGAAAATACAACGTGCAGGGAAAAGACTACATCCAAAAACTACGTTTAGAAAAATTATTTGTTTGGATCATTGTGTTGGTGTTTTAAGATACATTGCATGTGCTGATGGTCAAAAACCCCTTCGTCGAGATGGAGATGGACTTTTAGGTGAACCTCACTCTCATTACGAGAGAAGTGTATTTAAATTAGAGTGGTTACATTCGAGAGGAAAATTCTGTCGAAGTATACGTAATGAAATTTCTACCCTAGCGAGCAGAGGCGTTAGCAATCTAGAAAAATATGCTTCAGTGCATGAACTACACGTAAAATCAACTTGCAAGTGTGAAAGAGGTGAGGAAGGTATTAGAAGAAAATATGAAGCCAATGAAAAGAGAAGACAATTTTACAAAACTGAACGTGGGATGACCATACGAAAATCATACAGAGAAAAAATGCTTCAGAAACGTAAAATTATTACTGAACTAATGAATTTAGGTTTAAATAAAAAGGCAGAACTGCAAAGAAAAACTATCTTAAAATTACTGGAACTATTGTAATATCTTTAATAAATAAGAAGTAATATCTTGATATTTTATTTCCTAACACAAAAACACTTTTTGAATGTGATTATCTTAGAAATTTTATTTAGAACAGTCCAGTCCAACCTAGACTGCATAATGTGTAACAAAGAATTGACTCCATTTAATTTGTATTGAATTTTTGTCCAAGTTTGACTTAAATGTTCACAAAGGACTTTACTGTCCATGGTAAACTTTCCGTTTTCCATGCTTTTTATATGGGTGTCCAGGATCCTATGCCGATTTTGAATGCCAATTACATAGTTTTACGGATTCCAATGTCAAATTGAGTAAAACAGCAAAATATCAGAAACATGTACCTTTTAGTGCAGGTTATTATTTTAAATGTGCTTACGATGACAGTTTATCTTATTTTAAGAGCTATAGAGGTGAAAATTGCATGGAGTGGTTTGCAAAAGAAATGGCTGAAATTTCCAAAATTCCAAGTTGAAAACAATTATACCTATAGCCGAAAAGCCTAATACAAATGGAGCAACTGTTTGTCATATTTGTGAGAAACGCTTTTTGGCTACAGATACAATTGTTGTAGACCACGACCATTTTACCGGACAGGTACGTGGATTTGCACACCAAGCATGTAATTTGAACTTTAAAAAATTATTTGTTGTTCCCGTGGTTTTTCACAATTTTAGTGGTTACGATTCGCATTTTATGATTATTGATTTATGCAAACATGGGCACTTGAGCTTACTTCCAATTAATAAAGAAAAATATATTTCATTTACATTACACTCTGACGAACACCAAATTAAATTACGATTTATTGATTCACTAAGATTTATGGGAGCTTCACTTGACGAATTAGCATCAATTTTAGACACATCGGAAAAGAAAATTTTAAAACGAGAATTTAGTCATTTAGATGATGATACATTCAATTTGTTAACTTGTAAAGGAGTATTTTGTTACGATTATATCGATAGTGTGGAAAAATTAGATGAAACTTCTTTACCCAACATTAGACATTTTTATAATAAGCTAAATAATGAATATATTAGTGAAGAGAAGTATGCTCATGCGCAGAATGTTTGGAATAAATTTAATTGTAAAAATTTGGGTGAATACAGCGATTTGTATTTGAAAACAGATATTCTGCTGCTGGCTGATGTGTTTGAGCAGTTTCGACAAAAATGTCGAGACACGTATAAACTAGATCCTGCTTGGTATTATACCATGCCAGGATACACGTGGGATTGTATGCTGAGATACACAAAATGTAAATTAGAATTGCTAAAAGATGTGGATATGATTTTGTTCATGGAAAAAGCCATAAGAGGCGGAATATCTGTTTGCAGCAACAGGTATTCGGAGGCCAACAACAAATACATGTCGACGTATGACCCCACACAACCCTCTAAATACATCATGTATTTAGACGTGAATAATCTGTATGGCTGGGCCATGAGTGAGGCTTTACCAATAGGAGGATTCAAATGGATTGAAGATGGCATCAAATTTGGTGTTGCATCAAAATCCACTACTCTTCCCGAAGGCCATATTGATATTATGTCAATACCGAATGATGCGAAAGAGGGCTATTTTTTCCAAGTTGACTTGGAGTATCCACGCGAATTGCATGATAAACACAAAGATTTTCCATTTGCTGCCGAACACCGCATTCCGCCCGGTTCAAAATTGCCAAAGTTAATACCGACCTTATATCACAAAACAAAATATATTATTCATTATAGAAATCTTAAACAGGCATTAGCGAACGGTTTAATTTTAACAAAGATACACAGAGTGTTGAAATTTAATCAATCTGCGTGGCTGCGACCATATATTGAGTTAAATACCAACTTACGAACAGCAGCCACAAGTAGCTTCGAAAAAAATCTCTTTAAATTAATGAATAATGCTGTGTTCGGTAAGACAATGGAGAACATAAGACGTCATCGTATCGTAAAATTATGTAAAAAATGGCATGGAAGGTACGGAGCTAAAAATTTGATTGCAAGTAGTCGATTTCATAGTCGAACGATCTTTCATGAGAATTTGGTGGCTATCGAACTGAAAAAATCAGAAGTATGCTTTAATAAACCCCTGTATATAGGCGCAGCAATCCTCGATATATCCAAATTATGTATGTACGATTTTCATTATAACTTTATGCTTCCAACGATGGGAGAAGAAAACTGTTCATTGCTGTACATGGACACAGACAGCTTTATTTATGAACTGCAATGTTCAGATGCATATAGAGAGGTTTTAAAAGCATATCCAAGCAAATTCGATACCTCCGACTACGCCGAAAATAACCCATATGACATAGAACGATTAAATAAAAAAATCCCTGGATTAATGAAGGATGAGGCAAATGGGAAAATAATTACACATTTTATTGGGCTAAGATCAAAAATGTACACATTTAAAATGCAAATAACAGACGTGGAGAGGGAAAAAGAAAGACAACGCCTGGAACGAAAACAACTAAGCAAAGAGAGAATTGAAAGCGACGTAAGCAATTTGGGAATAACCAAAAAGGCAAAAGGAGTGAAATATAATGTCGTTCGAAATAAAATTACGTACGAAGACTATGAAAAATGTCTTAAAGAATTCAAAATTCAAAACGCAAGCCAAAGATGTATTCGGTCATATCAACATTCAGTATTTAGCATCGAACAATCCAAAACGGCTCTAAGTCCTTATGACGACAAGCGGTACTTAATACCAAAATCATTTAATACGCTTCCGTGGGGGCATTCTAATATTTCGTAATTTTTTTTTGTTATTATGAAAATGCTTAATGGCTACTTAAAACAGAAAAAAGAAAAGGTCACTTATCGCTAAGTTTTTGTAAATTGTATATAAAAAAAATATATTATCCATTGTATAATGTAATTTTTTATTAATAAACTTGTCTAATCTTGATTTTTGTTCGTTTTATTTATGTTAGATAAAAATAAAAGACATCATATTTATTAATATTATTTATTCACAATTATCCAAATCATTTACAACTTTAATTTTATAATACCATACATATTCATTTAAAGCTTGACTTAACAAAGTATCTGGAGAAATTTCACAAAACGCAGTTAAAAGTTCAAGCGGACCATATAAACTAGTACTAGCTTTACAATTGTTTTGAATAAAACGTACAACATTTCTATAATACGAAAAAAACTGTAAATTGTCCAATAACGACACTCGTTGAGACACTAAATCAATGTTTGCTCTCAGGATCTGGCTTACATCATCTTCACATAAATAATATTCGATTCCATGTTTCTCGATAGTCAGGAACTTTACATTTTCCATTACCAATTGTCTTAGTTTGCAGAAATCACCACACTCAAATTCGATTGGATCATACTCATCGGAACAGGTGGGCAAAGGTGGTATGAAAAATTCTTCCATAATTTGAATAAACATCTCAATTAGGGTAGTCCACTCGAATGTGTTTAAACTGATTCTTGTACATTTACCATGTTGGTACAGAATAATGGATGGAGAAAACTGTCGAGCTGGAGATAGACCAATTTTTATGTGAAAACATCCTATTGGATAGGTAGTTTCCAATAAATAATATGGTTCATCTTTGGCAGCTTCTTCATATTTTTCCAGTACTCGATCTAATTCAGCGTCGTAGATAATTGTCTCTTCACTTTCGTATCCGCTATCTTGAGAAGCCATATTACTGCTGTTGCAACTGAATACACAAGTCGGTTGGAGAAACTCAAACTGAATGTGACGGATGGTTGCTGAGAGAATTTATACTTTTTCAATCCCCCACTCTTTGCGTGTAATTGTCAGCATTTTCTAAAAAATGTATGTCTACGCGGCGTATCGAAATATAGATCCTTAAACTACATCTGAACTAGTAATCCAGCTGTTGTGATTGCTATCCAATCCTAACCATTTAACATACATCTTATTGCCTTTTCGTCTAAGTACTTTTTCAACCAAGTAAGTGTCGGGATTTTTTGTTTTCTGTAATTTTTCTTCATAAAACGTGCTGTACGTGCCATGGCATGTTACAATCAAAGATTCCCATTATATGGTTATGGCAGGCTGGAATTACACCGTAATGATCCCAGAGGGTACCAGAGACATACAGACGTCATCAGAGACACGCTAACAGAAGGCACAGAGGGGTACAGACGTCATCAGAGACACGCTGACAGAAGGCACAGACGATCACAGAGGGGTACAGACGTCATCAGAGACACGCTAATAGAAGACACAGACGGTACCTGAGACGTACAGACGTCATCAGAGACACGCTAACAGAAGGCACAGACGATCACAGAGACGTACAGACGTTATATTCTAAACCGCTTTTAATGTAACAGCAAAGGGTAGCAGAGGGTAACAGAGGGTAGCAAGTCGAATGTCACGTCATTCACGTTCAAATGTCACGTCCTACGTCACATGTCACGTCATTCACGTCACGTCATTCACGTTCTGCGTCGAATTTCACGTCATTCAGGTCACGTCATTCACGACACGTCATTCACGTCACGTCATTCACGTCACTCATTCACGTTCAAATGTCACGTTCTGCGTCGAATTTCACGTCATTCACGTCACGTCATTTACGTCCTACGTCACATGTCACGTCATTCACGTTCAAATGTCACGTTCTGCTTCGAATTTCACGTCAATCACGTCACGTCATTTACGTCCTACGTCACATGTCACGTCATTCACGTCACGTCATTCACGTTCTGCGTCGAATTTCACGTCATTCACGTCCTACGTCGAATGTCACATATCTACGTCAAATGTCACGTCCTACGTCAAATGTCACGTTCTGCGTCAAATGTAGGACGGAAAACTGAACAATGTCATATAAATGTCACGTCATACGTCAAATGTCACGTTCTGTTAGGCACTATACGGAAAAGAAGAAGAATTGACAGTTAATATTGAACGTTGACAGAAGAAGAATTGACAGTTGGCTTCTGTGTCGTTACCGCTTTCATTTGACACCCCATACGTCAAAATCGGACAAGTCGAATGTCACGTTCTGTTAGGCACTATACGGAAAAGAAGAAGAATTGACAAACGAAAAGAAGAAGAAGAATTGACAGTTGGCTTCTGTGTCACCGCCGCTTTCATTTGACACTCCATACGTCACAATCGGACCAATAGCAACAAAGATATGCTGTAATGCCGTTTTGGCACTACCGCCATCTTTGTTTTTTGTCTCAACTTATTCGTTACCCCCTCCACGTTCCAACGAGCCCTCTTACGTCAAAATCGGACCAATAGAAAAGAAGATATGACGTAATGCCCTTTTGGCACTGCCGCCATCTTTGTTTTTTGTGTATTCGTTACCCCCTCCCCGTTCCGACGAGCCCTCTTACGTCAAAATCGGACCAATAGAAAAGAAGATATGACGTAATGCCCTTTTGGCATATTCCGATGCGCACGCCACATACTGCGTTCAACCCCCTTTTTCATCCCCTTTCCAACGATACGTCACACGTCATCCTACGTTAAGCCGTTTGGCATTTATTAATATTTAAGGGTTGCGATTTAGGGGATGTGCCAGAACGCAGGTTGTCTATCTACTAAATTCTTCCATTTTCTGGAACTGCTCATGTGAAACTTTCTTTTTAGCCTATTTTATTTACTTTTTAATAAATCGGTCTGCTTCGGTTCCTTTGTTTTTTTAATTACTGTTTTTTTTTATATCCTCAATTTTTGATCAATGTTATAGCTACTTTTATTCAGTTCTTGGGCATTATGTAAATTTTCAGTAAGAACTTTTACAGTTTGTTCCTTTGTTTGTGGTTCCCTTAACAGTAATCTCTTATAATCAGTAGAGCTTCACGATACGATACAATATCGATACTTTTTAAGTATTAAGTATTTTATTGGTTATGCCAATGAAGTATCGTATCGAGTATCGATATCGGCAATACTTTCTTATAAAAATATCCTATTGCTACTGATTTCGATACGATATCGATACAATACTCGATAAAATATCGACATAAAAAGAATTATTAAACATAATAATTCTTGACACAATTAAAAAGACATTAAATTAATAAAAAAACTATTCTTTATTTATTTATCAGTATCTTTGTTAAACAAAGCTCTTAAAATATACATAGTGCAGTCACTGAAGGTGGATTTGAGCTATTACCTCTGAATTCGTTGAACCTCAATAGATTCTTTTGAAAATTGGTGAGTGGTTAGACGATACCTTCAGGAACAAAGGTGCCATAGTGCCCATTTGCGCTCTTTGCATTTTAGGGGTGAAATTCACCCTTGCTTTAAAATTATTTTTTATATTTCTGAAAGTGCAGTCATCGAAGATTTTCACCTCCGATTTCGTTGAACCGCCATTGATTCTTATGAAAATTATTGAGTAGTTAGAGGATACCTCAGGAAACAAAAATGATATGGTTCTAACTTGCGCTTCTCGCCGTTTAGGGATAAAATCCACCCTTTTTAAATGGAAATAAATGCAAATTTAAGCTTTATGGCGTAAGTATAATTTATGATTGTATTTGATTTTTCAACCCTTTTAGCAACCTTAGCTTAAATAAAATTTCACGTAATTGTTGTAGCAATTAATGTTGGGCAACAATAGCTCACAAATAATGAAGTATCATAGATAGAAATAGGAAATAATGAAGTATCATAAAATAGCATTTCATTACAATGCGAAAATACAAGGCGCTCCATTTGAGAAAACTCAAGAAATACTCATTCAGTTTCGACTAATCCTGTATACTAAAATTAAAACATTTAGCGATATTAATAATTTTTAGCAATAGACTATATTAAAAATAATTTGGACATAAATAGATTTCTTATAACTTATATATTCTTATAAAAATTGAATATGGCTGAATGCTTCTTTGAAAGTCGACTAAAACTTACTAATTCTGTATTGTTTAAAAACTACTTTTGAAAAGATAGGGAAGTCCCCGAAAATTCGGAATAAATCGCAATTCAGTATTTTTGTTGAAAATTATTTTTGCGTCATCATCACTCACTTCCATAATATTGCCACAAATTCCACTTAATAAACAGTGTAATCATAAGTCATTTACTCACTCTTAAGAGTTTCAAGTTCAGGCACTAAAGTGTAAAATATAATAACAGCTGATGCTTGGGTTGCAGTTTACTTAATACTTTTATGTAAATAATTATGATCTAAATACCTATTCCACAAAATATAATCAAACAACTGTAGCGTTTTATAATTTTTTTTCCTCGATATCGATATTTTCAATAATATCGAGGCTAGCGTATCGACAATACAAGATTATTGTATTGATTTCAGATAATGAGTATCGTATCGACACTAATATTGCTAAGGTATGTATTGTATCGGTATCGTATTTGTTTTCGATACGATATCAATACAATATCGATATTTTTATCGAATATCGTGAAGCTCTAATTATAATCAGTAATTAATGTTATCAATTATATAATCTTTATTGACTGGACTATGATAAAGTTGTATATAGGTATATAATGTAATATATTCCATACACTTTTTGCAGCTGATCCCGACGCAAGTGTCTTAAATTCTTGGAAGTGCATGCACCTTTTGTAGTTGTTTAAAAAAAAGGGGGGCGGGCGGGAGTCCATCGCACATCCACATCATCGATTTCTCATCACCCACCGTCACCGCCACCGCCACCGCCACCACACAGGAACATTGCGTGCTCACCTAAGGATATTGGTAGTACGTGTCAGATGGTAAAATCGTCACGCGATCTTAAAGTCAAAATATACGAAGAGTAACCACTATTTTCTTGAAAGGAGAGGAACCGGAAATTAACTCCGCCCGCACCTTTTGCTTTAATAACTTCGTTTCGGTTCGGTTCGTTTCTTGGGCTTCTTCCTCTACAGCAACAATCATACTGTCAAATCAACAGCCGATCTGATTGTTTACGAATGATTTGCGTGAAAAGAAAATTTCATTCGAAAGAAACGTTTCAGAAAAGGTTAGCTTTATCTACTGCGTGTAACACCGTTTTGCAAAAATAGAATAAGTCCATATTTAACGAAATTGAGCTTATACTTACTAGTATAAAAACAAAAGCGACATTAATGATGAGATGTTGCTAGCTAAAATTATTTATACAGTGCTCTTCAGATAAAACTATCCACCTTAAATAACTTTAAAACCCCTGATTTTTAGGAAAATCGCAAAAACACGTCAAATAATAATTGAAGGGGGAGACATTATGCCATATTTAAGCTTACCGGGAAAGGCACCCTCTCACCCCCTGTACCATCCCTTAAATTTTTTTAAATTACTACCACCTTTTTTATTTGATTTTTGGATTCTCCTCGTTGTACTGATTTCAAAACGTGATGCTTATAATTAGTCTAAGAGCTAGTGAACCCTCCGACTAACGGCCGTCCTGTAAGACTAGAAATTTTTCTAGTGATAATTGGGCCATGTTAAACAAAAAGCAACCAACCCTCAATTTGTAAATTAAAAGAAAATTAACTTTTTATGTTTTTCTAAATATTTAATTTTCCGTCCTATTTTTTTAAACGATAACTTCACTAATCAATAGTTTAATTTTAGAGCAATTTTATCATAGTAGTATCAAAATTATTATAATAAATTTTTACAAAAAAAATAGCCATATTGAGGGTTGGTTTCTTTTTGCTGTTGGAAATATATCTAATAAAATGCAATCTGCAAAATCCAACCAACCCACAAAATCCATGAATAAAACCAAATAATTTCAGTCAACTCAGTAATACCACACAGTAGAATTTCTACTATTAAACATAATATCAATACAAATAAAAAATATGCGATAATCAGTCAAAACAACAAACCATAATATTTAAAAAGTAAGATAAACATAGCCCTAATCCTAAAACTTACCATTTTCTGCAATTTCGCCAGCTTGATTTAAACATATTTTTCGCATTAAAGATTCAAAGATTTCTTCATAATATAACAGATATAACACAACAAATATTTTAATATTTAAGCACGAACTAATATTGGTCAGTACCTACACGTAAAAACAAAAAGATGCAACATTCCAGGAACCGTAATCGGCATAACAATATCAACCCACTTGGCTGGTACTTTTCGACAGTGCAATGTAATAATAATGTTCAGTCCAGTGATACACACAAACAATCCAAGAGGGTTGGTTGTCTTATGCGAAATCTTAAGTGAACTATTATTAAACAAAAATAATTTGGAGTAGTATTTTTCATGGATTAATATTTAGAATGGCTTGATTGCTTTTTACACAATGTAGAATACACATTTTTAAATCGATATGTGACATTATCTTGTTTTCCTCAAAAATGTGGGTTGGTTGCTTTTTGCATAACAAGGCCCAATTCATAGCACACCAAGGCTAAAACCCATGACCTGGCAGGCCTCAGCGGTGCACGTGTATCTACCAGGTGAATCGAAAAGTGCAAATTTAGGGGGTAAAATAAACTTTCTCCTGTAAGGTTTAAATTTAAGTATGTGTTTGAGTAAGTCATTTAGAAGAAATGTGTACAATGACAGGCGATTCTGGAGAGCATAAGACCTTGTCAGGCGAGGGGAAAGATTAGGGGTTTTTCCTAAAATTATTCTTTTTGCATCGAACAATTTTTTTTAGGTTTTTTGAATCATTCCAAACAGAAAACGTCTTTAGTGATTTTTCTCTTAAGTTAATAGTTTTTGTTATATAAGCCATTGAAAATTTTGAAAATTGCGAAATCGGCCATTTTTAACCCTAAATCGGACATTTATCTAAAAATTTCAATGTTGCCAAGGTACTTAGATATTTTTTAAACATTGATTGATGAAATCCCGAAGAGTTTTTTGCAATAAAATATCGAAAACCCCTTTGTTGTTTTAATTGCTAATCAAGCGGGTGCGACACTGTAGTATAAGTGAGGACGTTTGAGTTGGCATAAATTCATTATCTCGAGAATGGGCAAATTTCAAGAGAAATCCTCAGACAGGTCGATTTTTATTTTTGAATTAGGACTTTTTGGCATATATAATACTAGTGACTAACCTAACCATTTTACATCTGGCCCCCTCAATTTTATTACAAACATTTAGAATGAACATTTCACCACCAAAAATTTTTACAATAAAATTGTTCAAAATGACTGTCGTTCACCTCCATACAATAGTATCTATATAGCTAATAAACCGCAGAAATTCTGAACAATAAATTATTATTGTAAAAATTTTTGAGAGTGAAATGTTCATTCTAAATGTTTGTAATAAAATTGTTAATTTTTTTTTGTCAATCCAGTTTTCTTGCTTTTGTATTTATTTTTCTCATAAACTAGTCACTATAAGCATAATGTGTTATACATTTTTGAAATTAGTACAACGAGGAGAATCCAAATCTATAATAAAAAAAGGTGGTAGTAATTTTAAAAAATTTAAGGGTTGGTACAGGGGGTGAGAGGGTGCCTTTCCCGGCAAGTTTAAATGTGGCATAATGTTTCCCCCTTCAATTATTATTTGACGTATTTTTGCGTTTTTCCTAAGGATAGTTTTATCTGAAGAGCACTGTATAATTTCTACAAAAAAGGCCTATGTCCATTTTGTTTCCACCAAATACAATACAAATTCTTGTGAATGGATAGAACATGACGTGTGCTTTTTGCCGTAAATGTCATTGGCGTACCATTCAGAGTATTATTATTTCGTTCGTAGACTGGATCTTATATTTTGATTTATAGTGACAACTTGTAACCTGTATAAGTTTATTGCTTTATAATCAAGTTTCGTCGGTCTGTTTAAATCTTTATTGTCCTTTAGAAGGTCCGAGCGAAAATAATATGCCGTTCCCTTTGAAAATAGTCCTAAAAACTGCTCTGGCCAGACACAAATTTAGACTATTGCCCTCTTTAAATATTTTTTTATTTAAAAAATCATACATTTTAATTTACTTTTCCTCGAACAGTACAGTGTAGTGAAAATTCGAATTATTTCTTCAAGACCCTGTCCAAGAGTAAGATATTTTGATACCTTTCGTATATTTTTATATTTTTATCTTTTGTTTTTTTCGTCAACGGCAATTCCAAAGTTGGCTCAATGTTAATTCCAAGTATAATACAATATCTCGGTAGTGGAAAGAGATGTATTTTAATTCAACTGAAAACTTAGTTAATTCACATTAAAGAAAGTAGATATTACAATATCACAAAAACATAGCTGCCGAACTATTTCTATCCGATATCGAAGATCTATACTATGCTATTGTCCTATCTCAGTCAACAATATTTCAGTTTTAGGGATTTCTAAAACATGCTCCATAATTACTCTCGAAAATAAACTACCCCTACTTTTTAGCTAACTGAAAACTCTTGACCAATACTAACTTCTGTTGGACGTAATCCTAGAGCACATTAAGCTAATGTGTGACATCCCTAATGGCACTAACAATATCCCTAATTGATTCCAGCAATTTTATCTTAGACGGATTTCAACGGACATTACATATAAGACAGCTATTTTCGGGATCGCTGGGAAAATATCGGCTATTATGACCACATTTGTGGCTAACTGTGCTAGAGCTTAAACGAGAGTTACGTTAAATGGTGAAAGCCATGGCTAGATAGATTTTAAAAGCTGGCAAGTTACATTAAGAGAAATTATAAGACTGAGTTGAATAAGTATAACCTACTTTGGTCATTTCTATGGAATGGCATTTAATTGACAATGAGTGATTGAAAACTTCCCTCTAGACATTGCACTGTAAATAAACATTTGAGTTCAATTTTTCAAAAATGTTGATTGAAATGAACAGCGTTATAAACATATAAACACACATATAAATTGTAAATTCCGTTGAGAATGATAAGGTAGAATTTCATATAAGATATTGAACAAAAACAGTTCCAATAAATCAACTCTTACTATGGTTCTTACGCTCGCGTCTTTACTGCATAGGTACAAGTCCGCAGATATATCTTAAATCGCCAAGGTCAGACCGATCGAAAACTTTGGTTACGCGACGTTGTCATATCAATCGGGTTTAACAGGTTTTTCGGTTTTTTATTTGTTACCTGTTTCACAATAAAATTTCCTTCTGCTTCCACCTTCGTAAATTTTAAAATAGTGTGTATAATTTCAAAAGGTTAGGCTTTTTTCATCTAACCCGACAGACTAATTGAAGATATATTATTATTAATTTAGTAATGGTAATTCTTCCAACATAATCATTATTTAATGTTATTAATGGCAAATGATAATAAATTAATAATATACATCAAACTAGATATTGGTTTTGTTATAAAATCAAACCCACATAGAGGTAAAACTAGTGATTTCGTACATGTTTCCGACAGAACAGCATTTAATGACAATATCGTTCCACTTTCTTTTAACTACTAACCAATCCAGCACACTATGAAATTAACATTTATAATTTCATTATCGCACACAAAACAAAAAATAGTTATCGAAACTAGTGGCTTGAACATTCATGTGAACTAAAACTAAAGAGTAAATACGATTTAAAGCGATTATCTCCGAAACTCAAGAAAGGTCTCGAATTCATTCTTTTTAAGACCAGTCGATAACTCTGAACTGATCCAAACAATCAATAGTATCAAAAGCAAATCATCTTGTAGCACTGATGGACTATCTATAAAAATTTTCTCTAATCTCACAGAAAATGTATTGGAAATCCTCGTCTCTCTAATTAATGATTCCTTCGAAAAAGCTAAATTTCCAGAGCGCCTAAAGACAGCCATTATTATTCCTCTTTATAAGGGTGGTGAAAAATCTGATGCCTGCAACTATAGACCTATTGCCTTACTACCGGTACTCTCCACAATTATTGAGAGACTCATTAAAACTCGACATATGTCCTTCATTGTTGATAACAACATTTTATCACAAAATCAGTTCGGCTTTTTAACAAATAATTATACCACTGATGCCATGTTTTCTGTACTACATGAGGTTCACCAAGCACTAAACAATAATCTTTATACTTCCACTGTTTTCTGCGAATATGCCAAAGCTTTTGATTGTGTAAATCACGATATCTTGATTACAAAACTAAATTTCTATGAAATTCGAGGTATTTCTTTAAATTGGTTCTAATCCTACTTGATTAATAGGAAACAACTAGTTAGAGCAAATGATACTGACTCTAGTCTCAAAAACATTGTATGTAAAGTACCACAAGGTTCAGTATTGGGTCCTCTTCTGTTCCTTATCTTTATAAATGACATCACTAATTTAAAAATCGATGGGAAAATTTTTCTTTTTGCTGATGATACCAGTATCACTTGGATCAACTCAACTATTGCATCTCTTCATGAAACTATAAGTTCGGATCTACTGCCGATAAAGACCTGGTCTGACTCTAATTTACTCTCTTTTAACGTAAATAAAACAGTAGCATTATCCTATAAAGGACCTCTTTAACCTTTGCCTCTTAATAACAGCCAGATCAGTACCGTTGATTCTGTAAAATTTCTTGGTATTTTTTTAGACAGCAACCTCAAATGGTCCCTTCATATCGATTAATTAAGTAAGAAACTCGCCTCAGCTTGCTATGGAATAAGATCTGTATCAAGGAAACTCAATTTAGCATCTTCTAAAATAACATATTTTTCGTTGTTCGAGTCTTATCTTCGATATGGTCTTCCTTTTTTGGGTTCCAATACAGCTGCTCAATTTGATGTTATTTTTAAATTGCAAAAAAGAACAATAAGATATCTGTTTGGCCTCAGAAGATCTACACATTGCAGAAGTTACTTCAGAGATCACGGAATTTTAACACTTCCATCTTTATATATTCTAGAAACGGTTTGTTTAATTCGTAAACACCTTCATGTCTTTCCAACAAGGCCCAATCATCTTTACTCCACCAGAAATTCAATCTTTGACATTTATTTACCGATTCCATCCACTGAGTTAGTAAAGAAGTCTATATTATATTTCGCAAAGAAACTGTACAACCATCTCCCGTTACAACTTAAATCTGCAACATCTTTCCCAAAGTTCCGTAAAATGACAAAAGAATTTCTTAATGAATAACTAAGAAAATTGGGTTTCATACACAGTAGCATAAACTTGTCAGTTCCTTATGTATTTTATTTTATTTGTTGTAAGTATGTTCAATTTGCAATTTATATAAATTTTGCAATAAATTGTTTTTGTCTTGGCTTTTATATCTTATATTATACTGTACATTTATTGACGATTTATCTAATTTTAGTAAATTGTAGTTGTTATTTGTTATTGATATTATGTTTTCTTTTGACTGTATGTAAGCTTTGTCCATAAAATTGTAAAAATTTTCAGTGACAATAAAGCATATTTCTATTCTATTTTAATAATATTTTATGTTTGCAAAGTGTGTCCTCCTTACTATTGCTCCCAATATCATACTTTGATCTCCTTAGTAGTAGTTCCCTTGAAACTGATCTTTGCGGTGGTGTTCTTTAGGCTCAATTTTAGCTTATGTCTTCATTTTTTTGGGATTCCAAGATCCTTCCATCATTTTCGTCCGATTAATTGTATCAAAAGTGGTTTTGAAATCTATGAATACTACATGCATTTCTCTGTTGTATAGCATGCTGGTCCATGTTTTGCTGTAGTGTTCTTTAGGCTCACTTTTAGCGTGTGTCTTCATTTTTCTGGGATTCTAAGATCCTAACGTGCATTTCTCTGTTGTATTCCATGGTAGATCGCCATGCAAGGTTAGCCTTTTTTTCGTCAACTCGACTGGATTAATTAGAGAGATAATAGTAATGTAGTAATGTTAATTCTTCCAACATAACCATTATTTAATGTTATTGATGGAAAATGATATTAATTAATATACAATCAAACTAGATAGTGGTTTTGTTATAAAATCGAACCCACATAGAGGTAAAACTAGTGTTTGCGACAGAATAGCATTTAATGACAATAATTATCGTTCCGCTTATTTCGAGCGCTTTCTTTTAACTACTAACCAATCCGGCACACTATGAAATTAACAATTATAATTTCATTATTGCACACAAAACAAAAGATAGTTATCGAAACTAGTGGCTTGAACATTCATGTGAACCAAAACTAAAGAGTAAATACGATTCGAAGCGATTAGATCGCTATCTACAGTTGACAGGCAATGTATTAAACACACCAGCATTGTTAAGCATGCTTTTGTATAAACGATAGGGAAGGTTATATTATGGAATGGTCACGTGCCGGTGTATTTCTAACTTGATTGACTTCAATGGAATATTATTTTATATCTGCGGCCGCTGTGCTGTGGGGTATATATTATTCATTTTCAATGGACTGATAATGTGAAGACTTTGTTGGGGAAAATGATGGAAACGATATTTGTTGATTGCTTTTCAATGTGGAACTTATTGAAATTGAAATTAATGTTATAATAAAGTTATTAGTTGGACAAAAGTTTAAATAAAATTGTTGATAATAAAACATATACAGTGTGGAAGGCACTTATGGAATAAAATTATTTCTGCCCTTGTATCAAAAAATTATAAAAAACGCTGAGACCCGTCGATTTTTAAACAAAAATGTGCACTTTTTAAACATAAATTTAAATATACAGGGTGATCCTTGTAAATCAAACAGAGTCCATATGGTTTATTTTTAATCGAACACCCTGTATATTCTTATATTTTTAAAATCTGCTTAACATCTCGATTTCAACGAACTATATTATGCAGGGTGTATTATGAATAATACAGGGTGAAATTTTGAAATTAACAAGTATGGAAACCACTGATGGAATAAAATTGTTTGAGTCCTTATTTTAAAAAAATATATATAAAATACTGGGACACGTCAACTTTTAAATTCGAATGGGCGTTTTACAAACATAAATTTAAATATTCATGGTATTTCACGCAAGTACAGCATAATCCATGATCTTTAGTTTTAATGGATCACCCTGTACATTTTTATATTTTTAGAATCGCTAAACAACCTCGTATCAAAAAAGTGTATTATGTAGGGTCCATTATAAATTAATAATACAAGGTGAAATTTTGAAATTATTTATAAATTTTGTCAAGACATAAATACAAAACCCAATAGATTTAATACTTAGTTTAGAAAATTTTGGCCTTTATTTAGCTAATTTAAAATATATATCAATATTAAAATCATGATAAATTATTAATTTTAAAATTTTATGTAGGTATTTAATATATTGCCGAAAATTACACATAATTTTAAAATTTCACCTTGTATTATTTATAATAGGCCCTACATAATAGGTATAAACTTTTTTGATATGAGGTTGTTTAGCAGATTCTAAAAATAGAAAAATATATAGGGTGATCCATTAAAACGAAAGATCATGAACTATGCTGTACTTGCGTGAATCACTCTGTATCCTTTAAGTTATGTTTGTAAGTGCACATTAGAATTTAAAAGTTGACATGTCTAAGTATTTTTTATAATTTTTAAAAATAAAGACACAAACAATTTTATTCCACAAGTGGTTTCCATACTCTTTCATTTCAAAATTTCACCCTGTATTATTCATAATACACCCTACATGATATAGTTTGTTGAAATCAGGTTGTTAAGCAGCTTTTAAAAATATAAGAATATACAGGTTGTTCCATTAAAAATAAAGCTTATAGACTCTGTTAGACTTGCAAGGATCACCCTGTACATTTAAATTTATGTTTAGAAAGTGCACATTTTTATTTAAAAATCGACGGGTTTCAGCATTTTTTATAATTTTTTTATAATTTTTTATAATTTTTGAAACAAGGACAGAAATAATTTTATTCCATAAGTGCCTTCCACCCTATATAATAGGATTTTGGATGTACAATACAACACTAGTGTGTAATAATTGCAATAAATCAGTATTACTATAGCTATAGCTGATTACGCAGTATTTTCAAGAAAAGTGCATTTTTGAGAGCTTGTAGTAATAGAGTACCTAGGTCAAATAACCAATAATATTGTCTGATGTTCAAATCGCAAAGAGAGTGAGGAAGTGGTACCTGAAAAAAGTGTAAAACTGGCTTCTGGGAAGAGTACATAGTAGTGACAAAGATGATAAAATCCCTGTTATTAATCTGTTCGAAACTTTATGTTCGAAAAATTAGATCAGCTAATATCTGACAATTGAAGTTTCCTGGCTGAAATAAAAGCATTCAAAAGGTAAAAATATGCACCTGAAATCCAAAGAAAAAATATTTGAAGAAGAAATTAATGATTTAGAGTGTGATAGAATCTCACGCAACGCTGAATGTATAAGTACACAATTAAAGGAAGAAGTTTGCTGAATCTATAGTTTTGGAGATTCCCACATAAAAATTTCATGAACTTAGTAGATTCATAAAACATACTTTTTAGAAAAAGTATATACTGAGAATATGCGTAATTACCATTGCGAATGTGCAGAGCAGATACTGAGCATATACTACATTACAGTACTTAAACGTTCTATGTATATACTTAGAATGTACTACCGCACTTCTTTTCAGTATATACCAAGAATGTTCTTTTTAGAACATTCAAAGGGAGTGCTTAAAACCTTCTATGTACAGGGCCGTCTCAACCCGGGGGTGCAAGGGGTGCGAGGCACCCGGGCGCCAAGTCCAAGGGGCGCAAGCCGAACACTTGCTAGCTCAAACTTGCGCTTCTTGTCCTTAAATAAACTACAAATAACAAAAATATACAAGTGCACTTTCCGTATTTTTTACAAAGGCTATTAATGCTTAAGTATTACTACACCTACGATATTTATGTAAATGAAATATGAAACCCATTCCGACACATTCCGACATTATTCCGACAATAATTTCAAGAAGGTGACGCGTACACTATTTTGACCAATATTGAATGTCAAGAGACAATAATGAATCAACATCTTGTAAAAATTAGCAGTGTATCGAATTCTGCTGACAAAAGTGTAATTGCCGTTTGGGGGGCTATGTATGTAAAAGCGACGCATTAAGGGGCATTTAAATCAAAGCGAACACGAACGGTAATGTTAATTTATACGTTTATATCGATAATTTCCACCTCTACTAGTTTCATCTCTTTTTGCTTCACAATGTATTATGTTTTCCATCTTTTGCGTTATTTTGCCGGTTATTAGCGCGCTCATCAAAAGTCGGTATTTTTTTAAGGTGAAAACGGTACGCTATGCGAAATAAGCAGATGAGCACCGAGGACGATGCACGAAGTGAACGCCCCAAAAAGACTGAAAAACGAGGAAACATTAAAAAAAGTCAAAAGTATCAAAGAAAAGTGTTGGATATATTGTGCATGATTACTTGGGTATGCGAAAGTTCTGTGCAAAGTGGGCGCTGCGAGAGCTCACAATAGATCAAAAACAACAACAAATTGATGATTCTGAGAAGTGTTTGAAGCTCTTTAATCGTAATAAAACCGAATTTTTGCGTTGATACATTACAATGGATACAAAATGGTTCCATCATTTCATACCGTAGTCCAATCGACAATCAGCCGAGTGAACTTCACACTTTACGTGGTGAACCGACTTCAAAGCGTGGAAAGATGCAACAGTCGGTTGAAATCGCGAAAAAACGGCCCCATTTGAAGAAAAAGAAAGTGCTATTTTATCAAGACAACGCACCGTGTCACAAATCAATGAATCAAATGGCAAAATCTCATGAATTGGTCTTCGATTTGCTTCCGCAGCCACCGTATTCACCAGATATGGCTTCAAGAGAATGCTCGCTGGAAAGAAATTTAGCACTAATGAAGAGGTACCTAATTGCCGAAACTGAGGCTTATTTTGAGGCTAAAGACAAATTATAATATAAAATGGTGTTGAAAAGTTGTATGACCGCAATAATCGTTGTATAGCCCTCGAAGGTAAATATATTAAATAATAAAATCAAATTTTATCACAAAAAAAATTCTTTCTATGTTAGCCTACGAACTTTTCAGTCCAACTATTATAATATAATCTTCTGAAAAAAGGGGGCGCACATATGAGTCTTGCACCCCGGCGCCGTGTATGTGTATGCTTAAGACGGCCCTGTCTATGTGTATACTTAGAACGTACTATCGCACATCTTTTCAGTTTATACCAAGAAGGTACTTTTTAGAATATTCCAAGGAAGTGCTATAAACCTTCTATTTATATACTTAGAACGTACTACCGCAGATCTTTGTATGGGAAGAATATATATTTTTAAGAATATTCTAAGAAAGTGCTATCAAGTGCTATATTGCTTAGAAGTATGTTTTCAGCGTCACCTAATCTCATCTTAGGTTCTACTGGTTCTATCAAATACCTATTATATTTACATATTTTAATTGCAAATAAGAATGTAGTTAGTATGTACCTACATTCTACAATATTACTTAAAAAGTAAGTAAATATTTATACATTTTAGTTATTTATATAAATCATTATATAATATTTAGCTAAACTAAACTATGCATAAGTAACCAAAATTTATATACTTATATGAACTTACCTAGATATATACTACTTATTTAAGTAATGTTGAGTTACCAAAACAGATTATATTTATTTTGAGGCACCGCAAACAAAATAAAGACATTATGTATGTTCTTTAGTCGTAGTACTACATCATTCGTCTTCACCCTTAACACTGCATACTGCATAGATACAAATAATGCCTGTCTTCGTTTTCATATTTTACGGTTGTTTCCTATCCGTGATCCATTCAGGTAAGAAATGGTCAGAATAAGACGGGGGATATGTATTGTGAAATAACAACATCGGTGGCCAAACGGAGGGCAATTTCCCTTTTTGCGGGAATTTTAAACATAAAAGGTGATAAAGGGAAAAAGTTAACTCAAAAGTGAATTTTTGTTCCAGTCCAAATTGTAAAATATTAAGAAAAAATCAAAATATTTGAAAATATTTAAACTTATCTTCTCAGATTTTGTAAACAGGAGGGAAGTTTTTTTTATAAAAGTGGTAATTTTTAAGGTAAGTTGACGGAAAAAGCTTACTCGACGGTTGGCAACACCAAAGCCTTTGGTTGTGGGGTTTGGCACGTTTTGGTTCTGCGAAATGGCCCATATTGAATTGAATGTACCTAAATTCAAATTCCAAGGATGTACCGGGTGTCCCAATAAGAATGGCTCTCGGCCATATCTCAGGAACCGTTTATAGTAGAGCTTTGAAATAAAAAATTTTATAACAAAAGTTGCCTCAGGAAAAGCCTGGAAATTATTTTCATAATTGTGCGACCACAGCTAGAGGGCGTAATTGAATATCAAAAATTAAAAAATCTAAATTTTACAAAATTTTCCTAATGAAGGGGCACTGGAAATCCGATCGTCGTATTCTTCATAAAATTCTACGCATATTTGATTTGACAAGTTTAGGTCTACCTTTGGAAATAAGAGGTGGGGGTGAGTGGGAACCTTGTTATGAAAAACTGGCTGTGAGTCAGGTTCTGCTTAATCAAATTTTGCAAACTTGGTCTTGTTGAAGACAGATCTTTTTCGTCAATGTAAAAGTTAGGATTTCGAACCAACTTACTGAGTAATATGCCAGCTAGAAGGCGTTATTTAATTTTTTTCAGAAATCTAGTGTTCCTTGGAAAATATTAAATACAAACATGCATTTTTAATACCATATTACAAAATTAGACAAAATTAGCAACAGAATAGCGAAAACCGTATGTTAATACCTTTTTTCTATCTCAAGATATCTTACAAACCGTGTAAATTTAAAAACATAACTGTTACTGTCACCGGTAAACGAAATTCATTAAAAGTAGTGTGCTATGGAAACAACAAAGAAACATTTTCCAGCTGTCAACGTATATTAGGTCTTTTCAACGCTTCTCATTTGTTTCGAGCCTCGTTCATATCTCGTATATTAATATTATACACGGATTATACGGCATATGACAGAGGCTCGAAACAAATGAGAAGCGTTGAAAAGCCCTATTACAAAGAAATAAAATCAAATATTTAGTGATGACATAAACGTTCAAATTTTTGCCCATCATTTTCGTTGCAAACATTTACTCTTTCAAGAGTAGATTGAACAGCAGTCTCAATTTCTACTCTCGATATGCTTTGAATGGCGTTTAGTATTCTCTGGATAATGTATTCTAGAGTAGTGTATGATGGGCAACAATTTGAATATTTAGGTCGTCACTAAGTAGTTCTTTTTGTTCTGTGTTATATTTAATTTTAATAGTATTGTTTCTATTTATATTGTTGTTTTAATTAATTATATTTTTATACGTTGACATCTGGAAAATGTTATTTTGTTTTTTTCCACAGCACACTACTTTCCATTAACTTAGTTTACCGGTGATAGTAACAGTTATGTATAAAATTTACACGTTTCTCGAGATATCTTGAGATAGAAAAAAGGTATCGACATGCGGTTTTTGCTATTCTATTGCTAATTTAATCTAATTTTATAAAGTATGATTAAAAATGCATACTTGTATTTAATATTTTCCAAAGAAAACTAGATTTCTGAAAAAAATTAAATAACGCCTCCCAGCTGGCTTATTACTTATTAGGATGGTTCAAAATTATCACGCTTACATTGAAGAAAAATATCTGTCTTCAACAAGACCCAGTTTTAAAAATTTGATTTAGCAGAACCGGACTTACAGCCATTTTTTCATAACAAGGTTCCCACTCACCCCCACCTCTTATTTGCAAAGGTAGAGTTAAACTTGTTAAATCAAATATGCGCAGAATTTGATGAAGAATACAATAATCGGATTTCCAGTGCCCCTTCATTAGGAAAATTTTGTAAAATTTAGATTTTTTAATTTTTGATATTCAATTACGCCCTCTAGCGGTGGACCCACAATTATGAAAATAATTTCCAGGCTTTTCCTGAGGCAACTTTTGTTATAAAATTTTTTATTTCAAAGCTCTACTATAAACGGTTCCTGAGATATGACCGAGAGCCATTCTTATTGGGACACCCGGTACAAATACCCATGATTCATGATCAACTCGAAATGGTAAAGCCATTTCAATTATGAAAACGAATTTTTAATAGTATGTAAACGTTAATACAAATAATGTTTAAACTTTTTTACCATAAACCCTATTCCACGAACATACGCCTGTTTTGGATTACTTCGACAACGAATATTTTACTGTGCAAAATAAGAAGCACGAAAGTAAATTGCAAATTACATTGTTGTTTTTTGGAATAATTATTAGCGCCATTTACTTTCGTACTTCTTACGTTGCACAGTAAAATATTCGTTGTCGAAGTAATCCAAAACAGGCGTATGCTCGTGGAATGGCCTATACAACAATTTTGAAATGAAATTCGTCCAATACTATATCATAGTCTACCGACATACATAAATTTTATTAATTATTCTAAAAAATAACGAGGTTGATAATCTATAAGGCTAATATTATACTTCCTATACATACATATTATTTTTAAGATATTTTAAAAGTATCTACTTATAAGTATGTGTTAAGAATATTTGATAAAGGTATATTCTAAGAATAAACTTTTACGAATATTCCGAGATCCTACGTACACGAATGTACTCAGTATATTCGGTACGAGGATATACTTTGAAGTACTGCAAAGAACATGAAATTTAAAATGATTTTTAAGGTACATGCTATGCTTGTACTACGCATATACTAAAAAGAATATACTCCGACGAATGTTGGTAGTATATGCTTTGAACATGATGCGAACATCATTGTTATGTGGGTTACTGACGATCTTCTGCAGTGTAATATTCAAGTAACGGACATTAAGGGTCGATTTCTCATACCTGCGTTAATCTATGGTTCAGTTGAACCGGGTTCACGGGTGATCTCCGGTTCTGTTTGGAATGCATTTCTCATTGAGCGTTCATGTCAGTGCTCGTTCTACAGCTTTCGAGAAATGCCAATAGATGGCAAAAGGTAAAAACCTGTCGCCATTTTGAACTACCTTTTTTATGCTGTTTTTGAATAAAGTTAAATTTAAGTATTTATAATCAAATAGTCATTTTAATAATTATAAATAAATATTATAAAAACACAAATAATGTTATCGTTTATCGTTAGGCTTAATATAATAAAATAGGATATATTTATATTATGACAGCGTTTCGTGTTAATACAACGCATGCGTAGTCAATGAAATCATCTGAACTGAGTTCTGAAATCTTTGAACGGCCGAATTCCACCGTTCAAGCATCATTCAAGTTTAAACTGCCTTCGGTTGAACGGGAATTGAGAAAGACGATTTTGACTTTAAACTGACGTTTACTAGAAGTTCAGGTTAAACTGGAGTTGAACTCGATATGAGAAATTGGCCCTAAAAAATGCACGAGGAAGAACACAAAAAAGGTAATGTTATAGTCCTTTTATCAAGGTCTTTCTTGTGTCCTTCTGTTTAATTGTCTTACTTTCATAGTTTTCAGGTCATTTTCCACATCAATCAACCATCTGTTCTTCTATTTAAAAAGAAATTAAAATCATTTCTGATGGAACAAACAAGAAATTTTTGTGACATCATTATAGTAGCTTAAATTTACATACATTAAAAAACAAAAAAAAATAAATGAAACTCTAGAGTCACTACCAATTTTTATACCTATATTTCAAATTTTATATTGTTTTAAACTGATTTATTTTGCTTATTATTTTTATCATATTTAATAAAATATGCGTATATACACCATTCTTCAAAAATATTACTAACTAATTGAGCCATACATAATTCTTAAAAAAAAATAATTATTCGTGCTTTATTGTTAAACTAAGTATTTATTTTATTGTTTTCATTATATTATTTATTCTACGTATCATATTTACTAAAACATAACTGTGTATTTACAATAAAAAAAACGTACCTATCTATTTATTGTATTATATGAATATATTATGAATATATATGAATATATGAATATATATATTATATTATATTGTATTATGTTGCTATTTATGTTATTTATGTTATTTACGTTAATATGTTATTATTTATTATTTTATATCATATTTACCGAAACAGGTGTATCCACACCTCTCGGAGACCTTGGGGTTAATTTATTCACTTTAGCTGTAAATATCTAAAAAGATTGTACCTATTATTGTTGAATAAATTATTATTATTATTATTATCTCGTTGTGGACCTCAGTTTTTTTTTCGTCTCCCTATCGGCTTGGTAGCATTCTATGTTGTTTTTGTTATACACAGGTGGAATAAATGCTTAATTAGAATCATATTATATGAATAGACGCGTAATTAGAAAAAAACTTACTAGGATTGAAATCTTTAGCCAAATTGTACCTAACGTTCCTATACCAGTATGAAATGGAGAAATTTCACTCCTATTTGACAATGGGTTCCATGCTGGTACTATTTTTTTGTCTTTTTACTATACCATGTTCAAAGACTTCGGCCCTGGTTTATTTTGCCAATGATAATCTGATAATGCACAAATAAGAATCCTAAAAGCAAATTACAGAGTTACAACGTTTAAAAAGGAGATTAAAAAAAAGTGACATGATTTTGTCGTATACTTAATTATCGTATATTTAACTAAATCAAAAAATTATATTTGTCATTTATATTGCACTTTATTACATCTAGCGGTAACTTAGTAACAATTTTCCAATGCTGCAATTACTTCTTGATGTTTATTTAATTTTAGAGCCACTATATTATGCTACTAACGATTTATTACACAAACCATGTAGTGTTAAGCTCCTATAACTTTTCCAGGTCGGGTAATACGTCAAATACCTTAGAAATCGATATCTTAAAGTAGATATTATACTCTATTTCCTAAATATTAAAGAAAAACTAAACAGGTAGGTTTTAATAGAAAAATTAGGTGTAGAAGTGAAAGAAATATAAACTCCAGAACAGAAATTGATAATATTGTAACTTTTTTAAGCATCACGTCAAGAAAGTAAGTAATTTTTTTATTAAATAAAAAATAGGCTGATACAACAACCTTAGTTGCTATATACAGATCAGTAAGAGTAATACTAAGTAAATATTAGTATAAATATAGCTTCTTATGCTACAATAATATCTAGCACAAGATCTTTAAGAAAACTTGACTAGGTACATTTAAAATATATGCTTAAGATTAGTTTTAGGTGCCATACGAACCATTCCAGTAAGTATCTTACAATTACTGGCTAACGAACTCCTTTTAAACCTACGAAGGCAACTCTTGTCATTAAATTACGTTGCAAGAAGTTCAGCAAACAAAAGCAAAGTAGCCTACTCAACAATGTTTTGTAGAACAAATGTCATCATTACAGCAAAATTGAAAGAAAGATGCTACCATTTCCTGAGCAAATAAAACATATTGGTCCTAATTTAGAGCATTCAGTCTTACTATGACTGAAACAGTCTCAAAGTCACCGTCTAAATATTAGCAAGTGCGACCCTGTCTTGATGGTTAAAACGACGACGAGATTTGCACCCGAAAATATGTTTCAAATAGGTCTCACGCGAAGTGAATATTCTTCGAAATTTAAGTACCTAGAACAGGCCACAGGCGTTGTTGTAAGCTGTAAGATGAGGAATTTTTATGGCATTTTCAGACAGGGTTCTGAAGATCTGTTTATTTAGCAACAGGCAATGCCACATAAATAATGTCAATAGGTATTGATAAATCTCTCAGATATTGGATTCTCGAAACTGGCCTGAGATTAGGACGCAGCAAATTTCGTGGGAACTCAGGGATTTTGTTATTGCAAAGATAGCGAGCTCGTATTGGTCGAAAGAAAAAATCATGGCATTTGTAGGATGTCCTGAGTAAGTTTTTCTAGCCACCCGATTGGTAGAGAAATGTTTTGGATGGTCACTATTGGACAAAGTAGGTGACGACTGTCAGAATAGGAGGGAACTTCTTTTTTTTTTGAAAGAGGGAACCCAAGTTTGAGGAGATCGAGAAGTCAGTTCCGTGGAAGCCATCAAGCAGTTCAGTTATGTCATCAAGGGAGTTTCGTTTTGAGTTCCAGAGTGTTTTTGAAATGAATTTACCAGTTTCCCGGCCGGCTGAGTTGACCCAGCCCGGCGTATATGATGGTGTGTAGCATGAGCTTCGGCAATTTTCTCGCTGTTTTTAAGCGAATCGCCGATATGATTTCATACCACTTTTGGTATTAAATAATTTTTTATGCAGTCAGATCCGGAAGTAGGAGTTAGAAGTTTCATTTTGCATTACTAAGTCTAACATTACAGTTAAATCATGAAGTATGCTTATATATTTCATTTTGATCCCGTTTAATGAACTTTATAATATTTTTGTTCGAGTAGAAAGCTGAATTTTTCTATGATAACTTTTGTAATGAACTATGGATAACCTTATGTACTGTTGCTGTAGCTATTAACAATGTGAAGTGATTTTCGCGTAGTGAAATAGCGCCTTGGACTTACAAACCAATCAACAACCAGAAGATACCAGGACAATGATTGTAAAGGTATCATTTTTATGTTTGTAGAACTTTTTGTTTCAATTTTTTTTGATTTGGTAATCTGGTCTCAATCTGTAACACCGAGAGATCAGAGATTCATTTTTTTGTTTTTTAATAAATAATGTTTGATGTACAAAATATAAATTTATTATTTCTTTCCTTCTCTCTTGAATCGTAAGAACAATAAACAATTGGCTGAGTATAGCATATTGAGTATAGAGTAAATAAGGTAAGTTACATTATAATATTTTGTATATTATGTATATTTTTTATTTGACTATGTTTTTTGTTTTATTTTGATTTAATAATATTTTTCTTTTAATATTTTCATTTTGTGAAAGTTTGGTTCCTTAAGGTAACCAGTGGCGCCCAATATTTTATTTTCATTATTTTTATTTTACATCCTTATTTCGATTTTTCTATCTTTTAAATTTTTCTAAGCTAATAAGAGTATACTATTAACATCTATTAAAGATCCACCCCACATCTCTTCTGATTCTGAGCGACCGTGGTTTGAATTTTGTTTTGTAACATCCCCTTATATGACATATCAACATCTTGTCAAATTTCAATTCCATTTTCATGTTATGAAAATAACACCCTCTTTTTGGGGCATGCTACATAAATGCCGCCCACCGTGATTGGGGAATATTCAACGTTACATGACTATTCGTCCCTGGGAGTGCCGAAATTTCACTCCCTGGATGATCAAACCTCTAAAATAGAGACGTCTCTAAAAGAGCTACTCAAAATGTCTACTTATTCTTCCCTTATTCAGCAAGCTTATAAAAATTTAATATTCAAATACTCAACAGCCCATTAAATCTTGACTGATGCTTCCAAATTTCATGAAGGACATGCTGCAGCTTATATTTGCGTAAACATCAATTCCAACATTAATTTCAACAGATTGTTGTATGTAGACCAGAGAACTTACGGCAATTAATAAGGCGATAAAAAAGTGTTGTTTTATCCATGAAATCAAATTTGTCATTATCACCGATTCAATCAGCTCATTACTTGAAATAAAACAGATATATACCAATCAGGCTATAATTCTCAAGATCAAAGAAAAATTATCTTATCTACAGGCCTAACAAAAAGATATTTCTTTCATCTGGTGACCTTCCCATATTGAAATAGGCGGAAATAAGGAAGTGGACTGGTTAATAATGGAATAACCGACCAAAATATTGCTGTCATAAATCAAATATTTTGGACTCATCACAAAGTAAAATTCCAAGGCCACATCTATAGAGCATGGCAAACTACTTAAGATCACACTGCCACCAAACTCAAAGAATTCATAGGCCAAGTAGGACCATACTCATCTTTCATCTTACCACGTAATAGAAAAGAGCAATTCATCATCAACGGACTCTGAATAGGACATACTTTACTTACGCACAAGCACATCTTCAACAAGGAAGCTGATCCGATGTCTACTAAGTGCAACACTCAATAACAATAAACATACTTATAATTATTTTGAACTCAAAAAAACATTAATAGTCCATTATTTCACGGTTTTTGCTCTAAATTTTAAAGAACCGCTTGGATTGACATGAAATTTGGCATACGCATAGCTTACCTGTCAAAGAAAAAAAGTGATATTGTGCCGATGTGTGCTTTTGCCCTGGGGGTGACTTTCACCCGCTCTTGGGGGTGAAAAAATATATGTCCAAAATAAGTCCGGAAATGGGTAAACTGACTAATTTTAAGTAACTTTTGTTCTATAGAGCTTTTTCGCCAAGTCAACACTTTTTGAGTTATTTGCGAGTGAATATGTTCATTTTTCAACAAAATAACCAAATTTTTAGACGGTTTTTCGCAAATAACTCAAAAAGTAAGTATTTTGTCGAAAAAAACGTTCGTAGCAAAAATATAGCCTATAAAAAAATAAAAAAAAATGGTGTACGCGATAGGTCTCTGGATCTCGCAGACCCAGAGTTATAGCCAATGAGAAATAGATTCATATTCACCAAATTTCAAATAGAATATTTCGACGTGAAATATCCAAAAAATTAAGCACTTTTTGGGGAAAACCCATTATAACTTTTTTAAAGTGTTTATTTAGTTTGTTTAGTGCTTTATTTCTGTTTTTACGAAAAGTTTCTAGCATTAAATTTAAGCAAGTTACGCTCAAAATAAAGTTGGTCCCTTTTGTTTTTGCAAAAAAACTCGGGAAGACCACCCTTAATTAGCAACTTAAATGAAATTAATCGTTGCCGCTCCACAAATTATTTTACTTATGTTGTGTTTATATGATCTGTAAGTTTCATCAATTCATATTTATTCATCAATTCTTATTTTTGAAAAAATTTGGTTTCAAAATAAAATTTTTAAAAATTTAAATTTTGAAAAATATGCTTTTTTTCAAAATAACTTAAAAATTGTTAGAGATACCAAAAATCTCGAAAAACAAAAAAAGTCATATTTGCTTTTCTGAATATCATGTATTTTTTTGTTTTTCTGTTAGACAAAAATTGATCAAGATTTGGTGTTTCTAAATTTGCATACATTCGTGATCAGTGACTCGTTCAACGCTTTTAACTACAGCCCTTTCAATAATAAGGACTTTGAACCGATGAAACCTACAGATCATATAAACAATATATACACGAGTCAAGAAACTTGTGAAGTCGTAACGATTAAGTTCATTTAAGATACTAATTAGGGGGTGATTTACTCGATTTTTTTACCAAAACCAAAAGGGACTAACTTTATTTTGAGCGTAACTTGTTTAATTTTGATGCTAGAAATTTTTTTTTATAAAACAAAAATGAAGCTTTTTTTAAACACTTTAAATAAGTTGTAATGAGTTTTCCCAGGAAATGTGCTTCATTTTTGGTTTTTTCACGTTAAATTATTCCATTTGGAATTTGACGAATATGAACCTATTTTTCATTAGCTGTAACTCTGCTTCTACTAGGTGTAGAGACGTAATATATACACCATCTTTTTAATTTTTTTATAGGCTATATTTTTGCTCAGAATGTTTTTTCGACAAAGTACTTCTGTTTGAGTTATTTGCGAAAAACCGTCTAAAAGCGTGGTAATTTTGTTGAAAAAATGAACATGTTCAACGCCAAATAACTCGAAAAGTATTGACTTAGTGAAAAAACTCTATAGAAGAAAAGTTACTTAAAATTAGCCAGTTTACCCATTTCTTGACTTTCTTTGGACGAATATCTTTTCACCCCCAAGAGGGGGTGAAAACCACCCCTAGGGCAAAGGCACATATCGGCACAATATCACTTTTTTTCTTTGACTTGTTAGCTATGTGTATGCCAAATTTCATGTCAATCCAAGCGGTTCTTTAAAATTTAGAGGTTTTGCAATATTTTACCGTTAAAGAACGGACTATAAAACTCATGAAGGATCGATTAGAGAAGATTGATAAAGAAAAAATACGCAATAAATTATTAGTCATAACAGGAAATCATTATATACCCTATTCCACGAATATACGCCTCTGTTGGATTATTTCGACAACGAATATTTTATTGTGCAAAATATGAAGAACGAAAATAAATTGCAAATTACATTGCTGTTTATTGGAATAATTATTAGACCCATTTACTTTCGTACTTTTTATGTTGCACACTGAAATATTCGTTGTCGCGATAATCCAAGACAGGCGTATGTTGGTGGAATAAACTATAGAAGATTTCAACGCCCAAATCGCTTTCCAAAAAAATCGCTTCAGAGGGGTTGCAGGGGAAAAATTAATGCATAACACAACAAACAATAATGGAGAAAGACTATGTAAGTTAGCAGTGGCATTAAACATGGACATAATTTGCACGAGTTATAATTTGTTCTGAGAAAGGTCAGATGGAAGAAGGTCTATAGGACGACCTATAAAAAGGTGGAAAGATGCAGTCAAAGAAGATCTAGAGAAAATGGTAGTAGGACAATGGGATTTAGTGGCACAGGACCGACAAACATGGAAGGAAAAAGTAAACGCGGCAAAGACTCACGAAGAGTTGTGACGCCATTGATAATGATGATGATGATGATGATAAACACAAAGAGTTTTACATAAAATAATAAATATCAGACCAGGAAGTCTAAAAGGGAATCAAATAGGTCATGTTCTGATTAAAAAGACTAGAGTACAAAGCATGAAAGACGAAAAGCACAGATAGGATGGGACGTAGATAAAGTGCAAGAGAAGGCAGTAAAAAGAAGAAAAATTGTAAAAGAAATAAATGCAGGGATGCAGTCCAAGGGACAGCCAAACAGAGAAAGTGATTGGCAAAATACAAAATTCAAGAAGAAATAATTAATTTGACGATGAGTGCAAACTAGCAGTGGAAGAAAAGAATAAAACGAGATTGAAATGGTTAAGCACAAACAGCCTTATTATTTACAGGACTAAATTTACTTTTATTTTTATATTATTTAAGAGATGCTTATTCAACCATTTTAATCCCTACAGAAAAATACTATTACACAACAGTTTTTGCAAACAACTCTTTCATTTTGGAATGTTTTAACTAAAAGGCAGATTTTTATTTTTATACGTCGACACGAATGAGAAAACTAATTTCGGTAAATGTTATAATTTCACACAAAACCTTTAAACCTCGTTTTAACAAAGACGAATGCCAAGTCCGCATGCATTTTTTAGGGCTATTCTGATGCACTGTGTTTAAATAAATTATATTAATTCAAAAATCGCTATTGGCGTTTCTTTCAGTTCAAATACCTTATCTGAAAAGCAGTGGCATACGATGAAAAGGTTTTAAAATATTATTTGTTTCGAGTAGGTACAACATCCTATTTACTATTTATTAGTTATGTTTATCCCTATTGGACCGACTTTTTGACCTTATTAAGGGGGGGGGGGTATGTATGGTTTGAAATCAACATATCAAGCACATTTTTGTGAATTTTTTCGAAGCTATGGTACAATTATTTTATTTTTAAATTAAATAAACATATTAAGTGTAATTCAAAGAATATTTAGAAAACAATTCAATCCAAAATATTGAAAAGTAAACCATTGGTGACAAATTTTGACAGGCAGCCCACAAAAAATGGATTTTGCGGTGGACATCAGAACTCGTCACTAGATCATACAAAACAAAAAATTCAAAAAGATTTAATTAACTTATGAATTTCACGAGGTCACAACGTCGAGTTTTTTTATTTTTAATGATTTTTGAATTTTTGGTATCGAAATAAAATTTCGAAAAAAGTATTCATTTTGGAATTTATTGTGTAACTTTTATGGTGTATAAGGTTCTACATTTTTTGCTTAATAAACGATGAGAATTACAGATATGAAGTGAGCTTGTAGATTGAAATAGAGGTAAACTGACCCAGTGGCAAGGATGATCGATTGTATGTAAACACACATATTAGCTAAATGAAGTCCAAGGACAGATACATCAAACAGAGGAAGACCACCTACGTGATGGCAACTTGATCTGCGATCTGTGTATCATGGAAAATTGGATCCATATTTCACAAGACCGTGCACGTGCACTATGGATACAAAAGGGGAGCCCTATCTACTGTAGTGGACTTAAAAAGGACTGATGATGATGATGATGGTATAAACGGAAATGTGTAAAATACATTGCAAAAGTTATGAATATCAAGTTTAGTTCAGAGAAATAAGGAAAAAAATATCCTGTTCCTGACACAACCCCCTTAAGGCCGAAACCAAATTTTTTGGGTAGTATGGACATCTATATTAATAACCTATATTTTTCCTGCAGCCGATTTTGATGATATACATAGTTATAAACAAATGAAGATCAAAAAACGGTAAATTTTCGCTTTTTTCGTCTATTACCAAAAAGATAAGTACTTTAAACAAATTTGAGAGTGAGAAACTCATTAACCGTATAAAAATAAATCAAAAATTTTGAGTTTTTACAAATATTTATAATTTATGTAAAAATTAACTTAGAACGTTCTTATTACACGGAATGCTGAGACTTTCCGTGCTTAAATCATACCCTAAATTTAAAAGCAATTGGTCAAATAGTTTAAAAGGTATTTACTTTGTTTATCCCAAATTAATTTTTTTTGCAAC
This sequence comes from Diabrotica virgifera virgifera, assembly GCF_917563875.1. Classification (NCBI taxonomy): domain Eukaryota; kingdom Metazoa; phylum Arthropoda; class Insecta; order Coleoptera; family Chrysomelidae; genus Diabrotica; species Diabrotica virgifera. The sequence continues at coordinate 17,374,397 of NC_065449.1, forward strand.
GCTGTAAGTCAGAAAATGATGAAGTTACAGTAATACTTTGGATAGTTTATGAAACAAGAAAGATTTATACTATTAATTTAATTAAAAAGAAATGACAAAAAAATAATTCTAAATACTGCAAAATTATTTTGCAAAAACATGTGAATTAAAAAAAGACGGGGGGCTAATTTCGTCCCTAAGTGTCCTAGGACAATTGTTTTTCTTTTTAAATGTGTATAAAAATTCAGTCTTTCCAAATTAGTATAGTATAGTTGATCCAAAAGATGGCATAACCCAGACATCCAAAGTGAAAGTTATCCTTCAACGCCAAATTGTTCTGTATGGTCCACACAATGTCCAGAAAAAAGTCACACCATTTTGAGCGTCGGGTTTGGGGGGAGAGGGGGGACAAATCGGCAAATTCGTGGTTTCTTAAGTTTTTCGCCAATATTTCTAAAATTATGCGGTTTAGCATGAACAACCCTCTATGCAAAATTGTTCTACATTAAATTTTAAATAAAAAAGGCCCTATGCATAATTTTTCTAAAATGAATGGTTCCAAAGTTACGGAGGTAGTATAGTATACTTGGTCCAAAAAAGGCCTAACCCAAACATCCAAAGTAAAAGTTTTATTCCAACACCAAAATGTTTTATATGGTCCACATATTGCTCAGTAAAAAGTTAAACCATTTTGAGCGTCCGGTTTGGGAGGGAGATGGGAGAGAAGCCGGTAAATTAGTAGTTTTTTTAAGTTTTTCTTCAGTATTTCTAAAACTATGCTTTAGCGTAAACAATGTTATATACAGAAATGTTCTACATGAAATTTAAAACAAAAAACGTTCTATACATAATTGTTATAAAATCAACGGTTCCAGAGTTACGGAGGGTGAAATTCGAGGTTTTCGATACTTTTTATATTTTTTTGGGCAATATTTATGATATAACTATACCAAAAACCCAGACATCCAAAGTGAAAGTTATCCTCCAACACCAAATTGTTCTATATGGTCCACATAATGTTCATAAAAAAGTCACACCATTTTGAGCGTCGGGTTTGGGGGGGAGAGGGGGGAGAAGTCGGTACATATAAAAAGTATCGAAAACCTCCACTTTTCACCCTTCGTAACTCTGTAACCGTTGATTTTATAACAATTATGTATAGAACCTTTTTTGTTTGAAATTTTATGTGGAACATTTTTCTATAGAACATTCGTTACGCTAAAGCATAGTTTTAGAAATATTGACGAAAAACGTAAAAAAACGACTAATTTACCGACTTCTCCCCCATCTCCCCCCCAAACCGGACGCTCAGAATGGTGTAACTTTTTACTGAACAATATGTGGACCATATAGAACAATTTGGTGTTGAAGGAAAACTTTTACTTTGGATGTCTGGGTTAGGCCTTTTTTGGACCAATTATACTATACTACCTCCGTAACTTTGGAACCGTTCATTTTAGAAGGGTTATGAATAGGGCCTTTTTTATTTCAAATTTAATGTAGAACAATTTTGTGTAGAGGGTTGTTCATGCTAAACCAGACGTCTTAGAAATAAGTTGTCTTAGAAATATTGACGAAAAACTTAAAAAACTACGAATTTGCAGATTTCTCCCCCCTCTCCCCCCCAAACCCGACGCTCAAAATGGTGTGACTTTTTTCTGAACATTACCTGGACCATATAGAACAATTTGGTGTTGGAGGATAACTTTCACTTTGGATGTCTGGGTTTGGGTCTAACTATACCATACTAAATATGAAAAACTAATTTTTCTACGGGTAACTAGTGTAGGAAACAAAGGTTGAACCTTGCAAAATGGACACAAGTCCGGTTTTATTTTTTTTCTGGTATATCAAGGGGTGCTTATTATAAGACTAACTTTTTCTGAAAAAAATTCGCCCCGGAACCTCCCTTTTCACCCCTTTAAAGGGGGTAATTTGTGGTTTTTGCGGAACGTAGCCCTTCCTGTAACTTTTACAAAAAATTTCTTTTAAAGAAATATGAAGAGGACTATATTTTCTACGATTTATTTCCAATACCATCTCTCTATCATCCACCGTTTAGCAGGGGTGGCGCCCTAAAGTTGACAAGTTGTTAAAAAAGATGTTTTAAAAAAAAATATATTTTTCCCTAACTGTAACGGAAATTAAGAAGAAATCTTGCGGCAATTATTCACCAATAATTGTCTGATTTTTTGGTATAGGTTTTACTTAAGGCTAATTGCCCTTTTTTTAATTACAGGGTGTTACATTTTAAAAAACCTCTTTTTATACCATCTGAACCGTTTATGCTAGAGTAAAAAGACTTTCAGCGATTACCCATGTACTGGTGCTATTTACAAAATTGTATAATGCACCCCCATTTTTTCCCTGGAACCACCCAAAAAAAAAGAAGAATTAATAAATAAATTGATTTTCTTGGAATCCTTCACACACAATGCCCTTTATTAATATGCTTCATACATCATTTTGTGGACGTTATTATTACTCATGCATGGACACCAAAAGCAATTTCCTAGTGCAACCTCTGTAGCAAAAAAAAAAATAAAATGGGGGGTTGAAAATTTTTTTTTGTTTTTTGCTTTTTGATCCATATGGGCACATGCTTCATCAATAGTGCTTTTCAAAAATATATATGGTTATTGCAACATCTCTGCGAAAACCACCCCTATCCTTGAAAATATACTGTAGAAACTACCCCTATCCCTTGGCGAGCATGTTTTTACGATTTTCTCATTACCTATGTGTTCTTTTTAAACAAAACTTATACAGGGTTAAAGACCACTATTTACTCTAAAAATTATGTCCTATTCATTTTTTCGTATAAGCAACCGTTACGGCACAGTGGCGCCGTAAACCTCATATATGCTTTGGCGGGCTCCAGTTTTTGTTTTTTTTTTTCGTCATCTGTTCGTCTTATTGATAAAGTACTTATGCAAAATAAAACAACACAGTGTAACCTACAAATTATGACTTATGCACATTTTACATTCTTTGCTCCCCAAAGCCACAGTGGTGGCCCAAAATAAATTTTTGCATATTTTCGCCACCTACATGCATTTTATTGCATTAATGCTACCTTAACAGCACAATATTTACCTTTAGGTGGTCGCTACGCAGTGGCGGATCCAGGGAGGGGTGATGGGGGTGATCACCTCCCCCCCCCCGCCTCTCAAACCAAGTGATATTATATTCAAAGATTATAAAAATATTCATTTATTTTTATAGAAATTTAACCAATTGGCACCCCCCTCTTAACGATGCTGGATCCGCCACTGTCGCTAAAGCATAAAAAGTCATTCTTATAAAAATAATATTAATATAATATAAGTAATTTTTATAAAAATAAATGAATATTTTTATAATCTTCAAATATAATATCACTTGGTTTGAGAGCGGTGGGGTTGATCGCCCCCATCACCCCTCCCTGGATCCGCCACTGCTTAGCGACCACTTAGGGGTGAATATTGTGCTATTAAGGTAGCATTAACGCAATAAAATGCGTGTAGGTGGCGAAAATATGAAAAAATTTATTTTGGGCCACCACTGTAGCTTTGGGGAGCAAAGAATGTAAAATGTGCATAGGCCATGATTTGTAGGTTACACTGTGTTGTTTTATTTTACATAAGTACTTTATCAATAAAACAAACAGATGACGAAAAAATAAACAAAAACTGGAGCCCGTCAAAGCATATATGAGGTTTACGGCGCAACTGTGCCGTAACGGTTGCTTAAACGAAAAAAATGAATAGGACCTAATTTTTAGAGTAAATAGTGGTCTTTAATCTTGTATGAGTTTTGTTTAAAAAAAAAATGAATAGGTAATGAGAAAATCGTAAAAACATGCTGGATAAAGTATAGGGGTAGTTTCTGCAGTATATTTTCAAGGATAGGGGTGGTTTGCGCAGGGATGTTGCAATAACCATATATATTTTTGAAAAGCACTATTGATGAAGCATATGCCCATATGGATCAAAAAGCAAAAAACGAAAAAAAATTTTCAACCCCCCATTTTATTTATTGATTTTTGGCTACAGGGGTTGCACTAGGAAATCGCTTTTAGTGTCCATGCATGGGTAATAATAACTTGCACAAAATGATATATGAAGCATATTAATGAAGGGCATTGTGTGTGAAGGATTCCAAGAAAATCACTTTATTTATTAATTCTTCTTTTTGTTTGGGTGGTTCCGGAAAAAAAATGGGGGTGCATTATACAAATTTGTAAATAACACCAGTACATGGGTAATCGCTGAAAGTCTTTTTACTCTAGCATAAACGGTTCAGATGGTATAAAAAGGGGTTTTTTAAAATGTAACACCCTGTAATTAAAAAAAGGGCAATTACCCTTAAGTGAAACCTATACCAAAAAATCAATCATCTATTTGTGAATAATCTCCGCAGCATTTCTTTTTAATTTCCGTTACAGTTAGGGAAAAATATATTTTTTTTAAAAACATCTTTTTTAAAAACTTGTCAAATTTGGGGCGCCACCCTTGCTAAACGTCGGATGATAGAGAGATGCTGTCAGAAATAAATCGTAGAAAATATAGTCCTCTTCATATTTCTATAAAAGAAATTTTTTGTAAAAGGTACAGGAAGGGCTACGTTCTGCAAAAACCATAAATTACCCCCTTTATAGGGGTGAAAAGGGGGGTCCCCGGGCGAAATTTTTTCAGAAAAAGTTAGTCTTATAATAAGCACCCCTTGATATGCCAGAAAAAAAATAAAACCGGACTTGTGTCCATTTTGCAAGGTTCAACCTCTGTTTCCTACACTAAACGGTTAAAAAGTTATTCGAATTGTTTATAAGTAAGCAAAGAATCGACGTGTTTTTGCAAAATAATTGTACACTGTTTAAAATTACTTTTTGTCATTTTTTTAATTAAGTCAATAGTATAAGTGTTCTTCTTCCATAAACTGTCAGAAGCCTTAGTGTAACCTCATAATTTTCTGATTGGTAGTGTTGCAAAAAAAATTAATTTGGGATAAACAAATTAAATAACTTTTAAACTATTTGACCAATTGCTTTGAAATTTAAAATTTAATTTAAGCACCAGAAGTGTCAGCAATTCGTGTAATAAGAAAGTTCTAAGTTAATTTTTACATAAATTATGAATATTTATAAAAATTCAAAATTTATGATTTATTTTGAAATTTTGTAAGCAACCAATAAGGATAGACATATTCAGCGAACGTCATGTTGAAATTTTTTAGACCAATTATGAGGTTCTTACTTTCAAATTTGTTTAAAATGCCTTACATTTTTGGTTATAGACGAAAAAAGCGAAAATTTTCCGTTTTTTGATCTTCATTTGTTTATAACTATGTATATCATCAAAATCGGCTGCAGGAAACATATAGGTTATTAATATAGATGTCCATACTACTCAAAAAATTTGGTTTCGGCCTGGAGGGGGATGTGTCACGAGAAAAATCTTATTTCTCTGGACTAATTACGTAACAAAAATTTCAACCGAAAATTTAGATTTTTAGCAAAATTTAGCAGAAGAAAATTTAGCAAAATTCCTCCTTTCCACGGAAATTATCTGTTTATTTTTCATTTATTTTTGTCTAAAAAAGTTCATATTGATCGACTGTATAGTTTTAAGCTTCAGTTAGGTGTCCGTCTGACATACTTATTTATGGTTACTATACACTTTATTTTTAATGTTGTTCTGAAGCTGTTTCCTGGTGGCATTTCTTGTAATCAACTATGCTAAATAAGCCACAATTTATAAAAAAAATGATTTTATTAACGTTTCGACGTCAAAATCGGATGTCGTTGTCAAAATAAAAAATATTAATCATAAACCTTTATTTTATCATAAACCGAACAAAACAGAAAAAGCTTCTCCTGACCGTTGGTATGAATTTTTTTGATAATAAAAGGTACCCCCCATTAAGGTAGCAAAATGCCCCCACTTCCAGAATTCAACTATTTTCATTTCTTTACGGTCTATGTGTTTAACAAATAATACTCAGATCAATTTCAACCCTCTACCCCCTTCCCCCTCCACCACCGCCAAAAACGTCATTTTTTTAAGTAGAATGCAATAAATTTAATTAATTTCAAAAAATTCACAGGTATAGTTGAGGCATTTACAAAAAATATCTATTGTAGGTATTGTAAGTTGAGTGTACATAACCTTAAAATGTATTTTTTTTTGGAAAAAAACGCGAATAATTTTTGTTAGAGATGGCCACAGGTTTAATTTTTTTTGTGTATTTTATCAAAATCTACTCGTATATACCTACTTTTTTCAGATTTTCTGTAAGGTGCCCTATTCTCAAAAATTCAAAAACGGGTTTTTAGGGGTTTTTTAAGATTTTCCCCCTCTTACAGACTTCAAAATAGATCAAATCAAGGTTTGTTATAGTTTATATACATATAATTTGAAGTTATTAAGTCCTTTAGAACATTCAAAAATGGAAGAAACAGCTTCAAACCCCCCAAACATGTGGGGTTTTTTGGGGGTTTGAACGTGTTTCACCCATTTTATAATGTTTAAAAGGACTCAGTTCATTCAAATTAATTATACATAACTTTAACAACAAACTTGATTTGATTTATTTTAAAGACTATATAATGGATAAAATAAACTAAAAAAACGACATTTTTGGAGGGGAGAGGAAGAAGGGGTGGAGGGTTAAAATTAAGACTGAGTCTAATTTTTACTCACTTAGAAAGTAAAAAAATAAAAAAAAAATTAATTCTGGGAATGAGGGCACTTTGCCTATGTTAACGCCCTTTTGCTTTTTGCCGAGGCTCGTCTATAGTAACACTGAGAAGTTACAGAGATACCTACAAATTAACTTCATTGATTCTAAACTGGAACAATGCATACTTTAATTAGTAAGTTTGTTTTTAATGCATCGGTACATTGGTATCAAGTAAAATTTTAGAGCTATTTATTACTTTTTAATTTTATCAATGCTCCATCTGTGCCTTGCTTACATTTGATTACTTTACGACAGTTAGTAAAAGTTGTTACACTTTACTATGCAACTGCTTGCCAGAAATCCCTTAATAATGTTAAGCGTCCGCCCTTGACTATTGTACAATATTGCATGTCAAAACGCCCGGAGCTTTTTTCTTTAACAGTAAACTCAATTCTCACTCGTGCTGAAATCGATCCGAATCCAATCGAAATTGATATTTTGATGTTTAACCCACTTTTCAAATTACAATGTACCTACGTTGTTCCTTCTTATTGCTACTTTAGGAACGTTTTAATTGAGTTCAGAATGTATTGTTTTCTTTCCAATTTATTAAGGGTTGTATTTTAAAACGATATATTTTAAAAAACGGTAAATGTTTTTATATAAATATATTTTTAAAAGAGAAATAAGAAGTCCCAGATCTAAACAATAAATCTGAAAATTTTCTTGGAACCACTTTCTGGTAACATTCTTAATCCCTGCCTTTTACAATAAATAAGGCAAGGAGACGACGAATAAAGAAGAGGAAAGGGACTCTACAATATGCAAGCACATTCCATCTATTCGTCTAGGAGACATTCCAACGATTGCTTCCGTGTACTACAAATTATGAGTAAGAGGTTATGGATAGTTCTATTGACTTCCCATCGTTTTTCAAGCAGCTGTCGTAGATTAAATATCTGTATGGTCGACCTATTTCTTCTGAATCTGGCTTGGTGTTCCCCTATGAAATTTTATACAAAAGCTGTTAGCCTACTTAATAGGATATTCGATAGGATTTTGTATGCCGTATTAAGTAGGGAGAGGCCTCTCTCTATAATTAGAGCAGTTGGTTTTGTCTCTGTTTTTATGGATGGGATTATTACACTTTCCTGCCATTTTTAATTTCCTGGTCTATAAGATTTATATTTTTTCTAACAATAAAAAAATAAATATGAACTTCCATCAAGTAACTGCCGAATCCATCAATTATTTATATTTTTCATCATAAAACCCTTACTAACTCAACTCAACTTGTAATTCATTAATTATAAAAATTTTGAACGTCATACAAACCGACTGTTATCATGTACTTACTCATTTCGAAAGAAAATTCGTCCTTATCTCGGATAGCAATATTTCTATTTTCGTAGTTATTTACCGCAAACTTATGCAGTAGCTTTAGTTTATCTTGGAACGGAGCCCAGAAATACACAAGTTGCTTATCAAAACATTGTAACAAGAAAGAACTTTTAAAAGTCCAACAACGAACGTACTTGTTTTATGCTTGAGATTTCATAAAGTGGTTTTTATTAAAATACTCGACTTGCCAAAAAACTGTCATCCACTTCTTGTTCGCTCATTGTTTGCTTCTGGTTTGTGTTGAAATTATAAATTTAAAAAAATGATATAATTTATTAAATATAATATTCTTAACCTTTTACCATACATAGTGAACTAACTTACTAATGCTTAGGACACTGATACACCATAGGCTCAAAGGCACCGTTGCTCATTCCTGGTAGATTATGGGTGAGGTCGATCATAGAGGTGAGAAACACAAGAAAGATTTATACAAAACAACAAAAAAAGAATGTGTGTGTACTTTGTACGCACGTAAGAAGTTATACTTCTATTATATGATTTAAACGAAATTAATATACTTATTATTTATATTTTGTTTAAATATTAAACTAATTTATACTTACTACTTCTCAAACATTTTTATTAGAACAGTGCCAAAAATTAAAATAATAAAAGAATAAAACACACACAAACACATTAAACAAGCCACAAATGATGTCTGAAAATTGATTGTCGAAATTTTTTTTAACTAAATACGTATTTTCTGAAAATACAATTATACAATAAATATACTTACAATCATAAAATGTATTAAAAAAAAACAAAAAAGAAAGTTTCTATTGGGACTCGAACCAGCGCTGATAAGAGCGGTTGGTATTGGAATTCACTCGCCTTCTCCGCTTAGCCATGGACACTATGTGTCATTATTTACGAAGATCGACTAACTAAACGGATTAAACTTGTGATATTTTGATATTTTGAAAATTGATCAAATTATTTTAATTTTGAATTGAAATGATTTAGAATTGAAAAAATACAACAAAACATAGAGCAAAAAACCAATATATTAGGTGAATATTGATAGAAATTTTGATGGTAATCAAATTATATAAATAAAAGTATTACATACTATGTATTTTGGCAGATCAAATAGGTAGGTTTATACTCATGATACATTAACAATTATTACGTACCTGTTGCTTTTAAAAACTATTTAAAAGTCACTACAATATTATAAACTTTTTTGTTTCTGTCCTCACAACAATAAAACTAATATATTATACATTTGTTTACCTTTACCTCCAAACCACAGCTGCCATATTGGATAATTTTTGACATGTCATTTGAACATCCAATCAGAACAAAGTTATAATGCGCATGCGCCGGGCTGATAGGTTTTAACATATAAAAAAATCACCCTCTATCGCCGGTAAAGAAGTATAACTTCAAAAATAACAGGAAAGATAACTACTGTGTGCGCCACTGTTTTTAAATATTTAAATCCCAATTTTTTAAAATTCAAATCCCAAAAAACATAAATAAGATCTTTATAAGACAAAGAGAAAAGTATAATTTAAAATATCAAATATTATAAATAAGCTTAAAAACAAGTAAAGCGGCGGGATCTCTTAGGGCCAATTTCTCATATCGAGTTCAACTCCAGTTTAACCTGAACTTCTAGTAAACGTCAGTTTAAAGTCAAAATCGTCTTTCTCAATTCACGATCAACCGATGGCAGTTTAAACTTGAACGATCCTTGAACGGTGGAATTCGGCCGTTCAAAGATTTCAGAACTAAGTTCAGATGATTCCATGGACTACGCATGCGTTGTATTAACAGGAACCGCTGTCATAATATAAATATATCCTATTTTATTATATTAAGCCCAACGATAAACGATAACATTATTTTTGTTTTTATAATATTTATTTATAATTATTAAAATGACTATTTGACTATAAATACTTAAATTTAACTTTATTTAAAAACAGCATAAAAATGGTAGTTCAAAATGGCGACAGTTTTTTACCTTTTGCCATCTATTGGCATTTCTCGAAAACTGTAGAACGAGCGCTTACATGAACGGGCAATGAGAAATGCATTTCAAACAAAACCACAGATCACGGGTGAACCTGGTTCAACTGAACCATAGATTAACGCAGGTATGAGAAATCGACCCTTAATGACACAATCTGGAAGAATAAACACCTAAGACAAGACGCAAAAGCAAGAATCTATAAAGCAGCAATTAGACCTATATTGACATAAACGACGGAGACAAGACCTGACACATCTAAAACGAGACGACTACTAGAAACAACAGAGATGAAAATACACCGACGAATATCAGAGAAGCGAGAAGCGAAACATAAGAAGATCATGCGATGTAGAAGACATAAATGGATGGGTGACAAAACGGAAACAGGAGTAAAGCGAACACGTTAGTAGAATGGCAGAGGATAGGATAGTACGAATAGCACGAGACAAGTCACCAAATGGACGAAGAATTATTGGCAGATCAAGAAAAAGATGGTGCGATAACTTAATCAATTTAGGAGGCTAATATTGAAGAAGAAACAGGCTTTAAAGCCTACATACAAGAAGAAAGAAGAAGAAGAAGAAGAAATATTATAAATAGCATAAACGGGCATAAAGTATTTAAATAAAAAAGTAAAATCACATATCAAATATCAATATAGTTATCAAATATCTAAAAACATGAGAACGGTCGGAACTAACCTAAGTCCTCGTTGTATACAAATAAACGAGACATTTTAGTTAAATACGCAAAAAGACCAAACAATTTACAGTAAAAGCTCTTTCTTTTAGCAGACAAAAACTTAAAAATAATTGGCAATTGCATTACACAGAATGTAATACTGGCTCAAATTTTGCTCATTGTAACCCTAGCATATTCTCAAAAAGATGGTTTCACACAGAATATAACAGACATTTTATAAAGACCATTAATCGGTTGAGAGCCAATCATGCTCTTACGCCATCTTAGATGCATAGAATCGGCTTGGCAGATACTCCCAATTGTACTTGTGGCAAAATCGGAGATCTAACACATGTCATATTAGAATGTCATTTAAACATAAATAACATAAACGACCTTTATAAGGAATTAAAAGATTTAAAATGTTTTTTCCCAATAAACCTAAATACTTTAATATTTACAAATGATATGGAAATTCTTCATCTCATTTATAAACATGTTAAATTATGTAAATACAAGTTGTAAACGTAATATGTAATAAATAGGCATAATTTGTTAATGTGGTTTGAAAAAATTAAAAAAAAATAATATTAAAAAAACACAAAATAAAATAATAAAAAAAAATAATAAACAAAAAAAAAAAGAAAAAAAAAAAGAAAAAAAAAAGGAACAAAAATAAAAAAGAATAGAAAAAAAAAGAAGTAAAAAAAGTGTTTCGCACAAATTAAAATATATATTAAAAAAAACAGTAAAATAATTTAAAAAAAAGACAAAATAAAAAAAAAGCTACACAATGTACCAATGTATCTATAAAAATAAAATTTTAGAATGTACTTATGTTATAAGAAATTTATGACTATGAATCTGCAATCAATCAGAAACAAGTCTGTCTAATTGGCTCTGCCAAAGCTGTTTTCCAAAAAAAAAAGCTCTTTATGCGCGGGGTATACGTTCTGTAAATATGCCGCGAATACGAAAACCGTGAATATGGAATGGTAATTTATATGGGGTTATAGGGGATACGTTCCTAGGTGACGAAATAAAAAAGCAAATACCTAAAAAAACATCAGTTTAATTGAAGTTTTGACCATACAGATTGATTAATTACATATATTGACAGTGATTATGAATTAGAATCCGCTATTATTAGATATCCGCTTCTAGTTGCGAATTATTTACTTTTAAGTATTTCATCCTAGCACCAAAAACATGTTTAAAGAATTTAGGGTTTTGTTTTTAACTTATAATGTATTTTTGATTAATAAAAAATAAGGCCTATCAAAAATCTTCGTAATTTCATAATTTTTCTTGTTGGCATAAACGACAATTTTTAATTTTCGTTTTTTTTTTCATTAATGGCATATATCACTTTTAAGTGCCATATTGGCTAACGTTGCAGCGATGCGATCGACACAAACGCCAGAGGTAAGTTTGGCATATTCACCAATGTTATATCTTGATTGGACATAAGCGCCATTTTTTAGTTTTTAATTTATTTCAGACAGTATTTTCAGCCACATTAATGTTCACAATATATTAAAATTTGAAAAAAAAATCACCAATTTTTTTGAGTGCAGATAAGCAGGATTGGTAAAAATAAAAATAATCAGTTTTTTGTGTTTCCTGAAAAATCAAGTTAATGTCGTTTATGCCGTTTTGGCTTGACAGCGTCGATATTATCTTCAGCTTTAAGCAATTTTTTAAAGAATTTAGTAAACTCTGGCTTCGCAGTTTGTAAAAATTGCTTCAATTCAGACTGACATTCAGGAGTGGTATTAGCATTTTGCCTCTTAAAAATAGGACTACGTTCCATAAATGGATCACTTTTCATAAAGAAATCACAAAGCTCATTTGCCATTTATAAACCTTCACAAGATTTTTTAAATTAAATGTCACGTTTTCAGTGATTGTTGAGCCCCTTCTTCAACGGGTTGTGAATTCAACATTTCCTCCAAGTCTAGTTCAAGCAACTCCTGGACGTCACTTGATTGTAACTGTTCGAACCCATCTCGTCCTATCCCACCGGCAATTTCATCAATGTTTGTAGTTAAAGTTTGAACACAGATTCTTCCTCATTTCCTGCACTTCGAACAGGCCACAGTTTTTTCCAGCATGATTTCAATGTGTACGGTTTCAGTTCTTGTAATGATTCTTTTATGTTTACGATCAAGCATTTCTATTTTCACTTTAAGTGATAAAACTAATTTTTTTCGGATCAAAGCTCGTTTCTCATTTTTTTAGTCAATTATAAATTAGGAAGATAGCGGAAGAGACGTGTTACTTAATTACAATTTTTGTAATGAATAGAGCTCGGGAAATATGCAAAATGCATATTAAGTGCATATTTGCATATTTTGGATAAATTTTATAAGTGCATATGCATTTATTAAAATTGCATATTTTCAGACTTTTTTTACCTTAAACAATACCAACAGAAAAAAATTTAAAGAGAAATGAGGAGTCTCAGATCTAAACAATAAATCTGAAAATTCTCGCGGAACCACTTTCTGGTAACATCCTTAATCTATACCAGTGGTTCCCAAAGTTTTTTTTTCGCGGCGCACTTAATAAACTAGAATTTTTCCGCGGCGCCCTGAGTCAAAATATTGATTTAACGTCTAACTTTAACTGTAGTTAATACGGTTTCTGTTGCAGTTGATATGGTTAGGTTAATTTAATAATAATGAAACATACTTTAAATTCACAAACGATTTATTGAAAAAATAATTACAGTAATTAATGGGATAAATGAGCTTGTTCTTGTTCATTACACAACTTTTCAAATCTCGGAATCAAACTGGACACAGCTACCCTCATTTCTTGTTCCACGTTAATTTTCGCACGGTATTTACTTTTTATTACAGCGACCGCCGAAAACCCAGCTTTGCACAAATAGGATGTTGCAAATGGAATTAAGATGCGCAGAGCTTTACCACTCAGCAGCGGATATTCATCTTTTACTGATATCCAAAAATCAGTTAGTTCCGTGCAGCCAAACTTTGTCTTCAACGTATTGTCGCAAGCCAAATCAATGAGATTTTCTTCTTCTAAATAAGTAAATTCAGAAGGAGCTTCCGCTCTAAATGGATCTTGAATCCATGCAAACTGGTCGATATAATCAGCTTGAAAGTATTTTTCGAACCATTTGATAAGCTCTGATAAGTGATCCGCAAAAATAGATTTAATATTGCAAGAGATATTAACTTCATTGGAGATAATAAACTCCTGCAACAAGGGACAACAATCATTGATATTATTATCATTCATTTTTCTCTTCCATACTTCTAATTTTTTTCTGAAAGCTGAAATCTTCTCCGCCAATTTTAAAATGTGCGTGTTGCGGCCTTGCAGGGAGAGATTCAACGCATTTAACTTTTCAAAGATATCACATAAGTATGCTAGTTGAATAAAAAAATCCGTTTCTACAAAGTACTTGGCATACTGGTGTTTTTCTTCTTCAAGAAAAATGTACATTTCTTGCCGTAATTGGAACGTACGAGACAAAACATTACCACGAGAGAGCCATCGTGAGCGGCAGTAGTATAACAGAGACGTGTGTTCTGCACCCATATCCTCACACATTTTTTTGAAAAACCTTGCTTTCACCGGCCTAGTTTTTATATAATTTACCACAGTTACCACACGTTCTAAGACCAAATTTAGTGAAGGACTCAGATTCTTTGATGCAAGCGCTTCTCTATGAATGATGCAATGGGTCCATACTGAATCCGGAGCTTTGTTTCGAACAAGCGCCTGTAATCCTCCATAACGGCCAGACATTGAACGACCACCATCAGTGCAAACACCAACGCACTTTGTCCACTCCCAATTATTTTCAACCACAAATGTATTCAGGATCTCGAACAAGTCTTGCGCCTTTGTACTTGCAGTGATTTTTTTACAAAACAGAAGATCCTCCACAATGGTATTATCATCCAAGAACTTTATGTAACAAATCAAGTGTGCATCTTTACTAGAATCTGTTGCCTCATCCAACTGTAACGCAAATTCACTTTCTTTTATTTTTTCAATTATTTAATCATTAAGATCCTCCGCCATACGCTGAATTCTGCGACTGATGGTGTTGTTAGATAAAGGCACCGCTGAAAGAAGTTTTCCCGCAGATTCTCCGATCATAATGTTTACCAAATCTACAGCAGCCGGTAGAATTAATTGTTCTGCGATTGTGTGGGGCTTTTTACACTTTGCAACTTTATACGCAACCTTGTATGATGCCAGCAAAGCATTTTTAGGTATCGACAAATGCTTGGAAAAGTTACCTTTTTGTTGCTTCAAATCATTTAACTTCCTGGTAAAAAAGCTACGAGGTTTGTCAGCAAAGTTTGGATGATTGGCTTCCAAGTGGCGTTTTAACTTACTTGGAAGCATGCATTCTGGAGCCAAAAGTTTCAGGCACAATACACATTGTGGTCTCTCTTCATCATTGACGTTTGTTGATGTAAAGCCAAAATCCAAATAGCTGTCATCATATTTACGGTATTTTCGTTTCTTCACGACTCTACCACTAGTTTGTGGTGCATCCACTTTATTTTTAGAACCACCTTGTTTATTTAAATTCAAAAACTTTTCCATTTTTACACAAACTTTTGTACACAAGTAGGTGAAACAACCCTGTTTATATTCACACTGATAAATGAAACGATGCTAACAGTATGAAACTACAAATTCAACTAACTAAAATTTAGATAAGTAAAAATTCATAGTTTTAAAATGTGCACGTGCAAAGAGACGATTGTATTTGCCGACCGGCAGTGATTTATGGCCTGTCGGTCCGAAGTCAATTTACAGTAGTAGGAGAATTGTTTCGTGGAATTTAAAATATCGAGGATATATTGTCGGCATCAAATAAAATTACTAATAACTGAACTCGTTTATCATGGGAAACATTATTATATAGGTATATTTTAAAAGTTAAAAAGTTGTCATAACAACTTTAGTTTAATGTTTAATACTTGAAGGTAATTATGTGATTATGTCTAATATTGGAAGAAAACTTTCGCGGCGCCCCTGTAGTCGAGCCACGGCGCCCCAGGGCGCCGCGGCGCACAGTTTGGGAAGCACTGATCTATACCTTTTACAATTTTTAAGATAAGGAGACGACGAATAAAGGAGACGATGGGGACTCTCAATATGCAGTCAAATTTTGTTAGTGAAAAAATTTTGATATTTTTAAGTGATGCTGAGCCATATGACCAAAGCTGGACAACATTTAAAAATATTTTTTTCAAATTTGTTACTTGTTTAGCACACGCTTTAAACAGTGTAGCAGAATCTGTAAAGAGAGAATTTCCAATGGTCAATACCCTTGTATCGAATATAAGAAAATATTTTTAAAAGCCCTTCTGCGAGTAAAGGTATATAAAGATCGTTTATCCAATGTGCCTTTATCACCTAAACATGTGTTAACTAGATGGGGAGCATGGTTAAATTCTGTAAATCTCATAACCGATAATTTTCAGAGAATTAGAGTAAAGAAAAATGAGGGATATTAAAAAATAATTCAAATAAATAGTGTTATTATTATTAAGATGGGGAAATGCGAAGATAGTTTAATTTTATAGGTAGATCCCTCAAGTATACAATATTTTAAGTTTGTTCCTTTAACTTCATGTGAAGTACAAAGAAGATTTTCCGCGTGTAAACAATTATTCTCAGATAATCGGCTCAGTTTTTCTGTAGAAAATTTAGAAAAACATTTAATAATGTATAGTTTTAATTATAATAATAATATAATAAAGAATGATGATGGTAAATATAAAGAATAAATGAATATAATGATGTAAGTAATAGAAATTTCAATAAATATTTTTAGCATAAAATAAAAAAATATTGTTTTTTATTTAGCTTAAATGCCTCGACAGCTAAGGCCATTTGCATAAAATAAATAATTAAACAAGGATTACTGCGTTTTTATTTATATGCATTAAATGTATAAAAGCATATTTTAGTGCATATTTCAACTGTTTTTTTGTGCATATTTGCATGCATATTTTAGGGCTTTTTAAGCGCATATTTCCCGAGCTCTAGTAATGAATAAAAAAGTAAAACAATAAACACGGAATACAGCTCTTGCAAAAGCATGGAACCTGCAATCGCGGCAGAACTTAATGCTCTATGTTTTGAGTAATAGTTTTTTTACTTAAACATTATCATTGTTTACAATCTCAAAAACACCGACGACAGCGACAGTGAGTTACCTCAAAGTAACTGCCGATGCGGATAGCTTTTGTGCCTCAGCCTTTTTCGACTCAGCCTGAATAAAATGAGTGCCTTGGGTAAAACCAAGGGTAATAATAGGCGGTTGAAGCGTAGCACTGGCCCTGTTACCTTCCTTGTATACCGTAGGCCCTAGATATAGCAGACTACCCTGCTATAATCCCAAAGCCGCGCCAGCGGTATAAAACGGGAGACTATTTTATTAAATTCTATTACTTAACTCAATTCAGTCTCTCACATAATTTGCATAAACGTTTTTAATTTGAAAATAACATCACTTGTCCTGGCTTGTAAGATAAGAAGAATCAACTCACAATAATTTAAATTATCTGTTAATTAAACTAACTGGATGGTCGCCTCGATATCAACCGAATCTTCAATAAAACGGGGCCTATGACCAAAACTGAGACACAAAAAGGACTTCATATTAGGATATGGGCCTACAAATTAGGATAAACTTGGATACAGATGGCCTTCGAATTGGGACAAGAAGGGCCTCCATATTATTATATCGTAATTATATGAGAAAATGCAAAATAAAATGTGCGAAGAAACAGAAAATACAAATACACAAAAATATCTTACCCTTCACAGGGGTCTGGAGTATCGTGGAACAGTGGTTCTATATATTATTGTTAGGGGCAAAAATGAATGTTATTTGTTTTCCGGCAAAAAATTTGTTTATGAATTTATGTTTATGAATTTTATTGTTTATCAGAATGACCATTTTTACACACTGAAGAAAAGAAAAGATTATTATTACTATGTTCCTTATAAAACAGTAATAATATTTATACCATTTAAACTTAGATACTATATTTTATAATATTTCATTCGAATGCGTTTCATTTTAACGTTTAATAAATATAATTTGGAATAAACATAACTCTTATTTAACCAAAACTTGAAAATTACGTATAAAACGTAAAAAAAGAATGTGTGTGTACTTTGTATGCACGTAAGAAGTTATACTTCTATTATATGATTTCAACAAAATAAATATACTTTCAACAGGTTATTTGTATTTTATTTAAAGATTAAACTAATTTTTACTTTCTACTTTCCAAAAATGTTTATTAAAACAATACCAAAAATAAAAAAAAAAATAGAAAACACACGGATTCGAACCGGGGACCTCTCGATCTCTAGTCGATCACCCTACCACTGAGCTATACTCCTTTTGTTTTTACGGACTACAAGATTTCTTGTGAAGTATAATGTGAATTATATGTGAATAGATCAAGTGAAGTATAAAAATACTTTAAATATTACTTACTATCTTATTCCCTAGGAAGACAAATCCATAGATACAAAAATTATAATAAATATATTTGCTAAAAACACTAATATATTCTTTCCACACCTTTTTTGGACTGATACATACATAACTTAAAAGATTTAACAACGAACTCCATACTGTCTGTGTGCGCATGCGCGCAGAATCATAAAACTTTACTCCCAATCGCGCCTAATCGCGCCTAATAAAGATAGCTTATATAAAGAAATATAACTTCAAAAAATGGATCATGGGTCTTTAGCTTCAAAAGTTCCAAAAGCAGTTTCGTAAATATTTTAAAAGAAAAATTAGAGTGCATTAAATATGCAATAGAAACGTAAAAATATCGATATTCTTACATAACTGATAGTAGTTATAAAAAAAAGTTAGTATTTCTGTATATAAGAACGTTCATCTATGTATTTTACCAAATTAGGTATGTCGGTTAGATTCAGAATTGCTATGCATTTACTAAGTAATTCGACTACCTCGAGGCACGCAATAGGAAGACATTCCAATTGAAATTTATAAGCACAAATATTTGGCAGACTTGTTGGGGCCAGGGTGTTTAACTACTCTCCTTAAAATAACTGGATTCGTAGTATTTTGAGTGGGATATGACTAATTTTTATAATATTCAGTCTATTTTACCTCTTAAAAGACCTTAGAAAAAATGCAAAAAATACAAATAAAAAAGTGTTTTTTATACATATTTAGTTATTAACTGATGAGTTTACATATAGTTAGGTACAAGGAACACTTATTATTATACATCATAATTATGTAACTACGACATGCTTGATTACAATAATATTGTTAAAGCTTAAAAATTACGAAATGTTTATAAATATTTCAAAAATCAAAAAAGACAGATATTATATGAAACTCATTACAGTTTCAAAATTAAATAAACTTGCTATATGAGAGACCAATAAAATAGAGGGTGTCTCATTTAAAACAAATACATACGTTATTACAGTTTCAATGTGCAAATAGAATCATCTAATATTTTGACCGCACTGTAAAACATCTTGTTAAAATAAATATCTGATTAAATAGGACAAATAGTCTTTTATTAAGGCCTAAAAACAAATTTTTAATGCGTTCTAAAACTTTGAATTTTAAGAGAAATTTAAATAAATTAAAATACTCTGTAATTAGGAAATATAACTCCGATAAGTATAGCTGTTTTAAGGATAATTTAAAAAAGTCATCAAATATACCTAAGGCCATTACATAAGAAAAAATAAAAGTTTGATATATCACATTTTTTGGAGCACCCTGTATAATTCACATGTGCTAATAGTCCTGTATATGTCTATGAAGAAAAAAAACTTTGATTATTCAGTTGTTTGCAAAGGGGAAATGTTAGTGGTCTTGTAGTCTTATAGAGCAAGGATAAGTGTAAGTGTTTCAGTTGAAACGATAAGAAAACGACTTTGTGTCCAAGGACTGTGACTGTACAACAGGAGACAGTTACGGGTTCCTTAGTTAGCCAGGCAGGACAATATTGATCAAAGCTTGAATATTGGAAATGGGCAAAATGTGCTATTTTCAGATGACCGACGAATTCCTGTTCTCAAAGAGAGAGAAGGGAAAGCAAACGAAAACTGCCAGATCTGTTCACAGATATAAAGGAGTGAGTGTCATATTCTAAAGAGGCATTATACTAAGCGAAAACACTGCTTTAATTTCCATACAACGAACTTTTGAGAGCTCGCATATATTTATGTTTATTTAGCTCTAGAACCTCTAGTTAAGCTCTGGAGAGGTGCAATGGAAAAAACTTAATTTTCATGCATATTAATAATGCACCTCTACATACAAGTAAAGTGACGATAGACTTTCTTGATGCAGAAGATGTCGCTTTTCAACTGGAGTGGCCTGCTTACATATCCGGACTTAACCCTAGAAATTTGTGGGATATGCTTAAACGAAGAATTAAAGCTCTCCGTGATAATTCACAAAAAATCTCACAGCTAGTACAAACTGCTCATGAAGAATGGAACAACATACCACAACAAAATGTTAATAATTTGATTAGAAGTATGCCCATGCAAATTGAAGCTTGCATAAGGGCTAGAGGTCTAACTAACTAACTATTTAAACACTATTCATTTTACACTAAAATTTTCTTACGCTATTGACTTTAAAATAAATAAATATGTAGTTTCAATTTGCTATTTCACGAATTTATTGTTTTCTTTAATTCTTATCATTTCTTAGATATTGGTGATAAAATTGAGATAAAATAAATCTTGTTGATTTGACTTCGCATGTTGTTTTTTTTTTAATTTGAGATAATAAGAAATATTCGAAGATTCCATAAAAGTTTGGTCGTCTATTATTATACATATAATAAATTCCCAAAAAATAAAAAATCTATAACCGAACTAATTTTCTAAACGGACTGAAAACAAAACTGACACAACGTCATGTCCTGGCCACCAACTACGACCGACGGTGACTAATAACACTGATAAATCATTTCAGCGTGCATTACACGCTTCAGTGAAGGTTCAAAACGTGTATGACATCTTCAGGACTCTCAAAATGCAGTTTTCCTTTCAACTGCTTACGAAACGAAAAGGGAGTCTTTGTTGATATCAATCATACGCGAACAAACTTTCTGTTATTGAAATAAACGGATTCATTCAAAACGGCTAACGTTGTGTGTAATTCTAAAATTGATCAGCTGAGTTTGTAATTAAATATTTTCTATCTGTAGATTAGTAGGCGTCAATGTAGAATTCCTAATAATGAATGAATCTGAGGAGGAATGTTCATTTGAATTGTTCAACTGGTAACGAATTTAGTCTAACTTATTTTCGTTTACCTTTTTTATTGTACAAATTTTAGTTAATAGAGATAGAAGAAAAGTTCAAAAACAAAGAGGTGAGGTCGTTTTATAGTACGTTCTTTAACGGTAAAATGTTGAAAAACTTCTAAATTTTAAAGAACCGCTTAGATTGATATGAAATTTGGCATACACATAGCTAACAAGTCAAAGAAAAAAAGTGATATTGTGCCGATATGTGCTTTTGGCCTGAGGGTGGTTTAAAAAAAAAATATACTACCAAAGTAAGTCCGGAAATGGATAAACTGACTAATTGTAAGTAACTTTTGTTGCATAGTTTTTTCATTAAGTCAATATTTTTCGAGTTATTTGTCAGTGAATATGTTCATTTTTTCAACAAAATAACCACGCTTTTAGACAGTTTTTCGCAAATAACTCAAAAAGTAAGTGTTTTGTCAAAAAAAAACATTCTTAGCAAAAATATAGCCCTAAAAAATTTAAAAAAAAACGGTGTGTATATCACGTCTCTATACCTAGTAGAAGCAGAGTTATAGCTAATGAAAATTAGGTTCATATTCATCAAATTCCAAATGGAATATTTTAACGTGAAATAACCAAAAATGAAGCACATTTCGGGGAAACTCATTACAACTTATTTAAAGGGTAAAAAAAGCTTCATTTTAGTTAAAAAAAAAAAAAATTTAGCATCAAAAGTAAACAAGTTACGCTCAATATAAAGTTAGTCCCTTTTTTTGGTAAAAAATCGGGAAAACCACCTCCTAATTAGTATCTCAAATGAACTTAATCGTTACGACTTCACAAGTTTCTTGACTCGTGTATGTATTGTTTATATGATCTGTAAGTTTCATCGGTTTAAAGTCCTTATTTTTGAATGGGCTGTAGTTAAAAGGGGTTAAACGAGTCACTGATCACGAATGTATGCAAATTTAGAAACATCAAATCCTAATCAATTTTTGTCTTACAGAAAAACAAAAGAATACAGGATATTCAGAAAAGCAATGCTGACTCTTTTTGTTTTTAGAGATTTTTGGTATCTCTAACAGTTTTTAAGTTATTTTGAAAAAAAGAATATTTTTCAAAATTAACATTTTTGAAAATTTTACTTTGAAACCAAATTTTTTCAAAAATAAGCACTTTGAATCGATGAAACTTACAGATCAAACACAACATAAGTAACATAATTTGTGGAGCGGTAACGACTAATTTCATTTAAGTTGCGAATTAGGGGTTGGTCTTCCCGATTTTCTTTGCCAAAACAAAAGGGACCAACTTTATTTTGAGCGTAATTTGCTTAAATTTGATACTAGAAACTTTTTATAAAAACAGAAATAAAGCTTTTCTTAAACACTTTAAAAAAGTTTTAATGAGTTTTCCCCAAAAGTGCTTAATTTTTTGGATGTTTCACGTCGAAATATTCTATTTGAAATTTGGCGAATATGAACCTATTTTTCATTGGCTATATCTCTGGTTCTACGAGGTCCAGAGACCTAACGTGTACACCATTTTTTTTTTACTTTTTTACAGGGTATATTTTTGCTAACAACGTTTTTTTCGCAAAATACTTACTTTTTGAGTTATTTGCGAAAAACCGTCTAAAAATGTGGGTGTTTTGTTGAAAAATGAACATATTCACTCGAAAATAACTCGAAAAATGTTGACTTGCCGAAAAAGCTCTATAGAACAAAAGTTACTTAAAATTAGTCAGTTTATCCATTTCCGGACTTATTTTGGACATATATTTTTTCACCCCCAAGAGGGGCTAAAAGTCACCCCCAGCTCAAAAGCACACATCGACACAATATCACTTTTTTTTGACATGTAATGTAAGCTATGCGTATGCCAAATTTCATGTCAATTAAAGAGGTTCTTTAAAATTTAGAGAAAAAACCGTGAAAGAATGTACTAATATCAAGAAATTAAGAAGATCGGAAAAGGTTGCCAAAGTCACTGTAATTATATGAAAGGTAAAGACGGAAATTTAATTAATTATCCGGTAGAACTAATGACAGAGTGGAAAAAACATTTCGAACATTTTTTGAATAGTGAGGTAGAGCGCGAAGCTGTAGACAATTGGGTCGTTGGAGAAGATGATATAGTTGAAAGAGAGGAAGAGGTGGTGACAGCAATAGAAGAAATGAAAAATAACAGAAATCCTAGGAAAAATTACATATCAAGTAAATGATCAAGTTTAGTGAAGATTAACTGTAGAGAAGGATATATCAACTAATAGTGATTTTATGGGAAAATGAAATAATGCCATATGATTAGTATGAAACTAGCATATGCCTGCTGCATAAAAAAGAAGACAAGAAATTTGACAACGATAGAGGTATAGTCTTACTAACACTGTATACAAAATCTTGATAACAATATTGCGATATAGACTCAATTAGGTACTATACAGAAAGAATCCTACAAAACTAGGTACTAAGCCGACTTTAGAAAGGAGATACAGATAACATGTTACGAAAGTTCTTCTGCTTGTTTGGTTTATGGATTTTAGACAAGCATGTAAAAGAGTCGATAGAGTCAAAATGTATCGTGCAGTGGAACATTTGGGTATACCAAAAAAATTGTCCAGATCATGGGAGAGAAAGAAAAAAAGAAAAAAAAATAAAAACATTTTAATGTGAGATCTGCAAGTGGTAAAAGTTATATTTTAAAAAAAGGTGAACAATTTTGAATAACTAGGTGTAGTATTCGACCTAAATAAAAAAGTGAAATGGGAGCTCGATGCCAGAATAGCAAATGGGAATACAAAATTTGGCAGTATAAGGGCCCAAATGAATTCAATATAATTACCTTTCTAGACAGAGCAAAAGACAAAAGTAGAATAACACAGTAACATATGCCTGCGAAGTGAGGATATTAAATAAGAAGAAAGAGGATCCTATGGAAAGATGGGAAAGAAAAATATACAGAGGTGCATTCGGTGGAAGGAAGATCAAAGACGGGTGGGAGAGGAGAACCAACAACGAATTAATGGCTTTCTACAAAGAGCCCAGCATCACCAGGTTCGTCAAGTTGAAAAGGATTAGATGTTTGAAACATTTAGAAAGAATGGCATGGAACAGAATGCATAAACTAGTTATGACCAGAAAAATAATCGGTCCCAAAAGAAGAGGTAGACCCAGAATGAAATGAGTTAATAAAGTTAACTAGTTTTGGTGGGAAATAAGTCACAATTTTACTAAAAAAATGATTTTATTTACGTTTCGTCGCCCAAATAAAAGACTACCAAAGAAAATTAATGACACTTCATTACAGTAAGACACCACATTTCTATGGAGTGCCGAAAATTCATAAAGCGAATATACCACTTAGACCCATTTGTAGTACCATCAATTCTCCTTGTAGTGAACTATCAAAATTTTTACTAAACATTATAAAACCATTTGCTAATAATAATGACACATTTATAAAAATACACAACATTTTTTAAACAAATTATCAAATATTGAATTTAATCCAAATAAAATTTTAATAAGTTTTGACATAAACAGTTTATTTTCGAATGTGCCATTAGATAAAACTTTAAACATAATCAAAACGAAATTATAGAGAATGATAATACATTGACAACTAGGACAAGACTGTATCAGCTATAATGGAGTTATTGATATTATGTACTAATAATACCTATTTTCAACTAAATAATGAATTCTATAAATAAAATTTTGGTCTAGCAATGGGCTCTTCTTTATGTCCATTATTGGCTAATATATTTATGGAGGATTCCGAAACTATTATCATTTCTTAAACAAAATTTAAAACCCACAGTATGGTGGAGATATGTAGATGATATGTTTTCAGTATGGCCTCATAGATCAGAATGGTTGGATATATTCCTAAATATTATAAACGATCAAAAAGAGACAATACAATTTTTAATGGAAAAGGAATATAATAACACCATACCTTTCCTCGATGTTTGTCTCAAAGAAGGATACTCGATATGAGACTCAAGTGTATAGAAAACCACGCGTACCAACAGATATCTCAATTACAAATCAAATCACAACATCAACGTTAAAAAGGGAATCATTAAATCCTTATATGATAGAGCCAAAATTACTAGTTCTAACGAAAATTCATTTTTAGAAGAAAAACAATTGTTAACATCTGTTTTATTAAAAAATGATTATCCTTTATCGTTTATAAATGAGGAATTGTCAAGACTGGATCGAATGGAACAGAACAACTTAGAACGGCATCCTATAGCATTCACAAGAAATAATACGAGGAAAATATCAATACCATATATAAAAGGACTATCCGAGAAACTTAAAACAATAGGAAATAAATTCAACATTTCAACAACATTCAAAACAACAAACACGTTGACATCTATTCTATCTAAAACTAAACCTAACCGTGAACAAGAAAGAACAAAGAATTGCATTTATAAAATACCTTGTGAATGCGAACAATTTTATTTAGGTGAAACTTCAAGGCCATTAAACGTTAGAATAAGTGAACATCAGTCTTATATTAAAAATGAACATAGAGTTCAGTGGAGAGATTCAAGTATAGTCCTGAAAGAAACAGATAGTAAAAAGAGAAAAATCAAAGAAGCGGCTTTAATTATGCTAAATGAAACCAGTTGTGTCGCAAATTCCTCGGTAGAATTAGAATGTGGTTACCCATACTAAAAGAGGAAGTCAATAGAAAGAAAATACCAGGATTAGTAAGTCAATAACATATCAAGTTAGTACATATTTTATATTTTAGTATTGTTTATATATCTATGTATTATTATTTATAATTTATAATAACATATGTAGAGATTAAGGTCAGAATTTGGTATTAGTTTTGAGAGTAAACTAAAGTAAGACCTAATACTTACGATGTCGGGATAGTATCAAGAGGTTTTTTCCTGGTTTTCCCTCGTGATTTACTATGGAATCTCTAGCGCGAGAATTTTACTGTCACCATTGCATGTAGTTGTCTTTTTAAAGACGATCACACGTTATGATATTTTTGTGACGGATATTCTTGAGTTGGGGTTGATTTGATGTAATCGAATGAACTATTTTTTAATAAAGTCGTCCCAGAAACGCAACTCATAAATATTGGCAATATCATTATAGTCTTCTACTTTAAAATGTATAATATATGTCTGAATTGCCGATATAAATGAGTCAGATTAAATAAATTATAGAAGAATTTTTTTACTAAACAACATTTTTGTTGAATTCATTAATATTTTTTGTATTTTGACAACGACACCCGATTTGGGCGTCGAAACGTTAATAAAATCATTTTTGTAGTAAAACTGTGGCTTATTTCCCATCAAAACTAGTTAATTGCAAAAATGCCACAATAAAATAGCTTCAGAACAAAATTAATAAAGTGGTAGAAATTAAATATGTTAAGGTGAGAGGCTGGAAAAGTAAAGCACAAAGCAGAATTGAACGGAGAAATATTGCTTATCAGGTCCTTCAGTGTAGTTAACAATTTTGTATATACTTAAGTTTGAGTTTTGTTGTAAAATAATTGTGATTAGGTAATCTTATGATTATGTTCTATAAAAATACCCTAGGTCTTCATATCCTGTTGTGCGTATAAATAAAATACATAATTAGTTTCTACAGCTATATGATTTATTATTTATTTATCGTATGGCATAGATACAACAAGAACACATAATTTAAAAAAAAAAGTATATAAAACACTACATGAAATATCACAAACGAACATCTAATGTATTAATATACTGTAAAACATTTTCGGTCGCATTCAGGAACTCATCGAAAACTCCAGGGTATCGCCTTCGGGGGCATTCCTCAATAATGTGGCGGATGGTCTGCCGTTGCGCACCACAATCACACTCAGGAGTAAGGGCCTTTCCCCATCTATGCAAGCTGTCAGCACATCTACCGGTCCCTGTCCTTATTCTGTTCAGCGCCGTCCATGTATTGCGGGGCAGTTCAAAGCCTGGCGGTTTCTGATCGATACAGGCCATTTGGTGTGATTCCTGTGGTGAGTCGCTCTCCCATTGTCTTCTCCAAGCGTTGGTGAGGTCGAAATGTTCCTGATGTAGGGAGGTGGCCCTTAACAATGGGGGATATCTGGAGCGCAGTCTTTTCATTTCGATATCAAGCTTATCATGGTGGATGGGTAGTTGATGGTTAGCCTCGATTTTTCGATATTCTCTGAGAAGAGAATGACTTCTTCTTAGTTTAGGCGGTGGAATGTGACTCAGAATGGGAAGCCAATAGTTCGGTGTTGGTCGAATTGTACCTGAGATCATTCGCATTGTCTGGTTTAATTGGGTGTCAATGATCTTCGTGTGTTTGCTATTGAGCCATACCGGCGAAGCATATTCAGCCGCCGAGTATACGAGTCCGAGAGCGGATGATCTGAGTACGGAGGCTGAGGACCCCCATGTGGTGCCACATAGCTTTTGGATTATATTATTTCGCGTCTTCAGTTTTTCTGCCGTTCTTTGTAGGTGTTCCTTAAAACTTAAGGTTCTGTCAAGAGTCACTCCAAGATATTTTGGTGTTGAGTTATGAGCGAGTAGTCTGTTTTCAAAGTGAACGGAGAGTTTTTTGTTGGCTTGGGCATTATTAAGATGGAAACAGCACACTTCAGTTTTCGTTGCATTGGGCCGTAGCCTCCATTTGCGAAAATATTCACCCATAACAGCAAGGTCATCCGTCAGTATTGTCTCTGTAACATTCATGTTATTATGTCTTGCTGCAATGGCCCAATCGTCAGCGTACCCAAATTTCTGCGAAGTTGTCCTAGGTAGGTCCGCGATGTATAAATTAAAGAGTAAGGGTGCCAAAACAGATCCCTGTGGCAGTCCATTGCTGAGCTTCATTTGGACACTTCTTAAGTTGCCCATTGTGACGTGAAAAGGTCTGTCGGTGAGCATGCTATCAATGAGTTTGGTTACCTTTTGGCACGGGATGGCACGGATCAGTTTGCAGATTAGTCCTTGTCTCCAGACGGTGTCGTATGCAGCTGATAGGTCAATGAAAGCAACGGATGTTTTTTGCTTTCTTTGAAAACCTGCTTCGATATGTGTTGTTAGGGATAGGATCTGATCTGTGCAGCTGCGGTTAGGTCTGAACCCTGCTTGCTCAATAGGTATCACCCCCAATATGGTGTTACTAATTCTGTTGTGGATTAAGCGTTCCAACAGTTTATAGACACAGCTCAGCAGTGCAATCGGTCGGTAGTTTTGGGGTTGATCATATATATATACATATATATATATATATATATATATATATATATATATATATATATATATATATATATATATATATATGATGGAGCTATATGATGGAAATACATTATAAGGAAATCATTTTTCTACGTTCCTACGATTAAATGATGTTTAATAAAATCATTTTCTAAAGACATTTATTTATATTAACCCGGTGAAAGAGGCTCGTCGACCAAATTTATTATCCGACTGATTTAAATCGGTTAAACAAAGGATCTATAATTAATTGATTACTTAGGGAGTTCGGCGACCTTATCGGTTTAAAGGGCAATAGGGAATTTTACTAATAGACTGAAATAATGAAGAATGGACAGCGTCCGACGAAACGTCCTAAATTTGGTATATTTAAGGACCGTTTATAAATAATCTACATTAAACAAAGAAATTTATTTACTGTTAGTGCATACAACTTCTGTAGACTGTAGACGAATAATTTTAGGGCTGTAACAACATTAGGAAACCACCAAATAACATCTGATATGTTCAAATATCGAGAAAATCGTATGAATGAAGAAATGCACATATTTATCGAAAAAATATAGAATGAAGAACAATTACCAAAAGAATGGTCGAAAGGAATAGAGAAGGAATCAAAAAGAGTGAATGCCAAAGTGGTTAGCATTGCTAACGGCGCACACAAAATATTGGCAATGCGTATAAAAAATTTAAGTATTAAAAAAAAGAATGGAAAATATAACTTGTAAATACCAGGTGTGCTTTAGACAAGGAAAAAGCACAATAGAACATATATTTTCTTGCTGAAAGAGATACTAGAGGAAAGCTATCTATACCTGAAACCGACTCTGATATTAATTTAAACTTTAAATAAGCATTATTTGATAAAGTAAAAAGGAAAAACTTTATAAATCACTTGAAGAATTAGGAATAAGCAGAAAAATTATTGGCATGATATAACTAGCACTAAGAAGAACTGAAAACCAGAGTAAGGCAAGGTGACCCACTTTCATCAGATCTTTTCTCCTTATTATGTTAGACCTTGGTCCATTGTGACTTCTAAGTATTTAGCTTCGTTTTGCATTCGAAGGGTCTTTCTTGTATTGTTAGCTGCTCTTCTGGGTTTTCTCTTCTCTTTTTGAAGATAAAAGCTTGGGTATTTTCTGGAATTGAAACTCATTTTTATGAATCGTCACATTTTAAGTAAAGACTTAAAAAAGCTTCTTTGTGAGAGCCTTGTCATGTCTCATTACTCTTATGGTGATTTTATTTTTATGCCATGTCTACTGGAGGCGGAGAAGAATAGGATACAGAAAATGCAAAACTCCTGTTGTAGACTGATTTACGGGATTAGAAAATATGACCACATTTCACATAAAATAAAAGAATGCGGTTGGCTTAATATGAAAAATAGAAGCACATATCATCTGGGTAACTTTATGCACAAGTTACTTCTGATGCCAAACACCTCCACTATCCTTAAACAAAAGCTCGTCCGAAGAAAGGAAATCCATATGCGAGACGTGAGATTGAAAGACACTTTCACAATGCCACAACACAGATCAGCCTGGTTCCAAAGGAGTTTTACCTACAACGCAGTAAAGCTGTATAATTCAATTCCTCATAATATTAAACTATATTCAATTAATCAATTCAAGTATAAATTTCGTTTATATCTTTTTGATAAACAATAACATTGCTTAACAATTGCGTTGTGCATTGAGATTCATGGACATATTTTTGGTTGGGCTGTTTTGAAAGAATTTTTTTCCCAATGATGAGTTTGAAAAAAAATATTTTTTGAGTACTTGGTTAATATTCAGTTTTTTTCCCCACCTTTTTTTGTAAGTTAGGTTCCTTTTTAATTAGTTAGTTTAGGTTTATTTTTAGATTAATTAGAAGCGTCGGGGATTAACATTTGGTTAAGTAAGAGTAGCTTTAGCTAGACTTCGCCAGATGTTATCCCAATAGGGTTTAACTTTTTTGCTTTTGTTCTATATTCTTCAATGTGTTGTAACTATATGCTTATTTGATTTACATACCAAATGAATAAAAAGTCTTTATTAATTATTGCTATTTTCCATTGGATACTCAATTCTTCTATGGTATCCAGTGCCGTCTGGAGATTTCTTACAGCTATATACAGGTTCCTGTGTGTTGCCGAGATTACAGTGACATTTGCATGAAGATGATTAATTTTTCGGGTATTCTTAGAACATCTTCTGTATATATGCTTAATGTGCTATACAAGAGGGGTAATAAGACTGCTCCTTGTGGTACTCTAGATTCCGGAATTCCGATCTCAGATAGAAGAGGTCCTATCTAGACCCTGAACCTCCGATCGCTTAGGTACGAGGAGATGAGTTTCGTTATGTTCCCGCTGTATCCATAGTCTCTCGTTTTGTATGTAAGTCCTTTATTCTATACTCTGCCAAAGGCTTTGTTTAAATCCAGGAAGGCTGCTCCTGTATAGCGCTTATTGTTGATATTAGCTGCTATGCATTCTATGTATCTGAGTACTTGTAGTTCGCTGAAATGATGAGCTCTGAATCCGAATTCTGCTTCTGAGATAGGCTTTCTATCTCTACTTGGAGTCTGGTTTGGATGACTGGCTCTACTACTATCTTACTGACTGCTGGAAGTGGAACTAATCGGCTTGTAATTTTGCGGAACTATGTGTTTTTTTTCCTGCCTTTGGTACCATGATTACATGGACTTTCTTTCATCAGTTTGAGAAGATATATCTTTGTATTGAGTTTGTTATGGAAGTATAATATTTATTTCCCTACTTCTTGTGTATCATGTTGGAACATTGGCTCTTACATTTCTAGTAAAAATTTAAAATAATCAAGCAAATTGACAGATTAAAATTGATGTTAGACAATAGCTAAAATTTTTGAAAATACGAAGTGATTTCTTCTGCAAATGATTTTATTTCCAAACAAAAGAGAGGGTAATCATTCTTCGAAAAGTTTTTGGGCCAGATCTGAATCTGACTCTTACCTCTAAACTAAAGAAAAACCCCTTTCTGTCGGGCAACCCCCTACACGCACTTTACTTTTGAAACCCTTGTTTACAAAATGGGCCAGACTATGGGATGAATAGAGAAAACGTAGTTTCTGGCTATTGTTGGGGCCCCGGAGCAGTGTAGCCTTAACAGAATAACACGCCAACTTTTGGAATAGGAAGTGAGCGGAAAATATGACAATAGAGTGGGAAACTTTCGTTTCGGCGGAGTTTAATGGCTGAGGAGTTTCGTTACTTATATACGAATTAGTGCGAACTTAGTAATTTTAATGATGGCTAATTCCCGCTAAGTTATATAAAATTAAATTATATCTTAAAGTTATACAATGCGGATATTATTTGGGTATTCAGCGAGGAGGATGCTAACTGACGTCGAGCAATTTGTTGGGAAACTCCGAATTAGGGGCGCGTTATGTGAGGAAATACATTGTTATTTGCTTCTTGTTGTATATTATTTAGTTACCTAACTAGGTAACCCATAAAAACTTTGTTAATGCGGAATTTCCGCAACAAAACGTTATTAATTACTACACAAAGTAATAAATAAAAACGACACCAATTCACAGGCCAACAAAAAATTTTGGTTGAAAAGTTTTTTCCTTTTTCATTTTTCTTTGAAGCTTCTTGTGTAGCTTTGTCTACGCTAAGTAGCTTTTAGAGCTTTTTGCTGAAGTGACCAACAGTAATCGCTTATCAGGTTGGTGTTTGAGCCTGACCCTGGCAGTTTGCGCCCTGGTTGCGTTTTTTCAATAATATAATATCCTGATAAAAACTCCCACATTCTGTTTCATATGTACAGAATGTCTAATGAGTATTAGATGCAAAATAATAGATGTAGATTATATAGATGCAGAATAATAGATGTAATAATAGTTCAAGGAAATAAGGAAAAAAATACCCTGTTGGTGATACAACCCCCTTCAGGCCGAAAATAAGTTTTTTGAGTAGTGTGGTCCCCTATAATAAGAACCTACAAATGTTTCCTGCAGGCGATTTTTTTGATATACATATTTATACACAAATTAAAATTTTCGCTTTTTTTATCTATCAGCAAAAAGTGAAGCATTTGAAATAAATTTGAGAGTAAGAAATTTATAAATCATATAAAAAACTTCAATATGGCGTTCTCTGAATATTTTTATCTTTATTTGTTGCTTAGAAAATTGCAAAATAAGCCATAAATTTAGGGTTATTATAAATCTTCATAATTTATTTAAAAATGAAGTTAGAACCTTCTTATTACACGGAATGCTGAGGCCTGTGGTGGTTAAATTATACTCAAAATTTCAGTGATTGGTCAAATACTTCCAAATTATTTTTTTGCAACAATATAAGTCAGTATGATGAAGTTACAGTAATACTTCTAATGGTTTTTGAAAGAAAATAATTTATACTGCCATTTTTTTTAAATCACGGAAACTAATTTTAAATGTTGCAAAATCATTTTGCAAAAACATCGACTTTTTGATCCGTAAACAAATATTTTTTCATATTTGGAAAGATTGACTTTTTTACAAATTTAAAAAGAGAAAAAATTATCCTAGCTAGGACAATTATTAGGAACGAAGTTAGTTCCTCTTTTTTTATTTACACGAGCTTTGTTCATAACAATTAAGAGATAAAATTAACCGCATTTGAAAGAACATATTTTAAAGTTTTAATGTGAAAAATCGTCCACAAAGCCTTAAAATGTGGTCCTTAAGACACTTCCAAGATACCTTCGGTAAATTTTTCACATTTTCAATCTGCATGTTGTTAATAGTAAAGAGTATGTTGTTTCATACATTTATTGTTATGGCTTTGGTTTTTATTAATATTGGTTTTTAAAACTATTTTATTGGCCTCAGTGGAAAGTGTTTCCAATTGGTCAGCTACATATTGGAACTTATTTCCTAATAGGCAGATATCGTCGGTGTATTCTAGATCGCTTAGTAGTGTGGTTAACGTCCATTGTGTTCCTCTTTTGTCGGAGTAGAAAGTAGAAAGTACTCCCTGTTTCTTAGCCCTGTTTCTTAGCTCAAAACCCATCTATAGGGGTGTGTTCCTGTTCCATTCAGCCGATTGTTCCATTATTACACTCACAGTATTAATGTGGTCTATTCAGAACGATTCTATTAGCTCGAAATTCATCTTTGTTAATCTTTTCAGTATGATTGTCGTGAAAATTTTACTTATGGCGGTAAATAAGATTATTCATAATGTTGTTCTGAAGCTATTTTCTTGTGGCATTTTTATAATCAAGTATATTCAAATGGGAAATAAGCCACAATTTTACCTAAAAATGATTTTATTAACGTTTCGACGCCCAAGTCGGGTGTCGTTGTCAAAATACAAAATAATATTATTTTGTATTTTGACAACGACACCCGACTTGGGCGTCGAAACGTTAATAAAATCATTTTTAGGTAAAATTGTGGCTTATTTACCATTTGAATATACTTGATTATAAGATTATTCCTCTCCAATTTTTGCATGTTGTGACGTTACCCTATTTTGGAAGCTATTGTTACCTTTTTTTAGCCCTCAAGAATTCGGTTACTTTTCCACACCTCTCGGATTATGGTAAGCAAAAGTTCAGCAGTTAGATGCGGATTAGTTTTAAAGTTTTAAGTATTTCGGCAGCAATATTATCGATTCCCGAGGACTTGTTGTTTCTCAGAAATTTGATAGCTATTATTATTATTCCAGGGTAATAAGGTTTTTCCCGTGACCCTCGAGCAGCCAGGGTACTGAAGCGTTTTTTCGACAGGTTATACCTATAAGAGCAAATTGTAACCATTTCCTGCGTAGGATCTGGCGGCCATTTTTATTTATAAACAATTAAGTGTCAAAAAATGGCATTTTTCCCTTTTTTTTTTAAATCAATGGAAAACAGTGAAACGGTTTTCTTAGTACAAATATCTTTGAGATTATGGAAAAAGCTTTAAAATGACGTATTACAAAGTTTGATATACTCATTTATTGTTAATATAATGGCGAAAAAAGGTCGGAATTGCAAAAAAAATTAATTTCGCAATATCTATTGTAAAA
Source organism: Diabrotica virgifera virgifera (assembly GCF_917563875.1). NCBI lineage: Eukaryota > Metazoa > Arthropoda > Insecta > Coleoptera > Chrysomelidae > Diabrotica > Diabrotica virgifera. Next base: position 17,408,682 of record NC_065449.1, read on the forward strand.
ATTAGTATACAGCTTTGAAATTTTTGTCATATAAGGGTTCTTTTTTGCTTAATATGTGACAAAAATTTCAAAGCGATTCATTCAATTGTTTAAATTTTATTCAAATTGTTTATCCCAGAGAGCATTTTTTTTGCAATAACATAAGTCAGAAAAAAATTACGTTAGAACCATTCCACAGGTGTCAAATGAAAGAACATGAGCTATGCTTTCAACTTAGTTAAAAAAAAGCGAATAAAACATGTATTTATTAGTAATAAATAATTATGCAAAAGTATCATAAATCTTTCCTTATAAATTTTTTATTTTGTTATATAAGAAATTATACTTATTTATTACAATTTTTTATCAATTATAATATAAATAAAATTACTTGGTAGTTGTGCACTTAAAACAGGGTAAAAAAGTTAATTTTTTTGGAAAAAATTATCCAAAAAGTTTATAAGGAAAGATTTACGATACTTTTGCATAATTATTTATTACTAATAAATGCATTTTTTATTCGCTTTTTTTTTAAACCAAGTTGAAAATATAGCTCATGCTCTTCCATTTGACACCTGTGGAATGGTTCTAACATCATTTTTTTCTGACTTATACTGTTGCAAAAAAATGCTTTCTGAGATAAACAATTCGAATAAAATTTAAACAATGGAATGAATCGCTTTGAAATTTTTATCACATATTAAGCACCAAAGAACCCTCATTTGACAAAAATTTCAAACCTGTACACTAATTTTTACAACAGTTATTGCGAAAATATTTTTTTTTGCAATCCCGACCTTTTTTCGCAATTATATTAACAATAAATGAGTATATCAAACTTTGTAATATGTCATTTTAAAGCTTTTTCCATAATCTCAAAGATATTTGTACTAAAAAACTCATAAGTTTCACTGTTTTCCATTGATTTGAAAAAAAGGGGAAAATGTCATTTTTTGACAGTTTATTGTTTATAAATAAAAATGGCCGCCAGATCCTACGCAGGAAATAGTTACAATTTGTTCCTATAGGTATTACTTTTCGAAGAAACGCTTCAGTACCCTGGCTGCTGAAGTGTCACGAACAGGGTATATTTTTGTCTTATTACCCTGGCCTATATCTCCGTATTATGATAGAGATGTATTAATAATCAGTATAATTTGTGGATAATTCTTTCAAAGGAGATCTAGCGAGGAGCATTCATCCGTGAATCAACATTCTGATTCCACGTATCATCCAATTCCTGATTAAAGCACAGTAATAACCCATGCTGAATCGTAACATTGTTTCTTACGCACTGTCTGTTTCCGTAACGTGTCTGAACCCATTATATTCCTCCGGAGTGAACATTCTAAGTAACTACAAACGCGGCTTTCAGCTCGGCATAAAGCCTATGTGCCGTTTGTGCGTCTCTCTCTAAGATAGGACTTATCATTCCCGGAAGGACTCCCTTCCTGCCAACTTTCGACGGAAGTCTCACTGAGGAATGTCTTCGACGACGGCAATTTGACGCGGTGTTGCCGATCATTCTCCGATATGTGCGGATTTCGCAACATTCATTCCTGCAACGGGAAATAAACATAGACACAGACAATGGAATTTCTTATATTTATCTTCTTCTTCTTTCTCGAAACTCCTTATGCCCCTCAGGGGCGTCGGAGGTTTTATTCATCCTCTATCCATATCTTCCATGTCTTGCGGTCCTTTGCTAACTCTTTCATTTGTTGATGTGTTTTTCCTTTTTCCTGTCCAATTTCTATAATCTGATCGATCCATCTCTTCCTTGGCCTCCCTTTCCTTCTTTTACAATATCTTTTCGATTCCATCACCTGCTTTGGGTAGTCTTCCTTGGTCCATTCTGTTAATGTGTCCCTACCATTTTAATTTTCTTTTTTGGATCTTGGTTATTATTGATTCCTGTTTCAGTCTTTGTCTAATATCTTTATTTCTTATTCTGTTCAATTTCGTTTTTCCTGCTATTTTTCTCAGCTGCTTCATCTCCGCTGCGTTTATTGTACTATCTATTTTTGCATTGTTTACCCATGTCTCACTTGCATATATTAAAGTTGGTACAGATATTGCATTTAATACCTTCAGTTTTATTTCTTTATCTATTTCTTCCTTTCCAAATATTGTTTTATTTAGTGTATAGACCTTATTTGCTTTTTTTGCCCTATACGAGATTCCTTTATCTAGCTTTCCATCCTCTGATATTATTACTCCCAGGTATTCAAACGTCGAGACTGTTTCTATTATTTCGTTTTTGTACCTAAATATCGTTTGTTTTATTTCTTCCCCTTTGGGCTACTATCATGGTCTTCGTTTTATTTACATTTACCTCCATTTTCAAATTTTCTATTTCTTCCACCCAGATATCGATTAATTTTTGCATTTTCTCTTTATCGTCTGCTATTATTACTAGGTCATTTGCATATAGTATTTTTTTGTGAATTTGATGGCCTTCGCCGAGCCAATTAGCCAGTGCATATAGTAATCCCTCCATTCTCACTGGTACTAAATTCCTGTACCCTATTGTTGACTGTCTTTGCCTTGACCTTCTTTTGGCGCTCTTCATTACTCTATTCATTGCTAATATAAATAAAACTGGGCTAAGACTGTCCCTTTGTTTTATTTCTCTCCTTAGGTTTATTATTGGCGATCTGTTTCCGTCTATTTGTACTTTAGCAAGTACGTTTCTATATGTACTTTTTACCACGCTTACTATCTTTTGAGGGATTTGCAGGTCTTCCATTACTGACCATATTACTTCTCTATTTATAGAATCAAAAGCAGCTTTAATATCTATAAACGTAATATATAAGTCTTCTCCTATTTCGTTTTTCCTTTGAATTATATTTCTCAGTATGTATATATTATCTGTTGTTCCTCTTTCCTTCCTAAAAGCAGCTTGTTCTTCTTCTAGTTTTCCTTCCAGTTCTTTCCTGAGTTTTCTTTCTATTATCCCGGTGTAGAATTTATATGCCACTGATGATAAGCATATAGCCCTATAGTTATCACATTCCGCTTCATCTCCTTTCTTGTGTATTGGTATCAATAAATTTCTTCCCTTTCGGTATTTTTTCTGTTCTTCATGCTTCCCTCATTATTTCCATTAGCCAAAGTTTGCCTCGTTCTCCCACGTACTTCATCATCTCCGGATCTATGTCATCTGCACCTCCCGCTTTTCCAATCTTTATCCTTGCCAATCCTTCTTCAATACTTTTGATATGAATTTCGTCTATTCGATTGTCCCTATCCCCTTCTCTTTCCTACTCTCCTTATATTTATGAAACACAAAAATGCATCCTTAGATGTCAAGTTAATAGTCAAACTACCTGTATCAAATATAGTTGACATTTCTGTTTCTAACTGAGAAAAAATTCCTTGATATTAGCAGTAGAATTAGGAGAGCCACTAAAACATTAAAATGATCGATCTTGCAAAACCCTGCATTAAAAATATACATGGAAGATGGAAGCTAGACAAAAAGCAATTTAGAGAATGCTAATAAACATTTCAACCAACTAAAGGCAATAACACACTTGAGTGGGAAAACGTCATACAGGAAGAAGGTATAATTGAACTCCAGAAGAAGTGTCTAAAGAAATTAAAGTAAACACCAGTCTCAGGAAAGCACGCAAGTTTGATTTAAATATTGGGGAAATGTTAATACAACTCCCTAGAAAAACCATAGTAAAGCTATTTTATAAATGCCTCGTTCAGATTAAGATATATTCCCTACTACTACATGTCGGTTTATAACGGTCTCCGCCATCATCCGACTTCCAATCAGCACTTAGGCCGGTTATTCTGTAGGACCTCTTTCCAGAGCCCATTTTACTTCAAATCCAGGCACTACACAATTTTCGGGCCCCTATACCCTATTCCACGAATATACGACTGTTTTGGATTATCTCGACAACGAATATTTTACTGTGCAAAATATGAAGAACGAAAGTAAATTGCAAATTACATTATTGTTTATTGGAATAATTGTTAGAGCCATTTACTTTCGTACTTCTTATGTTGCACACTAAAATATTCGTTAATCCAAACCGCGGTAGAACTGTATAGAAGCCTTGGAGGTGTCACCAGGAAAATGTACCAATAAGTTTTTCAATTTAGAAATCCTTTGGTAATATTTTTAATATTTTCAATATTATTAATGTGTCTTTTGGGATTGAAAAACTTTATATTTCAATTGCCAGATGACGCTAGTCACCTACCCTATTTGTTTCAGTTGCAATGTGTGGAAGAAGCTCTCGGTGCTGGTCAGTTAGGATATGGAGAACAAGCTGCAGACGGGGATGTGAATTGCATAGTGTAGAATTCCTTCCCTTTGTCTTCACTGCAGCATCCATTTGGCTTGCAAATTGTAGAAGCCTTGGAGGTGTCACCAGTAAAATGTACCAATAAGTTTTTCAATTTAGAAATCCTTTGGTAATATTTTTAATATTTTCGATATTATTAATGTCTCTTTTGGGATTAAAAAACTTCATCTTTCAATTGCCAGATGACGCTAGTCACCTACCCTATTTGTTTCAGTTGCAATGTGTGGGAGAAGCTCTCGGTGCTGGTCAGTTAGGATATGGAGAACAAGCCTGCGCTCTCTCCGATGAGATTCCAATAAGAATCGAAAATCGCGATTCTTCAGAGAGCTGGTTTGCACTCCGTATTCTAATTGAGAAGTAAGATTGTTTTGCCTTCGAATTGCAACTGAATAAAAACGGTATACATTTTTATTTTATATTCGTATTACTCCGTAGAGTAACTAGGTGCATTTTCCGTTGGAAATTTACCAAGCTGCAGACGGGGATGTGAATTGCATAGTGTAGAATTCCTTCCCTTTGTCTTCACTGCAGCATCCATTTGGATTGCAAATTGAAGAAGCCTTGGAGGTGTCACCAGGAAAATGTACCAATAAGTGTTTCAATTTAGAAATCCTTTGGTAATATTTTTAATATTTTTGATATTATTAATATCTCTTTTGGGATTGAAAAACTTCATCTTTTTTTTATTTTTGTATACTTCACTTGGTCTATTAAATTTTTGTCAGTATATATGAGAAATATTGTAACCTGTCAAAGCGAAGGGAATATAGCTCAGTGAGAGAGCGTGTGACTGGAGATCGAGAGGTCCCGGGTTCAAATCCCGGACGATTCACATTTTTTTTATTTTTTTTTAATTTTTGGTATCGTTTTAATAAAAAAAATTTAAAAATGGTAGGTAAGAGTTGTTAGTTTAATATTTAAATAAAATACAAATAACCTGTTAAGTATATTTATTTCTTTGAAATTATATAATCGAAGTATAACTTCTTACGTGCGTACAAAGTACACACACATTCTTTTTTTTTTTCGCTTTGTTTTTCGTATACGTAATTATAAAGCTAGTACCTGACGCTATTCCATTTTGAAGGGTGCGATAAAATCACACAGTAGGCTGTGTGTTGATTCTCTAGTCGACATGGAATTGTCTTTGTCTCGAGACTAAAGTAACTCCCATGCAGATCTCGAAAACTCAAGTGATCTCAAATGGACAACACCTTGAGACTTATCTCGAGATTTTATCTCAAGTGAACAGTTAGCTTAAGACAGTGTTTCTCAACCTTTTACCATTTGCGACCCAATTTTCCATAATTATTTTCACCGCGCCCCCCCTCCCTGGTACAATAACAATCTATTTGTGCAATAATAATGTACCTTGAGTATTTTGACCAAAAACAGTATGATGTTTTCTGCACTAAAAACCAAAGCGTTTCGTATACTATTACCGTTTTCAACATCCTGCCTTTGCGAAACAGGATTTTCCGCGATAGCTGCTTTGAAGACCAAATATAGCTCACAGATAAATATAGAAAAAGAACGTATATTTCTTATATTTCACCCTGTTTCGATAAACTTTGCTCTGCAAAACAGGCCCAAGGAAGTCTATAATTTACAAAAATCCACTAGGAAGAATTTCCTGTAGCTGGCTGTATACCATTAATTACAAGTAAAATTTAATAAAAAATTTTGGTCTTGGTAAAAGGTATATTATTTTAAAAAGCCCTATAGGGCTTTTTAAAATTATCCCTATAGGGCTTTTATAATTTACATTAAACTTGTTGATAATTAATTTAGTATCTCTTTATAACTATAGCTCCTTATCAGTGTTCATGTGTATTTTATTTTTCATTTTGTCAGAATTTTGTTTTGATTTGATTTTAGTAAATTAGTTAATATTGTTGGTGTTTTTTCTTTGATATGCTCACGGCCCCCCATTACTAAAAGCGCGCCTCCCTAGGGGGGCGCGCCCCACAGGTTGAGAATTACTGGCTTAAGATGAGAATCTCTCTACCCCGTCTGGCCTGCGTAGGGTACTGACCATTTCAAACCGACATGGATAAGTTAGAATTATTTGAGAAGTGGCAACGATGCCGAAGAGAACAGACAGCCGAGCCATGATTCAGTTGTCGTTGTAGAGCAATCAGCTGTTCTTCCCGGGGGTAACATTACGTCTCACACCTCGCCAACCATCGTTCATATCCGCCGAACAGTTCGTCACATACATCTCGGACTCCTTATGGCACGGCAGTGGCTGTGCGTCGCTGCCGTCGGGATATTCCCCGGGGAACTACAACTGACGTAATTCTCGGCGTTCCCAATGGAACCCGCATGATTGCCGGGAGATGCCACATGAATACAACGACGAGAATACTTACGCCTATTGTCATGTAAAAAGCTCGCGTCACCGCACACCGGGACTTAGCGTTGAGTTGGAGCTTTGGACTCCGGAATATACACGCACTTTACTCCAAATTGGTGTTTACAAAGTGAAACCCGCTGTGGATGGAATACGGAAATAATATATGTACGAAGGACCGGTCGCAAATTATATACTTTATTTTAAAAACAATGATCCCTCCGTTCCAGAAATTACCGCAGTAATTGAGATCAAAATATTAACCTGGGAGAGGTCGCTGAAAAACATACTGGGTTACGAAAAAAAATGCTTAAATAATAATATGATGTGGTAGATACTGTTAATTATTACTGTACTGATGTAGATAAGTGAGATGGTTCATACAGTGGGGCACAATTTTATTGTATTATTATTTATTTAATTTTTAGCTATAGGTATATCTTATTTAGGTTTAATTTTTAGCTCTTGACACATATGTACCAACTCTTTATGAGAATCTTAACGAAAAAACTAACATCTAAACTTGATTTCTATCAGCTCAAAGAACAGATATGGCACAAATGACCATTTGCATACCATCAAAAATCATTTGCATACCATCAGGATAGCGATATATTACGATATATATTAGCGATACGGTCTAACAATGAATATCAAGAAGACAAAATTTATGAGAATATCTAAAACTCAAAGAAACAACGAGAATCTCCTCATAAACGGAACCAATGTCGAACGAGTAGACCAATATGCATATCTTGGAACAATGATCAACTCCACAAATGATTACTTCCAGGAGATTAAAATTAGAATAAAAAAGGCGAGAGCTAATTTTAACAAAATGATAAAAGTGCTCTGCACAAGAGTTCTAAGGTTGGAGCTAAGAGTAAGGTTGGCTAGGTGCTACGTTTTCTCGACTCTGTTTTACGGAATGGAAGCTTGGACCTTGAATGCGGCATCAATGAAAAAACTTGAATCATTCGAGCTGTGGGTGTAAAGAAGAATTCTGAAAATATCGTGGACCGAACCCGTCACAAACAAAGAGGTTCTGAGAAAGATGAATAAAGAAATGGAAGTCTTAAATACAATCAAAACCAGAAAATTGGAATATCTCGGACATATTACACGTGGAGAGAGATACAACTTGCACCAACTCATTATGCAGGAAAAATTCAAGGAAAAAGAAGCATAGGGAGACGCAGAATATCGTGGCTGCGCAACCTGAGAGAATGGTACGGATGTACATCAAACGAACTTTTCAGAGCAGCCGTCTCCAAAGTCCGAATAGCTATGATGATTGCCGACCTCCGTCGCGGAGATTGCACTTGAAGAAGAAGATACCATCAAGATATTAATTGAGAAATGCATCGAGTACAACATGTTAGTTGTACTCAATGCATTTCTCAATTAATATCTTGACAGTATCTTCCAACTAACATGAAGAAAAAAGTTTTCGACCAATGCGTGCTACCGGTGATGACCTATGGTGCAGAAACATTATCGCTCACAAAGAAAAATGCACAAAAACTAAAGCCATGGTTTGTTAGAACAGTGAGCGATGCACGGCATACGCGTACAGCAACAATTTGTTGTACTCGACGCACGGCAGATTTGACTGGGTCGGTTTGTTAGGATATTCTGTCGCTCTCAAAACAGTTTCAGTTTTCAGTTTGACGTTTGTTCTGACAAAATCAAAGCAATCATTTTATTACTCCTAGAAGAGGAAGAGGAAGTAGAGTTAATAATACTAGGTACATTTAAATAAAAGAAATAAAAATGTAAACGAAATGTTTTCATGTCGTAATACAGAAGGTGCATTTAAATTAACAGTCGAAAGAAGATTGTTTCAGAACGAGGAAAAATTTCGTGAATATTTTAGACTATCCAGGGATTTATTTGAAACTGTATTAAAATTTATAAGGGATGAAATTACTAAAAAACCCTACAACAGAAGACAACATCCGATTTCTGCAGAAGAAAAATTAAGCATTTGAAGTACCTAATTTTTTTTTATTTAGAGAAACAATAAAAGTACAGTGTTTAAGAACAAAAAAGAAAACTCCTTAAAAATGTATATCATAAATGTATGTTCCATTTCTACATTGCTATTAATTGATTCTGGCGAAAATACAAACGAATGCACGCCCTGAGGTCCTATACTGGGTTTCAAAGAATTTTCGTCAGAAGAATTATTTGTTGTAATACGAACCAATTCATATACCTAATTCATTTGCAGCCAGCTCAATTTCATATCGCGAAACAATATTCATTAGTTCAGCTTATATTCTTGCCTTTTCAATCGTACGAAATTTCGATACTGTGGAAGCCACACTTTCAAAAAACATGTGTGTATAGAAGGATCACCTGATTTTTGAGTAAAGGTCGATGATGTTTCTTTTCAATCAAAGCGGTTCGTTCCTCTCGTCCCATTTTTAATTCGCTCATTATAGAGAAATTGCTGTTTTTAGACATTGACTTTTTTCGGTTAGGAGACTCCTTGTCAGACTGAAATGTCAGAAATTTCTCTTACGTGGAAGTTATTGACCATTTATATTTTATATTACCATTACATTGACCAAAATGGTTTCGAAGTAAAAATACTTAGCAAGTGTGTATTTCTGGCTCCTGGGGGCAGGAGCCAGGAGTAATAAATCGTCTAATACAATAGTAAGAGAAATTAGATGTTCGGTTCCCGTGAAGCATATGGTGTCTTTGAAGGGCACTACTGAAAGGTTTATAGTACCTTTTGTTAAAGGCAACCTGCTTTTCTCTTTGAATATTTACCCAAAGTATTGACCTGAAAACAGGTAAATTAACAGAGAACTATGTACATATTTAAAAATACGAAAATAGAATATTAAAAAATGAGATATTCATACTAAAATATTGTACTTTAATAGTGATCAGGGATCTGTAGAATATGGCAAGACAAAATTGTGTCACGTGTTGAATAATAACGATACACTTTATTTTGTACCAACGTTGTTTTATTATAGTGCATGCCTCAGTTTAATAAATAATAGTAATAATACCAATTAATCTAAATACCAATTAAATACTAATAATATCAATTTAATACAAGTGACTTTTTCATTTACTTCGTGCAATTAAAAATATATCAAATCATCTAAACTTATTTTTGTTTGAATAAAATTAGTTTACCACCATGTTGTACACTGTGAGTTCAGCTGAACGTTTGCGTCCAAATCAAACACCATTGATTCCAGCGCACACCGTCAACGTACACTGCTGTCGGTCTTCAGAGCGCGCAACTAAGCCGAATCTAACAATCCGTTAACATACAGAAACCATTCCTTTGATTTGGACTGACTGTGAGTTGTGAGTCGCTCACTGTTCTAACAAACCGTGGCTTAAGAGTAGCGCAGAGAAGAATGGAGCGATCAATGATAGGGGCCACTCTGCGAGACAGGATTAGAAACGAAGATCTACGAGCTAAGACCAAAGTCATAGACGTCATTGAAAGAAGCTGTAACTTAAAATGGAAATGGGCTGGACACGTTGCCAGAATGAAGGACGGAAGATGGACTCGCAAACTAGTTGAATGGAGACCAAGAGCCGATCAACGTAGCAGAGGAAGACCACCAACACGATGGCAAGACGACTTACGAATGACAACAAAAAACTGGGTACAGCAAGCACAAGATAGAACACTTTGGAGAGAGACAAACAGGGGAGGCCTATGTCCAGAAGTGGATTGAGAGAGGCTGATGATGATGATCGAGTACAACATACCACTGGTTCTTGCATTTGTCGGTTACCAGAGGCTTTTGATCTTGTAGAGTTTGAAACAGTACTAGAAGCCCTAAAGCAAAGCCGAATAGATTACAGGTATACGTCACTAATCAGAATCATCTATACCAGAACGCCACATCAAGTAAATGACTACAGAAAAATTCAGCTTAGGTCGAGGAGTGAGAAAAGGAGACAATATTTCACCAAAATTATTCACGGCAGCTCTAGAGTAAATATTTTAGAACACTCAATGGCAAAGTATGGGCCTCGATATAGACGGAGAAAGATTAAATCAGGGGTGTCAAACTCAATTTTGCAGAGGGCCATATATTAAATTCAGAATGTGTCGGCGGGCCAGATTCAAATAAAAAAAAATGTACTGAATTATTATAACATTTTATTTAATAGTATACTTATAATATACGGTTGTTAAAAATCATATCAAAGTTATAAAAGAGGGTAATTATTTTGAGCTCGAGTATCCAGATACCTGACTTCTCTTGTTTTTGACAAGCTCATTGATGTCAGGTATCATATTCGTTGTATTTATTTTAAGAATTGATTGGAGATGTTCATTTGTAAGTCTTGTGCGATGTTTGTTCTTATTTATTTTCATGACGGAAAACATCTGCTCATATAAATAGGTGCTACCAAACATGCACAGAATGCGTGCTGCATGCTTTTTTAATTCCGGGTAGTTATCCAAACTCTTGAAATATTGTGTATAAAATGTAAGTGCGTTAATCTCTTTAAATTTTTCTTTCAAAATACTGTCCGATTGAAGATCTATCAACTCCATTTGCAAATGAACTGGTGCCTGTGAAGCTTCAAAATTGAATGGATTGTTGAAAATTGGGAATTCCATTTCATTCATTTTGTGGAAGTCTTCAAAACGATTGTTGAATTCCGTGATAAGATTTTGCAGAAGTTGAGAATATTGATCCAATTTTTTTTGATCCACTGTGCCAAATGATTTTAAATGAGGGAAATGATCCAAAGTTTGATTTTTTACCTGATTTTCCCACAGCCTCAACTTTGTTTCAAAGGCTTGAATACATGAGTACAGTTGAGTGACAATCAGATTTTTACCCTGTAACTTTACATTCAGATCAGTCAAGTGTTTATTCATATCTACCAAAAAGGCACAATCAACCCACCAGTCATTGTCATAATCAATTGGGTTGCCTTTTTCTAACATGAAAGCTTGAATAGGGTCACGTAATGCAAAAAATCTTTCTAAAACTACTCCTCGACTGAGCCAACGAACTTCGGTGAAATAAGGGACATCAGAAAACTTTTCGTCCAAATCTTGTAAAAACTGCCTGAACTGTCGGTGATTTAGTCCTCTGCTCCTTATAAAATTTACTATTTTAATTATAGGTTGCATGACATGGTCCATTTTTAAATGTTTGGATGCCAATGATTCCTGGTGAATTATACAGTGAAATCCCACAAAATTTTCTGATGTTTTCTGTTTTAATTTAGTTACAACGCCCGAATGTTGGCCAACCATGGCAGGAGCGCCATCCGTAGTTGTGCTGCTAAGTATATTCCAATCGAGTCCATATTCTACCATCAAATGCTCCAATGCAGAATAAATATCATTTGCTGTTGTAGTACCTGTCAATGGAGCGCACTTTAATAGTTCTTCAGTTATTTCAAAGTTACTGTTAATACCTCGTATAAAAACAGCAAGTTGAGCTGTATCAACAGTATCAGTGCTCTCATCAACAGCCAGTGAAAAGTTTGTAAATTCCTTAATTTTCTCCTTCAGTTGAAGAACCAAATTTTGAGATAAATCATTTATTCTTGAAGCAACAGTGTTTCTTGACAGCGAAATATTTTGAATTATTGACTTTTGAAATGGAAATGAAACATCGGCAACTTTCAACATACAGTTTTTAATAAAATCACCATCAGTGAAAGGTTTTGATCTCTTCGCGATTTCTAATGCAATAATAAAACTTGATTTCAGGGCATCTGCGCTCTCAGTATTAGCTTTAGTAAACATCGATTGTTGACCTTGAAGTTTAGATTTTAAAGATGACAATCTGTCCATTCTTATTTTTTCAGTGTAACAATCGAATTTTGATTTATGATTCGTATCATAGTGTCTCTTCAAGTTAAACTCCTTACAAACAGCAACTGTTTGATTGCAAATCAAACACAGTGGTTTACCTTTCCATTCTATGAAAAAATATGCATTTTCCCATTTAGACTGAAAAACTCTACGTTCACTATCAACTTTACGTTTTTGTGACATTATGCCGAAATCGTAACAAATATGGAACTCGACACAATTATGGATATCGCACACGCACGACACAAACAAATGTACAATACCTTCTCAACCACTACTTCGCAACTGACTCACGTGACACGTCGACGCACTTCTTTTATATCGATAAGGAAGGTTCTAGTCTAGACTCGAAGCGCATGGAAGATTCTATTGTTCTCAACAAAAATAATAGGGTGTTTCCGCTAAGAGATGGTGTTACTGTCTATCTCTCTCGCTTGTCTAGGCACGCGCTGCCTTTGAAATGACTTATAAATGTAGTGTAGTGTACGCATTTTAAAACTTCCGTAGAGCAATCGAGTGAAGTCTAAAAGCTCTAAAAAACATGATTCTTCTTTCTGTGACACATTGCGATCGCGGGCCGTATTGGTATGGCCCGGGGGCCGGATGCGGCCCGCGGGCCGTATCTTTGACATGACTGGATTAAATCATCTGAAGTTTGCAGATGATGTTGTATTAATTGCAGATAATTTAGAAGATACAGTGTCTATGATACATTCGCTTAAAACTCTGTCTGAGAGAGCATAATTAAAAATAAAGTTTGAGAAAACTAAACTTATGATAAAATACCATACAACAAACAGACACTTACAGATATCTAGAACACGAGATCAAAATAAGCAGAGACAATCAAACACATGAAATACAGAGGCGAATAGGCCTGACATGAGCAGCATTTGGCAAAGTAAGCCATATTCTAAAAAGTTCAATTCCAATGTGAAAGATTTAAAACCAACCTGTTTTGCCTGTACAAACTTATGGATAAGAGACTTTAACACTGACGCAACAATCCGCGAATACGAATAGACTCAGAGTTACACAACGATTAAAAAGATAGGAGGAACGCACTGGAAACAGATGCACCGGGCAGAAGCGAATGGAGGAAACTGGGGGGAAGCCTATGTTCAAAGTTGGACGAATTAAAGGGCAAATGAAAAACAAAAATAATATTTATCATACAAGAAAAATTAATAAAATAACGTACAAAATAAATAATAATAAATTACATACATATTAACTGCTGCTGACCAACCAGTACTATGGAAAGACTGATGCTTACCTGCAACAAAAATAGAATTGATAAAAGATGATAAACATATAAAATTGAAAGAAATATATTACAAAGTTATTGTATTTATCAAGCAAACATAGTAACAAGGCGTAATGAGTTTATTTATTGATTATCGTTTAAAGTTAATATCATTGTTAGCCCATTTTAATCGATAGCATTTATTGCTCGATCCAGAAGTGGTGTATAGTCTCCTCGATTAGAATAGTATCGTCTGCAAATCTGATATTGTCCATAGGAAAGAAAAACACAGGTTAATAGAAGTTGACAAAGAAAAACACAGGTTAATAGAAGAATATCATAATCATCCGATGTTTGGAGGACACGTAGGAAATAACAGACTCATAAAGAAGCTAAAAGCAAGATTTAGATGGAAAAAGACGTAAGAAAATACGTTAAACAATGTCATAAATGTCAAATTAACAGACCGAAAAGAACACATGCCGAAGAATTCGTGATATCGGACACTTCTTCCAAACCATGGGACATAGTATACATAGATACGATAGGTCCATTCACTAAAAGTAACGAAGGTAATAGATACTGTATAACAATGTTATGTGAGCTTACGAAATACGCGGTTAGTATACCCGTGTGCAATAAAGAAGCAGATACAATAGCCCGAGGAATTTTTGATCATTTCATACCAACATACGGACTCATGAAGCAAATAAGAACAGACCAAGGCACAGAATATACAAATGAAGTAATGCAGGAACTAACAAAGCTACTAAAAATAGAGCACAACTTCTCAACGGCATACCATCCACAGTCCATTGGAAGTTGCGAAAAACTGCACAGAACATTAAACGAGTACGTAAGAGCATTCATAGACGAAGACAGAGAAAATTGGGATGTGTGTTTCAGGATGTTCACATACTGCTACAATACAACCCCTAACGCGTATCATGGTTACACACCGTTTGAACTGTTATATGGCAGGAAGGTTAACCTACCGGAAGACCTTACACAGGAGATTCAACCATGTTACAATATAGATGCTTACTACAATGAGTTACGCTACAAACTAAAAAGCGCACACGAGAGAGCTAGAACCTTCTTACTAAAGCACAAAAAAAGCGACAAGAAAAGAATAAGCTCAAAGTAACACCACAACACTTTAAAATAGGAGACCTAGTCCTGGTAAAAAGGGAAGAGAATGGTAAGTTTGATAGTCTTTATGTAGGCCCCTTCACAATAACAGAGGTAAATAATGTTAATTGTAAGATCAGATTGGAAAACAATAAAATCAGGGAAATCCATAAGAATAGATTATATGCTTACAATCCGAGAACACAGTGAGTGACAAGTGAAACGGGAACAATGTCAATAACGAACATTTTTATTTTTTTTTGTATTTAATTATTATTTATAGGAAACAAAAAATGTATATATTGTATTTATTAAAACGCAGTAAGCAGGTGGTGGTACTAATAAAAGAAAAATTTTCTTCCTTTTCCGTAGTCAAAAAATTTTCTGAAGGAAAGGAAGATGTGTTGGGATACACGGCATCTCTTAGTAATCTTATTAAAACAAATCCTTTTAATAATTTTAAATGTCTTTAGCAAAACAAACTACGTTTGTTTATAGTAAATACGATCGACCTAAATTAGCACATATCAGTGTAACAGTTTAGGTTTGACCAAGGTCGGTTTGCAATAACAATAGTATTCATTATTTTTATAACCGAGTCGACTCAGCGCTTTTAACCAAAACAATGTTACTTTCATTATATACCAAAACAATAAACAGGAAAAGACTAATTATTATCTTCTAATTCCATTGCGAAGAGTAAGTCATTAATATTTGAGATCCCAAAGGGAAAATATCACAGCTACTGAGAACTAACGTACCACCAGCTATTTACCTTTAGTACTCTAACTTATAAAATAAATGCATCTACGGTGATACGAGTTATTTCATCAACCCTTATGGTAGGGGGTAACCAACCCCTAATTATCTAAGGTGGCTCAGAAGCCAGGAGCCACCATAGGTCTTTGTATCTTTATATCCTGAGATAATTCTTCTTCTACACTGACGTTAACAGTCTGATTAAATTATAGACGAGTTAATTTTGGGGTATCTTTTTATTCATATTCTTATCTCTACGCAGTAGAATGAGGTGATTATGTTTTATTTCGCCGAAGCAACTTGATTTGATTTTTTTCAATTCGTTCCAAAAGCACCGGATCGTCTTATTCCACTTAAAGTTTAGTAGACTCCAGACTAAGACGGATATACAGAATCTGCATAGAAAAATAAGAACATTTCTCACTAAGGTACAGAAAAATCATCCTCACAGTGCAGTAGAAACAACAAAACTATATAGGGTGAGGCAGATAACTGGCCTATTAGAAATATCTCGAGAACTAAACGCAACAGAATCATGAAAATTGGAATGAAGGGGTTTTGAAAGATGATCTATTTAACGAAAATATTTTCATCAATTTGCCACTTCCGGTTATACCGGAAGTTGCTTAAAACTTCGTTTTTTTTTAATGGGACACCCTGTATATTTTTACATTTTTAGATTCTACTCGATGTCTCCTTTCTTAAAATATGCGGTTTTGTAATGTTATACAGGGTAGTTTAAAAGCTAATTACGTTTTTTTATTAATTTCGTAGCAAGTTTCACACCCTGTAGAATTGTAGTAGTTGGATATCAAAAACTCTATTTATGTTAGAATGATTTTTAATATAGTCTACTATTATTAAAAATTATTAGTATAGCTAAATGTTAAAGTTTAGTATACAGGGTTGGTCGAAACTCGGAATGAGGATTTTCTGAATTTTCTTAAATGGAACACCCTGCATTTTAGTATTGCAATGAAAAGACATTCTTTTTTATTTCTTAAGCATTCCCTATACCTAAATGCTTTAATTTGTGCTTAATTGTTAATCGCGACAAGAATGTTAACTACGTAGGTATTTTGATAGCTCAACCATTATTGGCAATTTTAAAGATCAGTTTAGATTAATATGTTTTTATTTCCGAAAAAATATTTGTGATTAAATATTTTCACGGCCAACCTAATAAAATTTCACGCATTTTTTGTTGAAATTAATGTTTGGATTGAATCACCAATAACTCACAAATTAAAGCAGTTAGGTATAGGGAATGCTTAAGAAATAAAAAAGTAACATAAAATATCATTTCATTACAATAATAAAATATAGGGTGTTCCATTTAAGAAAACTCAGAAAATACTCTTTCCGAGTTTCGACCAACCCTGTATAGTACAATTCAACATTTAGCTACACTAACAATTTTTAACAATAGTAGACTATATTAAAAATCATTTGAACATAAACAGAGTTTTTGATGTCAAACTACTACAATTCTACAGGGTGTGAATATTGCTAGGAAATTAAGAAAAAAACGTAATTATCTTTTAAACTACCCTGTATAACATTACAAAACCTCATATTTTAAGAAAGAAGACATCCATGAGAATCCAAAAAGGTAAAAATATACAGGATATTCCATTTAAAAAAACGAAGTTATAAGCCACTTCCGGTATAACCGGAAGTACAAAATCGATGAAAATATTTTCATTAAAGAGATCACTCTTCAAAACCCCTTCATTCCAATTTTCATGATTCTGTTTTCTTTAGTTCTCGAGATATTTCTAATAGGACTTTTATCTGCCTCACCCTGTATACTCGACCTGGATGTGGACAAAATGAAAAGAGTCATCCAAGAGCGATTTAGTATTGATAAATCGCTGACGGCCCGCTATTCTCCAAACCGTCACTCTCAATAGACCGGTCACTCCAATCTTCATCCTTATACCAATTGCCTGTGTCGCAAATAGTGTGACGTTAATGCCTTCTAGGTCCAAACTAATTAAAACTCTCTTTCTTGGTTCAAATACATTATATTTACAATCACCTCCATCAACGATTAACCATAACAATGTGTTTACATATATAACAGTAACGACCTACCTTCACATTACTTAAATACTGACTACTACAAATAATAATATCCATATCATCGGGCGTTCACTTATATATAGGATGAACTATTGCAACCTCACGCGCCCGCCTTGGTCAAGGGCGGACGATTACTGATATGCTTTACTTTCAATAAAACATCTTTTGTACAGGGTGATATTATAATACCACACCTGTCTTTTGTCGATGTGTGTGAATGTACTAACAAAGCGCTGTGCGTCGTGGTTTTCAAATCTAGTAATTATATTTATTTTTATTTGCAGATAGCCGCCATGGACCTTATTCAAACCTGCGCTGAGGAGTAAATGTTAATCTGATATGTTTATTTTTTTGGGATTATATGATTATATTTTTAGCTAAATTAAACCTCTGTTTTAATTAATTAATGTGTATATCAACAAAATCCTTCTTTTTCATTTTTTTATAACTTTCTCCCAGAATTTTCCAGATGCGCTTATTAAAGATTAAAACCTGCCGCAACCAATACAATTCAATTGTATTCAATAAAGTAAAATTATACCTTTCATTAGAAAAAGTTTAATAAAGGGTCGAAAGTTAAACAGCGTAAAAATATAAGCGATATCGCTTTGGAAACGACGACAAGGAGCCGTTCGCATTCGCATCGATAACGCGCGCCTGGCGAAGAAGACCAAAAAAAGGACAACTCCGAATTTCTCACCGGCAATAATTCAGCGAAAACTTCTATACAGACCGACCAGATGCGATTCTCATTTGCAATGCCGATTGCTTCCGTATCCGTTGTCGGTTGAGCAGTGACGACGTAGGTTTAGAGGGTAGCACAACGAAAATGAAAGAAAATACAATATACGGTTTCCATTTCAAAGGAACGTTTAACAAATGTTTGTATTTTGTCCCAGAAAAGAAATATTTATCACCTGTATCTATAGACCGAATTTAGGACTCTGTTTTGTAGTTAGAATCATTCATACTATGTAATTAAATATTTTAATTGGGAAAGAAGCCACAATGAATTTGAAAAAATAATTTTAATAACGTTTCGATTACCACTTCGGACGTCGTTGTCGTATATAAGCTTCAGAACAATATTCATACTATGGTTTTGAATTTTTGCATTTCTGTGTTTTCTATTCCGATTGTGACGAACGGTAATATAATTTTATTGTCTAGAGCAGGGGTTCCCAACCGGTGGTATGCGTACCACCAGTGGTACGCGGGAAGATTTCAGGTGGTACGCGTCACGTGGGTGAAAAAAAGCGATTACGCTGGACTTATGTTTGCGACAGTTCTAATGCAGTTGTTGTGCCTCCATATGCTATAAAGCAGTTTTTAGTGAACCCTGGGACTTCAAAGGATAGTGTTAAGAAACCTAAACCGCAGGCCAGTATAGTTTTATTGTGAAGTCTGGCACAAAAACTAGTGACAATCCTATTCCTCAATGTGTTGCGTGTTTCGAAACGCTTTCGAACCAGAGCATGATGATTTCTATGCTGATACGTCACCAACAGACAAGGCACCCTGATGTGGTTGAAAAGCTGATCGAATTTTTTAAAAGATAATCTACTTTTTTAAGAATGATAATAAATGCATGACTAGCTTTGTAAGTATGAGAGTAACTTAGTAAAGGCATCCTTGCTAAATATAGAATTGCAAAGAATGAAAAGTGTGAGACTTGTGATGTGACTCACAATAGGTGAGAGTCTTTTACCACCGGCTCTATGGAAATGGCCCAAACCGTGGCAGAAAAGGCGAAAAAGGCAGCCAAAGAAATTAAAAAAATACCATTGTTAAACAACACAGTGAAAAGGCGAATTAATAATATGCCTTCCAATATCGAAGAACAACTTTGTTTAAAACTTCAAGAATGCACATATTTTGCACTTCAAGTAGACGAAAAGCACAGATAATACAAACATGGCACAGCTACTCGTATTTGTACGATTCGACTTTTATGAAGAAGTTATAGTTAAGAGTTTTTGTTCTGCAAACCACTCGAATCAAACACTACAGCGGAACTCATATATAAGGTAAATTGATAGGGCCAGCAGCACAAATAAAGAAAATTATTCCTGAATGCCGAAATATACATTCTGTCATACACCGAGAAGAATGCGAAATAAATAGTAGATATATTTCTATAAAATTAGGATCGGGTCCAGTTCATGTCCCCTCCCCACGGTATTGGTGGTACGCCAAAATCTTCAACATATTTCAGGTGGTACGCAGTCGCTAGAAGGTTGGGAACCCCTGGCTAGAGTACTCCAGTGTATTAAGAAAAACGTGTTTTCATACCGTCTCTGAAAGTATAAAAGACGGATCGGAAATCCATTTGATTATTCTCTGTGTGTTGCACGGAAAATAATCAACAAGGTATAATAGGTGAGTTAAGTATATCCCGACCATATTCCGATACCTTCCAAACCCCGTCGTCTTGGCGAGTTGAGCGATTTCGACGGTTCACAACCCCATCCCCTACGCGAGTTGAGCGTAGATCCTTTCATGTCTTACCCCTGGCGAGTTTAGCGAGCTTTCCTCTCTTTGTGTATCCATTTAGCGTTAATAAATAAATGCTATTCCTAATCCAATCAACCGTCGTTTAGTATCATTTATTCATGTATCAAAATATCTTCACATCAACCCGAGATTTACGAGGTCCGATATGTAAATTGTAAATATATTTTGATAACGAAATTAACAAGTAATTAACGCTAATTACCTTATCTTTTGTATGTTTTGATTTTAAAATAAATATATTAAAAAACGAATCCTGCCTTTGACTGTATTTGTTACCCGAGATCAACACAGTGGCACCTGAGCAGTTATTTTAAACAGGAACTAAAATATTATTTATACTGTATGGTCATATATTATTTTGAGAAGGTCACTCCACCAACTCTGCGTTGTGTGAAATCGTCGCTCATATTATAACTTAGAATCTAAATGACAGAAAATTTTGTATCATCATTTTCCTTGATGTTCAAAAAGCCTTCTACCAAGTCTCGCATGCCCAATTGGTGAAAAAACTACTGAACATCGGCCTGCTCATCCAGTCATCCCCTTTAACACATTAATTTACTCGTATATCACTAAGCGCAAAATAAGGGTAAAAGTCAGCAGACAATTTGTAACACCCTTCACCCCTACAGCAGGAGTGCCGCAAATGACAAAGAAAAAATTGACTTACGGTTATGGGGACACCGACTTCATCTCTCAGATCAGATTGAATATCTAGGTGGGGGTTTACCAAATACTAAGCTGGAGAGAAGATCAGATTAATACCTGTGACAGGGTTAAAAGAAGAGTCGGTCTGTTCAACGCTTTATGTGGAAAGTTCGGAGGGAGCATACATGAACACTACTACATATGTCATACTACATGCATCAGGCTCGTGATTGAATACAAGGCTAATACATACGCCTTGCTCAATCGTATTCTATCACAATAGCTGCTATCGTTGGTAAGGAGTATTCTGCGTAAAGTAAACTACAAACGAACTGACTACCCCTTCGACATCATACATAAACTAGCGAACATCCCAACCATATTTAATAGGCTCACCTCTCTGTGTAGGAATTATACTACAGAGGTGAAACTATCACAGGTGAAAACTTCTGGCTAACTATCTTCCGTTAATGTATTCATCAGATACCCCAAAAGAAAACTACCTTTCCTACTGGCTAAATTGCTGGCCTCTGCCAGCAACGAACTTCCTGATGAATACATCGACACCCTGAAGGCAACTTAACTTTTCTTTCGTACATCTAAACAAATAGCTCACTTCGAGTTCTGCATAAGGACAGGGAGGGATCAGTTTTCTAGGTTTCTCGATCCTTTTTGCGCAATTATACCTGTCCATAGGGAGAATACTGCCACAGCTGTTCTCAACGCGTGTTAAAGTTAAATTTTCACAATCAATCGTTTTCAATTTTTCTGAGTAACATTCAACACATTCACAATTAAACAAAATATTATTTACAAGATTATAAAAAGCATCATGCAGAGAAAGCTGGAGTATTTCGGACATGTAATAAGAGGTCCCAAATATAGGTTGCTGCAAAATGTAATGCAAGCAAAAATAGCAGGTAAACGCAGTCCAGGACGAAGAAGAACCTCATGGTTGAAGAACTTGCGAGACTGGTATTGTGTTGCTAGAAGCATGTTATTCAGAGTGGCAGTGAATAAAATTAAGATAGCTATGATGGTAACCAACGTTCTGAAAGGACATGGTACATGAAGAGAAGAGATTATTCACAACAACCGCTATTGAATACCACAAATGAGCAACGTTCTGAAGAGGTGAGAAAAGTCAGCTAAAAACAGGATCCCGGAAAAATCCAGCATCGAAGTAACTCTAACTACATAAAACTAAACATTGATAATGTAATAATGTAATTCTTTCGAAGTGAAGTGTCTTTACCTGGTTTACAGACTGGGATGACTTCGCTTTGTTTAAATAGTTTAGAGACTTTTGCATCGTCATTACCTGGTTAACGAAATCTAGGAGCCACTTTTGAGTTTTTGAACCAGTGTATTTTATAAACTCGGGAAATATTTTGTCAACTCCTGCAGCTTTGCAACACTTAATTAAGTCTAGTGCATTGGAACAGTTCTTTGGCATCTATTTGCCTCATGATTGGCGGGCTTTGTTGATGTGTACTTTTGATCTGTTTGAGCTGAATATCTTAATTCTCTTTTATGAACGTTTTCTATGGCTGTTAGCGGGTATTGATCATACTGGTCTTTACATTCTTCGATCTTTGAAATGTAGGATTTGGTTAGGCCGCTTGAGATATGTTTTTAGCACAGCTAATTATAAGTTTTTTTTTTATAAATGGCTATTTATTTATTAAACTTACATAGTATAGGTATCAGTGATAACCCATATTGCGCCTGTGGTGGAATGGGAGATCTACAGCACCTAATATTGGAGTGTGGACAGTATAGACAAAATATTAAAGTGATGTAGGGTAAAACGCCAGTTATTGGACACGAGACAGTTATTGGACATTACAGTGTTAACTTACGATTATAAGATTTCTGCAAGTGCTAACAAGAGTATATTTCACTAGGTGGCACTACTCGCTTCTATATTACGTACATTCTTATGTCTATGTTCTGCCTTTAACGGGTTCTGTGATTTTGGCGGTAAATATTTTTAGGTTATGTGAGTGAAGTGACATTTAAGCATTGTGTTAAGCATCTGCTCTGACTTTTTTTTTCAAAACTACGTGTTATTTTTAAGGTAAGATTGTATTTTTATTTAAAAGCGTGTAGTTAAGACACTTATAGTCCCTAAGGTAGATCGCGTACAGTAATAGGGATTTTAATTTGGATTTAATTACGCCTGTCCAATAACTAAACTAGAAAACTTGCTGAATTCTATTATGGGACACCTGTCCAATCACTAGATAACTATACTTACCACATATTTCTACAATTTTCAACGTGTTTACGTATAATTAACTGGATATAGCAGTAAAATTAATTTAATAATCGATTTGACAGTTATTGGACAGCTGTCCAATAACTAAATTTGGCCGTCCAATCACTAAATTGATTTTTTAGGACTGTAGTAAAATGCCTAAACTTAGAAAATACGATAAGAATAAACTTATAGAAGCTGTTAAGGATGTCCAAAATGGCACTGAATCGTATAGAACAGCTGAAAAAAAATATGGAATTCCGAAGTCCACTATAGAATTTAAATTAAAACATCCGGAACATAAAGATACACTTGGACCGTCTCCTATTTTAACTTGCGAGGAGGAGAATACTCTGGTTAGGTACGTTCATTAAATTTATCTTAATCCATAGCACTATTTGATTTTACATTCAATATTCCAGATGGATACAAGAAACCGCTTCAAAAGGTTTCCCCAAAAAGGCTAACGATTTAAAAAGCAGCGTGCAAAAATTTTTAACCGAAAATCCTCGCCCCAATAACTTTAAAGATAATCGACCTGGAGATGGATGGTTAAAAGTCAGTCGCCAAAAAAATGTATTTTAATCGGTATTTATCGTTTGATTTTTTTAGGGATTTTTGAAGCGACATCCAGAGGTTTCTAAAAGGACAAGTGAAGGTGTAACGGCAGCTAGCGCTTGTGTATCTGAACGAGACATCAAAAACTGGTTTAAAAATATTGAAACCTATGTCAAAGAAAAACATCTAGAAGAAGTTCTAACTGATGCATCAAGAATTTTTAATGGAGATGAGTCAGGATTTCAAATATGTCCATCTACTGGAAAAGTATTTGCTATGAAAGGTTCAAAAAATGTTTATAATGTTGAAAAAAGCTGTTCAAAAGAAAACGTCACTGTGATGTTTACGTTTTCAGCAGACGGTAAAATTTGCGTGCCTATGGTTATTTATCCTTATCAACGTATTCCAGAAAAAGTTGCTAAAGGCATTAATCCTAAATGGGGTGTGGGCAGAAGCGATAATGGTTGGATGACGGCAGAGACATTCTATCAGTATATTGCGAATGTTTTTTACCCCCACCTAATTGAAAATAATATTAAGCTTCCAGTTATTCTTTTTGTAGATGGGCACAAGAGTCACTTAAGTTACCAATTAAGTCTATTGTGTAATGAACTTCAAATTGAAGTAATTGCACTTTATCCTAACGCCACAAGGATTTTACAACCATGTGACGTCTCTATTTTCCGTCCACTAAAAGAAGCTTGGCGGCAGTCAGTAAGAGAATGGGAAGAACAGCATCCAGGAGGGGTAGTCAATAAGGTTGTATTTGCTTCTATATTGGAGCAAGCTACAAAAAAAAGTTGTAAAACTGAAACAGTAGTAAATGGTTTCAAGGTTTGCGGATTGTTTCCATTTAAAGCAGATGCTATTGACTACACAAAATGTTTAGGTAAAGAAGTAGTAAAAAATTTAATCATTTCGGATCATCAAAAGAAACCCAAGATGGACTATAATACTTTCGTAAATATCTTAGGTCCTGAAAAAGTTCATAGCTTAGAGAATTTAAAAGAAAATCAAAAGAATAATCTACCTAGCGACGATAATTTGAATTTGTTGTTCAAAATCTGGAATTTTTTTGAACATGATCCAAAACATTCTGATAACCAAATGGTTCTAAAAAATAGAGACACAAACATTAATATTATTCAAAATATAGCTATCACATCTCCGGTTAAAAATACTGAAATAAAAACATCAGAAAAAAGTGGTATTGAAAATGTAAATATTTCTGAGAGTAATAGTACCAATGATATCCATATTCAACAATATAAAACTAATGTTTATGACTTACCCTCTACAAGTAAAATTATTGTTAAACACGAATTGTTGGGCAATTTTTTAACTTCTCCTACTGTACCGGAAAGAAAAAATAAACGTAACACGGAAAGACTTCCTTTTGCTATTACATCTGCACGATATCAAGAAATGTTACGAAAAAAGGAGGAGTTAAAAGAAGAGCAGGAAAAACAAAAACAAGAAAGGAAACGGAAAAGAGAAGAAAAATTAACCAAAAACCAGTGTAGCAACAAAAAGAATTCAAAAAAAGTCAAATGTTCTATTTGTTCAAATGATATTCAATCGAATAAATTAAAATGCGATGACTGTAGTCTTTATTATCACGAATGTTGTATTCCTGTTAAGCATAGACAGCATATACCTAACGATGGTGATCTATTTATATGTCACAACTGCTTCAATCTGCAGGATAGTGATTCCGATGCTAATAACAGTAACCAAGACAGTGAGGATGAAGATATTGACGAACTTTTCACTCAATACAAAGAAGCACAGAAGCAATTATAAAATTTAATTGTGTCAACAACTGTACATAATAGGTACCCCATACCGCACAGAAATTTTGGTTTTTCTTGTAATTTTCATTTATTTTTAGGTTTGTATTGTGTTAAAGCAGTTGTCCAATAACTAATTTTGAGTGTCCTGTAACTAAATAAACTGTCCAATAACTATAATTTTTGTAACTATTTTTAATAAATATATATTGACAGAAAAGATTTAACCCTTTCTTTAAATCCTTTTAGCCATATTGTAATAAACTGTTTAGACTACGTTTTGTATAAATTTCAATTCAATCTGCAGAGAACAATGTGAATTACGAATTTTTAAAGTTGAAATTTTCTTAAGTGTCCAATAACTGTATGGTTTACCCTATGAAAAGTTAATTGATCTAAATTGTCATTTACCTGTCAATTTAAACGAAATTTTTTTTTCCAAAAAATAAGCAGACGTTAAAATGTCTTTACGAATATGTAACGTCCTGTAAATTTAAATTTTAAATAGGCTTAGATAATAAAATTAAAAATTGTAAAAATATCACACAAAATTGAAAAATGTATTCATTAATATATTATAACACTCTGTAAGTTTAGATAATAAGTAGGCTTAGATATTAACTTAAAATTGTTATTGTAATACCATACAAAAAAAAACAAATAGTCTGGCTAATTGGCTATGTCAAAGCCATTAATAAAAAAAAAACTTACATAGTACAGAATCCAACCTTAAGTAGGACTAGATTTAGATGAACGACTAAGATTTAAATATCGCGGGAATAAAATATTATCAATAATTTGATGGACCGAAGAAAATGGATGTAAATTATGCAGATAGCATAGAGCCACGAATGATTATGATGCTACAAACAAACAAAGACACAGAGAGAGAGAGAGAGAGAGAGAGAGAGAGAGAGAGAGGGGGAAGAGAGAGAGATAGAGAGAGATAAAGAGAGATAGAGAGATATAAAGAGATAGAGAGAGATAGAGAGAGAGAGATAGAGAGAGATAGAGAGACATAGAGAGAGATAGAGGGAGATAGAGAGAGAGAGATAGAGAGAGATAGAGAGATATAGAGAGAGATAGAGGGAGAGGAAGACCACTATCTAATTCTGCTTTTAGTCAAGAAAGCCTTAGATTTTATTCGATTTACTCATTTATAATATTCATTGGACTTAGGAATATAAATACTCACATGTAATACAACTGAGCTAGATGAGTCGCCCTGTATACAAAACGTTGGCAAAAGACAGGTGAGTTCGTTAAGATCGTCGTTGTACACGTGCCATACCGGGTGTTTTCTTAAACGAGTTTCTCAGGTGGTAGGCAAAGGTGAAATATTAAATGACGTTATGGCTTCTTTTGTTACCGTCTTACCATCTCGTTACTCTTTTTATTACACGTTAAATCTAATTAAGCTCGAAGTTGAAGGTTCGGATAAATGGTTCAGGTTTACGATTGGTTAAGGTAACAGTAGGATCTTTAGTATTAAGGCCGGTATTTCACGCTACGTCTTATTGTACGTTTCGTTGGATAGGACAAATTTTATACAAAAATGGAAAATAACATAATTTTGCTGTTTACACGCCACGTTTTATTGTGTAGGATTTGTCTATCCACCCAAACGTACAATAAGACGTAGCGTGAAAACCGGCCTTTACGTACACAGTCTATTTCTTATTAATATTTAAGCAAGAAATAGAAACTAGGAATACATTACAAATTACAATATTAACATTCACATCAACTATTTTCAATGGGAAATAAGCCACAATTTTACCAAAAAAATGATTTTATTAACGTTTCGAAGCCCAAATCGGGTTTGGTTGTCAAAATACAAAATACTACTAAAATAAACAAAAAGTAAATAAAGTAAATTTTAAAATGATATGCCAATATTTATGAGTTGCGTTCCTGGGACGACTTTACTAAAAGATAGTTCATTCGATTACATGAAATCAATCCCAACTCAAGAATATCCGTTGTAAAAAAAATCATAGCATGTGATCTGTCTTTAAGACAACAAACACATTTTTTTTGTGACGGATATTCTTGAGTTGGGATTGATTTCATGTAATCGAATGAACTATCTTTTAGTAAAGTCGTCCCAGGAACGCAACTCATAAATATTGGCGATATCATTTTAAAGTCTTCTACTTTAAAATGTATAATATACGTCTGAATTGCCAATATAAATGAGTCAGATTAAATAAATTATTAGAAGAATTTTTTTACTTAGCAACTTGTTTATTTTAGTAGTATTTTGTATTTTGACAACGAAACCCGATTTGGGCTTCGAAACGTTAATAACATTTTTTGGTAAAATTGTGGCTTATTTCCCATTGAAAATAGTTGATTATAAAAATGCCGCAAGGAAATATAGTCTAAGAGCTAGTGAACACTCCGACTAACGGTTGTCCTGTAAGGCTAGAAATTTTTCTAGTGATAATTCATAGCACACCAAGGCTAAAAATCATGACCTGGCAGGCCTCAGTGGTGCACGTGTATCTACCAGGTGAATCGAAAAGTGCAAATTTAGGGGGTAAAATAAACTTTCTCCTGTAAGGTTTAAATTTAAGTATGTGTTTGAGTAAGTCATTCAGAAGAAATGTGTACAGTGACAGGCGATTCTGAAGAGCATAAGACCTTGCCAGACGAGGGGAAAGATTAGGGGCTTTTCCTAAAATTATTCTTTTTGCATCGAACAAATTTCTTTTAGGTTTTTTGAATCATGCCAAATAGAAAACGTCTTTAGTGATTTTTCTCTTTAATAGTTTTTGTTATATAAGCGATTGAAAATTTTGAAAATTGCGAAATCGGCCATTTTTAACCCTAAATCGGACATTTATCTAAAAATTTCAATGTTGCCAAGATACGTAGATATTCTTTAAACATTGATTGATGAAATCCCGAAGAGTTTTTTGCAATAAAATATCGAAAACCCCTTTGTTTTTTTAATTGCTAATCAAGCAGGTGCGACACTGTAGTATAAGTGACGACGTCTGAGTGTGCATAAATTCAGTATCTCGAGAATGGGCAAATTTCAAGAGAAATTCTCAGACAGGTCGATTTTTATTTTTAAATTAGGACTTTTTGGCATATATATATATATATATATAATACTAGTGACGTCATCCATCTGAGCGTGATGACGTAATCGATGATTTTTTAAATGAGAGTAGGGGTTGTGTGATAGCTCATTTGAAAGGTTATTGAATTTTCTATTCACTAATATAAACATTAACATAATTATTTATACAGGGTGTACAAAAATTTTTTTTTATTAAATTAACTTTGATTAAATTTGACAAATAGAAGAAAACATTTTTTTGTACACCCTGTATAAATAATTATGTTAATGTTTATATTACTGAATAGAGAATTAAATAACCTTTCAAATGAGCTATCACACAACCCCTACTCTTATTTAAAAAAATCATCGATTACGTCATCACGCCCAGTTAGATGACGTCACTAGTATTATATATATGCCAAAAAGTCCTTATTCAAAAATAAACATCGACCTGTCTGAGGACTTCTCTTGAAATTTGCCCATTCTTGAGATAATGAATTTATGCAAACTCAAACGTCCTCACTTATACTACAGTGTCGCACACGCTTGATTAGCAATTAAAAAACAAAGGGGTTTTCGATATTTTATTGCAAAAAACTCTTCGGGATTTCATTAATCAATGTTTAAAGAATATCTACGTACCTTGGAAACTTGAAATTTTTAGATAAATGTCCGATTTAGGGTTAAAAATGGCCGATTTCTCAATTTTCAAAATTTTCAATCGCCCATATAACAAAAACTGTTAACTGAACAGAAAAATCACTAAAGACGTTTTCTGTTTGAAATGATTCAAAAAACCTAAAAAAATTTGTTCGATGCAAAAAGAATAATTTTAGGAAAAGCCCCTAATCTTTCACCTCGCCTGGCAAGGTCTTATGCTCTTCAGAATCGCCTGCCATTGTACACATTTCTTCTAAATGACTTACTCAAACACATTCTTAAATTTAAACCTTACAGGAGAAAGTTTATTTTACCCCCTAAATTTGCACTTTTCGATTCACCTGGTAGATACACGTGCACCGCTCAGGCCTGCCAGGTCATGGTTTTTAGCCTTGGTGTGCTATGAATTATCACTAGAAAAAATGTTTGCCTTACAGGACGACCGTTAGTCGGGGGGTTCACTAGCTCTTAGACTAATAGCTTCAGAACAACATTAACATCCACATATAAATGGAATAACTTATAGTTCAGCAGTAAACTATACTAAAATCATAATAAAGATGCACTGGAAAAAAACAAACCAAGACACGTTGAATGTTACGTGATTACCATGATAATGACATTAATCATGATTTGGAAGTTACAATGTATGTACAGTGTAATGTATACAGGGTGAGGCAGATAAAAGTCCTATTAGAAATATCTCGAGAACTAAAGGAAACAGAATCATGAAAATTGGAATGAAGGGGTTTTGAAGAGTGGTCTCTTTAATGAAAATATTTTAATCGATTTGCCACTTCCGGTTATACCGGAAGTTGCTTAAAACTTCGTTTTTTAATGGAACATCCTGTATATTTTTACATTTTTGGATTCTCCTGGATGTCTTCTTTCTTAAAATATGAGGTTTTGTAATGTTATACAGGGTAGTTTAAAAGATAATTACGTTTTTTCTTAATTTCCTAGCAATATTCACACCCTGTAGAATTGTAGTAGTTTGATATCAAAAACTCTATTTATGGTCAAATGATTTTTAATATAGTCTACTATTGTTAAAAATTGTTAGTATAGCTAAATGTTGAATTGTACTATACAGAGTTGGTCGAAACTCGGAAAGAGTATTTTCTGAGTTTTCTTAAATGGAACACCCTATATTTTATTATTGTAATGAAATGATATCTTATGCTACTTTTTTATTTCTTAAGCATTCCCTATACCTAACTGCTTTAATTTGTGAGTTATTGGTGATTCAAGCCAAACATTAATTTCAACAAAAAATACGTGAAATTTTATTAGGTTGGCCGTGAAAATATTTAATCACAAATAATTTTTCGGAAATAAATACATAATAATCTAGACTGATCTTTAAAATTGCCAATAATGGTTGAGCTATCAAAATGCCTACGTAGTTAACATTCTTGGCGCGATTAACAATTAAGCACTAATTAGAGCATTTAGGTATAGGGAATGCTTAAAAAATAAAAAAGTACCATAAAATGTCTTTTCATTGCAATACTAAAATAGAGGGTGTTCCATTTAAGAAAATGCAGAAAATCTTCATTCCGAGTTTCGACCAACCCTGTATACTAAAATTTGACATTTAGCTATACTAATAATTTATAATAATAGTATACCAGATTAAAAATCATTTTAACATAAGTAGAGTTTTTGATATCCAACTACTACAATTCTACAGGGTGTGAAAATTGCTACGAAATTAATAAAAAAACGTAATTAGCTTTTAAACTACCCTGTATAACATTACAAAACCGCATATTTTAAGAAAGAAGACATCGAGCAGAATCTAAAAATGTAAAAATATACAGGGTGTTCTATTTAAAAAACGAAGTTTTAAGCAACTTCCGGTATAACCGGAAGTGGCAAATTGATGAAAATATTTTCATTAAATAGATCACCCTTCAAAACCCCTTCATTCCAATTTTCATGATTCTGTTGCCTTTAGTTCTCTAAATATTTCTAATAGGCCAGTTATCTGCATCACCCTATATACATCATGATTTGGGAGTACTCTCTTGTTGTACAACTTGTTGGGAAACAGTTTAGTTGCACAACTGTTTCGTTGACACTTCTGAAGAAGTTCAAATATGTACGAAGAGGAGTAAGGCAGGGCTGCATTTTATCCCCACGAATATTTAACATATTTTCTGAGTTTGTTTTCAATAAAGCAGTGGATAATGTTCAATGTGGTATCAAAATGAATGGCGTCAATATTAATAATTTGAGATGCGCGGATGACACGGTATTAGATACCTAATTACGAGCAATTACAAAGAGCTTTAACATCTCATTAATAGAATTAGCACAACGTGTGATGAATATGGACTCAAGCTAAACACCGCCAAGACCAAGGTGATGGTTGTCAGTAAGACGCCAATACAACCGGAAGTAGTAACAGCTTATGGTGAACAATTAGAGAGAACTAACAGTATCATTTACCTTGGTTTTAATCTAAATGAGAACTGGTACATGAGCAAAGAAATTAGAATACGTATAGAGAAGGCCAGAGCTGCATTCTTTAAGATAAAGAAACTTTTATGTGGAAACAACATTACTTTGAATTTGAAAATGAGATTAGTGAGATGTTATGTGTTCTTTACTCTTTTGTACGGTGTCGAAAATAGGACTTTAACAAATACACGATTCAAGAAATCGAAAGCCTTTGAAATATCGGTATATCGGAGAATCCTACGAATAAGTTGGGTGGATAGAGTTCGTAAGGAAGTTGTTTTGCACCGGATAGAAAAAGTCACGGAAGTCATCAGAGCAGTTAAAAATTGAAAACTTTAGTATTTTGGCCATGTTATGCGACACCCAGAGAGATATTATATACTCCATTTATACTCTGGGCTAATTAGCAAAATACAAGGAAAAGTTATTTACCAGCAATTTTATTGCTGGAATCGAATCTTATTATTGTATGTATTAATAATATAGATATGCAAAGTCCACAGATAGTGTGCTACTTTTTTAGAAACAAAATGGCTCCCGAAAATCGTGTTTTTTTCAATTTTTGCTCTATAACTCCAAAGATTCTAACTTTAGACCAAAAACACTCAAATAAAAATTCACTGCAATTAAATTCTGCATAGAGACGTGTTTTTTCCGATTTACTTCGACGAAAACTTTCCCCGGAAAAAGCGGATTTATCCAATAAAATCTTTAATTTTCAACTAAACTTTTAGATAAGTAGTTGTTAATCAATAATTAAATAACTTGGTAACATAAAAGCCCTTTCCGTATATATTAAAATTCCAGAAGTCTATGGAAATTGAATGAACAGTTTGGCAACAATTAAAATGTTAATTAAAAATTTACGGTCATTATAATAACGACAATAATTGTGATGCATAAGAATAACTATGATTTTTTCATAAAAAGAACTATACCTATCTAAGGTACTCTACAGAATTGAAATTGGACTATTTAAGCGGCCTCAGGAATATTTTAAAATTATAAACAATTTTTTGGTTTATAAACAAATAGAATATCTCGGGAAATATTAAACTAAATTAAATTGTGAAAACGGTGTTCGAAAGACAGCGGCAGGATGCTTCTTTTAAAAGAAAAAACGTTTAATTATGACAAGTGGTTCCTGAGATACAACCGGTCAAAGTTGACCGGAATTTACGGCAAAGATATAAAGAATAGGATCATAATTTTCAAACCATCACCTTTTTGTTTTTGTCCTCTTTCTCCACACCAATTTTCATATCTTTAAAATCCTCATAACATATATTATTATAATAAAAACTATCGATAATACGTGTGAAAATTGCCAAAAGTAGCAAAATTCCAATCAAAAATTAGGTTGGAGAAAATGTAACCCTCAAAGTTCAAAATCGGTATACGTTAACAAAATGCATTTTCTCGGCTTCCCATGGAGCAGTTTCCTTCATTCTTTTTTTGATCCCTAATAACTCAAGTGGAGCCATCGAACTAACGCATTATTAAATGTCAAACTTGCTTTTGTTTTGTTATAATAAATTAATTTATTTATTATAACACAATATTTTAATTTGTTTAAATAAAAATTGTTTAAATAATTATACAGCTTTCAAATGAGAATATTTACGTTTTTAACTTTAAAAGGTACACTTGTAGTAAATTTATCTAAAAAAAAGCCTACAACTGGAAAAAATATGTAATTTTCTGTTCTTATAAATAAATTAATCTATCATAACAAAACAAAAGCAAGTTTGACATTTAATAATACGTTAGTTCGATGGCTCTACTCGAGTTATTAGGGAACAAAAAAAGAATTAAGGAAATTGCTCCATGGGAAGCCGAGAAAATGCATTTTCTTAACGTATACCGATTTTGAACTTTGAGGGTTACATTTTCTCCAACCTGATTTTTGATTGGAATTTTGCTATTTTTGGCAATTTTCACACGTATTATCGATAGTTTTTATTATAATAATATATGTTATGAGGATTTTAAAGATATAAAAATTGGTGTGGAGAAAGAGGACAAAAATAAAAAGGTGATGGTTTGAAAATTATGATCCTATTGTTTATATCTTTGCCGTAAATTTCGGTGAAATTTGACCGATTGCATTTTAGGAACCACTCGTCACAATTAAACGTTTTTCCTTTTAAAAGAAGCGTCCTGCCGCTGTCTTTCGAATACCGTTTTCACAATTTAATTTAGTTTAATATTTCCCGAGATATTCTATTTGTTTATAAGCCAAAAAATTGTTTATAATTTTAAAATATTCCTGAGGCCGCTTAAATAGCCCAATTTCAATTCTGTAAAGTACATTAGATAGGTATAGTGTCTTTTTATGAAAAAATCATAGTTATTCTTATGCATCATAATTATTGTCGTTATTATAGTGACCGTAAATTTTTAATCAACATTTCAATTGTTGCTAAACTGTTCATTCAATTTCCATCGGCTTCTGGAATTATAATATATACGAAAAGGGCTTTTATGTTACCAAGTTATTTAATTACTGATTGACAACTACTTATCTAAAAGTTTAGTTGAAAATTAAAGATTTTGTTGGAAACCCGCTTTTTCCGGGGAAAGTTTTCGTCGAAGTAAATCGGAAAAAACACGTCTCTCTGCAGAATTTAATTGCGGTGAAT
Source organism: Diabrotica virgifera virgifera (assembly GCF_917563875.1). Lineage (NCBI taxonomy): Eukaryota > Metazoa > Arthropoda > Insecta > Coleoptera > Chrysomelidae > Diabrotica > Diabrotica virgifera. Next base: position 17,443,004 of record NC_065449.1, read on the forward strand.
TTTTATTTGAGTGTTTTTGGTCTAAAGTTAGAATCTTTGGAGTTATAGAACAAAAATTGAAAAAAACACGATTTTCGGGCGCCATTTTGTTTATAAAAAAAGTAGCACACTATCTGCGGACTTTGCATATCTATATTATTAATATATACAATCATAAGATTCGATTCCACCAATAAAATTGCTGGTAAATAACTTTTCCCAAAAATGGCCTATTTTCCGATAATCAGCCCAGACTATTAATAATACAAGGCAAGGTAGACGGAAGAAGAGGGCAAGGTGGAAGAAGAACGTCATAGAAGAGAGAATGATTTAACAGGTCCTCTGCATTTCTTTTCCGAGCTGCCGCCAACAAAATTACTATAGCCAATTTGATAGCCAACGCTCGATAATCGAGCACGGCACATGAAGAAGAACTGTTTCGTGCTGACTACCTGTAGTACGAGGCTTTGTCCATTTGCACATCTTGGAGGCTGTGTTGTCCTATTATTGTCGGTCTTACGTTGGGGTTTTTTTTTCAAATTTTGCGTTGAATTCTCCACAGATTATTTGAATGTCATGTTTTTTAGTTTTATCCTAGCATTATTTTCAGTTTTTCATAGAAGTCGTCTTGATTGTTTCGTTGTTACCTTCTATCGGAGCATCTTTTTCTCTAAGTACCGAGCCCAAATTTTAGGCGTGGGTAGCTTCCATGACAGTTTGCCGATATCGTTCTTGATCTTGCGCGGCATGTAGATAATAATTCATCTGCTGATAAACGAGTGCATTGACGAAGGTTGAATATTTTTCCTACCAATTCCTCTTTTTCCGTCATTCTTTCCGTTGAGTATTAACTGCAGTATCCTGTATCTGCTATACCTCTCATTATATGCCCCATATATTCCAGTTTTCCCTTTTTTATCATCTTCATTAAGTCACCTTCGCCTTGACCTACTGTGTTTAAGACTTCTATGTTTGAAGCGCGTTGAAACCAAGATATTCTGAGCATTCTACGATATGACCACATCTCGAAGGCTTCTAATTTGTTCAACATATAGTAATACAGGATACACGTAACATTTTAGAAACGCGATTCTTAGTTGTAAATTCAGCTGAGAATTGCTCAGAATAGATCTAAGTTTCATAAATGCCCCCCTTGCAATTTCTATTCGAGTTTTAATTTCTTCATCCGGATTTAGCGTCTCGTTTATCCAACATCCTAGGTATTTAAAATGGTTAACTTTTGTTATCGGTTCCTTACTGACAATTAGTTGCATAGGGCCTACGTCTTGTTTACTAACACCAATTAACTTAGTCTTTGTTGTATTTATGCTAAGCCCGTTATAAGAGCATTTCTCTAGTGACTCGATATATAAGGAAGTGAAGATCTTCGATACTTTCAGCCACTATCGCGCTGTCATCTGCATTTCTGATGGTGTTAATAGTTTCTCCCCCGATTCGAACTCCACATTACCCTTCCAAGGCTTCGTTAAAAATTATTTCTGAGTAAACGTTAAACAAAGTTGGAGATAACACATAACCCTGTCTGATTCCTCGTTGAATGCAAAGTTTGTCTGTTTCTTTGCCTTCTACCAGAATAGAAGCTTCTTGATTGCAATGTAGATGTTGTAAAAGTCTCAGATCTTTATCATCTATTCCAATCATTTCTAGATATTCAAACGACCTATCATGTTAAACCCTATCAAACGCCTTCTCAAAATCTATAAAGCAGATTTAAATTGGTTTCTGTACCTCCCGTGGTCGTTGAAGTAATGTTAGCATTGAAAACAAAGCTTCCCTTGTTCCCAATCCTTCTCTAACAACGAATTCTTTGTTTCCCATTGTCTCTTCACATTTTTGCTTGATTCTAATTATCTTAAGAAGTAGCTTGAGAGAGTGGCTCATGAGACTAACTAGTCTTTACATGATGATGTATTAGGTTTTTTTGGAAGTGGGATAAATGTAGACTCCAACCATATTTGTGGCATTATTCCAGTTTTGTATATGTGGTTGGAGCATATGCAGATATAATCAAGATAGCTTGTCACTAATGGAAGAAAACTTATAACACTGTTCAAGTATTCTTCTCGGCCCACGAAACTTGTGCTCAATTCTGGTTTCCACTGTAGAAAATCGTCGCCGATGGTACCAACTTAGGACGTTAAACATAACGTTCCACGTTCCAACTTTAAAGTCATTGTCTATTGCGATTCATTTTATTGCGCTGTCCATTTCAAATCACTCAATTTTGGAGCAAAAAAAATTTTGGACCTCCGATTTGTCTGAAAATTGGTATATAGCTTCTGCGGGACGTAAAAATAAGTTAATTAAGGTCAAAAAATTTTCTTCTTTTTTCTCAAAATGTTATTTTATGCGATTTTACAGTGATTTGGTGCTTATTTATACAAATTTGCATTTTCTATCGTAAAGTATCAATGGAAAACATAATATTTTAACAGGAGGGACTCAAAAGTTACTTTGATTCAAAACAAGCTTTTGATCAAATTTTATAGTGTAGAAAACGTTAAAATACCGTTTTTTACATTTTTCTCCATTCCCAAAATACATCATAATCGATTTGGGTGAAAATTTCCCACAGATAGACAAAACATAGGACTTTAAGTGGTGAGAAGGATTTGAATTATATTACAATACCAAAAAAGTTACATGCAATATTATAGTCAAAAATATAGGCGTCTACTGCAAGTACAATTAACTCGAAAATATCGACTACACGACAAAAATTGTTAAAAAGAAATTGTAATAATTTTAAATACGATTTATTTGGAACAATTTCAGTTCTTACCATTTTTGTCGAAAAGTTAAAAAGAGATATTGAGCAAAACAGGTTCTCCTTTAAAATCAAGATGGCGGCTAACGTAACGGAGGAATTCATTCATGATTTTAAATTTAGGCTACTATTGACTCCCATAAAGATCAGAAAAATAAAATTTTGGGCAGCTCGGCATTCAAGGTCAAATGCTATCCCGACTGGACTAATATATACTTTTGAGTCTGATATTACTGCATGTAACTTTTTTGGTATTGTAATATAATTCAAATCCTTCTAACCACTTAAAGTCCTATCTTTTGGCTTCTTCTTCTTCTTCAGGTGCTATCTCCGCTACGGAGGTTGGCAATCATCATAGCTATTTTAATTTTTGAGGCAGTAGCTCTAAATAGTTGTTTCGAGCTGCATCCAAACCACTCTCTCAGGTTCTTCAACCATGAAATTCGTCTTCTTCCGATGCTTCTTCTGCCATCTATCTTTCCCTGCATTATGAGTCGTAGGATGCCATACTTCTCGCCCCGCATCACATGTCCGAGATACTGTAGCTTCTTTTCTTTAATTGTAAGTTCAACTTCTTTTTCTTTACCTATTCTTCTCAGTACTTCATTGTTTGTAACTCTATCTACCCAGGAAACCCTCATAATTTTTCTATAGGTCCACATTTCAAAGGCGTTAAGTCGTCTCATTGTCTCTACATTTAACGTCCATGATTCCACTCCATAGTATAGAACACTGTAGACGTAACATTTTGTTAGGCGTACTTTAAGAGCTAATGTTAAATCTTTGCTACATAGGACCTTTTTCATTTTTATAAAATTAGAACGTGCTTTTTCGATTCTGACTTTTATTTCTGCAGTGTAGTCATTATTTTCTGTTATAAGTGTTCCTAGGTAAGTGTACTTTTTGACTCTTTCGATCTGCTGGCCCTCTACTATCAAGATTTCGTTAGTATTATGGTTGTTTTTACTAATTTTCATAAACTTCGTCTTTCTGATATTGAGAGAGAGTCCGTACTCGCTACTACATCTTACTATTTTACTCATGAGTCTTTGCAGGTCTTGTAAACTATCGGCTATTATTACTGTATCATCTGCATATCTGATGTTGTTAACTAAGACTCCATTTACTCTTATGCCGACTGTTTCATCTTCCAGAGTTTCTCGCATTACCTCTTCAGAATAAGCGTTAAATAATAGAGGTGATAGTGTGCAGCCTTGCCTGACTCCTCTCTTTATTTCCATTTCTTCAGATGTTTCTTTTTCAATTCTTACTATTGCTCGCTGATTGTAATAGAGGTGTGTTATTAGTCTTAAATCTCTTTCATCTAGATTTTTATTTTTTAGGATTTCCATGAGTCGATCATGTTTTACTTTATCAAACGCCTTATTGTAGTCTATAAAACAGACGTAAAGAGGATGGTTAACATCCAAACATCTCTGTGTCAGCACGTTGAAGGAGAATAATGCCTCTCTGGTACCCATGCCATTGCGGAACCCATATTGAGTGTCACTAATATCCAGCTCCAGTTTAGAGTGTATTCTGGCGTGGATAATTTTCAATAGAATTTTCAAGGTATGTGACATTAAGCTTATGGTTCGGTAGTCACTGCATGCTTTTGCATTCACCTTCTTTGGCAAACACACAAAGGCTGATGTCAACATTTCTCTAGGGATGATTCCTGTAGTATAGATAGCGTTGAACAGTTCTACTATTATGTCCAGGTTTTTCTCGTTGACCAACTTTATCAACTCGCTAGGCAATTCATCTGGACCAGCAGATTTATTGGTTTTCATAGAGTTTATTGCCTGACTAACCTCTGCTTTGGTTATCTCTGGGCCTACATCTCCCGTTTGGCTATCTACGGATGTACTAGCTTCTCTCTGGTCATGAAATAGTTCCTCGATATACTCTTTCCATCGTCGTAGTTTTTGTTTTGTCTCCATTATAATATTTCCATTTTTGTCGAGCAATATATTTGAGTTTCTTCTATTTCCTACTCCGGCTAGTTCTTTGACTTTTTTATGTAAGTTGAAGTTGTCATATGTGTTTTGCAGTTCTTCTATTTCTTTACATTTTTCAGAGAAGTAGGTTTCTTTAGCCTCCCTAATTTTTCTTCTTATTTGGTTTTGAAGCTGTTTATAGCGGGTCTTATTAGTGGTTTTGTTTTTTCTTCTTTCATTCATCAACTCTAGAATTTCCTCCGTCATCCATTCTTCTTTCTTACATTTGGTTGTAGTAAGTACTTTCTTACTTGGTTCTAATATGGAGGTTTTGAAGAATTGCCACTGCTGTTCTACGTTGCAATTCTTTCCTGGATTTCTGTCTAGATTTGTGTTGATTTCGTGTTTCAGATTTTCTTTTGTTTCTTCTGACTTTAGTTTCTGTATGTTAAGTTTATTGTTGTTGCGGCTTTTTTGCGTCTTTTTTAGTTGAAGTTGAAACCTAGCAATAAGAAGACTGTGATCAGAGGATACGTCTGCTCCTGGATATGCCTTTACTGCCTGAATTGAGTTTCGATATCTGTGCTTTATTAGGATGTAGTCAATTTGATTTCTGACAATTTTGTGCTCTTTGTCAGCTGGTGATTTCCATGTATACAGGCGTCGCTTAGGTAATTTAAAGAATGTATTTGCGGCTATAACATTATGCTCCTGGCAAAATTCTATTAGGCGATCTCCTCTGTCGTTTCGTTCGCCAAGCCCATATGATCCTACATTAGGGTAGCATTTTCCTTCGCCAATTTTTGCGTTGAAATCACCCATGATCACTGTTATATCTCTAGATGCTGTGAGATGTAATGTTTTCTGGAGTTCGCTATCTTTTGTATGTAATCTTTTGGCTATCTGTGGGCAAATTTTCAGCCAAATCGATGATGATGTATTTTGGGAATGAAGGAAAATGTAAAAAACGGTATTTTAACGTTTTTTACACTATAAAATTTGATCACTTGTTTTGATTCAAAATAACTTGTTATAATGCCATATAATGACATTTTTGAGTCCTTTCTATTAAAATATTATGTTTTTCATTGATACTTTATGACAGAAAATGCAAATTTGTTTAAATAAACACCAAATCACTGTAAAATCGCATAAAATAACATTTTGAGAAAAAAAGAAGAAGATTTTTAGACCTTAAATATCTTATTTTTACGTCCCGCAGAAGCTATATACCAATTTTCAGACAAATCGGAGATCCAATTTTTTTTGCCTGAGTGATTTGACATGGAATGTACCGTATACGTTTGATTCCGAGGCAGATTGTTGGACTTCGTCCTATTTTATCCAGAGTTAGGACCGACAATAACCACTGTTAAGCTACTCTATCCAACCAACAGTCAATCCAGGCTGAGTTATACACACATAATATATTTTTCATTATAATTGAACTTTTAAAAGTATTTCTGTAAGTAGAAAGTAAACAGATTGACTGTATTGGTATTTATTTTATGAAGAAAGGTGGGAGATTCCTTGGAATACTTAATACCGTGATTTGTAGAGGGAAATAAAAGGAATCAGTAGACTACGAATTAAGTAGGAATTGATGCACAAAAGAAACTTTTCGAAATAGTCGAATGAAAATATTGTTTATGTATTATTTAACGTAGCGTGAACAAATTTTGCTTTATTCTTAAAATGTTTAATTTACCACCTCCAACAAAGTCAATTTATCCACCGTTTCGTTTCTTTTAAAAAATAATTAACATAATAAGAAAGATATTTTCCATTTTTTGTGTGCTTGAAGTTGAATAGAATTGAGTCAACAAAAGAATTCGAACGGGAATATCCAGAGGCAAAAAACGAGAAAATTAGTGATAAGAGAGATGGAAGGCAGAATATACAAAAGATAAACTTCATAAATAAAAGCATTAATGAGAGCGGGATCTTTATTTAACATTGAATAGAAAAGCATACATTATTTTGCCTCGAAAGAAGTAGAGGAATGATAATTTATAAAATGTTGGGGATGAATAAAAGTGGCCTACATCTTCAGTGGTAAACATATTATAATTTTGTTTTAAATAAAACTTCCCCTTAGGACGACATTTTAATGGTAGTTTTAAAGTTTCAGTGTTATTAAAGTTGAATCGTAGTTACGAAGATTATCAAAGGGTACAGACGGTTTTATTATTTTTTGAAATTTAATGTGTATAAAGTAGGTCATCTATTTAAAATTAAATTAAGATTATATATAACTTATTATATAAACTTAAATAAATTAAACCAAAGGATTTAAAATACTTATAATAAGGTTACACTTACGACATATATCAATTATTATACGTTGAGTCCGCGAGTCTTTACCCGTGCGTCATTAATACCTGGCGAGATAAAACACATACTTTTTATCTAGCATCATTCTCTTCCACGCATGAAACTAATGACAAACCAGCAGCCGCCTGTTAAAGCAAAAACACATGTTAATTTTATGAACGATCTAGATTTAGTGCATTGAAAAGATTTAGGTCCAAAGAAAGACGATTGGGGATGTTTTCACATATTTTAAGTACAATTTCTGACGTTTTGGTTTGTTTACTTTTGTGGCTGTCAGTTTGTCGAATTTTTTGCCGTTATTTTGTCGAATTTTTGCACTTTGAAATTTTTTATAGTATACAAACAGTTGTTTTTACAACTAATTTTATATTGGACTTAGAAATTTTATAAGTTTATCTTATTTTACGATAAATTTTGACAACGTACAAATAACCTCATTGTTGAGACAGTTAAGGAATGCTTGTGTTTAATGTTCCGCCAAAGTGAATAAAATAACAAAAAGAAAATAGTTATCGATTTTTTTATAAATTGTTTATTTATTTATTAATCAATGATAATAAAATAATTTAGTAATCTACTTCAAATGTAGCTGTAACTATGCACCAAAATGTTAAAGCAAAACTTAAATTTGACATTGTATTTATTTGATAACGTCAAATTTTATACTATTACCCGTGATCGGAATAATAACCACTTTCTGTCACTTACTGTTACGTTTAGTAAATTTCCGACTTATTTCGTATGCTTTAAATGACGACGCACGGGTAAAGACTGGGGGGCTCAACATATAAGTACATGCTCCGATAGACGATAAAAAGGAAACAATCAAAGACGACTATGAACAACGGGAAAGAACGCTAGAGTGAATCCAAAAACCAAGACATGCCAAGAATCTGTGGAGAATTCAATATAAAAATGAGCAAAGAACGAAGAACCTTCTTCTTCTTCTTTTTGCGTAGACATAACTCTGTCTGTTTTTCAATGTGTCTCAGCAAGTTGGCATTCCATAGTTTTCGTGGTCTTCCCACTGATCGTCTTCCTATTGGGAAACCGTCTCTCGCTGTCCTGACTACCCCATTTCTTGTCATTCGGCTTGTGGTCATTCCATTCTACTCTTACGTTTTTGACTCAGTTATTAATGTTGTCCACCTTGCATCTCCGCCATATATCTGCACTTCTAGCTCTATCCAATAGTGTCTTACTATCGATTTTTCGAAGTATTTTCATCTCTGCTGTTTCTAGCATTCTTTTTGTCCTTTCTGTAGCAGGCCGTGTTTTTGCCGCGTATGTCATTATTGGTCTGATGACTGTTTTGTAAATTCTGCCTTTCACTTCTTTTCCGATATTCTTGTTTTTCCATATTTTTTCATTCTGGTAACCTGCGGCTCTGTTTGCTTTATTCACCTGATCTTCCATTTCTGTTTAGAGCTTTCCGTACCTAGCTAGTGTGATGCCTAGATATTTAAACTTCATGACTTATTCTATTACCTGACCCTCCAGCTCTAATTTACACCTTATTAGATTTGCTGTTATAACCATACATTTAGTCTTTTTTTGGGGAAAGGAACCAAGATCCTAAGACCGCCAATAGGACCGAAATATTATGAGTGTCAAACGTTGAAGTATAACATTATTACAACTTATTCTGCAAGTAGAGATGCATCAAGTCAAACTAGTTTGATTTTACTCAACAGACTTGGCTTGACTTGAAAATCAAACTTTTTGTATAAAAAAGTTTGACTTGACTTGATTTCGATATCTTTAGGTTCGACTTGAATTCAAACATCTTCACACAGTTTCAAAAGTTTGAATATTACGCAACGTGTTAATTTTTAATTTTAAATGAGACCGCCTACGCCTTTATTTGTTAACTGGCGGATCAACGGGGGTGGTGGGAGGGGTAGGGGAAATCCCCCCCCCTCCCAAGAAGGTACAACAAATTTCAATAAACATAGAAATGTATTGGCTGATATGATATTTAAACCGCAGACAGACAAATAAAACCCAATAAATGCGCCAGTTAGGATAATTATTAAGAAAGCTTAATGCATATTTATACATTAATTTTTTTAAAGTTTAAACCCAACATTTGTAGCCTGTATCCGAAAAAAATTTAAATTGTTGATATAAAACCATACAGACCTGGATCCCGCGTACTAAAAAAAAAGTTGATTAAAAGCAAGCTGAAAATTCGTTAAAAGCTTAACGGTGTCTAGTCAGAAAAACTTTGATGTATGGGAACACTGGAACAGAAGAAGTTTTAATTGTGGAAAAGGTTAAAAATTTGGAACGCCAGACTACGTAAACGTTCCATGTATTTTGTGGGACAGAACTTCCAATTGATTTGTTACCATTTCATTAAACTCTCATGCAAAAATCAGACTGGTGTTTATCACCAACTGGGCATTTTAATGAGTGAAACACGAAGAACATATCAAATGACAGGAATCATGTTGGTTAGTAATAGCAGCTGATTTTTGCATGACAGTTTAATGACAGGGTAACAAATAAATTGGATGTTCTGACCGACAAAATACATGGGACGTTTGCGTAATCTGACGTTCCTAATTTTTAAACTGTTCCACAATTAAAACTTCTCCTGTTCCAGTGTTCCCGTACATCAAAGTTTGTCCGACTAGACACCGTTAAGCTACATATTAACAAATTTTCAGCTTGCTATTAATCAACTTTTTTTGGTAGGCGGGATCCAGATCTAATAACCCTATGGTTAGTTTTGAATTTTAAAGAAATAGCAACGAATATACAGCATTACTAACTTTTGTATTGTGGTACATATTTTCGAGTGAACTAGCAGCTTGGTACCACATGTTTTTTCGAACTGGCCCTAAGAATAATAAAAGAAAGTCATAAAAATTCGAAATAATTTTATTTTGAGCTGTCCATTGAAAAGCCAAATAGTCTTATTTTATTGTAACCCTTAAGGGCATAGGCGTAACATGTCGCTTATCAAAATGTTCAATGTGTTTTAAATGTATTAATTTTTTTCAAATTCTGAGAAAACTAATAGGAATTAAAAAATTTAAACGCAGCGTGAAATATTACATTATTTCTGAGGGACCAACATCCCTGAAAACTTCTATAATGTTTATTTTAATAAGTTACATTGGTGAGCATAAAAAGGAAAATTTAGTGTTGTTATTAATTGCAAATATTTCATTCAAAACAAACTTTTTATTTATTCTAAGAGACTTTCGGCCCTCGGTAAAAACGCAATCTTTCATTCTGCGTTTAAATTTTTCAAAAATACTTATTAGTTTTCTCAGGATTCGAAAAAAATATATATCTACATTTAAAAGTTTTAAATTAAAACACATTGAAAATTTTGACTTTTATTTGGCACTCATTGTAATATTAATTTTCTTATCTTAATTGGCAACTAACGTGTCTATCTCGACAAAAAAGTATATCTACTAAATAAATTATTTTTCAAACTCTTTCAAACTAGTTTGACAAACAGTTTGAATTTTCAAACTTATACGATTGACCAGTTTGACTTGACTTGAAATATTTGTCAGAAGGATTGACTTGAGTTTGAAATTAAGTCAAACTCAAGTCAAGTTCAAACATTCAAGTCAAACTTATGCAACTCTATCTGCAAGACAAGATTGTATGAAATTGAAATGTGGGAAGACGAAGAATGAATCTCCTCTCATAAGAACTTGAGGGAACGCGAACGGTTTGAATGTCAAAAATATTTAGAACTTTTATTATTTTTGATTAGATTTAGAACAGTCAACTTGGTCCCCTCAGCCATGATAATTTCCAACCTTTGATATAAGGTGGAACTTAAAGAAGAAGAATGCCTCTTTTTGTTTTTGTTTTCCCAACATTTGTCTTCGTTTTTAGTATAGTATACGCGGCAAAAACACGACCTGATACAGAAATGACAAAAAGAATGCTAGAAACAGCAGAGATGAAAATACTTCGAAAAATCGATGGTACGACACTATGGAATAGAGCTAGAAGTGCAGATATGCGGCAAAGATGAAAGGTGGGCAACATTAATAACTGGGTGAAAAACAGAAGAGTAGAATGGAATGACCACATAATATTTGCTTGTATTCACTGTAATGTTTTTGCTACTATTCGCTTGCGATGAGTGCGCTAATAACCGGCAAAATAACATAAAAGACGGAAAACATAATACATTGTGAAATAAAAAGAGATGAAACTAGTAGAGTTGGGAAATTATCAATGGAAACCTATAAATTTACATTTTATTAATAGTTTCCTCCCTTTCCTACGTATCGGGGGAGTATGTCAACTAAAACTGTCACTGTCACAGTAGTAGTTGCCAAGATCCTATACTTCTAAAGATGGGTAACTATCAATATAATGTTTTATAGGTTTCTATTGATAATTTACCTCCTTTACTAGTTTTATCTCTTTTTATTTCACAACGTATTTTGTTTTCTGTCTTTTGCGTTATTTTGCCGGTTTTTGGTGGACTCATCACTGTATTTTATTAACGTTTGTTACCTTACACTTCGTATTAAAAACTGGACAGTCACGGGCTAAGAGTTGGCTCCTCAACTAACAAAAAGTTGTCCACAGTAACTACCTCTATCGTCCGCATTACCCCTAATTCCCATGCGTTAACTCTGACTCACAATAGCTGTTGTCTATTCTCTTACAGATGCAATTAAATCTATAATCATCTGGACGGGTTTCTAATTTCCGTGAATGCCAAACTTAGACTATTGCATTTCTGGATTAGTTTCAGCCCACCGCTGCTGGTTAGTATGTAGCTAGCTGTATATATCTAAGTTTCTCTCAATGAAACTTTACAACAAGTCTGTTCACCCCTTGTAGTCGAGTTATTCGAGAACTTAATTTGGAGATGAATGACTTGAGGGAGAAGGCTGTTATTGAATTCAACATATCAATAATTTTGGTGCATTTCGGATATTCGTGTCTAGTTAAAAGATAACTTCGGTTATCACTTGCAGACCATTCGAATTTGTTGGTAATCGACTATTCATCCTATTTAATTTACCCTATCCTTGTTCTCTTGCACGTTTCATAATGCATATTGATAGTATATTGTACAATCAGGTTGGAGTGGTCATTTCCCATGAGTATGAAAGTTTGTACTCAAACCCGCAGGCGAGTGCATCAATTGAGACGACCGGGAATCGGACATTCTTTTCGAAGACTACATTATAATTTTTCTATAACTGTAGAGAAGAATTTTTCTATATAACTTTTTGATACCCTTCGCCCACACTCAAGTGAGTATGGGTGACGAGGACTTGTAGGACCAAAATAGTTTACACTACTTTTTTCTTGAGTATGCGTTCAATATAATTAGTCCAGTCATCAGAACGAAAACGCCACTGAATCTCCAAAAACCGTACGAACAGCTCAATTCTGCTGAGAATGTCAATTTTTTGACCCTAAAAAAGATGCAAAAGAGTTTCCTACCCCGGGCTTTCCCCTAAAACAGGAAAGCGGAAAACACCGATTTAAAAAGAACCGGTACGTCGTAATATATATATGTATATTATGTTACCGGCCAAACCCGATTTCAGGCCAAACTAGTTTGTCCTAAAAGCGCGTTAGGATAAACTAGTATGGCCTAGGCCAAACTAGTTTGGTCCTAGGCCAAACTAGTTTATCCTGATATAATAAAGACTCACACTTCAGGATCAACTAGTACGGCCTAGTCTAAACCAATTTAGCCGAGTCGAAAGTAATTAAGCGAACATGTAAGGACTTTTACATGCAGGGAATTCCCAAATCACGTCTTAACAGGGATAGCAAAAAAATTATACATCGATATATTGTATCATAATATGATACATCGAATGAAGTTATTGATACATGCTATGAATCAATATATTGTTGTATAATTAAATAATATAAAAAATAATAAAGAAAGGAATGAGGTTTTCTCCAAAAATTAAAAGAAAAGATACACTTACGAATAAAATCAAGTACGAAATAATATTGTTTTCACCAATTTTGAGAAAATGTGAAAACTTTGAATTATCCACGTCCGTCTGTCCGTCCGTCCGTCCGTTTGTATGTCTGTCTGTGAACTCAACCCCTCCGTCATTATACCAGGTAGGATGACAAATAAGGTGTCAAATGAAAGCTTATAATCCAAGGATGGTACCATAGAGGTATATATTAACATAGAGTGAGCCTACCCTCCGCGCTACCCTACCTGACGACAAGATCTCATGGACTGGTTTGCGGTATCTAACCTGCGGACTGGTGTAAGATGACATTAAATGTGAGTATAGGCACGGAAGGGGAGGATAGGCACTGTCGCAGCTTTTCTATGTGTAAGAGTGAAACAGCACTAATCCAAATAAAAAAGATGGTGTCGTCACTTCGCTCTGATTGACACTCTGTCTATGATAATATATAAGTCTATGGATGGTACTAAAGGTGAGACATTTGACCTAGGCTGTGTGTCCGTCCGACCGCGAATATAACTCAATATTATTGTTTGTTTGTTACGAATAATAATTATGATTTTAATAAAAATTATTATTTTTTCAGGGGCCGGCGCAGTTAAGCGGTAGTGTGCTTGGCTCGCGTGCTGGTGGTCCGGAGTTCAAATCCTACCGCCGGCAAGAACAACTAGACATTTTTAAAATGTTTATAGGCCCCAAGTCGACTCAGCCTGAATAAAATGAGTACCTTGGGTAAAACCAGGGGTAATAATAGGCGGATGAAGCGTAACACTGGCCCTGTTACCTTCCTTGTATACCGTAGACTCTAGATAGACCCTGCTATACTCCCAAAGCCACAGTGGTATAAAACGGGAGACTATTATTATATTATTTTTCCAAGAACAAAGTATTTTATTCAATTTAATATTTATATTAAGCCGTACTAGTTCGCTAAATTACTTTCTTCTTCTTGGCTTTTTCCTACTATGAGTTTGCCGTTGTCGTCTTCCATAGCACTCTATTCTCCCAGTCGCCATCTCTGAGGTCTCTCTATCCATAATAGCATTTTCTATGTGAGCTTTCCATCTCACAGCAGTGACATGGAAACACGACAGAACAATTAACAACATTAACTAACAAAACTTTGTTACTAGAACTCTGTTGTGGTATGTAATTTAAAGCGTTCTTTGGAAATATATCTTCATTCAGTCGTTTCACTTGACCATACCACACTAGTTGTTTAATTTGAATTCTATCTACACTGGAATATACAGTATTTGTCTTGCTTCTAATATCTTCATTCTCTTCTTAGATAATAGTAATAAGACCAGATACAAGCAAAACACAAAGGCATCTGGAGACCAATGAAATGAAGATCTTAAGAAGGATTGCTGGAAAAGGATTGCTTACAGGACAGGGTAAGAAGTGAGAAAATCAGACGCATATGTGGGGTAGATAATACAGATACCTGGGTCAAGAACAGAAAAGAAGAGTGGAATCAACACATAAGCAGGATGCCTGAATCAAGGATAGCAAGAATAGCTAGTGACAAGTCACCGTTATGCAGAAGAAGTGTAGGACGTCCAAGCAAAAGGTGGAATGACAATTTAGGGACAGAATGAAAGGCACCGTTGAAGAGAAACAGGCAATACTACCCACATAAAATAAAAAGAAGAAGAAGATATAACAAAACAAAAAAAATACCGAAACAATGGGGAACGAGCGAACTAATTTCACTCTTCAAGAAAGGAGATAAAAACAGCCAGAAAACTACTGAGGTATATCGATGGGTTTTTGACAAAACATCGTAACCGACAAAACGCAAATTTTACAGGAGGCGACTTTTTCTTCTACCGACTTTTCGGTTAATATAATTAAAATTTTGAAACTGTGATAAATTAGTACATAAAAAAAGATAATAATTAAAGAAAAAAAAACTGTAATATAACATTCTTTAATTAAATTATGTAGCATACGATACTTTGTGAGACCTTGTCTGTGTAAATTTTAGTTGAAGCTTGTCGCTTAAGATAAACATCGATAGTTTTAAGGTATCAATTTATACTCATAAATAACGTAAGTATCTTAACAGTAAAAATATTATTCATGACAAAAATCGACAAAGAAAAATAAAATTTAATACATATATTAATCTGTGACACTCTGATCTTCTTCATCAGTTTCTGCCAATGTGTCAGGAATTTCACTTTTGTAACTTAACTGTTCATATTCTTGCACAAACTCCTGTGGTATGACATGTTTCAGACATAGGTTTATGTGTTTGTTAAAGCTTAAGATGTAATCCTTAAACTGCACTAAATTATTTTGCTTTAGACATGAAATAAACAACTTCTTTTTGAGAAAATTAAGAAAGATAAAACAAATGTAATACAATAACCGAAAAATATCAGTTAAAAAATGTTTATACAAAGTCATTAAAACTTTTTTCTGTACCTACAACTTACCTAAATAATAACAAGCTTAAAAATGTATAAATGTAATTGTTTTTGAGCTCTTGCGCAGTATGTCTGCATAACTTGGAACCTATTGATTACTTTTTATTATTAGTTTAAAAAAACTACTGATCAGATATTAAATTTCATTAATTTCATACGAGGTATGTCAAAAAATATGAATCGTGTTCAAGAGTAAAGTAGCTTTATATTTCACAATATCGAAAATTGTTAATAAAAAAAGTTGTTTGGAATTAAAAACTATGTTTCAATGTTCGTTCTATATTGACTCCCCTACATTTGTTTCAGGTTTCAGTGAACTTACTACGTTGATATATTTACTACTTAGTTGATATATATTTCTGTTGCAAATATAATATTTATGATATTTGCACAAGAACAACTAAAAACCATAGGTTACGTCATTACCAAATTAGTAAATTAGACTTCAAATTCTATGAAAAAGCTAATAAACCATAAAAACAAGTATTAAAAACTTACCGCATCTATTGAATAAAAGGATTTATAAAAACTACCACTAGTTTCGTTTTAAATTGTTGGAGCGAAATAAAATTTCCACTGAATTCTGACACATTTAAGATAAAACTGAGTAATCCTAACGGTCATTTTGGTCATTGAATTTTATCGTATGCGGCAAAATATGCAAACGTAAACGACAAGATTTATGGCGTTTACCATCAACTGTCGGTACTACCTTGGCGTTTACGATACCATAGGCACAAAATGAGTTTGAAATGCGGTGGTTACGATAAACATTAAATTCAATTTTAGACACTTCGGATGTTATTAGGAAAAAAATAATTTTGAATTAGCTGTATACTATCGTAAGGAACTATTTAAGATAAAAATCCCATTTTCGGAAAATTGATGCTTACAATGTTTTGTCAAAAACCCGTCGATATAATATTATCCTTTCACACTTTAAATAATTTCTGTTGCGTCAATTAAATTTTTTTGTTTTTCGTTCGTGTCTATTACCTTACCTTGTAGTTCAGTACATAATCTCCTCAGGTGCGTTAAAAACTTTATTTATATCTATAAATACTCCAAACTTTTTTATGACGATATTCCAAACGATGCTCTAAAAAAGCTGTTTTTATATAGAAACGCCGACTCTTCTCTATTGTATTGATTTTAAAAATCTCGTTCAGTTGGTTAACTTTGCGACGAATGTTCAGGTTCAGGATCCCGAAACGACGAAAACGAGGACCAGATGGGAACGATGCCAGCGCCAGGCTTACTAGATTAGATACGTTGGGGCCCGATTAAATCTTCGTATTGTGTTAGTGAAATGGGTTAATTTTACGCCCATGTACCTCTAGGGATGAATGGAATTACAATGAAGGGTCGAAGCTTATACCTCCATCCGTCTTATCGATGAGATTTTGAGTCCGCGTCACGGCGATGCTCAACTTTTTTGGAGTCGTTCAATTAAGGATAAATTGTTTCAAATTATTGAGTAGGGATAATGCGGGGTTCATTATGTCCCCAAATGAATTGACTGTACGCTGCTCTTCTGTTTTTGTTTGGTTTTATTTGCGGTTTGATACCGGAATCGCTGGAGCGGAGATAAACTTTTTAAAATAAAAGTTAATTGTTTGGGAACCACAAGATTTAATCTTTACAATTTTGTTCTCTATAGATAAACTGTGATCTCTATTTTTAATATAAGTTACGTGTTCAATTATTCGTAACATTTAGGTAATGGTTTTGACATTTCTTTCGAAGGAAGGGCATTTTGACATTTAAAAAAGTTAATATACTTATATGGAATCACCATGTATTTCAACGCAATATTTATTTCTTTTGAAAAAAACTTGTTATCGTTGCGAAGAATAAAGGTATTTATTGAAAATAAACAAATCGATAAGACAATTAGATAGTACAGCTCGGTACCGTATAGGTTATTTGCTTGAGTTGCAAATTGAACGAAAATAAATAAACTAACTTTTGCGTCCAAAAACGAAAATATGCCTTATGTGGGGTTATAGAACTTACAACGGGGAAAGATATTGGTCTTGTGGAAAAAGTAATACATAGCTGTTGAGCTATGCGTAACACAGGCCGTTCTGTCCAAAACCTATGCAGGTAACAGGAACTAGGGAAGCTTAAAAATAAAGCAAGGGAAAGTCGCCAAAAAGTAACAACGGCTCGCCACGATCGTTTACTTGTCCAATCAGCTGGAAAACACCCAACCATTTCTCACCTGCAGCTCAAAAAGCAGTTTTTGGAAGCTACAGGTGTAACTTTTTCAGTTGAAACGATAAGAAGAAGAGTTCGTGCCAAGAAGTACACAGCAGGAGACAGTTACGAGTTCCCGAGTTATCCAGGCAGCACAAGACTGGTCGCCTAAATTGGTGTCTTCACCACCAAAATCGGAACATTAGGAATTGATAAAATGTCCTATTTTCAGAAAAAGTCAGGATTGGTGTAAAATCAGATGACCCACGAAATCGTGTACTTAGAGATCGAAAAAGACAAGCAAGAACGAAAACTGTCAGATCTGTTCACAAATATACAAGGGGAAGTATAATGTTCTGGAGAGGAATTGCGATCCGCAAAAAACTCCTTTAATTATCATCCAATCAACTTTAACTGCTCACAGGTATGTTGATTACCTGTAGTTAGGCTCTGGCGAGATGCAACAGGAGAAAATTTAATTTTCGTGCATGATAATGGACCTCCACATACCATTAGAGTGACTAGAGACATCATTGAAGCAGAAGGCATTCCTTGTTTAGAGTGGACTGCTTGCTCACCCGAGCTTAACCCTATAGAGTGTTTGTGGGATATGCTTAAAAGAAAAATCAGAGCTCGCCGCGATAATCCACAAAATACTGCATGGCTAGTATAAGTTGCTTTTGAAGAATGGAGCAACCTATCATAACAAAATGTTGAAATTTGATTCTGAAGAAACTGAAGCTGGCATAGGACTAGAGGTGTCAACACTGACTACCAAAAAAAAACATTAAAAAAACATAAATAAAACAATTTAAACATTAGTTTTACATTGTAATTTTTTATTCTATGGACTTTAAAACAACTAGTTTTAATTTGTTTGTTATATACTTTAATTGTTTTATTTAATTGTTACGTATTTGTTGTTAGTTTGTATTAAAATAAATTATGTTTGACTTCGTGTGTTCGTTTTTTTAAATTCGCACGAAATAATAAGAAATATCAGATGATTCCGTATAAGTTTTTGTGTGTGTGTATGTATAGGTATATAAGATTGAGATAAAGTATCGAACAAACTTGAAGTCTATGTATACAGTTCTATGCAGAATATAAAAGATTTTATTGGATCGTTGGTTCTTAAGTTTTTAGAATACCGTCTTCTTCTTCTTTAACCCGGCACCTGCCACGTGGCTTTGCAAGGCGCCAACTGCCACGTGGGGTGCTCACAACACCCCTTAAAAAATTTCTGTGATCGACTTGTTTAAAAAACAAAATAATGTGTTGAGTAACAGAAGAATATAAATAAACATGTTTTATTAACTTATTAGCCACTAATATGTTATAAAAGTTAAAAAATAAAATGAAAAAGGTGTTATAAGCAAATTAGCAAGTACCAAGCCATAATAAATGAAGTCTAGTAAAATATCTAAAAAAATTAAGATTTAGTGAGTATAGAGTCTATATTAATAATTTAAATCAGTTATTTCAATAAAAAATGTAAATTTGACCTCTTTATCACAAATACAAAAAAAAATTTAAACTTAAAGTGCCAGATGATGACACCCCAATTCGACTTTAGAGCTATAAGTGCAGAATGACACTAAATAACCACATCAAACACTAACACATATATGCTATATAATATTATAGAAAGCTACTATGACGCACAGCTCAATTACCAAACTTGAAATACCAAATATTTGATAAAAATGTGTTATGGGGTGCTGGTAGCACCCCACGTGGCAGATGCCGGGTTAAGTGCCATCATGAAGCTTGAATATCATTACTGCTAACTTCACCTTTAATACTGCTACTCTAAATAGCTTTACAGAGTTACAATAGTACCATTGTCTTAAATTATTTAGCCAGGATATGCGTTGTCGGCCTATGCTTTTTTTTGTCTAGTATCTTTCCCAGTATAATAATCTGCAGCAACGCATATCTCTCACATATCATGTTAATTGTTAATTGTATTTAATACCCCTTTTCCTCGTTCAATCTTTATAAAACGTCGTTGTTGATAACTGTATAAAAAAAACCTTAAAAAAATTATTCTGTAAGCCCCCATTTCAAACACTTCTATTCTGTTACCTACTTATATCCTTTTTTAGCGTCCACTTCTTCTTTCAATACAGAAAATACAGAAAATACATAACACCTCAGTATTCATACTTGGGATTGCAGATTGAGATCATTGCTGCAAAGTACTTTTCTCGTATGATTGAATGTTGAATGGGATTTTCCTATACGTGATTTGATCTCCTGTGTAGATTATTAAATTATGAGGTATTCCAGTACTAAAATTTACTCTTGCTTTAAGTAGATAAACGACACCGCTTTTTTTTGAAAAATTTTTTCAATTGATTTTCAAATTCAAAAAACGAAAATTTTAAAATCGATTTTTCTAGAAAACTGTGCGTCCTACCGAAGAGTACCTTTTAGTACTAGAACACCTCACATTTTAATAATACAGTATCAAGAATGCTTAAAAGTTAAAGGCAAAAAAGTTATGCTATAAAATAATCGTTGCCCTACCCAAAACGGACGCCTATGACCGGTAGGTACTAGAAATTCTCAATGGATAAAATCGATTTATCTCTAGAAGATAAATATGCGTACCAATTTTTCTTTTTCTAAATAGAAGCGCTCTGGAGGTATTTCAGAAAAACTAATTACAAGACGCCATCTTCAAAGTGCTCTAGCTCCCTTAGGAAGCATTTTCGGACTGGATGAACTGGGTTAAAATGACTTAAAATTATCTGAGGAATCTTCTATTTTCGTTTTTCGGTAGAGTTTCTGGACACCCTGTATATAATAATATGGTGTTTTACAAATTTTTTATAATAAGTATCTATTTGATCTTCTACTATTAATTTAATTTTTGCTGGTGTCTAGTCAGGACCTGTAGCTTTATAATCGTTTGCCAATTTTACTATTATGCATGACTCCTATTTTGTTATACCGGGCTTAGTTTTTATACTGTTACATCTATAACATCTATACATTTTTCCTGTTTGCCTCTCGTTTTTAAATGTATGTATTGTTTCCATCTTTCCATCTTTCTATGTTCTTGTTGTTGTCAAGGATAATTTTATTTTTGTCATCTGATAGGATACTACTGTGGTATGTTTTTCGGATATCTGCCAATTCTTTTATTTTTCTATGTAGATTGAAGTCATCATACTTTCCCGATAGAACTGCTATTTACTCATACTTATTTGAGTACCATTTTTCTTAGCCTCTTAGCCTTAATATCTGTTATTTTCTTTCTATAATGCACCCTCTATGCCTTTATACCTTTCGATGTTTACATCCTCGTACAATCTTCTCTTTTCCATCTATTGCAGTATCTCATGATTCATCCATGATTTTGTTCTGTTACTATTTTTCTTTCCTTTTAGAATCACCTTCGTTGTATTCGGCATTGTTTTTAAATGTTTCCCAATTTCTGCTTGAATCTTCTTTTGAAGCGATAAAATTTATCTTTAGTTCCTCAGTAATATTTTAAACAGCTGATCTCCTACATGTGAATCTTTCAAAAATTAATATTATACTGTTATGCTCTACTTTATCCCTTTTATTAGATTGATTAGCAAATTCTTAATTTAATTAATTATTCAATGACTTTAATTTCTGCCTATGTAAAAATAAAACCAAATCCAAATTAAATTTTCACTAGTAATACCACTAGAGGTCAAATTATTTCCGGAAATTTTTTTGAGATCATGAATATTTTGAAAATTTCCCGAGTCGCAGACGAGGGAAATTTTCTAAAAATATTCATGATCAAAAAAAAAATTTCCGGATATTAATTTGACTTCGCGTGGTATTCGGTAAGAAAATTCCACACCAAATTTGCATTTGAAAATCCAAAGCTGCATGAACAGATTAATAGCGCGCCATAGCTTTGTCAGCAATTATTTAGGCTTTCAAATTCGTAATTTCTACTCATTGTAGTTGCATGGGAATACCATTTCAAGATAGAAAATAGTATATTCTTCAATTTTACATAAGTTTTTAGTAACTACAAGTGATAGAAAATTATTTTTTGGCGTTTTTCTTAACGTGCGTTATGCGCGTTTTAATGGTATGGAATTCATAACCAGCGTCAGCAAGCATCAATCATAGGAGGCTGTGATCATTATATTTTGATACTTCAAAACATCAAAAAAAAACTCGCGTTTTGTTACAATAAATAATATTGCACAGTCAGTAAAACCAATAAAATTCTTTGTTTAAAAAATGAATCGATTTGAAAATCATACAATATGCAAAATATGCGTGAAATTATCTGATGTAAAGATCAATCACCGTACCATGGCTTATTTATTTGAATTAATAGAGGATTGTGGCTTCAACTTGAAGAAAGAAAATCTGTTCCAAATTGTCCACGAATATTTGCGTCTAAACTACGCAAAATTGAAAGTACTGAATGGGAAAAAGGTAAATAAATTAGTGTCTAAATATTAGACATAGAAACTTAATTGAAAACATTCAAAGTCCTGTATTTTCGCCATTAAGAAGAGAGGAGGTGTCCGAAGAATATAGAAAACATCTTAGCTTTGTAACTAAAATGAATCAAAACTAAATTATGTAAACAAATAAAAACCAGTCTGTCAAAAATGTTCTGTTATTGTAAACGTCAAAAAATTTCCACTATAATTCGCTGTTGGGTACCCCACGAGCAAAAAATTTCCGATAAATTACCTCCGTTGCCATGGTGATCTGTCAAAATAACGTATTTTGATTGGTTCAAAATTACAGGTGTGGAATTTTCTAATAAACTTTATTCTCAGGGCTAATTTTGTATTCGATGCAATACCTTTGATTTGTGGCTTCTAGTATCTCTAGTTGCTTACTCCTTCGAGGATAAAACAGGGAAATTAAACACATTCAAGATCATATAAATGTAATCTATTATTTATTTATCCAATATGCTGTGTAAATAAGATTTAAAAAAACACTAAAATCGAAATTTGTTGCAACAATTTCTTACTTAATAAATCAAGCTTTAAGTCTGATGTCTCCTTGTTTTAACAAAAAAAAATTATTTAAATAAATTATTGTTTATTCATACTAAATTTAATAAAATTTACTTTTCTCCTTTTGAATTGATTACTTAAAGTTGGAATGACTAACTGAGTTATAGAACTGTTCAATACAAAAAAAAATGACCATATATGGTGTGGATATAAACAAGCTCTCTCCGTTTCGACAAATGATTTGACTAACCTTTTTGTTTCTTCACTTCTTCTTTTCCCAGATTGCGTTGTCCTTGATTCTCCCACAAGTACTCTTTTGATGTTGCGAAAAGGTCCCTCTCGTCCAAACTGCTTCAAAAACAAACAAAACCAGGACTCGCTCGAATTCTCCACTCAGTTTTCTCCTTGCTCGATATCTTTTGCAAATAGATACCAATCAGCTACTCGTTCTAGAGAGAACCAAGGAATCTTCCTCGGACACAGGAAAATTTTACTTCTCAATCGGTCAACAATTTCGTTTCAACTTGATTTTGCTCGCAAAGGCCGATTTCACCACTTTACACTGACTTCTCACTTTTTAAAAACTGGACTGCTCTCTACCGATATTTATCACACAATGTCTATCTTTTCTCTCTGAAATTCCGACTCCACATTCTCATCCCTTCCATCGATCTTTCTCTACCAATCAAAAACAACCTCTCTACCAAAACATCCATACCTTCCATTCCTAAGAAAACCAACTTAATTTGTATCCAACTTTCCATTTTGTTAAAATTCTAAGAAACATCAAATTACTATCGTTTTTTCAAAAAACTAAACACAAGGCCTTACATTCTAAACTCAATAAAATTTGTTTGTCGTTTAAACCTTCTACGAATTATTTACAAAAATCCTACTGATGTTCACAAAACGAAATAACATGCACTTTCCAATATTTTCGAACCATTGTTTGTAAATCCTTTCAAAAAACCCATTAACGAAAACCACATTAACGATTTCACCTCCCCCGAAAAAGCACTGTTTATTAATTAAATTAGACTATACAATTTTTGGTCATATACAGGGTGAAGAAAATCAATGATCTCGTGGTCCGATATAAATTTATTTTCTGAATTTTTCCAAAAAAAAAAAACAATTCTACAACAATACATATTTGATTCTTGTAGGTACGTGCAGTTGGATTTCTGTTAAAATATCTAGAGTACCTAGTATTAAAATCGTTTTTTGACTGCACAAAATATAAAAATTGTTTAAAATATTCTAAATAAACTTAATAAAATGTTACATGCGTTATTAAAAAAGCTGTGTTTAATTAGGGCCATAAGCGGGTAGTAAATATTAATTCCAAAAACAAATCCCATTCGTATAGTAAACCCACCCTTAGAAAGCAGCAAACACAAAAGAACGCTCCACAGTTCAGTAAATACAGTTAATTATAATAAAATTTTGTATGTTTTTGTATTGATAGCGTCGAGGAGAATAAGGGCATAAAACATTCCGTTGGAAATCGTAATGGTTGGATGGAGTTTGCGGTTCGTTTCCTCTCCCCAGCCCGGCCGTATCCCGCAGGATCTCCTGAACTCCACGATTTATGCAGTGGACTCCGACATGGCAGAATTTATAGCATTTAATAAGTGACATATAAGACCCGATCAAAATGAATCTCTGTTGGTTTTCCAAAAGTAGATTTATACCGAGAGCATATCGCTTGAGGTTGAAACTTTCGGTTTTTGCCCTCCTCCTTCTCAACGGGATACGGAAATTCAAGTTCCAAAGTGGAATAAAAAACTATGATTACTTTCACAGTTGTTAGAGATGTTAAATCAAATGCTTTTTCCTAAAAAGAACTTTACTGTTTCATGTTTCTTAACATGAAATTAAACGTGTCATACCCCCAGATTGCTTTTTAATTAAAAAAATAAGGGAAAGAGAGAAAAATATAAGATTTTAAAATTATTTTTTATATTGTTATCAAGATTGACCAAAAAAGTAAAAGAGATAGGGTAGCATTTGAATTTTCCTAAAGCTCAAAATTTTTGATTGGCGCTGTACAAAACCACATTATCTTTTGAGTAATACATTATGAACACTATAATTACAAACAAACAAAATATATAGAGTACAAGACAAATACATAATAAGTTGCCAACAATTTTTCTATAAATCATGTCAATACAAAAATTAAAATTCACCCCAGACATTGAACATTTTCTAAATAATTAGAGCTAAGCATTCTGTAAATTTACGTACTGAATAAAAGGCATGGCTTATTAAGAATTGCTTTAAGTTTTTTTGGAAAGTTCTTAGTGTATTAAAAATTTTAAAACTAGATGGTAGTGTATTAAAAAGTAGGGAGCCTTCATATTCAGGAGGTTTTCTCAAATTAGTATGAATATGACGGGGAAGATATATTATTCCGGCATTTCTTGTGTTATATGCGTGTAAGTCATTTGCTGTTTTAAGATCATTTAACTTAGTGAACGTGCGTGATAACAACCTATAGATATATAATGAAGTAAGCGTAAGAATGTTATTATTTTTAAAACATTGTCGACAACTGTCTCTAAAGCGTAAACCAAATACTGTTCGAATTATTCGTTTTTGTAGGACAAATATTCTCAAACTTTCCGATGCCTGTCCCCAAACAATAATGTTTTGACTGAGTATGGAGTACACTTGGGAATAGTATAGTGTTACCAACGCATTTACAGTAACTTCGTCCTTTAACGACAATATCGCGAAATATGCTCGATTAAATTTTAAACAGGTATTGTTTACGTGTTCACGAAAATTTAAAGTATTGTCCACAATCGTGCCAAGAAACTTAGTACTATCAACTAATTTAATAATCACGTTGTCTGTAATTTCGAACGCAGAATTACTTATATTTCTTTCACCATAAAAAAACTGAATACATACTGTCTTATCTATATTTATTACCAAACTATTTCGGTAGCAACAGTTCAACAGTTCTTAAATGAAAAGATTACATTATTGACCTTAGAATGTGCTTGAAGGATTGAAGGATAGAACTTGAAGGATTCTGCTGAGACAAGTATGGTGGTATCATCTCCATACATGAATATGTGTTTTTCTGAGATATATTCAGGCATATCATTTATGTAAAGTAAAAAGAGTAGTGGACCTAATATTCCACCCTGGGGTATTCCTAAATTACTATAGTAGATTTCCGATGAAATATTATTAATAGACACAAAAAGTGGTCTATTCGTTGTATACGAATATATCCATGAGTTGACCGGTTCGCGAATGCCTATAGCTATAAATTTTTCTTTTAGACATACTGGATCAAGACAGTCGAAGGCCCTCGAGAGATTAAAGAATATTCCAAAAGTGTACAAATTTTGATCTATTTTTTTCATGAATAACTTGAATTAAATCTACTGTAGCTGTTTCACATGATCGTCCTTGTCGAAATTCGTGTTGTTTACTACTAAGGATTCTTGTTTTACTTAGAAATGACGTACTTATATTATACACTACTTTTTCATAAGTTTTTGCGATAACGCCTTTGTAATTTGATAATAAGTTTCTTGAATCTTTCTTAGTGTTAGACCGTGTGTTATATGTATTTATTAGTTTCAAATTTTGAAAATTTCTTGTCAATGTTGCACTTTGCTGGGATACAGAGCCGGCCCGAGGGCCGTGCGAGCCGTGCGCCCGCACAGGGCGCCAAGGGTTTGGGGCGAATTTACTTCCACCCCAAAAAAAATTAAAATGCTATAAATTATTAAATTATGTCAATTTTTTAAGCCAATTATTCATTCATTTATAATGAATTAGTAATATTTCAGAAAGCCTTCGTAAGTTTTAATTTTTTATAGACAAATAATTTCTATGTTCAGAATCATCCAGGCGGTCTACAATTTCTTTGCAAGATTACCACATCGTTGAAATGTTCTGAAACAACACGTAACAAACTTGACCCTGAAACCTTTGAGTGAGACTAGGTGGGAGAGTCGAATTAATGCGGTTGTGCCACTGATATATCAGTTTGGGGAAATCTGTGACGCGCTTTTTGAATATAGTCAAGACCAAAAAAGGCTAGACGGATATGCAAGAAATACAAGCTACAAGTTTGGCCAAAAAGTTGAAAGATTTGCGATTCATCTGCTGCTTAGTAACGTGGCATATGATTTTGTTTAAGATAAACCTCATACGCAAGAAACTTCAAGGGGTTAACATGGACATAGCAAACTCTCTTGCTTTGATTTCTTCAACGAAGCAATTTTTTCAAGAAACAAGGAGTTGTGCAAGACTCAACAGAATATTAGTCGATTGCAGGGAAGTGGCCGAAATGATTGAAGTTGACCCAGCATTCCCTAAAGAAAGTGACCTGCGGCTGAGAAAAAAGAAGGAAATGATTTCTTATGAATCAAGTGATGAAACAGTTCTTGATCCTGAGATCGTGTTCAAAACTAAATTCTTGACAGACAGATTTGAGCAGCTTCAAAACTATCACCCACTGTTTGGGTTTCTACATTCAAAGACCACAAGTGATGACAAAACCTTATTAACATGCTGCAAGGACCTACACATTGCTCTCACTAATGGCCAGCACAGTGACATTGATAGTCTTCAACTATATTCTGAATTGAAACTTGTCAAAAACATGATTCAGAATATCGAAAAAGAAGACAAAGGCAAAATCAAAGGCCCAATTGGCATGTTGAGCTACTTAGCACACAACGGATTTGTGGAGAACTTTCCTAACCTGTGTGTAGCACTGCGAATCCTTCTTACTTTCCCAGTGTCTGTCGCGAGTGGAGAAAGGAGTTTCTTCAAGTGGAAAATAGTAAAAAATTATCTGAGGTCTTCCATGTCGCAAGAGAGATTGGTGTGACTAGCTTTGATTTCAATTGAGTTTGCAGTGCTCGATGCAATATTGATGTTAATGCAATTGTAAATGAGTTTTCCCAGAGAAAATCTAGAAAAGTTAACTTTGTTCAACTTAGCCTATAACATAAAAACACATGTCATGTCTCATTGCCTTACAAGGCCTACCACTTTATGTCCAAAGCTCAACATTGTTATTTTCAAGTTTAATTCATTTTAAAGCTTAATTCTTATTAATTTAAAACTATTTTTTCATTGATAAATAACCATAGTCATTAAATTTGTATAATCATTTAAGAAACTGTATTCAGGACTTGTAAATAAAATCTAATTGTATAACTTGTCAACTTAAGTTCAAATAAAACATGATACTTACAACCTTACTTTTACAACCATGACTTTACTATAAAGTTGAACTTTTGAATTGCCCCCTCGGGAGGGGGGCGCCAAAATAGTAATTCGCACGGGTGAGATATTACCCACGGGCCGGCTCTGCTGGGATATCTTTCTAATTTCACGAAATGCCCCTGATGATGCTAAGTTAGCGAAAGTATACTTGGGTCAGATTTAATAAACTAGATGATCGAAACCTGCCTTTTATTCCTATAGATTCCATATATTAGAGCATTCAACCTACTTCTATTTTCCTCCGATCACTACGCACTCAACTGCACTTTCTTTTAAGCACCCATCAATAATGTTTATACGGCTATTTCACTGCTAATCAGTCTGACTAAAGGTATACATAATGAAATCCTCCTATTTTATTCCATTCTGAGCTCTTCGCCGAGATGGAACATGACGTTATGTTTATAAGAGTAGTGAAAAAACTCACAAACTGTGGTAAGTTTAATTATTACTTTTTAATTCATTTAAACATGATATCCCAGCCCTCTTCCCAACTGTATCCTGCAGGATCTCCTGAACTCCACGATTTATGCAGTGGACTTCGACATGGCAGAATTTATAGCATTTAATAAGTGACATATAAGACCCGATCGATCAAAATGAATCTGTTGGTTTTCCAAAAGTAGATGTATACCGAGAGCATATCGCTTGAGGTTGAAACTTTCGGTTTTTGCCCTCCTCCTTCTCAACGGGATTCGGAAATTCAAGTGCCAAAGTTGTGGAAAAAAAACTATGATTACTTTAACAGTTGTTAGAGACGTTAAATCAAATGCTTCTTCTTAAAAAGAACTAAGCCGAAACGTAACTTTAAATGTAAGGCATATTTATTTAATTTTAAAAATTCATTTAGTAAAAAAATAAGAGACAGAGAGAAAAATAGATATGTTGAATGGGCAACAAACAAAATAACAGGCACAGATTTGTTGGTTGTCTTTTACCAATTATTTCACCACCCTCAAGAATTTCCATAAACTTGTTAACCTTTACAACATCCTCTGTCTATTCCACCATATCCCGTTAGCATAACTTAAGCAAGATATCACAATATCACGTTAATGAATACTCAGGAAGTAGCTCCTTGTATTTTAGCCGAATCATTTACAGACTTGTAACCGTTAACCTGAAGATGCTCTTCATACTGTAGAGAGCGAAACCGGTCGTCGGAAGTTACAATAAATGATTGAGAGTACGTCTGTTTTTTACTTCATTTAAAAATAGATATGTATTTCAAAATAGATTATATACAGTATATTGTTATTAAAATTTTACATAAAAGTAAAAGAGATAGTGTAGCATTTATATTTTCCTGAATAAGGAATAATTCTGCTAATAACCACTTTCTTTCTAGTATATAAACAGTTCTATTGCCGATCCCTACGCATTATTTTCAAATTTCTCTTTATATTTGACTTTATGTGGATTGAATTATGTCAAAGTGCTTGAAATCCGCCTTGTAGTATAATGTTAGCTGCACTTTCTTTTAAGCCTCCATCAATAATGTTTATATTGCTCTTCTATTACTAACTAGTCTGGCTTAAGGTATATATAATGAAACACCCCCATTTTATTCCATTCTCAGCTCTCCGTCGATATAGAATATAACGTTAAATAATTTTTTAGTGGTGAAAAAACCCACAAATGGTGGTAAGTTTAATTATTAATTTTTAAATAATTTAAACATAATATCTCACCCCCCCCCCCCCCTATACCCAGCTGTATCGTGCAGGATCTCCTGAACTCCACGATTTATACAGTGATTCAGTTTTGTCTTAGAAGTATTAAGTTTTAGCCCATATCCATCGCATGTTTGGGATACCCTATTTACAAGTCGTTACAACTCTTTTTCCTTGAAAACAATTATTAGCATGCCATCTGCGTATCAGGGATTATTGAAATTAATTCCGTTGATTTTAATGCATGTATCTTCATCTAAGGCTTCTTTGAAAATAAATTAAAGTGGGAGTAGGCATTAAAAAGTAAAGACGATCAAATACATCCTTGCCTCACTCCACATCGTATTTACACTGCTTTCAGTGGCGGTCTTGGTCATCAATTCCCACCTGTTGCAAGACACCTACCAATTTCTCGTCGGTGACTCCGTCAACCGCTTTTTGGAGGTTACTAAAACACATATATGCCGGTTGTTCTATACAGGTTATCCTACATCTTTGAACCACAGCGTGATAGCTAAATGATGCTTCTCTGGTTCCAAGATTGTTTCCGAAATCAAACTGTGTTTTACTTAATTGTAGGTACTTCTACTTTATTGCAAATTCTCAATTGTAGTATTATTCAGAAAATTTCCTGTACATCAGACTAATGTGCGATGATCGCTACAGGATTTTTCAAATCTTTCTTCATCTTCTCACGATTTTCCAAATTTTATGAGTTACGAGGTAATAACCCAAGTAGCACAATGAAAACATTTTAGTTTTATTTTAGGTTTATAAAGGTTTTATTGTGGTAAATAAGAAGATAATGGTTTTAAAGTTACCTTGTAGATATACTGCCAGAACTTTAAAACTGTTAAGCATTTGTCACTAGTTTTAAAGTATCTAATAAGAGTATCAAATAAGACTAATTAATCTTAATAGATAATTTGTCTTATTGTAGTTTTAAAATGGTTTATTCTCAGTTCACTTTAAAACTAATCAGTTTTATGAAGAACTTCCGGACTGTTTGGTTTTATTAGATTCTAGTTTGTTACCTTTTAGTTTTATTGCAGTTTTAAAGATTCTCCTAATATGAATAATAAAACCTATTATTAAAACTACTTGATCTCAAGACTAGTCGCCAGTAAAACATATGCGTTAAAACTATTTTTAGTTTTCTTTAAAGTTGCTTTCTTAAAAGCAACTAGTAGGCTATATTAAAACCAAACGCTCCTAACTAAATCAATTCGGTTATCGTAAAGACTAAACTATGCTTCTTGTTAGAAACAATAAAACTATCACTCATCCTATCTTCTTTCATGTCCAAAATGGTCGGCCATTTGTTTTAGAGCGAAACAGTAGTACAGTGTGTTGTAAAAAGTGGAAGTACAGTTGGTATGGTAGAAATAAGTCGCAAGTACTTAAAATATAAACGAACTGGTCATTTTAAAAGAAAAATACAACACACACACCACTATGACGCCTCAATTTTAGGTTAGATTCACATTAAAACCGAATGTGGCATTATTGACAGCAGCATTAAAACTAAACAGTTTTAATTGCAAGGCAACCTTGCTTTTATGTAGGATATATGCTCTTGGAAAGGTATAAAATAAAATCAATTGATCTTAACAATTCTCTGTCGATAGACCAAATAGTTTTATTTGGATTTCGGTCATATTGCTTTCTGGAGATACTGAAAGCCATGAAATATTACAATATAAGGCTTACATAAAAATTATAAATAAGCGACTTAAAGACATAAATTCGATTTATTTTAACATTAAAACATTAAAATTGTAGATAAAATTATTTTTCTTTCAAATTAACATTTTTCGGATTTAAATTTTTTTATTATTTTTATTTTTTAATCACCAAAAGTCAGAAATTTTAGGGCGCGTGAGTTTTTAGACCTATTTTTGTTAACATTATCAATAAAGTTGGGTGCGCAAGTGTTAAATATATTTTATAAATATTTTTATTGAAAATATAGGTTGAAAAACTTAAACTTTCATTTAGCAGATGCCACTATGCACCTACTACCTTCACATCAGTTGCAATAGGGGGACTAATGGATGTCGAAAATTTTTACCTGGAGTAGAGATAGCGGCCTATGCGTTCTCTGAAGAGCCTCTAACAAGAGATGAAATCGTCGATAAGGGCCGCGCTCTCTAACCTAAGTAAAAATTAAGACAGTTTTGGCTTCGCATTGCAACTGAATAAAAATGGTATACATTTTTATTTTATATTAGTATTACCCCTATAGAGTAACTAGGTCCATTTTCCCTTGGAATTTTACCAAGCTGTAGACGGGGTTGTGAATTGCAACTTTTTAGAATTCCCTCTTGTCTTTAATGCAGCATCCATTTGGCTTGCAATTTTTAGAAGCATGGAGGTGTCACCAGGATAATGGTCTAATAAGTTTTTTAATTAAATGTCTTTTAAAAATATTTTATAAATATTTTCATTAGATTGAAAAACTTAGTCTATCATCCTTATTCATTTTAAAGGTTTTTGTTTTTTTTATATAGGTTAGCATTTTAATGTTTGTAATCAACACTATTCATATTATAATATAAAATTTCGGTTTCCAGATATTCTTAAATTTAAGAAACATATTTTTAAAATATTCATCAGCGTTTTCATCAGTTTTCAAAGTTTTGTATCTCTGCTCAAAAAAGTGGAGGTGACCCCTTTTCAAAATTACTAATTCAACTATTTTTTGTAGGTAAATCTTAGTAATACGTTTGTAGATATTTTGATTTCGTTTTTAGATATTTTAATCGCATTTTCCTGTGAAATTTACTGTATAAACATCATAGCAGCATTTTCCGACGATATGGTAATGCTCAGAATACAAATTAAAATAAAACGGACAGCCCACTTATACCGCCTTTGCAAAATAGTCTTGAAATATATAACCTTGTCAGGAGATAGTATTAAAATGTCATGTTTAGATTGTTATAAATGGAATATAGGTCCCGTCTCTCCAGGCGCAGATATGAGGTGTGACCTATTTTATAGTGAGAAACTCTCTAATGTAAATGGAGAACTTTTCCAGCAGAAGACTCAAACTTTATCAAAATAACTAAAATGTATGTACAAAGAGTAGTCGTATCTGTAAGAAACGGAATTTTCTGATCGTGACTGAAGGTTTTTCTGGTGAAGTTTCTTCCGTAACTAAACTAGGGCGTGGTGAAAATCAATAGGTATTCAAGAAGTGTAAAAAAGAGAAAATTAATGAGGTAGAAAATTGCACCAGGACGTTATGTTATTATAAGAATGTGAACTTTGATTTTTATACAAAAGTTGAGCTTTAGCAGCAGCCCTTTGGATTGATTTTTTAGAGTTACAAATATGAGAAAACTAATACTACACTCAATTAATCTCAGGCATAACTACAACAGTTCTCAAAAATTTACTTTGTTAGGAATTTGTCTTTGAATAATTGATGGATTGGACCCTTACTTGATAGAAGTTCATTTTATCTAACAATAAAACACTGAAAACTTTTGTTTTCTATACTTTTACAAAATGTATTACAAATTTATGTTACTACGGCTGTTTCGGCAGAGTGCATTTCTTAAGTTATTTATTTTACTATGTGATGCTGCATTTTAAAGTCTCTAACTGGATAGGTTGAGGAGTGGGAAGTTGTTGGCCTCAAATTGGTCATTCAGAATTATTTCTGTATTTTTCAATTTATTAATTTCCATATGTTCTAATAAAGATAGCTTAAGGCTTAAGGCTTGAATATGATAATAAAGAATCTTGAATATGAAGAATTTGAAACTGTTCTTTAAAACAATCATTATGATCTAAAAGGTGAAGTGAGTATGTACATAGAATCTGTTTTTCTATTATTGAAATCCCTTTTATGTTCTGCTATTCGTTTGTCAATTGTTCTGCCAGTTTGACCCATGTAAGTTTTTGGACAGTCATCACATGTCAGTTTGTAAACACCACTCTGTACTAGCTTTCTCTTCCGGCCCTTATAGTTCTTAAATGTATTTGCTTAAGTTGTTGCTAGTTCTGAAAGCTGGTGTTATTCCTTTCTTTTTTATGTATTTGGCTATATTTGTTGATATCTTCCCTGTATATTTGATAGAGCAGGAGGTACTGGGTTTTTTCTGTGGTTGTGGATAGACTAATTTTAGTGCTGTTATCTGGAGTTTTTCATTTCAAATTTTCTTAATTGTTTGTTCGTTGTAGCCACGGTTTACTGTTATTTGCTTAATGATATTGAATTCCATCTCAATGTTACTTTTTGACATGGTAATTTCTGTCAATCTATGTATTATGCTATGGTAGGCTGCTAATTTAAGATGTGTAGGATGGGATGATAAATTGTGTAAAGTTGTGAAAGTATGGGTAGGTTTATGAAATACAGAGAACTCATGTTTGTTTTTCAGTCTAGTAATTGTTACATCTAAAACGTTTATGGACTGGCTCTGTTCTGTTTCTATCGTAAACTCAATATTACTATGGAGCTAATAATTAGTGTATGATAAAAATACAAATTGAATACGGGATGTTTTGAAATCGTTGTCGATTTGATTGGTTAGGAGTTCGTCGGGAACTAAATTTGTCATAAATTTGGTCTTTTACTGAGGTTCATTTTTGGACCTATTGTTGACGATACGTTTTCTAAATCTTGTAGCATTTGTTGTGCTTCACCAAGATCTTCGGTGATCAGTACTATATTGTCGGCAAACCGCATATGGTTGAGCATTTACCCATCTATTTTTATTCCTCTATTTGCCCACTTTAGCATTTTAAAAGCGTATTCGATGACCGTTATAAATAATTTAGTTTAGCGAGTGTCGCCCTGTCTCACACCTCTCTTGATATGTATTTCTTTAGTGGTATCATGTAGTTTTACACCCATTGTGGCGTTTTGGTACAATGTTTGTACTAACTTTGTAAACTGGTTGTCTATTCTACTATTGTTCAGAGCGGTTATAATGCTGTGTCGAAGGCTTTGTGAAAGTCTACGAAGATAAGTACAGTGATCTGTTATAATCTATCGTATTTTCTTACAGTGTGGACTCGTACGGTGTGTAAAATGATTAGCAAATTTTTCCTATTCGGCTCTTAGTCTATATAAAATGCCTCATTTAAATGGTATAATCTAATATTTCCACCTATTTAGAAAACACTAGCAACAATAAAAACTACAAAACGAAAAACTTTACGTACGGAACAGTTCTTGCGAACATACCTCATTAATTAAAAAAGTTTTCCTTTCCACAATTTCCGACATTTTCAACAAGTGCCTCATTTCCAGATAAATAACCCGCACAAACTTTTCATTTGTTCTGACGACGACGTCGTCGCAGAAACGGATAAAATAATAAATAAATTATACTTAGTAAAAACTTGGAAGAAGTTCGGATGGAAACTGAAAACAGACTTAAGAAAAAATAATGATATCTTTAAGTGAGGAGCCCCAACATCTGGGGAGTGCGGGAGCAAATGAAGAAATATCGAGGACATAAACTCGCCCTTAACGACTTCCTTACATCCTCACCAGAAAGAAGTTGAAATATGGAATTATTGTTTGTTCTTTGTGATGTTATACTGTTGAGATGACCCCGAATGAGATTTCAGAGGGTGTAAAGTTTTTATGTTAGGATTTAATATCTTTAAAACCGTATATAGTGCAGTCACTGAAGGTGGATATGAGCTATTACCTCCGATTTCGTTGAACCTCCATCTATTTGCATGAAAATTGGTGAGTGGTTAGAGGATACCTCAAGGAACAAAGATGACATGGTGCCAACTTGCGCTTTTACCCTGGGGGTGGATGCCACCCCTCCTCGTGGGTGAAAATTATTTTATTAAAAATAACTCCACAATTCGATAGAGGGACAAATTATAAGCAAAATTTGTTTTATAAAGTTATTAAAATAAATCAAAACTTTTTGAGTTATATTAAAGATCAAAAATTTAAATTTTTCGTGAAAAAATGCATGTTTTTAACCGATTTTTTATAAATAACTAAAAAACTATAAGTTTTTACCAAAAAGTTATTATCATCAAAATTGAGGCTAATAAAAAATCAAATAACCTCCTTACTAGAAAAACCTTTCAATGTTAACTAAAAGTGAGTTATAGGTAATTGAATGTATATTTCTTCCGTCTAGTACCCAAATCTAGTATTCAAGCTTAAATACCGGGAAAATGATGCATTTTATAACATAAACTTATTAAACATTTGTCAAAGTTCATAGA
This sequence comes from Diabrotica virgifera virgifera, assembly GCF_917563875.1. NCBI lineage: Eukaryota > Metazoa > Arthropoda > Insecta > Coleoptera > Chrysomelidae > Diabrotica > Diabrotica virgifera. Next base: position 17,478,754 of record NC_065449.1, read on the forward strand.
AATATCTATCAAATAAGTCCTCGAACAAGTTGATAGCATTAAAATTTATGCACCAAAAATGTTTCAAAATGTATGTTTTAAAAATTTTTCAAAATATGTTATTGGTTTTTTGTAAATAACTACGTTAATTTTTAAGATATCACATTCACCTAAAAACTAGTTAAAAGTTGATTTCAAGAGCTATTAAAAAACGTCGAAATTAGTCTTTTAAACCTCTTAGTTTTTAAAACATAAAAGGTTAAATGGCCCCGGTTACATGATTCTCGCAGGAAAATTGAAATTTTAAACGGGTAGTAATTTTTTACTCTAAGGAAATAGAAAAATCAGTGAAGTATTTGGAACATAAAACAATAAAATTTAGTAATATATCATTTTTTACGTATATAAAGTATTTTTGGAGTTATTATCAAAAGAAAATGAAAAGTAAGATAATTTTAAAAATTCTAATTTTTTTAAATTATATCTTTTTTTCAAAAATATGCATTCTAAACCGGTCAAAATTGTTGAAATCATTGACTATGTTAACCTAAAGAAATTCTTGTGAGGATTACTACAAATTTTAATTTTTGTGGAAATGGCGTATGTTTTATTTGTGACTTTTTCCTAAAAAAATCGAAAGGGTTCTCTTATTTTCATCATAACTTGCTTAATTTTGATTCTATTAACTTTTACTTGAGCTCATTTGATAGGTATTCCGAAGTACGTTGACAAGTGCTTAACAAGTGTATTCTATAAAATGCATCATTTTCCCGTTATGTAAGCTTGAATACTTAGATTTGAGTACTCGTCGAAAAAAATATACATTCAATTACCCATAACTCACTTTAAATTAACATTATTAAGTTAGTCCTTTAAGTGGGGAGTGTATTACATTTTTTATTATCTTTAATTTTGGTAATAATAGCTTTTTTACAAAAGCTTTTAGTTTTTGAGTAATACGTGAAAAACAGCTTTAAAACATGCATTTTTTAAGAGAAAATAAAATCTTTGATATTTAATAACTCAAAAAGTATTGATTTGTTAATAACTTTATATAACAAATTTTGCTTAGAAGTTGCCCCTCTATCGATTTCTGGTATTATTTTTAATAAAAAAATTTCACTCCCGAGAAGGGGTGGCATCCACCCCAAGGTTGGCATCATGTCACCTTTGTCCCTTGAAGTATCTTCTAACTACTTCCCAATTTTCATGAAAATCGATGAAGGTTCAACGAAATCGGGGGTGAAAACCTTCAGCGACTCCACTAATAGTCCATTAAAATGTTACATTTAGGTTGCATTTCTTAGAGGAGTCAATTTTATTTTTTTAATGTGTAGGGGGGGTTCAGCAGAAGCTTAAGTTCAAGTTTTTGGGGTCGCCACCCTTGTGCCCCGGCCGCCATATTGGAAAAAAGGGTGCAAAGGGTTTTCGCGCTGTATCTTCTAAACTAGCAATCCTACAGAAAATTTAATTACACATAAAATGTAGCAAATTAAATTTTCTGCAATTTTATATCTATTACTTTTTATCGTCAAGTGACCAACAAAAATGTTATATAAATAAATATATGAGAAAATTTTGTAAGAAGTTTCCTTTTGGAGGTTATAACTTTTTTTCCGTTCATTTCACGATAAAATAACATCATAGCGTTTTTGTAGAGGACTTTTCAATAAGCAATTTTCGCTATAAAGTTGTTTAATTTTATTTATTGTCTAGGTTTGACAGCGCTCCAATCTTGACCAGATTCTCGAATTCTCATAGGAATACAATAAAAAAAAATACTTTTCTATCTATTGTTATATTTCTATTTGATATGAAAATTAAAATTTGATAATTATAAACAAAATTCAATTTAATATAAAATATTTTCAATTTTCTCAACCACGGGCATATAAATTTAGAACAACCTGTATACAACAAATTGTTATATTTAATTTTAAGAAGTGATTAGAAAAAGCTTACGGAACTCAAGTGAAATCGATAATAGGTCATTATCGTTGTTCGCGGAAGGTTCGATCATTAGCCGATGCTAAATAAGACTTAGTGGAAATAGAGAATAGGTCATTAAATTTTGTAAATAGTAGAAAGTGATTTTAGAATGGGAATTAACTATTTTCTTTGAAATCCATTAAGCATATTGAGAAAGATTAAAAATTGGTTTTGAGGAAGACTGCGAATGAGAGTTGGTGGTGGAAGGTTGATTTGTGAATCTGGAAGGGATATTTAGAAAGTAGGGGAATGAATGACAAATAGAGATCAGAATGTTTTGAGCTGTCGAGAAGTGAAGTCCAGTAGTAGACGGTAGTGTACGGAGAGTGAGAAAGCCGGTGTAGTTCCGTGAGTGTGGAGTATATATCGTGGAACGAGAGGTAGGCCAGGTTGAGAGTAAAAGAACCTCCTTGAGCCAAGAGTGTCCCGGTAGCTGATTGCAGTTTCGAAAAAGGTAGAATACAGCATCACGACAGAAGCAGGAACGGGAGCTATACGAGCTAGTTTTCAAAGGAGAACATTACTGGAAGCCAGGACGAGGTTTTGATCGCAGCCAAGGATAGCAGGAAACGGGTCTTGTGTGAAGACATTCTCAGTTCACCAGAAAAAGGTCAGTCTCATTTGTTTGGACATGAATGTATGGTTTTTCGTATAAAATACCACATTTAAAATTGAAGAACATAATCAATAATATCATAAAAGCTTCATCAAACTTAAATAGAATTGTTGCTAATAAATCCTAATAGTTAAATGTTAATAAAAACTTTCAATTGGAAACCAAAAGGAAATAAGATTCCCATGTGTAAATATTATGTTTAAGAATAATAAGATATAGCAAATATTAAGCAGTGATTGCCATTTAAATAAAATAAACCATATTTTGATTATAATTGTAACCCATATGTGTGTATTATTTTACTCTTTTCTTTCCTATTCCGATTAGGAACCATTGAGAAATACTTAGAAGCCACGAGAGTAAGTAATTAATTTTATAATTCGCCCTGAGATTGAAAACATATTGATATGTGATCTGGTAAATTAATTAGATTATGATTAATGCATTGATTAAATTAAATGACATATAAGAATATTATCTCATATCAATAATCAAGATCACATCAACTGTCGTCCAACGTGGAGGGCATTGAAAAGTATTTCTAGTGGCAAATTTGAAGGATAGAGAGAGTAAAGCCGGTATTTGAAAATTTATATGCCTGTGGTAAAAAGTGAGATACTTACATTTGATAACATAAAATTTTAGATCTCTTTAGGTACAAGTTTTACATAACTGATTTAATATTTTATTTTTTACGATATTTACATTTGATATATTTATTGACAATTTATAATATTTGGGTGAGAAAAAGTCGTCTTGGTAACATACTAGTAAAATTTCATATTTGGCGGGGACAGTACTTCTTGAAAACAAATGTCTGTGACAAGAAGCCAAAGCAAAGACAACAAAAAACAAAAAGAACATTCAAATCAAGAGAATAATTCAGACCAAGAAGATATTTTAGACACGACAATCATGGCATCAGAACAGCAAGAATTATCAGGAATAGATAAATTATTACAAATGATGCAACTCCAGTCACAAAGAATGGAACAGAAGATGGGTGAAACACAACAAAAACTGGATGACAATTAAAGAGAAACAAAACTAACAATGGATAAAAATCAGGAAGAAACATCAAAGAAAATGGATGAATCACAACAAAAAATGGATCAAAAAATGGAGGAAACACAACGAAAAATGGATGAAACACAACAAAAATTGTATCAAAAAATGGATGAAACACAACAGAAAATGGATGAAACACAACAAAAAATGGATGAAACACAACAAAAATTGGATCAAAAAATGGATGAAACACAACAAAAAATGAAACAAGCAATAGAAGAGAATAACAAGAAAATGGAGGAACGCATAGAAAAGGAAGTAAAAGGATGTTTAACAACAATGAAAAACGAGATGAAAGAACAAGAAATGAAAATTCAAAATAAAATAAAGGAGATAACGAATTGCCAGAAAAAAGAAATGGAAAGTTTGGAAAACAAGTTGCAAAACGCTATTCAAGCAGACATAGAAGAAGTGGAAAGAAAGATTGCGGAAATCAATACGCAACAGAATGTCGGAGAAAGAAGAGAAATGGTTATACATAGCACAGATGACGTGAAGATAAGGTTTGGCGGGGATGTAAGAAGATTACACCCAGTGCCGTTCATAAATAGCCTGAAAAAGAAAATACAGCACATCGGACATTTCGAAACAGCAAAAGAAACTATCAGAAACCATCTAAAATATGAAGCAGGCCTATGGTTCGATTGCAAAGAAGAAGAATTTGACAGTTGGCAACAATTTGAACAAAAATTTTTGAATTATTTCTGGGGAAAAGTCCAACAATTGGAAATTAACAAGGAATTGCAAAATGGGAAATACAATGATAGGATGGGTATATCAGAAAGGACATATGCATTACAAATTTACTATAACGCAAAACATTTACAATATAATTACTCATCGGAACAATTAGTCGAACTGATTGCAAGACATTTCGAAGAAACGCTGGAAGACCATATCACATTGCAAAACTACAAAGACATAGATAGTTTATGCCAATTCCTACAAATAAGAGAATCACGTTTAAGAGAAAGAAAATCAAGAAGGTCGCGAGAAGATTACAGGCCCCGAGAAACACAGGATTACAGAGATAGAAATCAAAATAGGAGGGACTATACAAGACGAGATTTTAATCCCAGAAGGGAAAACGAAAATAGAGACAACGGAAGAGGAAATTATGAACAAAGAAATAGGCAATGGAATGAGGACAGAAATCGAGATTACCAGAATAGAAACACCACACTCGCAAATCAAGAAAACAGAAATAATGGTAGACAAAATGAACAGGGATATCGAGAAAATCGAAACAGATCCGACAGACCAAGAGAAAATAGAAGAGAAGTAAATAATACCCAGACAGATGAATATGACGGAGAGAGACATTATGACGAAAATATAAACAACGATGAGCAACCGGCGTCTTTTCACGACGGCGCTCACTAAAAACCAAAAATCAAACAGGAATCTTTTGTAACCCCAAGGAGTTTATTAAATTGGCAAGAAACAACGAAAAGAAAAATGGAGTTAATTTAAAATTTGTGGATGGATTTATCAACGAGAAACCAATTAAAATTATGATAGACACTGGATCTGAAATATAACATTGGTCAACAGAAAACTAATAGAAGAAGTTAACTTAACAAATTTAATTTACAAAATACCTAGGGTAAATTTAGTGGGCGCAAACAAACGGACATTGGCAACTATAAATGAAGGCATACGAGTAATGGTACGACTGGGTAAGAAGATGTATGCACTACAATGTGTAATAATGCCAAACATGTCACATGACATGATAGTAGGAGTTGACGAATTGGCAGAAAAACATGTAGTGATATATTTTAAAAATAATACGATGAATCTAACAGAAGAAAAAGAACAAGAACAGGACAAGGAACAGGAGAAACAAAATACGGACGAATCAGGTAAAGAACAAACAGTGGAAATGAATTTGGCAACGAAGCAAGGACAAAGAAGAAAAGGGAGAAAAAGTCAGAAAAAGACAAAAGAAAATGAAACCTGTGGCTCCTCAAAAGAAGAGTTGAGCCCAGAAGAAGAAAAATTGAGAGTATCAAAAGCAAAAGAAAACTGGGATTCCTCAAAAGAAGAGATGAGCTCAGGAGAAGAAGAAATAAAGCTAACAAATGAAAGCGAAAAAGATATGATCGAAACAGTGGCATTTGAAAAGGAGGCATATGAAAACGAGGATGCAGAATACACGGTAAAAGTATGTGAAAAATCTGAGGAAAAAGACAGAAGATTGATATGGGAAAAAGGGAAAGACAACATAATAGCCGACACTCTAACACAGGATGAGGACACTGAAAATAAGGAAACAATTACTCTACAGGTGGGACTAATTAGAGTAATACAAGAAGAAGGGGTATAAGACGTAGATTAAAGTAAGGAAATATAAAGGGAGTTGGTTTTGCCTCGAGAAAATTTATTTAAAAATGCAGATAAATTTTATCGAATACAAGGCGGGGATTTGTTATATTTCTATTTGATATGAAAATTAAAATTTGATAATTATAAACAAAATTCAATTTAATATAAAATATTTTCAATTTTCTCAACCACGGGCATATAAATTTAAAACAACCTGTATACAACAAATTGTTATATTTAATTTTAAGAAGTGATTAGAAAAAGCTTACGGAACTCAAGTGAAATCGATAATAGGTCATTATCGTTGTTCGCGGAAGGTTCGATCATTAGCCGATGCTAAATAAGACTTAGTGGAAATAGAGAATAGGTCATTAAATTTTGTAAATAGTAGAAAGTAATTTTAGAATGGGAATTAACTATTTTCTTTGAAATCCATTAAGCATATTGAGAAAGATTAAAAATTGGTTTTGAGGAAGACTGCGAATGAGAGTTGGTGGTGGAAGGTTGATTTGTGAATCTGGAAGGGATATTTAGAAAGTAGGGGAATGAATGACAAATAGAGATCAGAATGTTTTGAGCTGTCGAGAAGTGAAGTCCAGTAGTAGACGGTAGTGTACGGAGAGTAAAAGAACCTCCTTGAGCCAAGAGTGTCCCGGTAGCTGATTGCAGTTTCGAAAAAGGTAGAATACAGCATCACGACAGAAGCAGGAACGGGAGCTATACGAGCTAGTTTTCAAAGGAGAACATTACTGGAAGCCAGGACGAGGTTTTGATCGCAGCCAAGGATAGCAGGAAACGGGTCTTGTGTGAAGACATTCTCAGTTCACCAGAAAAAGGTCAGTCTCATTTGTTTGGACATGAATGTATGGGATTTTCGTATAAAATACCACATTTAAAATTGAAGAACATAATCAATAATATCAGAAAAGCTTCATCAAACTTAAATAGAATTGTTGCTAATAAATCCTAATAGTTAAATGTTAATAAAAACTTTCAATTGGAAACCAAAAGGAAATAAGATTCCCATGTGTAAATGTTATGTTTAAGAATAATAAGATATAGCAAATATTAAGCAGTGATTGCCATTTAAATAAAATAAACCATATTTTGATTATAATTGTAACCCATATGTGTGTATTATTTTACTCTTTTCTTTCCTATCCCGATTAGGAACCATTGAGAAATACTTAGAAGCCACGAGAGTAAGTAATTAATTTTATAATTCGCCCTGAGATTGAAAACATATTGATATGTGATCTGGTAAATTAATTAGATTATGATTAATGCATTGATTAAATTAAATGACATATAAGAATATTATCTCATATCAATAATCAAGATCACATCACTATATATTAGTCGAGCGGCAGCAATCTTTATGCCGACCACGAAAATCAAATTTAAGGTGAATGACCAATTTTGGTCTATTTTTATGTTTTCGAGGTCGCTGAATCCGAATATGAAGTTTATTTTTATCTAGATTTGGAGGAACATGTTCAAAAATCAAATTTTATACAAAAACGCCGAAAATCAATTTTGATAATTTTTCAACTTTACCTCGCTGTATCTTTGGTCGCTGTAATGTTAAAATCATAATAAATTGTATGAATAAAAAATATATATAGATAGAAAAGTAAGCCTAACTTTTGTATTTAGTATATCCCTATGAGCATTCGAGAATCTGGTCAAGTTTGGAGCGCTGTAACACCTATATAAATAAATCGAATTAAACAAATGTATAGTGGAAATTGTTCGCTGAAAAACCGTCTACAAAATTGCTATAATATTATTTTATTTTAAAATGAACCGAAAAAAAGTTATAACCTCCAAAAGAAATCTTGTTAAAATTTTTTTTACATATTTGTGTTTATATCTTTTTGTTGGTCACTTGACGATAAAAAGTAATACAAAATAAAATTGTAGAAAATTTAATTTGCTACATTTTACGTTTAATTAGATTTTCCGTTGGGTTGGTAGTTTACGAGATATAGCGCGAAACCCCTTTGCATACCATTTCCAAGATGGCGGCCGGGGGACAAGAGTGGCGACCCCAAAAACTTGAACTTAAGCTTTTACTGATCCCCCTACACATTAAAGAAATAAAATTGACTCCTCCAACAATTGCAAGGTACGGCTTAAAAAATGTAACATTTTAATGGAGTAGTAATCTTCTTATATTCTTTATATTCCTACATATATAACATGATACAAAGGTATGGAATAAATTTATAATTTTAGAATTAGACTACTTAAGTCTTCAAAATTCGTCAATTTTAAGATTTGAATGGATGCCAATTTTTTTTAATACAAACCAAGGTCACATGTCACCTTATTTGAGAGGTCTTCTGATCGCCTTTGCGATGATGTAATATTCGAATTATTATTTCTACAGTGTTAACCAAAATTATGTTCTTAGTTAAGTAAAATATAATTTCAAAAAATACTCATTCGCTAAACTTAATTACATTAGGAAGAAATTACCATCTGTCTTTCTCATTGCATCATTTCTGAAGGTAGTCAATTTCAATATTTCTAATAATTTCATTGTATATTACTAAACATTTATTATAAAAAGAATTTCTATCGATTACCCCTATCTGAGTATCGAGACCATGCTTTCGTTGGAATTTTGCCACGTTGAATAGACAGTAAGTGAGATGCAAATTATAGATCTCCCTTTAGTCTCCTTTCATCAAATATTCGTTTGGTTTGCAGGTACATAATAGAAACCACGAAGGCGTACCAGAAACTCTGTCTCTAATAATCTATGAATTGTACTGAATATGCCTATTTAATTCCGCCATACTTAAACAAATGTTGCTTGAAATATTGATTTCAACCCCTACGGCCCCCTTAAGGATAGCTCTGACACGATTTTGATAGGCAACCCATGCTAGAAATATTTTTTTCTATGTGTTAAATTTAATAAAAACAATGTTTCATCCGGCAAGCAGATGGATTCAGATCGACCTATATTCGGATACCGTACTATTACTAACATGAATTTTTCTAAGCAGGAATTGATTATGGTTTTATTGGTATTATTGACACCCTAAGAATACTACTAAATATTATTCTTTCATTTATGGCATCAATCTTTTTGATGAGAATTAATCACCGAAATAATTATTTTAAAGCCGTGTGATGGTTTATTTTTGTCAAGCATGTTGACCTGATCTGAGTGATCGGCGTCGCTAGTGTTAAAGTTTTCTTTTTTGTAGCTTTTATCTTAATTAGTAAATACACAATGCTATAAAACTATTCCAACAGAACCTATTAAAATTGTTTTCTTATATCGTTAATGGTTAATAAAGACGACACTCGATAAGATTAATGTTATTAAGTTATTTCCGCTTTATCTTTAATCCTATTAGGGCGGTAGATAGTAAAGCAAAAAGGATCTGTTCTTTTCGAAGGAGACACTTAAGGTTATGTATGTGAACCCTTTCCTATTGAAAACATTTAGCTGATTTGAATCAAGGCTAATGTTTATTGTTATGGTAATGATTGGGAGAGCGTGATGATTTAATTAGTTAATAGGAATAATAGTCAATGATAAACAAATGCATCCAGAATGAAAAGGATCTAGGTAAAATAAACTATATTCATATCAGTTTGAAATAATTTACCTAAATTGTCTAATCATAGTCGTAGAGACAAAATATAATAATAATTTAATAAGTCTTTACGACTATGATTAGACAATTTAGGTAAATTATTTCAAACTGATAGGCATATAATTATGATATACCTATTACGTGGAAAAAATAATTCACAAAAAATATATGTAAAAAAGATGAAATGCAACCGTAGGCACGTATTTCTGACTCGTTATGCCGCATCCTCAATGGTAAAAATTTGCGTCGAATCAGCTGTTCGTTGCAAATATTTGCGTGCTTAAGGTAAAATTGTGCTAATGTAGACGTGTTCCTCGTATAAATCGGACACAAGAATTTTCGCAACGCACACGCTCCATCGGTTGTCGGTTTTCGAGCGAAGATCAAATGATTCGAGCACCGCGTCCTCACTGGTAAAAATTTGCGATGCAAAATCTTGTGACACAAATTTTTGCGACGAACCATTAGTTCAAAGCGCACGAAAAATTTAGCAGTGAGAACGCGGCTTTAGTCGTCATCAGTACGGTACAGTCAAATTAGAAAAAGGATCAATTAAACCTGGGAAAGGATCACTATAGGATCAAGTGCCCAATTGCGACAAAATGTCAGGAGACCCCGTTAGATTCAGGGCTACAACTAACACATCCACACTGAGGAGTGTTAAATAAGATAAAAAGGAGTTAAGTAAAATCCTTTATAAAATGTATATAATTTTTTAAAATTCACTAAAAAGGGCTGCATTACATATTATGCAGAACGTTTTAGATCTGATGACAGATCATCATTAGTGCTGAAGAGGATGCTCACATGCTAAGACACCAAAATTTAAAATATTTTGGGTAAAAACCCTTTAAAATTATACAGTCATGGAAACATTGACTAAAATGTTTATAAGTAATATGGATGTTGTAAATATCACACGATTTTACATGATGGCAGTTGCCATCGACCGTTCAAGATATATGACGTGAACCTCTGAACGTGTTCAACTCATGTGAGGGTCAAATGATGCCCGGGGCCTAATCATGTAATATTTACAACATTCATGTTACTTATAACAATTTTAGTCCATGTTTCCATGACTGTATAATTTTAAAGGGTTTTTACCTAAATATTTTAAATTTTGGTAACTTAGCATGTGCTGTTTAGCACTGATGATAATCTGTATTGAGATCGTGTGTGTGTGTTTATGTTTTATTGGCACTGGTTTTAAGCAACCAACTGGCCAGTCAATGTGTTTTGAATTCTCTCTTTTACAAAATATATGCTTAGTATCTAAATTTAAAACTATTAGTACTACTGTTTTTTTTTTATTTTTATACTACTGTATTGAGATCGAAAATGTTCTGCATATGTGATGTAGCCCATTTTAGGAAATTTTAAAAAATTATATACTTCTAAATGATTTTACTTAAATTTTTTGTGATATTTGGTATACAGCCAGCTACAGGAAAACCTTTCTCCTGGTAGATTTGTAAAAAGGATCTTAATTAATGCGAGTTCACAGTATAGGTAAACGCTGTGAGCTCGTAGGTAGATGGGATAATTAAAAATTCGCGAGCGCCAGTAGTGACAAGTTTGTAAACCTTTACTGGAAATTTGCTTTTTGACGTTCTGCATTAAGAGTTGCATATTAATCATATTATTGCTTTTAAATGTCTCACGAAAGTTGTTGTATTAAAGAGTGTCGAAATACTGGTTATAATAGTAACTGTGTACTCTACAACTTTTCTGTCGCTAAGCATAAGGTGATTCAACGACAAAAATGGATTGATGCAATTAGAAAAAAGTAAGTAAACAAAATTTTAATTTTAAAACGGTAGAAAAATTTGAGCTAAAGGATCAGTTAGCACACTCTCGAATTTTGACGGTTTCAATTTTACAATCCAATCCTAAAACAAAATTTGAATGCGTGAAGATAACGACCAATCACAGCAAACGTAGGATGCCGTTAACTGTCATTCATAAGTTAATATTTAAGAAGTATTATACTATAATTATATTAAAATATTATACTTTTTTACAGAATAAATTTTTTCTAATTAGTTGTCAACATAAACGTCAAAACGATAAGCAAAATCTTAAAAATAATCATAATGAATAATAAATTCTGTACTTACTGCTATTAATTATCGATTACAATCCAATTACTTCTTTACGTTGTAAATATTACACGATAAGAATTAAATAATAAGTTTGAAACAACTATTATTTGCTTTTCTACTGTTCTCTTTAAAATTCTGGCCGAAATAGGAACACTAGTCAACCGTTAGATGGCGATAGCATAGCAGCCATACTAGCGAAACTCACAGAGTATAGGCAACACTTTTTTCTTTCCAGAAAATTTCCGGTAAAAGTTATACTAGTAATCCTGTAGGTAGGTGGTGACACCAGCGAAGCTCGGAGCGGATACGCTCTGAGCTTCGCTGGTGTCGCTCCTAGCGGATTAGTAATGCAACTTTCACCGTTAATTTTTAAATTTATTATTTAATTGTTGTCGCTTAATATTTACAACGCAAAAATATAATTAAATTGTAATCGATTTTTTTATGATTTTGCTAATCATTTTGACGTTCTATTGATGAAATATTAATTTCTTACTTCGGATACTTTCACAATTATCGTATAGATGGCGCTAAGATTAATAGATTAATTTATAATTACATATTACGGAACATTAAAAAATTTAAATTCAGTATTTAAAACGTAAGTACATATATTTAAGTTAAAAATATATACCACAGCTTTGACCAACTAATATTTTTTTAATTAATGTTTTATTTTTAATTTTAAATTTTAAATTAATCACTTTGACATTTATGTCAAATTGCCAGTAAACGTTTACAGAGTTGTCACTACTGGCGCTCGCGAATTTTTAAATATCCCCTCTACGTACGAGCTTACAGTGTATAGATAAGAAAAAATTATTGGCAAAGGTCGCAACGTAGAAGGAAGAATACACAAAAAAATATATAAAAAAATGGAACGCAACCGTAGATACTGATTTCTGACTCTTTAGTCGTCATCAGTACGGTATAGCCAAGTTAGAAAAAGGAGCAATTTAATTTGGGAAAGAATCACGACGTGTTTTCTTTTACTTCATTCGATGTTATACTTCCTGGCGTTCCTTTCTCCAGTTAGCTGTAGCTGCTCAGTGTAGCTGTGTTGGTTGTAGCCTGGCATCCCAAAGGGTCTTCTGATATTTACTGAAATTGGGCTCTTACTCCTGTAGTGATATCATTTGACATAATAACAGCAGCTGCTTTTTGACAAAACAAAATAATTTTCAGTTTAAATCTCAATTTCAATTTTACGTCAAAAGTCGGTTAAAAATCTGCTGAAGATAATTTGTAGATTAGTATTTGATCTGCATTTGTTATTTAAAAACAGTTTACTTTGCTCACAGCGCCCGTACATTATTTTTACTTTAATTTTTGTTATATTTTCTTCCCTGTACAATGGGTATCAATCCTATTACTATATTTTTTCAACTTTTACCATTTGCAAAAGCTTCATCCCTGGTCTCCTGGTGATTTCATGACCTTAATTTAAGATTTTTATCGGTTGCTCCATAGTATAAATTATAAATGACTCGTATATTATTCGTGATAGTATAAATACGTTAAATATTAATTTTTTTAGCATTTGAACTAGGGTTAGTACTTCTTTTAGTTTTATTGACGTAACAAGCATTATCAAATATTCGTAAAGTCCTGTGAAATCGATCCGACCAAACCAAAATCGAGGAGCACAATCCACGTCTCACCTTCCGCCAATAATTCCCATTTGTCTGAGATATTGTGTTAGGACATCACTAATTGAATTCCGGGCATTCTCACAAACCGATTCTAGTCGCTCAGTCTGAGTGCTCGAGCGGAGTCAACCTGTGCGCCACAGCGGTCACCTCGTCATCAGCTCAGCCTCTGCTATGTCGTTGCTGCCTCCGTTCAACCTTTTCTCTCCTCGAATTTCTCCACTATTTCCAGAATTCGACTGCGGTTCAGAGTTGTATACGGAAGTTTAATTGATTACAAAACTAAGGAAATTTCAGTTTTGTTTTATTTTGTACGTATTAACTAACCACTGAATGTTTAACATACCTCCGTGGTGTTTTCCAAGAACAAAGAGGTTTTGGGACATATACTATCAATGATATGTATTTGCAATATAGACCAGTGACAAGTCTTTGAAAATGGTAAAAAGTAAAAAAATCCTAACAGTATGAAACCCATTGTAAAAGGAAGAAAACATAACAAAATTAAAGGAAAAATAAGTTATATTCGATTTGAGTTCGGAAATTGGTTAGTTTGAAAGCTTGTAAAAGTAAAAAATTGTATAGAAATGGTATCCCTTTGAACCGAACGGGGCAGATTCGAAAGCGTTTAATTGGACACACACGATTTTATCTTTAACGTTTTAGTTCTCTTTTTAAATTAACAGATTTCGATGGAAATAGCGAAAGTGGAGATGTGTTGGGTCGGTGATTTTCGAAAGGAGAGACAAACACTTCTGGTCTGTCCATAATAGGAGGTAGCATTATTTCTCTAGTAGGAGGTAGACATAAACATATTCTGTCTATCTTTGGAGGTAGACCTATCTCTCTAGTAGGAGGTAGATATAAACCGATTCTACTCGAGTCTGAGTGGTGGAGTGGAGAACGGAGTCAACCAGCGGTCACCTCGTGATCAGCTCAGCCTCTGCTATGTCGCTGCCACCGTTCAACCTTTTCTCTCCTTGAATTTCTCCACTATATCCAAAATTCAACTGCGATTCAGAGTTGTATACGGAAGTTTTAATTGCTTACAAAACTAAGGAAATTTCAGTTTTGTTTTATTTTATTTCAATTAACTAACCACTGAATGTTTAACATTCTTCCGTAGTGTTTTCCAAGAACAAAGGGGGTTTGAGAGATATACTATCAATGACATGTAATTTGCAATTATAGGCTAGTGACAAGTCTTTGAAAATGCTAAAAAATAAAAAAAATACTAACAGGATTAAACCCATTGCAAAAGGAAGAAAATATAACAAAAATTAAAGGAAAAATAAGGTATGGGCGATCTGAATTCGGAAATTAGTAAGTTTGTAAATTTATAAGGGTAAAAAATTGTATAGAAATGGTATCCTTCTGAATCGAAGGGTGAACACACACGATTTTCTCTAATACATTTTAGTTCCCTTTTTAAATTAACAGATTTCGATGGAAATTGGATAACAGTGTAGTCATTATTTATTATTAAATTAAATTAATTTTGAGCTGTAGTATATTATCAATATCCTAAATATATTTACCTTTTGAAGTTATACTTCTTTACCGGCGATAGAGGGTGAATTTTTATATATTAAAACCTAGCGACGGGGCGCATGCGCATTATAACTTTGTTCTGATTAGATGTTCAAATGACATGTCAAAAATTATTCAATATGGCGGCTGTGGCACACCTGTAGTTAGATTTTTTATGGTTGTTGCGTTTTAAAATTTGTGTGAAAAGAAACAACAAACAAAAGTTAGTTAATAGTTATACTGCCTTTTTAAATAGTTTTCATATACCTATATTTTTGGACTTTTGGACTATTTTGGACAAGGAAAACTCATTCTAATTTGGTAAGTAATTTTTATTATTATCATATTGTAATTGTACATTTGGATTAGGTTGAAATACATACATTTATTTTCTCAAGAATGTGGATTTTAGAGAGAAATCCCAAATAGGTTCGATTTTTTTTTAATTATGATTTTTTGGCGTAGATTTATTTATCTAGTAGGTATGTAATGCTTTGATTTACATACTTAATTTGATTACCAACAAAAGTTCTACCAATCTTCATCTAATATATTGTTTTCTTACTGTTTTGTTATATTTTTATATTTTCTTCCACAAAATTTAAACTACATAATTTAATTTTCAAAACAACGGTCAAACAGTAAAACGTTCAGTTACCGTATTTTTCCACATGATAAATAATGTGGGATTGGACGAGTGAGTCTACGCTTCGATTACGAATCAAAGCGCCACGAAATTCACGGGTTCAATTCCCGATGCAAGTTTTATTTTTTTATTTTTTTTATGCATGTTATGATTGTAAGTATATTTGTTTTATAATTTTTTTTTTCAGAAAATGCGTATTTAAAATTTTTGCCAACAATTATTATCGTTCAGAAATCATTTTTTCTTTGTGGCATTTTTCAATGTGTTTGTGTGCGTTTTATTCTTTTATTTTTTTAAATTTTTGGTATTGTCTTAAAAATCACATAATATGTAGTAGAAGTATAACTTCTTACGTGCGTACAAAGTACACACACATTCTTTTTTTTAACCTGTGTTTTACTTAGTCTGGCGGCCTAAAAAGCTACCAGCCACAAAATAATACGATCTCAATCGCTAAGATAAATACATATTCATCTTTAGTAATAATTGAATTAGTTATCTGCTATGAGTCAGTGAATTTTCAAGGAGACTGACCATCAACACTTGCAAGTCATATTGAGTTACATCTATATATTAAATAGATCCAGCTTGAGAATTGTTGGATCTTTGGCAAAATCAAGATCATGCCTTTGTGACCTATTTAATAACTGTTAAGTACCTACCAGAGTAATTAAGGACGGTTAAGAGGTTAGGGGCACTGGACCTTACTACTTGTTGATTATTTCGTAGGAGCTGCAAAAACTGTTAGCCAGTATTCGAGATACAGAGCAGTGAATAACATCGTTAATAAAAATACACTTGTAAATTATACTGCAAATTATACTGCAATCCGTGACTGCACGCCGGGGTTTGTTTTGGTTGGATTAGAGAGAGCAGCATATGTGCCTCCTGATGAGAGACTAACAAATTTCGAAACCGGTAGAGGTGCTTGCTGCACTCTCTGATTGGACTAGAATATGATGCGGCTGTGTTTTCGTTTTGAAACGAAATTGAAAATGGTTATTTATTTTTGATTTACATGTTTACTCTGATTGGAGTACGAAGGGAACCATTCTCGTAGGAATTTTACCGCGCTGAGCAGATGGGACGTGAATTATAAATTGTAAAATTCCCTCATCTCCTTAGTCTCAGCATCCGTTATGGCTTGCAAATTGTAGAAGCCTCGGAGGTGTGACCAGAGAAAGTTCCCATTGTTTTCAGTCTGGTGGGATATGGAGTAGCATTATGCTGTTTTATATGCCATTAGACTGAGAACTTCGTTTTTTTGCTAGAAGTTGCCGCTAGGGCATCTATGCAATTTCGTTCGTTGCAATCCGTGACTGCAAGCCGGGGTTTGTTTTGGTTGGATTAGAGAGAGCAGCATATGTGCCTCCTGATGAGAGACTAACAAATTTCGAAACCGGTAGAGGTGCTTGCTGCTCTCTCTGATTGGACTAGAATATGATGCGGCTGTGTTTTCGTTTTGCAACGAAATTGGAAATGATTATTCATTTTTGATTTACATGTTTACTCTGATTGGAGTACGAAGGGAACCATTCTCGTTGGAATTTTACCGCGCTGAGCAGATGGGACGTGAATTATAAATTTTAAAATTCCCTAATCTCCTTAGTCTCAGCATCCGTTATGGCTTGCAAATTGTAGAAGCGTCGGAGGTGTGAACAGAGAAGGTTCCCATTGTTTTCAGTCTGGCGGGATATGGAGTAGCATTATGCTGTTTTATATATAGACTGGAAACTTAGTTTTTTGTAAATTATAGATTATAGTATCTGAAGGCTTACAAATGGGCTCTGCCTGATTCTGCCATAACCTTATTTTACAAAATCGTTTTATTTTTATTGTGATTGTAGAATGATGGTAAATATATCCAAAGCATTCGTATAAAAGTAAATTGTTAGATTTTCGTCCAAATTAAGCTACAAAGTAGCTTAGTGAAACCGTCAAGCTCCTGGTGCATTTTATTCTAAACAGCGTAACAAAATATTACATAGTTTAAATCTCCCGGTCGCTGGCACTATTTGCAAATCCAACTCAATAACAGACAAATTCAATATCGGCGAATGCATCCACCGATCCCGAAATGCAAGCCCGAAATGATGTCATATATCGGTAAATAAAAACTGTGCAAATGTGTCATTGGTAATGGCTGCAATAAAATCTCGTTCAATAGACTCGATGGAAAACGGCGAATTTCCATATCATTTCCTCGTTTCGGCTCTGCTCACTGCTGCAACGCCATAGTTTGTTTTTCTCATACAAGTTAATAGTCAAGTCAAACAAGATAACATTCATGACTATTGTTTTGAAAAGATCGTTTTTGAATTGAATCATTTTAGCGTTCGGTTTAGTGGGTCATAAAACAATAACACACTGTACGCACGCGTCGTTTACTGTTTGAAAACTGAATCAATCAACACCACACATAATTTAGTATCATATCGAGATACAGTGTGATGCAAAAGTATGGAATAAATTTATTATTTCAGAAACAGACGGCTTTATAAAAAAATCTTGAAACTCTTTTTTTTTTCTTCCTTATTGGCTTTAGATTACTTGATCCATTCATCCACGATAGATAATAAATTACTGTTTGCTACAATATTCCAAATATAATACATTGCATTACATAATACATTAGGTACATGTGCGCACATATAATACTTATGCACGCACATACATACATACATATGTAGAAGTGGAAAAATTTAATTGACCAGTAGGTATACTCCTCATTCATGGCCCTAACCAACTTAAATTAATTTACAAATAATTAAATCGACAAAAAAAACTACATGCTAATACTAAATACTAATACTAAATGCTAATAAATATATGTTTTTTTTACACAGCGATAAGGCTTCAACCCGGATCAACCCCGCGGAGGTTTACACCCTCTTTGTGTTTTTAATTTTTTTTTCTCTTTTTTATTTTTTTATAATTTATTATACTTTTTTTTATTTATTTATTTTTTTTTAATAAGATTTAATTTTTTTTATACATTTTTTTTGTATACATATTTTTTTGTATAATTTTTTTTTTTTATTTTTTCAATATAAACTTTTATACAATTCTATTCTTATTACCTCCCTGCAAAATCTACTTAATGAACTTTCACAGGGAGACAATATTACATAATAAGGATAAACACAAAAAACAATAATTATTGCTAAACACATTCAACCGGACTCATTCAGTGCAAGTTAAATTTTCCTCTTAGTCCTTTTTAAAAACTCCCAGATGATTTGTTTAATTTTAGAATTTCTACGAGACAAATATAAAATAGAAGCATTATTTTGTGGGAAAGGTATTTCTTCTTGAACCAGATTGTGCATCAAAAACTTAATTGCAACATCATTATGTTTGCATCCAAACAACCAATGATTAATATCGTCAACATATCCATTGCAATCGCAAAGATCTGATTCGGATAGGTTAATCTAGAGAGGTATGACTTGACAGTGGCATGATTAAAGAGACATCTAATAAACATGGCATATATATATTTCTATTGGGATAACTTCTGATAGCAAAAGGCTCAGTAGGTAAACTAGGATGAATTTTGGTGTAGAGATTGTTGCTTCGATTGGCCAATTTTATTTTTTGAGTCGCCAAAGATGGCTGTATATTGCTCCGTTCTCATACGTTTTACTTGAGACCGTTCACATGCTAACGCGCGTTTTAAATCATTAAATCCTTGCACCCCAGGATGTTCCAAATAAATTATGGATGATGTTACTTCCAGTGTTTATTTTGGGTGCAAGGTTTCCTATAGTCTATTTTTAAACCAAGAGGAGTAATTCAAATTTCCCGCGCTGTAAAGCTTGTTTGTAATTGGTCCAACCCAGGCACGTTTACTCCACTGTTATAAAATTTTGACACTATTGACATTTATGAAATTTTGACACAAATTAAATTTAGGAATTTCATAGGTTAATTAAATTATATTGGCGATTGTTTGTATTTTTTGCGTTTTTCCTTTAATTTGTAGATATTTATTCTGATTTTATATAAAATACAGCTGTTTTGACAACTCTTTAGCGACGTATTATTATAATATGGGGTGGCCAAGCTCATTGATAGTCCGAGCCATTCTTCAAAATTTTAAATTTTTCGCTAGCCGCAATTAAACAATTTTATTTAAAAAGTGTAAAAAGTAATAAATTCTTCTCTCAGGGTTTGGATTTCACGAATTTTAAAGTGAAATAAAATGGTTTACATCGTTGTTTCAAATATGCAAATAATTTTTCAAGCAGCTTTACTAATTCAGGAGACTTCGATTCTTCATCATCCTTCCATTTTTTCTGGGATGGTCTACTGATCTTCTACTGTTCATAGGGAGTATAATGCTCTATTCCACGCAGCTATCCATGCTCAAACTTCTTTTTATATGTGGTGATGACCGCCTCTATATACTTAAACCCTTTTACAACTTCGAAGTTGTGGTCATTAACAGTTGTTATGTTCTGCCCAACTCTTGGTTTTGGATTTTTTGTTACTAGCATTTCCCTTCATTTATTCGAAGGCCCAGACTACCTGTTTCTTCCTCGAGTTGTGAAAACATCTCCCTCACGTCTCTTGTAGATTGAGCGACTGCACCTAGATTATCAGCAAAGGTCAACAATAGTTTTGTTTGATCCTCGATTCGCAAATCCCCCTGTCAGCGCAGATGATATTTTACTTATTAAATTTTCCAAGGCTAAATTGAGTAGCAACGGTGATAAGGGGTGTCCGTGTCTAAGTCCTGTTGTTACATTTAGTATTATAATTTGTTGTCGGTAATTTAAGACATTTTGAAACATAAAAATTCAGATACATTTATTGAGAGCCACAAATAATCCTCCAAAGAGCCACATGTGGCTCTCGAGCCACAGTTTGGCCACCCCATAATATAATATTTATGGATTACCGTCGAAGGCCGACATGATCAACCAAAAAAGAAGATGTTTTTGGTGATATTTCTGGTAACTTTCTTGGGTGTGAATCTGTCTTTTTAATTTACTCCTCTTGGTTTAAAAACAAAGCTTAGATATTTTTTTGAATGTCAGCGTTCTATTCATTGTGATACCCAGATATTTCGGGTATAGGTTAAAACGTAACATGTTGTTATTAAAATCCTTTCATGATCATGATTATGATCCCTACAGGACCATTATTTGCATGATTGTTATTCAGGTGGAAAAAGGCAACCTCCATTTTATTCATATTTGGAATAAGCCATTGAACACTGAAGTACTGAACATCACTGAACACTGAAGTATTTACCCTGTAACGATGGGCCTCTCAGTAGATCACCGGCAAGGTACAGAGCGCGCATTGATTCCAATTGATTGATTCCACAGCATATTGTTTAGTAGTTTGGTAACTCCGGTATAGTATTTAGAAAAAGGATAAGTCCGTCCGTCCAAACGGTGCTGTAAGCAGCAATTAGATCATTGTAAGCTACCGTAGTTTTTAAATGTCGTTAAAAATAAGTTTTTATATGTGTATTAAGACAAAGCACTGGATGTGTGCAGCTGCGATGGGTACGGAACCCAGCGTATTCTACTGGTACGCTCTCCACAATTACTGAACTGGGAGCTGGTCTGTTCACGAATAGCCTCTCAAGTAGTTTGCAACATACGCTTAACAGCGCAATCGGGCGGTAGCGTTCTACAACTTCCTCGGGTAATTTTATATTATACTGTATTAGTTTATTTACAAAAAAGGAATAGACTTTATTAATTTCGTTAAAGCAAGTTATCCTTCGTAATATTCTCCATACTCTGCAAGGTACAAAAGTTAAAACAGTTTACTGAATATACTACCAACAAAGCAAATTTCGTGATTGAATAAATGTTTCAATTGTTTAGAAAACAGTAAATTTTGCTGAGTACCGAAAAAGTTAATGAGCTGTAAACACGTAGTGTCTCGGCTCTTGATATTTTGTCTATTACCAGTGAAACTACCAGTTTTTAATATTATAGTTAAAGTGATCAAACTAACTTTAAACTGTAAGTTTTATACTACATACATTATTTAATCGTATATTTGCGTATTTAAACCAGTTTTGTTAGTTTATATTCCTGTATACTACACCAGTTATTGTAAATAGACACAGGTTTATGGATTATAAACAATTTACCAGTTTTGTTTTTTGCGGGAAACGAAAGTAATTAGTTTCGGTAGTACCGTAAATAAATTATCAATATGTCATCAGATGTTACTATAGAGGATGTCCCAGCGAATAAATCTTATTCTACCGCAGCTTCACAGCAAAATTTCTTCCCAGGAAAAGAAAACGCAATACTTTTTAGCGCTATTAATAATACACCACTGCAAGATTATCTTATTTCTTTAGGTAATTTAATAAATCCCAAAAATATCTTATTCTCGTCTCGCCTATCTAATAATCGAATATGCATGTATTTAAGTTGCATGCAAGCTGTTGAGGATTTTATGACAAACTATGGTTCTATACAGCTAAATGGAGAAACAGTCAGGGCCAGAAGGCTCATAACGCCTGCAGAAAGAATAGTACTATCAAATGTTTGTCCAAGTATCCCACACGAAGTAATCATCCAAGAATTAAAACATCTCGGCCTAAACTTAGTTTCTCCAATCACTTTCCTAAAGATCAGTGCCTCTCTTCCAGAATATAGCCATATAAAAAGTTTTAGAAGGCAAGTGTTTATTAGTCCGCATAACACGACGATCCCAGATTCAATTATTCTGAATTATGATAATACTAATTATAGAATATTCATTTCGCAGGATAGTATGACATGCTATATCTGTAAACAAATAAATCACATTGCTAGTAACTGTCCAAGCAATAAAAATTCTTCTTCTCAGCCTTCAGGACCCTTAACTCCCCCTACTGTTCAATCTTCTGACTCTCCTACCAATGCTGGTAATCAAGTAGACCAAACTTCTAATAATGATCAAAATAAAAATACCGAAATATTTCCACAAGTATCCATACCAAACACCTCTAACTCTACATCAGTGGAAATTATACAGCCTGTTTCTTAGGCAACCCAAGATTTAAAAACTAACGAAAATACTCCACTGGAATCTTCTGCTAAAGCCGAAAATATAGAGATAATTTCACAGACTTCACTAGCGATCACGAAAGAATCACCCTGTCCCTCCACCAAACGAACCATAGAGGAAACATTATCTCCACCTGTTGAAAATGTCGTTGATAATCAAACATTTCTTCTTCCTGCTCAGCCTCATAAAACAAAAACTCAAAAGAATAAAAAACCTAAACGCTCATTACCTATCCCCGAATCACTTGAATCATATCTAAGTAAACAATCAACACCGTCCATTTTAAGCTATGACCAATTAATGATGCTTATTGAAAATATTCAAGGCAGCCAATCTCCTATCGAAATTGTTAAAGAATTCACATCTGATTTCCTTGGTCTCGTAAATTTGCTTACCGTCTCTTATCAATATATTCCAGACAGAGCCACAAAATATCGTTTTACAAGGCTAAAAACACTACTGCTACGTTTTCTCGGTGAAGAAGCTACTACTGAGAGTGAACTCTCTTCAACTGAAACATAACATTCAACTCAATTTTACAGTGGAATGTTGATGGGCTTTTCCATCGCTTACCAATGCTCAATATCATTCAATCAGAACACTGTCCCGAAATTATATGTCTACAGGAAACTAATCATGTATCTTCTAACCCATATTCGCAAATACATTTTACATGCTTTCGTAAAGACCGAACTAACACAGCTCGCGCAAGTGAGGGAGTTGCAATTTTAGTACCACTTATTTCGACTTTCCCGCAGTCGTTGGAGTTTCACTTATCTCAACAAAATGGTAGAATAGTCAACTTCATTTGGACTCCTTGGAAATGAAGATGCAGACTCAAGTGCGCGTAGTGCAGTGACTGGTGCGGATTCAGAAACGGTATTACAATATGCCCCTAATGACTTGAAAGTGTTGTTAAAACAATATGTGTTAAATGACTGGCTCGATGAATGGCAAAACTCAAATTTAAAACTTAGACCAATTAAAGACACAGTAAAAAGAGTCAAAACAGTTTATAAAAGTTGTTATGAGCAAGCAGTTTTTAACCGCCTACGACTAGGCCATACCAGGCCTACTTACTCATATTTGGTCTCAAGATCTGAACCACCTATTTGTGAATCGTGTAACACACAAGTAACTGTCAAACATTGAATGCCAAAAATATACACAAGAACGTATTGATTTTAATATCGTATCAAATATGTCTGTTCTGGGTGCCAATAATAAAGAACCAAAATTTTAATTGACTTTTTAAAAACAGTTGGTGTATTCAATAAAATATAACAAGTTTTTGTAGATAATGCATGTAACCTTACCATTGTACTATACTTATATTGTACCACATTTTTGTTTAACCTATGTATTGTTCCGTCGCTAATAACCATTAGGTGGATGCGACTTTTTCTTAATAAAAAAAAATAAAATAAATTTTGCTGTTTCGTGTAGGTACAATCTTATTTCTAATTTCGTTATTTTAGAAACTTGTAGTAGAACACAACATATACATCTAAAGTAAATCATGATTAAATAAAAAGGGTTTGATACCAACCTTGAGAGTAACTGCTCATTTCGAAGCGAGGGCATGTGTCGGAGGGCTTTCAAGGATGTAGCGAAGGACACAGACTCACCTGGAAAGACATAAAACTTCATTAAAAATTAAACGCGCTCGTAAGTACTGAGATCAACTAGAAATAAAACTCCAGCTCTCTGGTGGGTATATAAATAGTACATTATAAGCTAACGTAGATCCTTTAAAGTACGTAACTCTATTAAGTAAAAATGTTTAGCTAATAAAAGTTAACCTCGATTTATATCGGGACCAATTCAAGGAATCGAGATTACTCGGAGATAAAGTAAAAATAAGTAACATAATTAAACTGTATTAATTCATTAGAAAATAGTTAATAATATTTATGAAATAAAAGAAAATTCTGTAATGTTCAGAGTTTTTCTTCTTCTTCTAATTAGGGAACATGATACAAGTATGTATCTTGTTGTCATGATTTGTTATGAGTTGGTCTTGCTGATGTTTCTTCGTTTTTTACGAGTAATCTTGCACATTCTTAAACGCCAATGGTTTAGACGATATTATCGTCGTTGTTCCTTGTAGCTAATTCTTTATCTTTGACGCCGTCTTGTACAGTGAGCTTCTGAAAGTCATTTCGGTCAAAGACTTTGGCTATCAGTCGCTCTGTATATGCGTCCCTTTGCGTAACATTTTTTTTAGCGGTTTTAGTATTGATACACTGTTGTTCTGCAATCTATCATAAGGAATTATCAACATGTCTCCAGCAGCGTGACCCGTCAAAATAGCCCGGTCAAAACAGCCCCGTCAAAAAAGCCCCGTCAAAATAGCCCCAACACAAAATAGCCCCGGTCAAAACAGCCCCGGCTAAAATAGCCCCGGCTAAAACAGCCTCTTATAAACAATTACATAATTATTTATACAAGGTGTCCAAAAACTTTTTTTTAATTTAAATTATTTGACAAAAAGGAAGAATGTATTTAATTTATTTAATTTAAAATGCATTTTACTATTGCCCGAAAACAGAAAAAAATGTTTATATAATAAATTAACATTGATTTTCGCTTAACTTAAATGTTCAAACTTCCAAGAGGCAGGAAAGACAGGACTCGAGTTCTCTGAAAAGACAATTTTTATTTAATGTGGTTAAGATAAACACCTGAATAGAGGATAATTACCATTTCCGAAAAAAAAATTTTTTAAGGAATTATTTCATGATGAAATCTGAAGGGTGCTTTTTTTTCGGGGCTATTTTGTCGGGGCTATTTTGTCGGCAGGCTATTTTGTCGGAGCTATTTTGTGTGCAGGATATTATGTCGGGGCTATTTTGTCGGAGCTTCTTTGACGGGGCTATTTTGACGGGGTACCCTCCAGCAGAATATCTCTAAAGCCTATGTGCTCTTGTTATCAATTTTTTTGAGGGTCTAATATACCGATGTATATAGGAAAACTGGAAAGATTAGTTAGATCCATATTTTTTGTCTTTCAAAATTTGTTTGGTACTTTCGTACTTCTCGTCGGTATAAGAATTTCAGCCAGAGATTTTTCTGTTATTTAGCCCTTGCTAGTGATCCTTGTCCTCAGGTATTTCGTTCTCTTACTATGTTTTAATCTTACATTATCTATATTGCTTGTAGATGATTTTTGAGTGTTCAGTTTTATTTTAAACTGTGAATCCAATTTTGTTTCAAATTAAGACGTATTTTTAACTATTTTAAAAAAAAAACTACTTAATCACGGACAAGCGGGTCTTCAGAACACATTTTCGGCCAATGTTTAGAACCAGTTCCTAGAGCTGTTATACATCAGACTGAACTATATAATATTATGAGAACACTTAGGGCCAATTTCTCGTATTGAGTTCAACTCCAGTTTAACCTGAACTTTTAGTGAACGTCAGTTTAAAGTCAAAATCGTCTTTCTCAATTCACGTTCAACCGATGGCAGTTTAAACTTGAACGATGCTTGAACGCTGGAATTCGCCCGTTCAAAGATTTTAGAACCCAGTTCAGATGATTTCATGGATTACGCATGCGTTGTATTAACACGAAACACTGTCATAATATAAATATATCCTATTTTATTATATTAAGCCTAACGATTAACGATAACATTATTTTTGTTTTTATAATATTTATCTATAATTATTAAAATGACTATTTGACTATAAATACTTAAATTTAACTTTATTCAAAAACAGCATAAAAATGGTTGTACAAAATGGCGATATAGTTTTTTACCTTTTGCCATCTATTGGCATTTCTCGAAAGCTGTAGAACGTGCACTTACAATGAGAAACGCATTCCAAACAAAACCGAAGTTCACCAGTGAACCTGGTTCAACTGAACCATAAAGGCAGGTATGAGAAATCGAACCTTAGGGGTGCAATATGCAGATTCAGATCACGATATGGTCAGAGCCATTATAAGGCAAAAAGTTAAAATAAAAACGAAACAGAGAAATCAACAGATATAACGTCAGAATGAGATATGATGAAAAAATCAATAACAGAACTTGCAAACAAGCAAGTAGGCAAGCACCAAGAGAAAACAAAACCGGATGGTAAAATCAGAAATATAAAGAAATAATCACAAATAAGGTACAATACAGAATTAAACTGCTGCAAATCGAAAAAAAGGCAGGCAGACAACTCTATAAATAATTAAGAAAGAGGGCTCAGAAAATCATAAAACTAAATAAAAAAAAGGTGGGCAGATCAATAAGTGCAAGAAATAGAACAGGAAAAAAACAAACACGAACAGGAAAATTTTTATGAAAATATCCAATAGACAACCAAACCAAAACATACAAAGGTAAAACGAACGGAATAAAAATAAGGAGGAAATAGTTATAACAGAAGGCAATGAAAATAAGTATATAAGGACTCTTGACTGAGAAATAATTGGAAATGGAATGAGATAGGAAGGGGAAACGGTGAACAAAGAAGAAGCAGATGGAGCTTTTTACATAGCTGGATAGTGTGATGATATTTAAACTCCATCACTTGGTCTATTATCTGAACCTCCAGCTCCAGTTTACACCTTATTAGATTTGCTGTTATAACCATGCATTTTGTCTTTTTTGGGGAAATTATCTAGTAAATTTTCTGACGGTGATATTAAATTAGTGCATCATACGTTGGAAAGCATCCTCACTTCGAGAGATTAATATTGCGACTTCTGCAAAGCAAATTATTTTAAGTTGATCTTCCCATTTGGTATCCTTTTTTCGTTATTGGAATTCTAGGATGATGAAGGCATCATATTTGTGAACATTCTATACTAACACGGATATTGCTCATCTAATTTTCAAGTTATTTTATTTTGGAGAAATTTAAACCAAACTATAAAAGGAGATTTTAAACTACTACAAAACTGTTGTTTTTACGAAAGTAGTAGTCTACGATGGAGATAGATGTGTGGTTATGACAAAGTAGCAGTTTGTGAAACAGCACAAAGCATCTCAACTGTTTCTATGTAAATTTCATGCACAACAAAATCGTCGTGATTACTCCCACGCCATCTCGTTTTAATAAAGACCCAACAAAAATGAACACGATAATAATTGTCGACCCTTTATTCAGCTCCATCTGTACGTTACGAGCTACAGCACCGAACAAGAATTAGTTTCGTTTATTAGTAACTGTTTTAATTTTACTCTATTAAATTTAATTGAATGCAATTTGCATAACGAAGTAAATAGTCGTTTGGAGTGTGTTTACACTTTTAAGTGAAATTCGCAATGTTAACCAAAACATAAATCTGCTATTCGAAAGAGAGTATGAAATTTATCAAACATGCACGAATCAACTTGGATTTGATTCAGTCATTAATGTTTGATAAACAAAATTATGAGAGTCCTATATTTTCAATGTATTCCTGCAAACGATAAATGTTTCATCTTTTTCAAGTGTATTTGCACTAAACTGTTTATGGGTTAATTACATATAGTCCAGAAAGCCACTGCGCATCCGCTAGGAAAAATATTCTAATTCGGATTTTTTGCCCAGTCTTTCTCAAAAAGAATTCCTTTTAACAAATTTGCATGTTGCCAGGACCAAAAGGTGGTCAAAACTTTTTTAAACGTTTTTTTTTTGTTTTTTTCCTAAAATTATTTTTTTTTGCATGGAAAAAAGTTTTTTTAGGTTTTTCGGATCATTCCAAACAGAAAAGGTCTTTAGTGACTTTTCTCTAAAAATGATAGTTTTTGACATATAAGCGATTAAAAATTGAAAAATTGCGAAATCGGCCATTTTTAACCCTCAAAAACTATGTGAAAAACTGAAAATTTGAATGTTGCCAAGGCAGGTAGATATTCTTTAAACTTTTATTGATGAAATCCCGAAGAGTTTTTTGCAATACAATATTCAAAACTTCTTTGTTTTTTAATTGCTAATCAAGCGTGCGCGACACTATTTTCCACCGACAGTATGGTGCAAATTAAAGGAATAAATTCGTTATTCCGTAAACCGGCGACTTTAAGGAAAAATCACGAAACAGGTCGATTTTTATTTTTAAGTTATGATATTGTGGCATATATGGTATACTGGTGACGTCATCCGTCTAGGCGTGATGACGTAATCGATGATTTTTTTAAATGAGAATAGGGGTGGTGTGGTAGCTTATTTGAAAGGTTCTTCAATTCTCTATTCGGTAATTTAAACATTTACATAATTATTACAGGGTGTCCTTCTACTTCTTTTTTTGTCAAATAATTTAATTGATTAAAAATTTTTTTGAGACCCTGTATAAATAATTATGTAAATGTTTATATTACTGAATAGAGAATTAAAGAACCTTTCAAATGAGCTAGCACACGACCCCTATTCTCATTTAAAAAAATCATCGATTACGTCATCACGTCCAGATGGATGACGTCACTAGTATACCATATATGCCACAATATCATAACTTAAAAATAAAAATCGACCTGTTTCGTGATTTTTCCTTAAAGTCGCCGGTTTACGGAATAACGAATTTATTCCTTTAATTTGCACCATACTGTCGGTGGAAAATAGTGTCGCGCACGCTTGATTAGCAATTAAAAAACAAAGAAGTTTTGAATATTGTATTGCAAAAAACTCTTCGGGATTTCATCAATAAAAGTTTAAAGAATATCTACCTGCCTTGGCAACGTTCAAATTTTCAGTTTTTCACATAGTTTTTGAGGGTTAAAAATTGCCGATTTCGCATTTTTTCAATTTTTAATCGCTGATATGTCAAAAACTATCATTTTTAGAGAAAAGTCACTAAAGACCTTTTCTGTTTGGAATGATCCAAAAAACCTAAAAAAAACTTTTTTCCATGCAAAAAAAATAATTTTAGGAAAAAACAAAAAAAAACATTTAAAAAATTTTTGACCACCTTTTGGTCCTGGCAACATGCAAATTTGTTAAAAGGAGTCCTTTTTGAGTAGGACTGTGCAAAAAATCCGAATTAGAATATTTTTCCTAGCGGATTCGCAGTGGCTTTCTGGACTAATAGTTTAATTAACTGTTTCTAGTTTTCGATTAGGCGTTTAAAAATAGTTGTCATTAATTAATACCTTGTTTTGCTAAATTCGAAATATTATGTTTATTCCCTAGAAATCAAATGTAGGCTCGAATATTAGGGGAGGAAAGTATGCTAAATGAGCCGTCACTGGAGCACTTTGGGGACTTATTGGGTTGTGAAGAGTAGGTTCTAAAACCAAAAAAAGTTGGTAAAGTTTTCCAATTTAGTGGGGACTTTCCATTTTTAATTTAATTTTACATTTCCAACAATCGTTTTTTCCGATTATAGCGCCATCTATCCATAATTGGAATAAATGTTTCAAATAAAATTTATTTATTTTTACGTAAGCAATTCGAATCTGCAATAAAAATGGGGCTCCTATTTAAAATTTTAAAGTAACCCCCACCCCACTTCCGTGGGGGGTCGTGTTTAGTGCCATTCGATAGACTTTTCAAACATATTCAATAAGTGTAGTTTTCAGTTCTTCGATCTGATGTTCATTTCGCGAAATATCGCGGGATTCGTATTTAAAATTTTAAATTTACCTCCCGCCCCTTTCCGTGGGCAGTCGTGTTTGGTATCATTCGATAGAGTTTTGACAAATATTGAGCACGTATTTTTTTTTAGTTTTTAGATCTATCGATCATTTCGCGAAATATTCGCTTTTGTCTTGTGAAACTTTGTGACTCACCCAATTCCTTACGCCCCTCTCAAATCGTCAGATTTTTGAAATATACACTGTTTTGCATGTACTTAACTTACCTTATCAATCTGACAATTTCGATATTTTTGTAATGATAGATTTTTTTTCGCCCCCCCCCTTAACGAACTCCACTGTGTTTAGAGCCAAAATATGGTAGAGGTACATCTACAGGGTACCAGGGTTCTCCCCATATGATAATCTGATGCGCTCTAGTTACTGCAAAAATCCCCGCTTGGGCTCACCTACCAGAATATCATGATTTATCGAAACCCACAAAAATCAGATTACTACGATGTTATATCTTCCCTTTACTGTTGTACTGAGTTGAGTCGTGGACTCTCACAGACGCCTCCTTCAAGAAAATGTAGGCTTTCGAAATGTGGATTTATCTTCGAATCGTAAAGATATCTTATACCGACCAAGTTACTAATCAGGATATTTTAATAAGAATACAAAAAGAAAAAGAGCTGATAACCATAATAAAAACAGCAAAAATCGACTACATTGGTCACATCATAAGGAATAGCGAGAGATATGGACTGCTGCAACTGTCTTACAGGGAAAAGTAGAAGGAAAACCAGGATCAGAAAGACGAAGGATTTCCTGGTTGAAGAATCTACGTACGTGGTTCAACAAAACAATCACAAATCTATTCAAAGCAGCAATGTGTAAAGTACAAATTGCCATGATGTTCGCCAACATCTTAAACGGATAGCCACTACCTGAAGATGAATATTTCTTTTTTCGTAATAAAGATGCATCTCGTTGCATTGGAATAACAAAGTTCTTACTGCCTAAGGTGCCATTTTTAGGTATGACTCTTTAAAGTTCCTATGTAGTCGAGGAAATGAAGCTGAAAAAATGGCAAAACCTCGCAATTTTTTCGTCCAGCATCGATTTGCACAAAAAATTGGGATTAGGCTCATTACACCCTCTAGTTCATTTTCTATATTGAGCCGTTGTACGGTTTTGGTTTTTTAAGGGTGAAACTACCCCTAATTGTAAAAAATTATAAAATAACATTAATAACTTTAATATTGTCAACATTTGGTTCTTATTAGGTACATAATGATTGATTTATGCTTTAAGATATACTATCATAATATTTCAACCCTTAAAACCACCCTTGTTGGAGCTATATATAAAAAATTTGCTTATCCTAAAAGAATAATTTCGGCTTGCATCGATTTACATAAAAATTTGGGATTAGGATCATCTCACCCTGTACTTGATACTCTATATCATGCTTAAGGGCGTTGATTATTTTTAGGGGTGTAAACTACCCCTTATTTTCAAAAATTATATAAAAACATTGTAAACTTTAATATGGGTAAAATTTGGTTTTGATTGGTTAAATAATGATTGTTTTATACTTTAGGATATAATATCATAATATTTCAATCCCTAAAAACCACCCTTAATTAATTACAGTTTTTATAAGTGGATATTTTAATAGATCTATACAGAAAAATTAGTAGAATTAAAGAATTAAAAAAACATTTATTTACACAAAAATACGAAGTTACAAATATGTACAAATACGAATAGTTTTTTAGTCATCTTCCAGTATACGAACCGGTTCTGTGGTATTATACATACTACATTGAAAATTATCCATAAGCGGACTATCCGAATTTTTGGAAAAATAAAATTCGTTTTATAAAGTCACTCCTTCACTTTTGGCGGTAAAAAGTTTTTTTAAAATGACTTTGTAGGATTTTTGAAGAGTTATAAGACTGTGTAAACTAAATTCCGTAAGATCCCTTAGTTTTTAATTAGTGTGGGTTTAAAGTGCTCGAATAAGGGGGTGTTTGCTCATAAATAGAGGTTTTAAACAGCTATATCTCGCTAACTATTCACTGTAATGAAAATATATGCTTAAGCGAATTTTAGCTATTAAAAAATCTACAACTTAGTATTTTATCATATTTTTCGTATCTCCAGTATTTTCGGAGATATTTTGAAGTTAAATGTGAAAAATGAGAAATTCCAAAAAATTAATTTTCCTTTAAACTCCAAATTTTCTAAAATTAGGCCCTTTAAATAGCTCAAACTTCTTGGGTGTATTGAATACAAATATAAAAGGAATTACAGAAAGGTGAAGACCACTTTCTATTCAGGAGGTTAGTTAGGGGGTTGTTTTCACTGATTTTTTCATAGACAAAAACACGTACTGACCTTTTTTTGATCATAAGTCGCTTACTTTTCAGACTAAAAACTTTTTATTATTTTTTTTGAAAGGTCTAACCATATACTTTAAAAAAGATTATTTAAGTTTTCCTCGAAAAATGCAAAGTTTTTCCGTTATTTTACTTTGAATATTTCAAATTATGCATTTGACGAAAAAAGCTAACTTTTAACATGCCGTCTCTCGGTTTGTGTTAGTGTTAGCGATATTTCAGAAAAATAATTTGGTTTGTGCTACTAAAAGATACAATTTTGATATCTACAGTTTTTCGATTAAATGTATATTTTTCGAGATTTTCTTAAAAAACCCTCTAAAAAAGTCGATTTTTTCATCGAAAAACTGTTACTTTCAAGCGCGAATAACTCGAAAAATATTAGTTTTACGAAGAAACTGTAAAAAACATTTTTTTCTCATTATCACTTTTTACATCGATTTACATAGTTAAAATGTAATAAAAAATTTCCGTCCCCGAGATGGGGTGGCAACCACCCCCAAGGTTTTAGCGTACAGCGGCATGATATAGAAAATGATCCTTGGACTATTCCCTACTTTGTATGAAAATTTCAAGTAAATCCATGCTGAACGAAAAAATTGCGAGCCAAAATGCTTCATTTCCTCGACTAATGTCTGTTATCTAATGTTGTCTAATTTATTTTACTGTTATCGCTACTTGTATGTTTTAACAATGTAAATTAAAAAGAAATGTAATTAAATTAATATGAAGTAAAAGATTAATTTAATAGTTAATACAAAAGGATTTCTGATTTGAGAAATGATTTAAACTTATTTAATAAAGTTCTAATAATTATTTTCCAATTCTACCTGCTTAATAAAAGGAAAACGGAATCCAGGCCGTAGAAGAATGTCATGGTTGCGGAATTTGAGAGAATCGTTTGGCTGCAACACTAATGAACTTTTTAGCTCAGCTGTAAACAAGATAGGGATAGCCTTAGGATAGGAGTGGCACAATAAGAAGAATAAAATTATGTATACCACATATTATACCCTTGTTTCTCAATTAGTATATAATAAAACAACTTCAAGTTATTTAATAGAGTCTTATTGTTAACTTATAAATACTTTTAGTTCTTGCAGATAACACCTTGTGTACTTAAGTTGACTGTTTTTGTTTCAGTGAGAACCTTGTTAGCTTATCAACATTGGCCAAATTAAATTAAGCACCCGGTGGTTTTATTTAAATGTACTGATTTAATTCATCTGGCTTAAATCCAGATATTCATCTTAAATAATATTCTCAGAAAAAAATTTAAAAAATAAGGGGTGAAACGATCGTATCTTTGACACCGTTTCACTCTTAAATATAATTTAAAAGAAAATTAAATTTATAAAAGAATGGAAAAATGTTAGTTCTAAAAAATAATAATAGAGTATTTTTTCAGTGCAGTTTATAACATAAAATTTTTTGTAATATTCAAAAATTTGTTGTGCTGTATTAGGCTGTTGCTCAAATTAAATTAAGCATCCGGCAGTTTTATTTAAATCTGCTGATTTAATTAATATGGCTTAAATCCATTAAGCGAATTGCTTCTGCTCTTTATCAACAAAAAGTCCGAGATGATCTCTCCGGCCAACGTCAAATATCCACTCTGTATTCCCTATCCATTCCCTCCGATACCAATCTGAAATAATACACACACACAAGCGATTCCATCAGAAAATTGAAATAATCTCCCCGAAACCAGATCCGCAGCTTCCCTCCGTAGTCAGAGTACAGAGAGTCGGAGCTAAAGCGCCTGTATTCCGTTATTAGTTTGGTGATGCCATTACCAGAGTTCCACTGGAGGACAAATTGGCTAAAATTATAATATTAAGCCTCGATCGATGGATGCTAAACCTCACCACAACGTTGTTTCACTCAACTGTTTTAGCAAATAACTGGACAGTTGCGGATCTTCCGAACTACAGCAATAAGCCGAACTTGGGCCAACTTTGCCGACCCACAAAATAGTTAGTTCATCTATTCGATAGATCGAAAATACTTTTCCTGTTAACGTCAGTTGTTCCGGTTCATTTTATTTTCGAAATTTTATGACAGATTTTATTGTTCACTTACGAAATTCAATTTGGTTCCGTTCGCTTACGAAAAAATATACGAGCAACAATAAAAGCTTGATTAAAAATACTGATTCCATAAATTTTTATATTATTATTTCTAATTAAGCAAAATCAAAAATAATAAAAAAAATCTTTCAGAGAAAATAATTAAATGTAAAAAATAATATGTGTGTGTACATTTTTTATAGAGGTAGGAAACGTCAAATAAACTTAGTTTCAAAGTAAAATTGTGGCTTATTCCCAAGTAAAATAGTAGCTAAGTTGGATATGCATTAAAGCTTAGACTCCACCAAAGCAACATACCACAACTTGCTGCAACAACGACATGAAAGTTGGCTATTGTAGTATGTTACACTGTGTTGCAATATGTTTATGTCGCGGTAAAGATAAAAGGAAATCTTGCAACATTGTGCAACAGCGCCAAATGTTAACATCAGTAGAGGCGCCTTGTAGTTAATCGTAGTTGCTAGTTGTTTGCAGACTGAGCTGTTTGTTTTGTTTTTTGAATTTGAAAATGGTGTTTAAATAGACTATAGAAGAATGCATTAATTTAATAGACATTTATAAACAATATACATATCATTGGAATGCAACTAACAACAATTATAAATGCAGAGAAGCTAAACATAATGTCTGGTCCAAAATTTGTAGCAGTATAAGTATAAACTGTCAAAATATATAAAAGGCAAAACGAAAAATAAGGAATTTGTAAGCCCAGTTCTACAGAGAGAGGAAGAAATATACAAGGCAATAAAGAAATCCGGAGCAGGTGTCTCTTTCCTTGCGCATAATAAACAACTGTTGCTTCAGTGGATACATGATGATGCATCTAGTCACAAATATGTGCAAAAAACTCCAACATTGATGCAAAAAAGGTTGCTTGGGTGGACACACTGTGTTACAAAAATATAAAACTTAGTTCAACCTACTTCAACACTGTAAAACACAAAAGTTGAAGTATGTTGCTTTGATGGAGATACGCGTTAACGTATCATTAGCACTAGATTTACTGCGATACTGGTATGTCAGATTCGTATATTACAATACGGATTAATACCTTCATATTCCATTCTTCTGCTTCTGTTATCCTCGTGGGACTGCGTTAGGCATTCCTTCACTTCGAGTGGATCTAACCATTGCTCATCCTTCATGCTGTCGAACTCATTACTTCTTTCCTTCTAATCGTCTCCATTTTCAGCTCATATCTTTTTAATGCGATGAAGATTCTGGAGAAGTTCCATTGTATCCCCCTTTCGATGAAAACATTGGTCTCTGTTCAGCCCCAAGAGGGGATGGGCACTCTGAAAATCGTCATGTTTAAGCGATAAAGATGTGCTCGAAAGCAGCCATGTCCTGAGAACATCTTCGTCAGGTAGTTGTTGACCTCGTCATGTTTACGGCTTAGCTAAACATTCATGTGTGGTATCAGATAATGCGTCCATCTGCCCGTTGTTGCGGATTCCCACTGTAATTGACATCTTTGAATACTGTTTTGCAGTTCTGTCCGTCTAAGTTTATCAAGGAACAATGTACTTTGCTGATAAAGGGTCTTCCTTTATTCAGCTAGCACTCCAATGGGTAGTGTTCCGGCTATGACGTATAATGCGTCCTTAGATACTGTTCGGAATACGCTGTCAACTCTCAAGGTGCTCAAACGATATACTGATGTAACCTTTCTCCATGATTCCTGCGTTACGAGAGTGTTAGCTCAAATGGATATCCCGTATACTGATACTGATGTGACTACTAAGAACAATATCTTCATCCTGATTTGTTTTGGGCCAGCTACATTCGACATTATCCGTGATTAGGCTACCCGTACAGTACTACTTTAGCATTGGAATACTCTACTTATTGCGTCAAACTAAGTCTAGCATAAATCGTCACTCCCAAATACTGAAGGAATGGTTTTGATATGATTTCATGTTTTCCAATGCTCAGCCTTACGGTTTCCACCTGTTTCCGACTAGTTATGTAAGTACTGCCTCAGTTACGTGCTTTGTTAGTTTTAAATTGACTATGTTCATCCACTAGCAGATTCTCTCGAAGATAATGTCATACGTGAGATTTATTTACAAGTATATATACGAGTACCACAGGGCCTAGCGCAGAGCCCTGTAGTACTCCTCCAGTAATTTTATATTTCTTCGGACTGGAGTTTATGTCATACTTCCAAAAGTAAATTAGTGAAGTAGATAGTCACTATCCCCTTTATATATGCCAGTAACTTCGTTTCGGTAAGAGCTCGCATAATGACCATCCATTATTTCCTGTATTGTGGATGGATATAATTGAAGATTCACCATTTATTAAATACTGACTCTATGATATGCCATAGAATTAATAAAAAAAAATGCCTAAAACTCATTACCTATTATATATTATATCTAATAATAACTTTTTCTTTGCCTGAAATTCTCGTTTGTATTGAAAGTTAATATAGACCAGTAAAGATCTGTGAAAAAAAGTCTATTTTTGGATGTGAGAGGTGGCATTCGGATTTTTGCAGATAAAGTTAGGTGACACCTTCAGTAATAATAATTGACTTATGCTCCTTCTCAAATATGCCCGGAACATTAATAAAAAAATTAAAATATTTAAAAATTTCGAAAAACGTCGATTTTTTTCTGCTTTCTTTGTTATAACTTTAAAACGATTCGTTTTGGAACAAAGTCGTAGAGAAATAAAATAAAGACAATCGAATTTTGTATGATATACGACTGATCAAGAATGTCTTAATGTATTACCTTTTCTGCAATATAGCAAGAAATACAAAATAAGGGGGCAAAATACGCCTGTTGTTATTCAATGTTTTTAACCACTTTGGTGGCACTTAGAACCTTAGTAATTCACTTAGGAAATTCTCTGTAATATACTTAAACCGTGTACCAAATTTCATTAAAATCGACCTAATAGATTTTGCATAATAAATTTGCAATCTAAATGTTTTTAAAAAAGTTCAAATTTTTTAAAATCTTTCTGAACAAAAAGTAGACCATTTAGAAGTTGTCTAATTTTTTTACATATAAAGAGGTGCTCTACCTATCTAGTACACTTTACAAAATTAAAATCGGATTATTTAAGGGGCCTCAGCAATGTTTTAAACTTATAAACAATTTTTTGGCTTTTAAACCAATAGGTTTGTTTAATAATAAAAAAAATTAATTTTTAGCAATGCAAATAATTAAAACCGGTATAATTTGACTTATACTATCAAATGCTGTCAGCAGAATTGCTATTTTATGTTTTAATCAAATCTTATTCGCGTTCAAAAATTGCAATTTTTCGAAGTTTTGAAAGTTCCACTGCGTTTATCTCGAAAACTATGCATAAATCGATGCGAAAAATCGATGTTATGTAATTCCTCAAGTTCTTTGTTTATAACAATCTTATCGACATCCGGATCAACCGTTACCCAAAAAAATCGTATTCTACGGGTCAAAAAATACATAAAAATCTTGGGTAAGTCCATCTAAATAAAGGAGCCCGTAGCACCCCCTCCTGGCCACAGGACTAATTTGTTTATAAGCCAAAAAATTGTTTATAACTTTAAAACATTGCCGAGGCTGCTTAAACAATTCGATTTCAATTCTGTAAAGTGCATTAGATAGGTGGAGGGCTTCTCTATATGTAAAAAAATTGACAAATCTTTGTATGTTCTAGTTTTTGTTGTGCAAGATTTTAAAAAATTTTAATTAAAAAAAAAGTTTAGATTGCAAAATTATTATTCAAAGTCTAGTAAGTCAATTTTGATGAAATTTGGTGTACGATTTTAGCACATTACAAAAATTTTCTAAGCGAATTAGGAAGGTTCAAAGTGTAACCTAAGTGACCTAAGTGATGGAAAATCATTGAATAAGGGCAGGCTTGTTTTGCCCCCTTATTTTATATTTATTGCTATTTTGCAGCAAGGGTGATAAATTGAGACATTTTTAACCAATCGCATCTGATATAAAATTTAATTATCTTTGTTTTATTTCAATACGACTTTGTTCCAAAATGAATCGTTTTAAAGTTATAAGCAAAAAAATAGAAAAAAAAAACGAAATTTTTTGAAATTTTTAAATATTTTATTTTATTTATTAATGTTCCGGGCATATTTGAGAAGGAGCATAAATGAATTATTATTAACGAAGTTATCACCTAACTTTATCCGCAAAAATCTGAATGCCACCTCTCACATCCACCTAAAAACAGATACTGATCTAATATTCATTTCAATTATTTAGATTATCATGTAGCAATAATGTCACCAGCATTTAATTCGCATATCTCGTTTAAAATATTCGTAATCCGCATATTTTACGCCATTTCCCTAACATCTTTCATGTGATATTAAAACCGCAAAATTAAAAAATGCTCGGTATCCAGTGTTAATGACACACAATAGCGGGATCCTACTGCTACCGCGCCATGCCACCGTGGCCGGAGCGTTCATTGGGTTTTCATTCAGACCCACATTATCTATGCTGTCAGTGTCAGAATGAATTACACTCACTGATGATATAATTTATTTACAACTTAGTCCTCTCTATCTCCCCAACTCTTTCTGTTTCGCTGTTTCTCTCTGCCTATTTCTATCCCGGACTTGTGTACGCTAAATTTCATAACTTTTCGCTAATGCTGCGGAAAGGCAACCGCTTTTCAAACCCGTAACCCAATCTCGCTTAACCCAGTAAATAGACGGTTTCGAGAGCATCAAAGTCTATCAAATTGTTTATTTATCTTTGAGCAGGAACCAAGAACAAAATACGCTTTTTCAAGCTAATAATCCGATAGTTAATTGACACTGCTAAAATTACAATGGGAGTCAACATCTCTTAGTAGCTGCTTTATGTATTATCTATAAAATACAGACAGTTTTTAGATGAGCCAAAAATACAAGGTGTTTTGTTATTTTTTTAATCAATAAAAAAATATCTAAAGTTAAAACACCTCACCATCAACCATTTTCTCGAAGAAGTTTTCTCGATTAAAAAAGGAGTAAGGCAAGGTTGTATACTGTCTCCGATGTTGTTCAATTTATACGTCGGAAAAGAAGCAGTGGCAGACTCTAGGGTAAGGAGGGTATTAAAATTAACGGCATATTTATTAATAAAATCAGGTACGCAGATGACACAACGATAGTGGCAGATAACATCGACGATCTTCAATGCCTTTTAAATGATATAACTCTTGCAAGTGAAGCTCGGGGTTTGAAAATAAATATCAAGAAGACAAAAACAATGATTATAAGTAGAAATAATTACCCCAACGCAAAGACATATCTCTGGAGAAGAAATCGAATAAGTCAGGCAAGTTAAGTACTTGGATTGTCTGCTGAACGAGGATTGGGACTCTGAGAATAAAACAAAGAGCAGAGTAGAACAAGCCAGAAATGCTTTTTTGATGCTTCGTAAATTTCTGACTGATCTCAAGTTGGATTTCAACCTTCGATACAAGATGTTAAAGTGTTACAATTGGCCTGTGATATTCTAAGGAATGGAAGCATGGACGCTAAAAGCCAGTTCCATTACCAAACTTTGTGTTTAAAATGTGGTGCCTGCGTCGAATACTTAGAATATCAAACGGACAGAGTCAGAAATGAGGAAGTACTAAGAAAATCGGGCTTACAGGAAAAGGAACTTTTTAACTATGTTAAAAGTAAGAAGACTGCATACTTAGGGCATATATTACGAGGAGAACGATACACTTTTCAGCAACTGATACTTGAAAGATAGATAGAGGGTAAGATGGGTATGGGACGTAAACAAGATGTCATGGCTGCGTACTGTTGTCAGAGCTATGAAATGCTTGGCAATGCTAATAAAAACAGAATTATTTAATCCTGATTATCTAACATGTCACCAGACAAGACAATGTACGGTGGACGCCTACGCAGAAATGCACGGCACCTCAAGAAGGAGATCAACCATTTGATGAAGATATTATGCATATCCGTGTTCATACATTTAGATCACTTTGATGATTTACACCAATGTCACTTGCAAGTCCTAAGATCTCAGAGTCATCTCTTCTCCTTCTTTTGCTTTTTGTCTTTTTATGTTTATCTAGGCAAACTAGTCAGAATTTACTATTTTGACTGGGAACTAACCACTATTTTATTTAAAAAAATGTTTTTAAAATATATGTTTATGTTTTTCTTCGAAAATCGTTCTCAAATACAAATACAAATTTATATACAGTGATGACCGCGCTAATAACCGGCAAAATAGCTCAAAAGATTTTTTTTTGTTTATATTGGCATGGACTTTATGTCAATCGGCCAGTCACAACATGAGTATTAGTGTCATGTGTTATGTGTATGTTGAGTAAGTGTCTTGTTACTTTGCAAAGTCGACGTCATTGTCTTTGCAAAGAGACGCTAATTGTATCCGAACGTCTGCGGTCCCTCCGGTGAGTACCGATCCCATAAGGACAGAAACTATATTCATTCATTAATTTATAATAAATGAAAAATTTCTGACCCTGGTGAGATTCGAACCCACAACCTTTCGGATTTTTTCGATCCAAAGACCACTGAGCCACGGAGGGGTAGCTCAAAAGATGGAAAACATAACATTGCGAAACAAAAAGAGATGAAACTAGTGGAGATGGAAATAATCGTTATAAACGTATAAATTAACAATAAATTTAGTTTCCCACCTTTAGACGTATCAGAGGTGTATGACAACTGTCACTGTGACAGTATAATTTTATAAAATACTCCTGTCACAGACGTCTAAAGTTGGGAAACTATGTAATTAGACCGGGCAGTATCGTCGCCCCCGCTAGCGCAATTATTCCGATTCGATTTTTTTGCACAAACTTACTCAAATAGAGGTCCTTATAACATATCCACAGGGTGCCGGGAGGTGCCGTGGTCGAAAAATTTTTTAAACAATTTTTTTAAACAAATTCACAAAAATAATTTTGTTATTTCCAACAATTTTTTTTAGATAATTTGGGTTATGCTGAGCAAAAAAGATCTCTTGTCATTTTTCTCTAAAATTGACTGTTGTCGAGTTATACGCGATTAAAAATTTGAGAAATGCGAAAATGGCCATTTTCAAGGCTTCATAACTCGATCAAAAATGATTATTATGAAATTCAAAAAGTGACAAAATCAAGATTCAAATACCTTTTTCAGCGTTCTGAAGAGACTTTTGTCATTTATTTGTTACAAAGCTGTTATTTTTAGTTATTAACAATTAGCGGTATAGTCCAACTGTATCGTCGCCCCCGTTAACGGAACTATTTCGATTAGATTTTTTTGCACAAACTTACTCAAAAAGAGGTCCTTATAACATATCCACAGGGTGCCGGGCGGTGCCGTGGTCGAAAATTTTTTTAAACAATTTTTTTTAAACAAATTCACAAAAATAATTTTTTAATTTCCAGCAATTTTTTTAGATAATTTGGATCATTTTGAGCAAAAAAGGTCTCTTGTCATTTTTCTCTAAAATTGACTGTTGTCGAGTTATACGCGATTAAAAATTTGAAAAATGCGAAAATGGCCATTTTCAAGGCTTCATAACTCGATCAAAAAATGATTATTATGAAATTCAAAAGTGACAAAATCAAGATTCAAATACCTTCTTCAGCGTTCTGAAGAGATTTTTGTCATTAATTTATTACAAAGCTCTTATTTTTAGTTATTAACAATTAGCGCTATAGTCTAACTGTATCATCGCCCCGTTAGCGGAACAATTTCGATCAGATTTTTTGCACAAACTTACTCAAAAAGGGGTCCTCATAACATATCCACAGGGTGCCTTGCGGTGCCGTGGTCGAAAAAATTTTTAAACAATTTTTTTAAACAATTTCACAAAAATAATTTTTTCATTTCCAACAATTTTTTTAGATAACTTGGGTCATTCTAAGCAAA
Source organism: Diabrotica virgifera virgifera (assembly GCF_917563875.1). Taxonomy (NCBI): domain Eukaryota; kingdom Metazoa; phylum Arthropoda; class Insecta; order Coleoptera; family Chrysomelidae; genus Diabrotica; species Diabrotica virgifera. The sequence goes on from NC_065449.1 coordinate 17,521,161, forward strand.
AAAGGTCTCTTGTAATTTTTCTCTAAAATTGATTGTTGTCGAGTTATATGCGATTAAAAATTTGAAAAATGCGAAAATGGCCATTTCAAGGCTTCATAACTCGATTAAAAATGATTATTATGAAATTAAAAAAGTGACAAAATCAAGATTGAAATACCTTCTTCAGCGTCCTGAAGAGATTTTTGTCATTATTTTATTACAAAGCTGTTATTTTTAGTTATTAACAATTAGTGGTATAGTCCAACTTTATCGTCGCCCCCGTTAGCGGAACTATTTCGATTAGATTTTTTTGCACAAATTTACTCAAAAATAGGTCCTTATAACATATCCACAGAGTGTCGGCCGATGGTCGAAAAATTGTTTAAACAATTTTTTGACCACGGCACCGGCCGGCACCCTGGTAAGGACCTCTTTTTGGGTAAGTTTGTGCAAAACAAATCTAATCGAAATAGTTCCGCTAACGGGGGTGACGATACAGTTGGACTATAGAGCTAATTGTTAATAACTAAAAATAACAGCTTTGTAATAAAATAGTGACAAAAATCTCTTCAGGACGTTGAAGAAGATATTTGAATCTTGATTTTGCCACTTTTTGAATTGCATAATAATCATTTTTAATCGAGTTATGATGCCTTGAAAATGGCCATTTTCGCATTTTTCAAATTTTTAATCGCGTATAACTCGACAATAGTCAAGTTTACAGAAAAATGAGCAAAGACCTTTTTTACTCACAATGATCAAAATTATTTAAAAAAAATTGTGGGAAATGAAAAAATTATTTTTGTGTATTTGTTTAAAAAAATTGTTTAAAAAAATGTTCGACCACGGCACCCTGTGGATAAGTTATAAACACCTCTTTTTGAGTAAGTTTGTGCAAAAAAATCGAATCGAAATAGTTCCGCTAACGGGGGCGACGATACAGTTGGAGTATACCGCTAATTGTTAATGACTAAAAATAACAGCTTGTAATAAAATAGTGACAAAAATCTCTTCAGGACGTTGAAGAAGGTATTTGAATCTTGATTTTGTCACTTTTTGAATTTCATAATAATCATTTTTAATCGAGTTATGAAGCCTTGAAAATGGCCATTTTCGCATTTTTCAAATTTTTAATCGCGTATAACTGGACAACAGTCAATTTTAGAGAAAAATGACACGAGACCTTTTTTGCTCAGACTGACCCAAGTTATCTAAAAAAAAAATGTTGGAAATAAAAAAATTATTTTTGTGAATTTGTTTAAAAAAATTGTTTAAAAAATTTTTCGACCACGGCACCGCTCGGCACCCTGTGGATATGTTATAAGGACCTCTTTTTGAGTAAGTTTGTGCAAAAAAATCGAATCGGAATAATTGCGCTAGCGGGGGCGACGATACTGCCCGATCTAAATGTAATGTTATTTTTTATGTGTTTATAACGATCATATGCGGCCAAGAAAATATATTTTAATTAAATGAATTGACAGAAAAAGAAGAATGTTTGTAATTTATTTAATTCAAAATACATTCTACTAAGTACTGTCAAAAAACAGAAATAAATGTTTTTTGATAAATAAACATTGCTTTTCGCTTAATTTCAATATTCAAGCTGCCACCCATCTGCCTCTTGGTAGGTTGAATATTGAATTTAAGCGAAAAACAATATTTATTTGTCAAATAAACATTTTTCTCTGTTTTCTGTCAATAGTAGAATGTATTTTGAGGTAAACAAATTGCATACATTCTTCTTTTTATTTCAAATATCTTAATTCAAAATAATTTTTCTTGGACACTCTGTATAAATAATTCTGTCAATGATAATATTACTGAATATAGAATTCAATAACTTTTCAAATGAGGTAGCACACGACCCCTATTCCCTATTTAAAAATAAGGGATGGGCGAAATGGAAGGGAGGGGGTTGACAAATTACAGATGTGTGTATCGTAAAAATGCGTCCCCCTTAGATCAAAAATCGACCTGTTTGTTCATTTCCTTAAAATCTTATAAATACTGCCAAATATCGAGGTGGACTGTTTTCTCTGGTCCCCTGTGTATAAAAATAGTAAATTGTATTAAGGGGATGGGTACGTATTTTCGGCTGCAATGATATTTAATTGGGGATTCATTTTTTTCGAATCTTGAGAAAACTTATAAGTATTTTTGAAAATTTTAAACGCAGAATGAAAGACTACGTTCTTACCGAGGGCCGAAAGTCCCTGAAAGCTCTATAATGTTTATTTTAATAATCTACAGGGGTGAAAAACTAAGAGAAAATGTAGTGTGATTTTTAATTTCAAATATCTCATTCAAAAGAAACTTTTTATTCATTCTAAGGGACTTTCGGCCCTCGGTAATAAAGTAACCTTTCATTCTGCGTTTAAATTTTTCAAAAATATTTATTAGTTTTCTCAGGATTCGAAAAAAATTATTACATTTAAAATTCATTGAAAACTTTGACAGGCGTCAAAATGTTCCTTTCCTCTTAAGGTGCAACAAGAAAATTATTCGCATTTAAAAGTTTAAAATATTTTCTGATCCACAACGTCTTTGCACAATCAGTTTTACTCAATGAGTATAAAATAAACCTTTTACTAAAATTCCTGAATAATAATTATAAGCAAAAAATCAAAGTATAATCCAGATTTTATTTATAAATTTTTTGTTAATGTTACTTTATATGTTGCAGTGTTTAAGAAATATATCCGGTGGCCAACGGTATTGAGATATCCTATATATAACTATATTTTGTTTGTAACCAACCTAGATATTTTGTTTGAACTCTATTTCTGTAACGTAAAAGAGATTCCTTTTTCATTTTCTCACATTTTCATTTTACAACGAAGAGTCTAACACAATCAAACATCAATGGAACGTATAGTGATTTCCCCTGCGATTGTCTCATGAGAGGGCGCTCTCTGCATCTCGCATCATGCATCCCAAATCCCGAGTTAGGACTGGAAATGTTCGCTTAGCTCAGATCAACATCGCACTCTGCCATCGGCGGAAAAATGCACTTACTTTATTAAACGGACAGTATTTTTGTTAAAAACTAATCTTATCTAAATTGTGAGTTACATACATAAGATCAAGTGTAATTTAAAAAGACTTTTTAAAAAGAATCAAGGCAAAAATCGAGAAATTTTATAGAAATAATCGCTTCCGAACAATAATAATCGTCTGCTTTTTCAATTTCACTGTTGTTCATGTAGGAAGTATTAAAATAACTGATTAATTAATTAAAATCGTAAACAATGAACAAAATATATAATTGGTACAACCCATTCATTATTATCCTGTAGATGATAGTAGACCAAGAGGCAGCGCTGAAAAATCTCTTTGAATTTACTAAAGCTATATTTTTCACAGTTGATCACTGTGAGTGTACAGAGAAACATACTGCGGTCGGTCAAGCGAAACTTAGAACAGGGGTTACTGAGAGGGTATCAAAGTTGATTTCCTACGAAGTTAATTAAATCCATTTACTAAGGCTGAAAATCAGTACACACATTCTAAATTGAATATAAATAAAAGTTATTATAGTCGGTCAGCTGTATGATGGGACAGAGCCGGTCGGTCGGCCCCAATAGTCGATTGAGGAAATGAAGTATTTTGGCTCGCAATTTTTTTGTCCAGTATGGATTTACTTGAAATTTTCACAGAAGGTAGGGAATAGTCCAAGGATCATTTTCTATATCATGCCGCTATCATACGTTAAAACCTTGGGGGTGGTTGCTACCCCTACTCGGGGGTGGGAATTTTTTATTACGTTTTAACCATGTAATTCGATGGAAAAAGTGATTCTAAGAAAAAAATGTTACATTTTCAAACGCGAATAACTCAATTGAAAATATAATAGTTTTTCGACGAAAAAATCGACTTTTTTTTTCTTTTAAAAGAAGCGTCCTGCCGCTGCCTTTTGAATACCGTTTTCACAATTTAATTTAGTTTAATATTTCCCGAGATACTCTATTTGTTTATAAACCAAAAAATTGTTTATAATTTTAAAATATTCCTGAGGCCGCGGCCGCTTAAATATTCCAATTTCAATTCTGTAAAGTACATTAGATAGGTATAGTGTCTTTTTATGAAAAACTCATAGTTATTCTTATGTCTCATAATTATTGTCGTTATTATAGCGACCGAAAATTTTTAATTAACATTTTAATTGTTGCTAAACTGTTCATTCAATTTCCATAGACTTCTGGAATTATAATACATACGGAAAGGGCTTTTACGTTACCAAGTTATTTAATTATTGATTAACAACTACTTATCTAAAAGTTTAGTTGAAAATTAAAGATTTTGTTGGAAAAACCCGCTTTTTCCGGGGAAAGTTTTCGTCGAAGTAAATCGGAAAAAACACGTGTCTATGCACAATTTAATTGTGGTGAAGTTTTATTTGAGTGTTTTTGGTCTAAAGATAAAATCTTTGGAGTTATAGAGCAAAAATTGAAAAAAAAAACACGATTTTCGGGTGCCATTTTGTTTATAAAAAAAGTAGCACACTATCTGCGGACTTTGCATATCTATATTATTAATACATACAATAATAAGATTCGATTCCAGCAATAAAATTGCTGGTAAATAATTTTTCCTTGTATTTTGCTAATTAGCCCAGAGTATAAATTCAAAGAGATTTTTCAGCTCTGCCTCTCCGTCTATAGGTAGGCAGAAAGCTCAATGTGGTAGTTGAGGTACTATCGCGACGATGAGGGAGAAATCTTCCACGTTAACCTGGATATGCGTTCACCACGACGTCTTGTGGCTGTCTGTCCTGGTATTGTCTACCAAATAATGGCTACCTAATGGCACTTATTCCTGGCTCTTCCTGGTGCCATTGGGTAGCCATTGTTTAAAAATCACGTTTAAGTAAATGTGAATTTTAATATTGTAAAGGAATTTTACCCTAATTACAGACGCTTTGGCCCTACAATTAATTTTAATATATTGTTTGTCGGCAATTACTCTTCTATGAGGCATTTATAACCAATAAGATGAAGCTCTGAAGATGACATGTGCCATGCCGAAAGTAGTTAGCTGATTTTTTTTATAAATAATTTTACACACTATCAAAGTTTTTTGAGAAAATACACATGTTGCCAGCTTGACCTATATCTTATAATTATAACATGGTCAAAGTATGCAGTTTTCCTTTTTTTATATTTTATATACCATCTCCTATTTTTACTGGGCCTTTGAAGACTCTCCTCGTTGCGTACATGATCCACCCAGAGTATTTTCAATGAATTCCTCTTCCTCTTCTATCGTTAGATATTTTTTTTCTGATACACTATCCAAAAACAGTTGCCAAATCTGTTGACTCCGCCTATGTCGTGTCGTAGATTAGCACAAAGAGAAACTCCTGTTGCCACAATATGTGGAAAATGTTCAGAAATATCCTGCTCCGTGTATCACTTAGCTTTATTGAAATATCAAACAAGGACTATTAGATTTTGGTGATGTGGAATTCTTCTGAAATTGTAGACGCTACGGCTGGTTTAGCGGAATACAATGGGTTTGGCTTTGACACAGTTGCTGGGAATATTTTATGTAGTGTGAGAAGCGTATGATTTCCGAACTCTTTGGCCTAGTTTATATTTAACCTTGCTGCCCTGGTGGGTTATATTTGGCCCGAAAAAAAATAATTTTTTGTTTTACAAATTATTACCCTAGCGTAACGATTTGGCGTTCCGTGACTCTATTATCTAGTTGAGGTCTTTATATTTCATAGGGAATCAAAATTCGACTTATCCATTTTTGATAAACATTAAATGGTGTAGGTATTTGGAGTATACTTATTGCTGATTGTCCGTCAAATCGGTTTATAAATAGAAAACAGGTTTAAAATGGGTTCTGGAAATAAAATTTGGACTTACTCTGACACTTAAAAGATAGTTTTGATTTACCTGGACCAATCCTCCTCACCCCAATGAATTACATGCCCAAATGTTCCTAGGGGTATGCAAGTCTCATTCAGGTCAGGAATTACTATTGTGTGTGTATTCAATCGTATACCAAGATTGGTGGTCATATAAGGCCCCTAGAACATAAGGGGTGTAAGTGCCAAAACATATTTTCAGTGTTCAGAACTAACACTTCTTGGCAACTGAAATATTCAACACTGTTAGTTGGCCAAGTAGTTAAGTGATTTGCCACTAGATCTCAGCATCCGATAGACTGCTCACTTACATTCCTAGTAAACCATGTTTTCTATGTGCTTGGGAGTCCATTTTTGTATTCAACCCTTCTTCTTCTTCTTCTTCCTTCTTGTATGTAGGCTTTAAAGCCTGTTACTTCTTCAATATTAACCTCCTAAATTGTTTCAAGTTATCGCACCATCTTTTTCTTGGTCTGTCAATACATTCTACTAATATGTTAGTTCCACTCCTGTTTCCGTTTTGTTTTTATTTTTTTTATATTTAACCCAATTTCCTTAAAATTGTCACTTACACCCCTTGTGTTCTAGGCGCCTCATTCTTTCTACATTCTTGTTCCAAACTGAGACAACAAGGTATCAATATTTATATTTTTTATTTGTACTAAATAGTACTGTATAAAGACCATTGTAAACTTCTGTTGTAAACACTATGCCAGGGGTAGCCAAACTGTGGCTCGCGAGCCGCATGTGACACTTCGAAGGATTATTTGTGGCTCTCAATATATGTACCTGAATTACTTTTAATTTTTGTGTTTCAAGATGTCTTAAATTACTGACAACAAATATAAAAGACTAAGTGTAATATCAGGAGTTATTGTCCGTCCGCTATAACTTTTCCCATGCGGTACGATTCATTTTCAATCAAATTAAGTCAAAAAAGAAAGTGAAACGTACGCCGATGTATGTAGTATATAGTATACAGTATACAAAATGTATATACACATCGACGTTCGTTTCAATTTATGTTTTGACTTAATTTGGAAAAGTTATAGCGCACGGACTAGACAAAGAGACCCCTTATCACTGTTGCTATTCAATTTGGCCTTAGAATATATGTGTGTGTGTTTGTGTTTTATTGGCACTGGTTTATCATCTGAGCTGACAGGGGAATTTGCGAATCGAGGATTCAAAACTATTGTCCGCCTTTGCTGACGATCTAGATGCAGTCGCTCATTTCACAAGTAGTGTTGCCCAAATGCAAGACCAAGGCGAGACTTAGACAGTCTTGGTCTTGGTCTTGCGCCAGTACACCTGGTCTTGGTCTTGGTCTTGGTATTGCGCTCCCGGTCTTGGTCTTGGTCTTGGTCTTGCAGCAAGAGTCTTGCAAGTCTCGCAGTTGCACATTAGCCTATTGCATATCTTAGAACAACGTAGCAAAGAGGTACATTTTAAGCTTGAATATCATAGCCATAGTAAAGACTAGCCAAATTAATATATATCGAAACAACTGACACCGGGTGGGGTTTGAACCCACGATCTAAGTGATCCCTGTCTATGTTCTAACTAATTAAAGTTAAAACTACCTCTTAAAATCCACAAAATTTCATTTGCATATCTCAACCGGTTTTAGAGCAATAAATAAATCGTCAGTTTGTACCTAAGACAAATTTCAACCCCCCCTATTTGGTAAACAAAGCATTTATAAATTAAACGTTTATGAAGCAAACTATCATTACTTTTTCGTGCAGAATTACCCATTAAATTTTGCCATACTTATTTAAAAACATTATGTATTGATGAAGAACATGGCTAGTTAAAAAAGAAAAAAAGTACCTAACTTTTGTATTATCCAATATAAGTGAATGAATAAAAAACATACTGTTAAGAAAATATGAGGCTATAGTTGGGCTTTAATTTTAGTATGCTATTGCATGCTAGAATAATAAGTTAGCATAATGCTACAATATTCCACAGAGTGAGAAAAACACAGTTTGATTGGTACACCCGGTATACACTGACAATAATGAATTGACCTGTCTAGCAACAATATCTATTATGTATTACTGCGATATTTATAAAGAATAAGACAAAATATTAAAAAAAATCACTTAAATTGGACAACAAGTTTAGAAAATTTGAGCCATTAAAAATGACCTGTTTTTTAAGGTGGTGCGTTAATTTCTTGGAGAAGTGTATATCGTTAAATAGCTATTTGTATAACAAGGGAGGAAAGTGTAACTTTTCCTCCCGAGAATGAAGTTTACTGCCCGACGCGTAGCGGAGGGCAGTAATCATTCAAGGGAGGAAAAGGCACTTTACTCCCATGTTATACATATGGGTTTTCCACCTTCCTCAAATAACAAGTAATTTTTTCATTTTTACTTAATTTATTTATGTAACTAACCAACAAAATTTATTAGAACTAAAACAACAAGTAGGTACAATATAACTGTCAACTGTCAAATATAAGTCAAATTATTAATGTAAACATTGTTAAATCAAAATAACAATTTACTGTTTTTTACCATTCTGCAAAATACAGGATGTTTTATAAATAAACGTTAAAATGTATAGATACTTCGTAATAGAAAATAGATATTATACAGGGCGTCAATAAGTTATATTTCATGAATGAAATACCATGACGTCACTTTTACTTTTCCTCCCTAGGGAGGAAAAATATTTTCCTCCCTAGGGAGGAAAAGTACAACTTTGCTCCCTACAATCAGGTCCGGAAAAGTATACTTTCGGTAGAGGTAGGTGGAAAATAATATTTCGGTATTATGTTTACACGATATCGGGCATTATCTCTATACTTTTGTCTGGTTATGATACTTACAAATAATAGCCGCGCTGTTTCAGCAAAAATTTTGATTAGCCGAGTGACCTCATAACACAGGACACATCAGTATACATTATTATAGTAACACTATTATGTATTGTTTCTGCTGCTTATAGTAAGACTATTATGTATTGTTTCTGCTGACTGTGCAGCAGAAACACTACATAATAGTGTTACTATAATAATGTATACTGATAAAATTTCTGGTTAGATTCCTAGAAAACTAATAATAAAAAATATTATTTATGTAAATTTATATAAGTGATAAGGTGACATATTTTTAAAAAGTTTGGATACGATATTCGATATTACTAGGTCTGGATCCCGCGTATGAGAAAAAAGTTGATTAATAGCAAGTTGAAAATTTGTTAATAGCTTAAGGGTGTCTAGTCGGACAAACTTTGATATATGGGAACAGTGGAAGTTTTAATTGTGAAACAGGTTAAAAATTTGGAACGGTCAGACCACGAAAACGTCACATGTATTTTGTCCGACAGAACTTAAAATTGATTTGTTACCCTTTCATTAAACTCTCACGCAAAAATGAGACTGCTATTTATCACCTGTCATAATTCCTGTCATTCGACATATTCTACGTGTTCCACTCATTATAATTCCCATTTGGTGATAAATAGCAGCCTGATTTTTGCAGGAGATTTTAATGAAAGGGTAAAAAATCAATTGGAAGTTCTGTCGGACAAAATGCATGTGATGTTTTCATGGTCTGACCGTTCCAAATTTTTAACCTGTTCCACAATTAAAACTTCCCCTGTTCCAGTGTTTCTGTATATCAAAGTTTGTCCAACTAGACACCCTTAAGCTATTAACAAATTTTCAGCTTGCTATTAATCAACTTTTTTTTCACACGCGGGATCCAGACCTAGTAGGCGTCGCAACGCAGGAATGTTGTGTTATATGAATATGATTAGAACACGACTATTCTCAAAACCAGGACAATTAATTTCAGAGCAAAGAAGTCGGCTGCTGAGAAAGTGTACTAAAATTTTTTATTTTTTAATGACCTAATGTCCTAATGTTTAATGAGCTAATCTAATGAATAGATATTTTGATTCGCTATGTATGTTTATGGTATTGTTCGTAAAGTCCAATTCTCAAAATTGTTGTTACCATTTTTTTTTGTTTCTCATAGAGTATCTAAGAATATAGCCGAACGTATATACTCCCTAAAACGACCCTCAGTTCTAACTGCAAGACGCAAGAGTCTCGCAGACTTAGTCTCGTTCTTGCTCAAGTCTTGCATGGTAAGTCTTGGTCTTGGTCTTGCTAAAATTAGGCGGTCTTGGTCTTGGTCTTGGTCTTGCGAAAACGCAAGAACAAGACCAAGACTGCAAGACCAAGACCGATTTTGGGCAACACTATTCACAAGAGACGTAAGAGAGGTGTTTTCACAAACTCGAGGAAGAAATAGGTTGTCTGGGCCTTCGAATAAATGAAGAACAGACGAAATACATGCTATAAAAAATAGTAACCAAAATCTAAGACAAAGAGTTAGGCAGAACCTGCTAGTAACCAAAATTCCACGACCAAGAGTTGGGCACAACATAACTATTAATGACCACAACTTCGAAGTAGTAAAAGAGTTTAAATATCCAGGGGCGGTAATCACAGATGACAACCACGTATAAAAATAGGTCTCAGCAAGAATAGCTGCGTGGAATAGAGCATTATTCTTTCTATCATCATTATTAAGATTTAAGCTTCTAAAAAGACAATCTAAATTAAGACTGTACATGTGTACATGCCAATTATTCGCCCAATTGTTACATAATATGGAAGTTAAACATGGATTCTACATCAGCGGGAAATAAATAAGCTGCTGGAATTTGCAAGGAATAAAGTTCTCAGAATGATATTTTTCCGTCAAAGAGATGGATTGACAAGAGAGTGGAGAAGGCGCCGCAAAGCTGAATTGGTGACTGTGTATGGTACTGAAAGCATCGTCAGACATATAAAAGCTAATATAAGATGGGCAGGTCATGTGGTAAGATCAGACGAAGACAAAGTGTTAAAGACAGTATTTTTTGAGAGACGGTAGACCAGTATGTCATCCCAGAAAATGATGGAAGGATAATGAAGAATCGAATTACCTTGAATTAGTAAAGGCTGTTGTAGAATTATTTGCATAATCGAGACATCGATATGAACCATTTTATTTGTCTTTAAAATTCGTGAATTCCAAACGGTGAGAAGAAAAATTAAATACCTTTTTTACACTTTTTAAATAAGTGTTTAACTGAGGCTCGCGAAATATTTCAAATTTTGAAAAATGGCTCGGAGTACCCAGGAGTTTGACCACCCATGCACTATGCTGTCATACATTTCCAAATCAAATATGGAAGTGTACGCAAAAAAGTGAATAAAATTTATAAAGTTTTTTGTTTTTTTTTTAAATCCGTTACATGTTTAAAAATCCGAACTGTTGTTTCCGTTTTGGCTGCCCGCCTAAATGTGTGGCGTTATAAATTGCTGTGTTGTGGGCCCTAGGGAGCCTGTAGGGTAAATGAAGCTGTCTTAACGGAATCTAATTTCAGTGATGGAGTCAGTGTCATAAATTGTACCCGAAAACGGCACTTCCTAAATTCTACGACAGCCTGTTTTATGTAAAGTGTTAGTAAAGATTCATATCGGAAATGTTTAGAGGAGAAAAATATAAAGCAGCTCGGAAAGCTTTTTTCCTTTAAAAAGGATGTTTTATTGAAATGCGGCTCGATTCAGTTATTATTCTAGTCTAAAATAACACACATATATTTCATCTGAATTCATTCTGTCTTACAGCGATTTTTTTTTGTAGATATGTGCTTTAAATTTACGTTTTACAATTTTAAAATTTAGTTATTAGAAAATCTCCGGTTTAAAGGATTCTTCATCAATTAAGTCTTAAACCAACTAATACTTCTTCACAAGACTGGAAATCGTGCTTCCAACGACACGACGTGTCCTTCTTTGGACATCATTTCTCTAGGGAAATTTTTAAAAAACGCACCGTCTCGTTTTTAGAAGAATCCCACAAAAACTCATAGCATCCATATATGAAAGATTCAAGCTTAAAATCCGACAATATCTATTCTCCTTTACGTACTATCTCCGCGCGACGAAGGTTGGCAATCATCATTGCTATTATCACTTTTGATACTACAGCCCGAAAGCGTTGAGTTGAACTGCATCCAAACCATTCTCTGAGATTTCTCAACCAGGACATTTTTCTCCTACCTATGCTGCGCCTTCCTCGAATCTTTCCCTGCATAATTAATTTTAGGAGTTCATATCTGTCACCACGTGTTATATTTATGACCCAAGTATTGAAGTTTTCTTATTTTGATGGAATCCAGTATCTCCCTGTTTTTCTGTATTCTCCTTAGTACTTCCTCATTGGTTATTCGGTCTGTCCAGGAGAATCTCAGCATTCTTCGATACGTCCACATCTTAAATGCTTCCAATCTATTGAAGCATTGTTTATTAAGAGTCTATGTCTCCACACCATATAAAAGAACTGAAAATACATAACATTTTAGTACTCGTTTTCTAAGATTTAGGCTGAGGATAATAATATCTCTGTTGTATTCCAAAAGCAACTATCAATCTTAGCAAAACAACATTTACCGCACATTTTCAATCCAATTTGCCAACGGTAATATCCCTCTGTATGAGTAAAAGCTATAATTCTGCCATTTTTAAAAACCAGACGTAACCGCAGTGGCTGTTCTGTACCAAAAAAACTGGGGGGGGGGGGCAAGAGAACACAACCGGTAAATAAACAAGATAACGTGCCTTTTTAACGAAAATTATAGTACAAAAGTCCTGTAAAAACTGGGGGGCGACTACCCCCTGCCCCAGGCTAGCACTGCGTAACCGGTCATCAATTGACAATATTGTAGAATTACAAAGAGATGTCCACGAAGCACTAGCAATAAATCAAATGTGCATAGCTATTTTCTTTTTCTTCGATCTAAAGCGAGCCATTAAATCATTATTTTAGATCAATATAAACTTGCACCTATCACGTATCCAATATTCGTGGACACTGCTTAGCCTATAGATATCGAAAATTTCTTAAAAGACTTTTCTTTTGAAGTAATAGTTAATAACGTGTATGCAGATTTTTATACTGTAGAAAATGATACCCCACAAGGCTCAGTACTTTATCCCACCCTATTCCTAGTTGCCATAAACGACATATATTATGTAAACCTCTTAAAGCTCATTTCTGTGCTGACGATTTACTTAGTGGTGTATATTAAAAGACCACTAACAATTCCATGTGCAGAATAATATAGACATTTTTAAAGTAGATGAATGGACAGCTAACACAGGACTCGAATTCTCTCTTACAAAGAGAACTAGTAACAAAAACTGATTGGTCAGTAGCAGCACGAATGGATTCGCGCTGTGATTAAGCTAAGATCTTTAAAACCAGATACACGACAGTGGAAAACTAGTGATAATGCACAGTTTATTCAAGCTGTTCTAACGCGCCTACACACTAAGAGCCCGTTCACTAACGCGCGATTACAACTACATGCATTTTACTTAAGACCGTTCACATGCTAACGCGCGTTTTATTTTTTAAGTCATTAAACGTCGTAAATTTAAGTCGTTAAGCACATCTCATGGGAACGGGCATTAAGATTACACACTCATACCTACTTTCGGGGAAGGAACACCCCCTATGCGACCTATGTGCTACGCCTCTTCCCGTCGTTCATTTGTTAATTCTTCTTCTTCTTGACTGGCTTTACAACTCGGGGTGAGTCTTCGCCGCATCCACTATGGTCCTCCATCGTCTGCGATCTTGCGCTTCGATTTGCCATTGTTGTACCCCAATCCTAGATAGTTAAAACCCGGTTTCAACATCATCCTTCCATCTTTTTCTGGGACGGCCCACTGATCTTCTACCGTCTGGTCTCTCGAAGAACACTGTCTTTAGCACTCTGTCTTCCTCTGATCTTACTACATGACCTGCCCATCTTATCTGATTAGCTTTTATATGTCTGACGATGTTTTCAGTACCATATAGAGTCACCAATTCAGCATTGCGGCGCCTTCTCCACTCTCCTGTCAATTCATCTCTTTGAGGACCAAATATCATTCTGAGGACTTTCCTTTCAAATATCAGCAATTTATTTATTTCTCGCTGATGTAGAGTCCATGTTTCACTCCCATATGTAACAACTGGGCGAATAATTGTCATGTACAGTCTTAATTTAGATTGTCTTTTCAGCAGCTTAGATCTTAATAATGATGATAGGGAGTATAATGCTCTATTTCCCGCAGCTATTCTTGCTGAGACCTTTTTTTCTATGTGATTGTCCTCTGTGATTAGTGCTCTCAGATATTTAAACTCTTTTACTACTTCAAAGTTGTGGTCATTAATAGTTACGTTCTCTCTAAGTCTTGGTCTTGGATTTTTGGTCACCAGCATATATTTCGTCTTCTCTTCATTTATTCGAAGGCCCAGGTTACCTGTTTCCTCCTCGAGCTGTGAAAACACCTCTCTTACGTCTCTTGTGTAGAATGAGCGACTGCATCTAGATCATCGGCAAAGGCCAACAATAGTTTTGATCCTCGATTTGCGAATCCCCCTGTTAGTTCAGACGATATTTTACTTATTGCGTATTCTAAATCCAAATTGAATAGCAATGGTGATAAAGGGTCTCCTTGTCTAAGCCCTGATGTTATACTAAATGGCATCGATGTTCTGTTTCCTATCTTTACCTGTGAATATGAGTCTGCCACGCACATTTGAGTGATCTGCACTAATTTTCTTGGTATTCCCATTTCTAGCATTGCTAGACATAGTCTGCTTCTTTTTATCGAGTCATATGCTTGCTGGAAATCTACGAAGATTTGGTGTACATCTCGGTTGAATTCCCAGTTTTTTTCTAATATTTGTCGGATGGTAAATATTTGATCTATTGTTGACCTTCCACTTCGAAAGCCGCATTGGTAGTCGCCTAGAATATTTTCCGAATACGGAGTGAGTCTCTTTAGTAAGATAATTGATAGAATCTTATACGCTGTACTAATAAGCGATATGCCTCTGTAGTTTCGGAATTGCTCTTTATTTCCCTTCTTATGTATGGGTATTATAACGCTTCCATTCCATTCTCTAGGCATTTTCTGTTGTTGCCATACTCTGAGAATAATGTCATACAATTTTTGATGTAAAACGTTTCGTCCTTTTTTTATCAATTCTCCATTTATACCATCATTTCCTGGTGCTTTATGATCTTAAAGAGATGCTATTCAATATTTCGTAAATTCCGAAAGTATTCCTTCCATCGCTCTACGATTTCTGTTTCCATCATTATCAGTTCACCTGCTTCATTTCTCATAGCTTGTGTTACCCCAACATTTCCACCTTGTCTGACTGTCTTCACTTCCCTAAAGAATTTTCTTATTTGATTCCTCTCGCCACTTATTTCCATTACTCGTATTTGCTGTTCTATGTAGCTTCTCTTTTTAGTTCTGAGTAGTTGCCTTGTCTGTGCCCTCGTTCTGCGAAAATCTGCTTTGTTCTCATCTGTAGGGTTTTGTAGCATTTTCATTCTTTTGTGAGTTTTTGTTTCCAGCATTTCTTCGCATTGTTTGTCAAACCATTTCTGTTTTGGGCGAGTCCTCTTTTTCCCAATGGTTTCTTTCGCTGCTTTTTCTATCACTGATGCCACTCGCTGCCATGCATCTCCTAGGTCTACATTTTGGTCTTCCTCTCCCAGCAATTGAAATTATTTGTTAATTGAATGTCCAAAATACTAAAGAGAACGTTCAATAAATAATGTACCAAACACTCTACCAGATCTATTATAGACGGAGAGCTAGAGCCGAAAAATCATCATCATAAGTAATATGCAGTCATTAAAGGTTTTCATCTCCTATTTTGTTAAACCTCCATCGATTTGCATGAAAATTGGTGACTAGTTAGAGCATACCTCAAGAAATAAAACTGATTTGGTGCCAACTTACACTTTTACCATAGTGGTGAATACCACATATTCCCAGGGGTGAAAACAATTTTATTAAAAATAACCCCACAAATCGATAGAGGGACAAATTTTATGTAAAAGTTGTTATATCATGTTTTTAAAATAAATCAATACTTTTTGAATTATTAAAGATCAAAGATTTGTCTATTTAAGAGCATACGCGTGAAGTTACGGATGATAAAAAGAACATATTAACTAATTTTGTGTTAGTAAAATATTATTTTTATATTATTTCGATATTTCGCCGCTGCCTACGAACAGTATAACTCCGAAAAATGCCGTTAAGAGTAGAACTTTCAATGAACGCTGCCAAAAATATTATTTTCGATTAGGTATATATGATTGTGAAAATTTTAATCCCTAATAAAGTGTTAAAGAAAAAAATTTATTTTTTGAGAAGTATCGGCAAAAAACATCATTTCTGTTTGTGGGACCACGAAAATTATAATTAGTAAAAAGTTCTCAGAAATAATTGATTTCGTCGGCAGAAACAGAAACAGAAAGGGAAATAATTGTTTTCGTCGGCATCTATTACGAACTAAATAAATCTTTTTATTATAAATATTTTGGGAGTTATAGTCTTCGCGGAAACGCATATAAAAAAATTGTAATCGCCAATACTTATCAAAGGGTTATTATTTTCACTGGAAATGTATTAGGAATCACATTAATCATATGTACCAGGGGTTTAATTGAATTTTTTCTATCAATATAAACTGAATATGTCCAGAAACTGGGGTGTCCAATAATGGGTACATTTGACATATTCGAATACACTTTTGCTAAATTTATAATATCGATATAATATAAAAATAATATTTTAGTAACATACAATTAATTCATATGTTCTTTTTATCATCCGAAACTTTACGCATGTGCTCTTAAACAGACAAATCTTTGATCTTTAATAAGTCAAAAAGTACTGATTTATTTTAATAACATGATTTAACAAATTTGACTTATAATTTGTCCCTCTATCGATTTGGGGAGTTATTTTTAATAAAATAGTTTTCACCCCCGGAAAGGGGTGGTATTCACCCCCAGGGTAAAAAGGCAAGTTGGCATCAAAATATTTTTATTTCTTGGAGTATGCTCTAACTAGTCACCAATTTTCATGCAAATCAATGGAGGATTAACAAAATAGGAGGTGAAAATCTTTAAAGACTACACTAACTTTCCCTTTTCATCCCTTATTGCTACTTCCTGTATCCACTGAGGTGTCAGCCTGAAAGGGGTCATAATTATTAATATACAATAGACACATTTCACGTGCCAAACTCCTTATTAGTTATGACGATGATTTTTCGGCTCTAGCTCTTAGACTATTAGGAGAAACCTTTCCAGTAGAAGCCTAGAAGCTTATTAACTTACCTAAGGTCAGTCAATATTTTTTACCAAATATTGTTAAGCTTTGCTTACTGAGTAGTGGCGATAATAACCTTTGGTAGACGCGGTAATTTTACTTTCATAAAAAAAATGTAACCACTGAAAATCATCAGGTGTACTTAACATGAAAAAGCACGCTCACGCTATGAGTGAACAAGACATGAGACAGGGTGATTGCAGAGAGAGAAAACTGTGGAAACTGGGAATCCAATGACAATTATGCAATTTTTTTATAGTGAAATAAGTTATCTTAACGGTTTTATCGTTTTATTACTATAAACATAAAAGATTACTTAATTTTTAGGACACTTTTATCTAATTAATTTTCGCCGGTTTCCAACTTTCGACCGACTCATCACAATTAAAGCCTTGAAAGCATGCAAATAAATCTATTCCTCAGCGACTGTCTTCGCTCTTTTTTTTATTATTTTTTTCCAAACCGCAGCAGCAAACAAAAAGTTTTTGCTGCCATTCGTTCCAGACAAAGCGAGGCAGCTAGCATCTTGATTTACTTAAAAAATTCCGAGTCTTATATCGCGTTATATATTACTTTGTTGTTTGCTCTCATAGTCCGGTAGATTAGTTCTAAGATCAAAAATGTAGGTCAAAGGTTTTATTATAACCTCTTTAGTTTTATTCTTTTAGTTTTTAGAAGATGTCTAGAACTCTGATGTAACATAGACAAAATATTGGTTTAAATGATATTAAAAAATTCGCTTATATAGAATCCAAAGCAGTTATTTTTTATAGCGAACTTTTTGTTCAACGATAGTAAAAATAAATAATGTACATCACCGAAACTATATAATAACTATATTTTGAAATTGTAAAATGTAAATTTAAGTTAAATACAGTAAGTTGAATTGAAGTATATGACTTGTACACCCTTGTGAATGTGAGTTAATGACCTATAAATAAAGTAAAACCTCTGTAAGCGGCAACTCCTACAAAGTGACCACCTGCGTATAACGACCGACAATGAATTCCTTGTCATTTGAAATGGAAATTCCCGTTCTTATATACCTCTTTATACCGACCATTATTTGAAAATTTTCAAGTCCACCAACACGGCTCCCGTGTTCACACTGTTATTAATCAGGTGCCACCGACACGGCCGAGTTTACATTTCAACAATTTTCCAATGACTGTATAAAAGTGGCATATGAGACAAATATCTGGTAGAGGTCCCGTCATTTGGGAAGACACTAATTTGCATAATGTTGTATAGAAGCCAAATTTGAAGTTTCTTCCTAAGCCACGTCTTAGCAGTAAATAATTTCAATACTCAGCAAAAAAATTTGAATGTAAGTAGCCATTCACTAGCTTAAAGACAAGTCTTATACAATTTTTAGATGCGCCATGATATTAAAATTAGTGACTTCCCAAATGACGGGGATTCTATTGGCCCCGAGCTGATAGTGTTAAACGACCTCCGGCACCCATTATCGGCATTTCCTAGTCCCCGTCAATGTTAAAAACACCCTCAATAAAGGGCAATGCAATTCGACCATTCTAATGTTTTTATATACTAATTGTGAAGTTTGTGATGTTTCTTACCACTCTGGCGGCCAGCCACTTTTCCACTTTTCTTTATGTTAGACTCCGTCAGGGCCGCGCCAAGGCTTTCATGCGCCCCGGGGCAAGTAATTTTAGGCGCCCCTTTCCTCACCCCCTTGTAAGTAGTTTTTTGCAACTTAGTGAAAAGTCCATTTACTCACGGTTTTTGCTCCGCATTTTAAAGCACCGCTTGGATTGAAATGAAATGTGGCATAAGCGTAGCTAACATGTCAAAGAAAAAAAGTGATATTGTGCCGATATGTGCTCTTGCTCTTAGGGTGAGTTTTACCCCTTCTTGGGGTGAAAAACTATACGTTTAAAATAAGTACGAAAATGGATAAACTAACTAATTCTAAGCTACTTTTGCTCTATAGAGTTTTTTCGCTAAGTCAATACTTTTCGATTATTTGCGAGTGAATATATCCATTTTTCAACAAAAAAAAAAAAAAAAAAACACGTTTTTCGCAAATAACTCAAAAAGTATTTTATCGAAACAACATTCTTAGCAAAAACATAGCTTATAAAAAAGTGAGAAATAAAATCGTGTATGCATGAAGTCAGTAGACCCAGATGAAGCAGAATTGTAGCTAGTGCAAACTAGGTTCTTATTCGTCAAATTCCAAATCAAATACCTATTTCAACAAAAATAAACAAAAATGAAGCAATTGTCGGGGTAAACTCATTACAACTAAGTTTCATCGGTTCAAAGAGCTTTTAAAAAAAAATTGTTTTTAAAGTATTTTTTTTTTAATTTTGAAAAAATTACATTTTTTTCAAAAAAACTTAAAAATTATTAGTTATACCAAAAATCTCAAAGAGTAAAAAAATGTACGTTTTGCTTTTCTGAATATTTTGGATTTTTTGTTTTTCTGTAGAAAAGAATTGGTTAATCAGCGGTAAAAAAATGTAAAATCGTGGAATTTTGAGAATCAACACTGATTTTAATGAAAATTTGGATTTAAGCTCGATTGATCCTCTTCTTCAAAATCTACCCTATACCGAACCGGGCTTTTGCCCTGGGGGTAAAAACAACCCCATCTAGGGAATGAAAATTTTTCAATCAAAATATCTATGGAAGTCGTTAGATTGACCAATTCTGAGTAAATTTTGTTCTATAAATTATTTTTGCAAAGTTGATATTTTCCAAGTTATTAGCGATTGAAACTATGCATTTTTCATTGAAAAAACTCACGTTTTATGACCGTTTTTCATGAATAACTTATATTTTTTTAATGAACTATAAAAGATGTCTCTTGTTTTCCCAAAAAAAATTTCACCACATTTGAGTTATTTGAGATTGAAGGTTCTCATAATTCGGTTCTAATAACTTTCAAAGTATTACCTTTCCAAAAAAAATTTATAGAATAAGATTTACTCAGAACTGGCCAATATATCGACTTCCATAGTTATTTTGATTAAAAATATTTCCATCCCCTAGACGGGGTTCTTTTCACCCCCAGGGCAAAAGCCCGCTTCGGCGTAGGGTAGAAAGGTTAAAAACTACCCTACCCTGAAATCGACTTTGATTCTCAAAATTCCACTATTGGACTATAAGATATAGCTGTTCAAAATTTGCATACTCTCGTGAGTAGGGATTCGTTCAAGCCGTTTCAACTAACAGCCCTTTCAAAAATAAGCACTTTGAATCGACGAAACGTACAGATAATAGAAATAATACGTAAGTAAAGTAACCTGTGAAGCGGTAACGGTAAATTTCATTTAGGATGCTAATTAGGGAGTGATTTTCACGATTTTTTTACCAAAAAAAGGGACCAACTTTATTTTGAGTGTAACTTGTTTACTTTTAATGGTAGAAATTTTTTAAAAAACAAAAATGAACAAGTTATGATGAGTTTTCCCCGAAAAGTGCTTTTCGTGGGTTGCTAAACGTGTTTTTGTTTGTTGAAAAATGGACATAACATGCAGTCGCAAATAACTCGAAAAGTATTGACTTAGTGAAAAACTCTATACAACAAAAGTTGCTTAGAATTTGTCAGTTTATTAATTTCCGGACTTGTTTTACACGTATACTTTTTCACACCCGAAAAGGGGTGAAACTCACCCCTAGGGCAAAAGCACATATCAGCACAATATCACTTTTTTGTTTGGCAGGTTAGCTATGTGTATGCCAAACTTCATGTCAAGCCAAGCGGTTCTTTAAAATTCGGAAGTTTTGCAATATTTTATTGTGAGTGAATGGACTAGAATCGGTATTCGCTATTTGCTTCGTGTAAATTTTATAAAAAATGATAAATAAATATCTATTTATCATAAATATGCTTAACCTCAATTTGTGAGATCTAAAAAGGTCAGGACCTCGATTTTTTACCCTTCGCTTCGTTATCGAACGTATTCGCTTTGTATCTGTTTAGTGTACAAATAGCGAATGATGGATAACGAAGCGAAGGGTAAAAAATCGAGGTCCTGGTGAAGCTAGGTGTTGCGTCAGTCATGCACGGAGCGAATACCTACAAACTATTTGTTATGTGTTTAGGAAAGTAATATACCCACCGATAAATTATTATCAATACTATAAATATTTACAAAAAACAACAATTACACCATCAGAGAACAAATATGGTTCAGTTTAATAAGAGAAATAGGGGATCGTACAATTATGGGATCAGAGTAATACTTACTGCCATTTTTATACCTACCTAGGATTGGTAAATTTTAAATTTTACAAGATAATAAATTATTACTAATATTACTAATTTCAGTATTGTAAAAAAATTTTTTCGGCTCCTACTGGCGCCTTTTGAATACGGCGCCGGGGGGCTCCGCCCCCCTTTGCCCTTATGGACGGCGCGGGCCTGGACTCCGTAAGTAGCAAATTTAACCCGACACCGTAAGGTAAAAGGGTACTGATCATATAATAATTAGCAAATTTTTACATTAAGGCCATAGGCGCAAAACTCCGCGCCAATGTGTTTTAAATTCATTCAATTTTGTTGAATCCTGAGAAAAATAATAAGTATTTTTGAAAAATTTAAACGCAGAATGAAAGATTGCCTTATTACCGAGGGCCGAAAGTCGTTGAACACTTCTAAAATGTTTATTTTAATAAGTTACAGGGGGGGGGGAGAGAAAATTTATTGTGATTTTTAATTTCAAATATCTCATTCAAAACAAACTTTTTGTTTATTCTAAGGCTTCTTTCAGACGAACGACATTTTATCGTAGTCGTGTACGGCAACGAACGTGTCTAACAGTTAACTCATTGATTAAGTGTAAACTTTCACACGACTCGATTTAAAATCGTAATCGTACACGACTGTCGTAGTACCCCGGCGGGATCACTGCGACGACACGATGTCGGGATCGTGAACGACTGCAGTGTTACAAGCAAGTCCATTCTAATTTTCACACTTGTCGTGCGTAGGCAAAAAAATCGTGATTTATTCTTGGAAGTAAACAGGTGAATTTAAATTTAATCATATTTGTAAAATATTTGAAAAAAAAAATGGATACAAAATTGAAACAAGCAAAACGGCAAAAAACAAGAAAGCCGTTGGTCCTGACAACATACCTACAGAAATGTTAAAGCTCATAAATGCGGAAAACACTGGAATACTAGTCAAACTTTTCAATGATGTTTATTCGGCTGGTGATATCCCTGAAGATTGGTTAACATCCGAATTCATAACCCTACCAAAAAACAACGTCCGAAAAACTGTAGCGATTATAGAATGATAAGCCTTATGAGCCACACTTTAAAATTTTTTCTAAGTATTATCCACAGAGAATCAGAGATAAATGTGAAGAAGACCAGGATGAAACACAATTTGGCTTCAGAAATGGACTGGGAACCCGGGACGCACCCTTTGCACTAAATGTATTATTGCAGAAATGCCGAGATCAAAGGAAAGACGTCTTTGCTATATTTATTGACTATGAGGAGGCCATTGATCGAGTACAACATCACAAATTAATTAAAATATTAAAGGATAAAGGAGTTGATAGTCAAGATAGTCCTGTCGCCAGGGGGGGTACAACGGCCTCGTTAATTCAGATGGACTTACCCAAGTTTTTTTTATGTATTTTGACCCGTAGAACACGAATTTTTTGGGTAACAGTTGATCCGGATGTCGATAAGATTGTTATAGACCAAGAACTTGAGGAATCAAATAACAGCGATTTTTGGCAAAACAAAACAATATTTTGTATTTTTTGGGTCATTTTAAGCAAAAAATATTTCTACAAGTTTTTTAGTAGGATGCACAGTTTTCGAGATAAACGCGGTTGAACTTTCAAAAAATCGAAAAACTGCAATTTTTAAACCCGAATAACTTTTGATTAAAAAATAAAATAGCAATTCTGCTTAGCGCCTTTGAAAGTTCAAGTCAAATTATGTCGGTTTTGATTATTTGCATTGCTAAAAATTTATTGTGTTATTGTTAAACAAAGCTACAAACAACTAGTGCGTGAGTGATGTTTCTATGATTTCTCATTTAAAATCGAACGAGTAGGTAGAATAGGTACTAGTGCAATCAAGACTATTTCTACGTTACATGCGGTAAAACGCATGTAAAAGCACGGGAAACCCTACGTGTTTATAGCTTTGTTAAACAATAAAAAAATAAATTTTTACCAATGCAAATAATCAAAACCGATATAATTTGACTTAAACTTTCAAATGCGGTAAGCAGACTTGCTATTTTATTTTTTAATCAAAAGTTATTCGGGTTCAGAAATTGCAATTTTTCGATTTTTTTAAAGTTCAACCGCGTTTATCTCGAAAACTGTGCATCCTACGAAAAAACTTGTAGAAATATTTTTTACTTAAAATGGCCCAAAAAATACAAAATATTGTTTTGTTTTGCCAAAAATCGCTGTTATTTGATTCCTCAAGTTCTTGGTCTATAACAATCTTATCGACATCCGGATCAACTGTTACCCAAAAAATTCGTGTTCTACGGGTCAAAATACATAAAAAAAACTTGAGTAAGTCCATCTGAATTAACGAGGCCGTTGTACCCCCCCTGGCGACAGGACTAAGATGTACGAATCATAGAAAAAATATACTGGCGTCAAACAGCGATAGCTTGCATAAATGGAAAATCAACAGAAATATGCAAAATTCAAAGACGTGTCAGACAGGGTTGTATACTGTCCCCACTGTTATTCAATTTATAGTCAGATAGAATATTTAAGGAAGCGCTGCATAATTTGGAATGGGGTGTGAAAGTTAATGGAATTCTGATAAATACAATCAGATATGCAGACGATACAGTTATTTTAAGTGATGATATGAATGGATTACAACACCTTTTAAATGCCATTGATACAGTGGGAAGAGAGTTTGGCCTAAACATAAACTGTCCAAAAACAAAATAAATGGTATTTAGCCGTTTGGCCCATCAAGATTCACGGTTATATGTTGATGGTCATATAATTCAAAGAGTACCCAGTTTTAAATATCTTGGTTGCCATATTACTGAACAACTAGATCCAGATAAAGAGATAAAATGTAGGATCGAGATAGCACGCACGACATTTTTAAATATGAGGTCCTTCTTCTGTAATGATAACTTGCAACTTCAACTTCGAAAGCGCATGATTAAATGTTACATTTGGTCAGTCCTCTTGTATGGTGTCGAAGCATGGACATTAAAAATATCCACCATTAATCGTTTGGAGGCCTTTGAAATGTGGCTGCACAGACGTACACTGAAAATACCATGGACGGCTATGCTGACAAATGTGGCAGCCCTTACGAGAGCAAATGCTACCCGCGAGCTGCTTGATAACATTAAATATAGAAAGATGGCCTATTTTGTACACATAGTAAGGGGAGATAGTTATAATATTCTTCAACTTATTATGATTGGTGAAATCTAAGGACGCAGAGGAATCGGTAGAAAGCAGGCCTCTTGGTTGAAGAATATCCGGGAGTGGACAGGAATAAAGAAAGCAGAACAACTATTTAGAATAGCTCGAGACAGAGACAGTTTCGCCATGTTAATCGCCAACGTCAAGGGGACTTGATAGGGCACGTCAAGAAGAAGAAAAATCAACATTGATAACGAGCTTCTTATCAATCTTGTTAAACAACGGCCGGTGTTATGGGATAAAACTTTAGAGAACAGTAAAAGAACCGAAATAAAATCTTGGAAGGTTAAAAAAATTTGCAGAATTTTAACTATCAACAAAATTAAACACTTTTGTTTTCTTTCATCCATCCCTATCATACCCAACAGTTCACAGTACGACTTACGGCAGAAATTTAATGATGTGTGAAAGAAACCAAACTTTTTTTCACGACACGACACTGCACGACAACGACAAAATTTCGTCCGTCTGAAAGAAGCCTAACGTAAATGTAGGCAAAAAACATATTTGCCGTACAGCACAACCATGTGAAATTCGGGTGCGAACTGGTGTTGACGTTCGGGTTTTCCATATTTTCTGAATTTTATTTTGGTAACGTTTCGCCAAGTAAAATACCTGCACCTGCACCTACACGGTACGACGGTACCAAAATAAGATTAAGAAAATATGGAAAAATCGAACGTCAACAACAGTGCATATCCAAATTTTAAATACAAAGTGAATCTGGTTGTGCTGTACAATTTTTAATGAAAATTAAAATCAAAACAGAAACCACCACCAAAATATCATAATTTAACCCGTTCCACAAATTTTTAAGCTTATTACCCTTCCTCTGCGTGCGGATAGTCTTACCTTCGGAGCGCACACGCTGACTTGAGTTCTTCGAATTTTTTACAGCTGGAAAGAATTTAATTAATGTATCCCATAAATAAGCACAGGCTTCATTAAAGGAGAGAGTGAAGCCAGGGCGTGTTTATAGTTATGCATTCACTTTGTACTTAACACTTTATCGTCGACATTCTCAATGTTTAGCTTTATTTCGTTTCTGTTTGTAGGTACGCTCAACTTTAGTCATTAACATTTTTAGCTATAGTTAACAGCGAATTGAAATAAACTGAATAGTTTTGTAAGCCTATTAATAAAGTAGGAAGAAGAAGAAGAAGTTTTGTAAATAATACATAATGATTTTATCTGGGATATTTCGTATTTGTTTATGTTTTGAAATTTCACAACAAATAATGAAATAGCTATACTCTGGGCTAATTAGCAAAATTCATGGAAAAGTTATTTACCAGCAATTTTATTGCTGGAATCGAATTATAAGATCCTATATATTAATAATATGGTATGCAAAGTCCACAGATAGTGTGCTACTTTTTTTATAAACAAAATGGCGCCGACAAATCGTATTTTTTTCAATTATTGCTCTATAACTCCGAAGATTTTAACTTTACAACAAAAACAACCAAATAAAAATTCACCGCAATTAAATTCTCCATAGAGATAAAAAAATAAAGTTTTAGGTAAGTAATTATTAATCAATAATTAAATAACTTAGTGACATCAAAGATTTCTTGGTGTAGATTGTAATTCCAGAAGCTGGTGGAAATTAAACGAATATTTTAGCAACAATTCAATTGTTAATTAACAATTTACGATCGCAATAATAACCAAAATAATCATGATACATTGATCAAACTTATAAAAATTATAAAGATGAGATGCTTGTTTAATATTTTATCGACAAAATATAAATTTTTCTTTTTTTTGCATAATCTTTAAATTTTGAAAAAAAAAATAGTTATAATACGTTGGTCTAATTAGTAAAGTACAAAGAAAGGTTATTTACCAACAATTTTATGGCTTTAATCGAATTATAAGATCCTATATATTATTAATATAGGTATGCAAAGTCCACAGATAGTGTGCTACTTTTTTTATAAACAAAATGGCGCCGACAAATCGTATTTTTTTCAATTATTGCTCTATAACTCCGAAGATTTTAACTTTACACCAAAAATACTGAAATAAAAATTCACCCCAATTTAATTCTACATAGAGGCATGTTTTTCCCGATTTGCTCCGACGAAAATTTTCCTCGGAAAACGTGGGTTTTCCCAACAAAATCTCGAATTTTCAAATAAATTTTTTGGGCCAATAATTATTTATCAATAATTATATAGCTTGGTGAAATAAAAGCTTTCTTGGTATAGATTATAAACTCAGAAGCCGGTTAAAATGAAACGAATATTTTAGCAACAATTCGATTGTAAATTAACAATTTACAGTCGCAATAACAACCAAAATAATCATTAGACATTGATCAAACTTAGAAAGATTATAAAGGTGTGATGCCTATTTAATATTTTGTTGACAAAATATAAATTTTTCATTTTTTTGCATAATCTTTAAATATTTAAAAAAATTGTTATAAACAAATTAACATTTCTTAGAAATTGTTTATTATATTCTAATTTTAAAAAATACTTAAAATGCGTATTTCATAGGTCTTGAAAATGAATGCTTTAAAAAAATTTTCCAGCCATTTGCAAAAAAGTTAGGAAACAGCAAAATAAATATACGATATCTCCATTGTTTATAATTTGTTTTAATTGTTTCAAAGCTTAAAAGTGAGTCTATGGTACAATCTAATTACTCACAAAGAATGTCAAAAATTAGTGCAATGGTTATATTTTAATCAAAGATTAAAAATTCTTTTTTTTGTAATTTTTAGCGCGAAAGTAGGCTTGATACAGAGCCGGAGATAAAATGTTCACTCGAAGCGACTGACACGCTTAAACTCGCGCGATTTGTGTATGTGGGCGGGTAGCTACGGTACTGTATTATTCTACTTTCGCGCGTGTAAATTACAAAAAAATATATTTATAATCTTTAATTAAAATATAACCATTAAGCTGATAATCGATATTGTTTTATGAATAATTAGCTTGTACTTTAAACTCACTTCTACGCTTTGAAAGAATTAAAAAAAATTATTAACACCGTAGTAATCGTATGTTTACTTTGCTGTTTCATAACTTTTTTGCAAATGGTTGCAAAAAAGTTTTAGAGCATTCATTTTCAAGATATTTGAAATGCGCATTTTAGCTATTTTTGAAAATTATAATATAATAAAAAGTTTCTGAGAAACGTTAATTTGTTTATAACTATTTTTTTAACATTTAAAGATTATGCAAAAAAATAAAAAATTTATATTTTGTCGACAAAATATTAAATAGGCATCTCATCTTTATAAGGTTTCAAAGTTTGATCAGTGCATCATAATTATTTTGGTTATTATTGCGACCGTAAATTATTAATTAACAATTGAATTGTTGCTAAAATATTCGTTTAATTTTTACTAGCTTCTGGAACTATAATCTAAACCAAGAAGGCTTTTAAGTCACCAAATTATTTAATTATTGGTAAATAATTACTTATCTAAAACTTTATTTGAAAATTAAAGATTTTGTTGGGAAAACCCGCATTTTCCGAGGAAAATTTTCATCGGAGCAGATCGGGAAAAACACGTCTTTATGCAGAATTTAATCACGGTGAATTTTTATTTAAGTGTTTTTGTTGTAAAGTTAAAATCTTTGGAGTTCTAGAGCAATAATTGAAAAAAACACGATTTTCGGGCGCCATTTTGTTTATAAAAAAAGTAGCACACTATCTGAGGAGTTTGCATACCTATATTATATATTTCGATTCCAGCAATAAAATTGCTGAATAATTGCTGAAATTGCCGAATAATTCGATTCCAGCAATAAAATTGCTGGTAAATAACTTTTCCCAAAAATGGCCTATTCTCTGATAATCAGCCCAGACTACTATTTGTATAACAAGGGAGGAAAGTACCACTTTTCCTCCCGAGAATGAAGTTTACTGCCCGACGCGTGACGGAGGGCAGTAATCATTCGAGGGAGGAAAAGGCACTTTACTCTCATGTTGTACATATGATTTTTCCACCTTCCTCAAATATCAAGTAATTTTTTCATTTTTAAATAATTTATTAATTTATGTAACTAAGTGACAAAATTTATTAGAGCACTAAAACTAACAAGTAGGTTCAGTATAACTGTAAACTGTCAAGTAAAATTGTTAATGTAAACATTGTTAAAATCAAAATAACAATTTACTGTTTTTACCATTCTGCAAAATACAGAGTGTATCTATAAATAATCGTTAAAATGTATAGATACTTACTTAGTAGATAATAGAATATTGTATAGGGCGTCAATAAGTTATTTCATCAATGACATACCATGACGTCACTTTTACTTTTCCTCCCTAGGGAGGAAAAGTACGACTTTGCTCCCTACAATCAGGTCAGGAAAAGTATACTTTCAGTAGAGGTAGGGGAAATAGTTATTTTCCTAACTAGGGCGGAAAGTGATACTTTCACGCACGAGACTGCCGTTGACCCGAACGACGCGATAGCGGAGTTCGGGCAAGCTGTCGAGTGCGGGGAAGACACTTTCCGCATGTGTTAGGAACAACATTTTTTCTAGGTCCGTACGTTTGGAAAAAAGCTACAAAAAATAGAGTTATATCAATTTTTATTTAGAAGTGAAAATACATAAATTAATTCTTTGATAAGGTTGTCCAACTGAACTTTCAATATAATGGGTTACCACGACGACGATATTGGTTTCCATGACGACGATTCAAAACCATTGTAATTGTCTACTGATCTGACTTTTAAATATTATGTCAACATAATTTTATTTTATCGAATTATCAGTAGTAATTGCACAAGATCTCTGAAATTATTGAATTATTCCCGAGTGACACTTTGACAGTTTTAATTTCACGAGCCGAAGGCGAGTGAAATTATGTCAAAGTGTCACGAGAGCAAAAATTCTATATTAATTTCAGAGGTCGAATGCAATTTGTTGCGATTATTTCATGAATAAAACTGTTCAAACCCAAAATTTTATTGTAATTTATTTATGTAAGTACCATTAAACACATAGTTTTTATAAATATTTGACGATTGAAAGTCATCACTTTTATAATTTTTAAAACATTAATTGTCATTAATGTCACTGAATGTATTTTTTCGTAGCAACGAAGGGCATCTGACGTAATATACTTAACGACGGGAGATTATCAAAAATTATCGATTTAATTCAAATTTCTGTAGCTTTCTATTGGTCAGAATCTCCTATGAATGAAATAATCGCGCTAATATCAATAAAACATGAACACAATAAGATAAATTTGAAATAAATTAGTAAATAATATCTAAATATTAAAAAAAACTCAAACATGAAGTAAAAACCACTTCTATGTAATTGGTATTAAAAATTTTAAAAATCCCAATGGATTGAAAAAAGGTGTCCAATTCAGAACGTTTTCGGACCTATCGGTCCATCATCAGTGAATCCGAATACTTGCTAAATAGCCCCAGAACCAAACAATGGTTAAAATTATAATTCAATCTACTTTATGTTGTAGTGATATTGAACAGGCTAAACGCCGATGTTAAAAGATATAACCTCCGGGAACATGGTGAAACTCTACCAGGAAACTTAATCAACCATCTTAGGCCTTTCATCAACCATCAACCTTAGGTTGATTAAGTTTCCTGGTAGAGTTTTACCATGTTCCCGGAGGTTATATCTTTTAACATCGGCGTTTAGCTTGTTCAACATCACTACAACATAATGTAGATTGAATTCTAATTTCAACCATTGTTTGGTTCTGGGGCTATTTAGCAAGTATTCGAATTCACTGATGATGGACCGTTAGGTCCGAAAACGTTCTGAATTGGACACCTTTTTTCAAATCTATTGGGATTTTTAAAATTTTTAATAAATATACCAATTACATAGAAGTGGTTTTTTACTTCATGTTTGAGTTTTTTTTAACTATATGGTATACAGCCAACCTAGGGAACTACCCTTTTTAGTTTATCTAAATATTGGTTTATTGCATGTGTTATAATATATTATAATGCCACATTACAAGGTATTTTACTTTTCCGCACGCCGTGCGGGAAAGTGAAACTTTCGGAAACGAAATGCGTGCGTGAAAGTGGCTCTACCGAAAGTATACCGTTCCAGATTCCTTCCGTAGGGAGCAAAGTCTTACTTTTCCTCCCCAGGGGGTAGAAGTACTTTTCCTCCCTAGGGAGGAAATGTAAAAATGACGTCATGGTATTTCATTCATGAAATATAACTTATTGACGCCCTGTACAATATCTATTTTCTATTATGTAAGTATCTATACATTTTAACTTTAACTTTTTAACATTTTATCTTATGTAAGTATCTATACATAGTTTTTGGGGGTTAAAAATGGCCGATTTCGCAATTTTTAAATTTTTAATCGCTTATATGTCAAAAACTATCGACTTTAGAGAAAAGTCACAAAAGACCTTTTCTCTTTGAAATGATCCAAAAAATCTAAAAAAATTTTGTTCCATGCAAAAAAAATAATTTTAGGAAAAAAACAAAAAAAAAAACGTTTAAAAAATTTTTGACCAACTTTTGGTCCTGGCAACATGCAAATTTGTTATAAGGGGTTCTTTTTGAGTAAGATTGTGCAAAAAATCCGAATTAGAATATTTTTTCTAGCGGATGCGCAGTGGCTTTCTGGACTACATAGATTATACAATAATAATTAATACTCCGTATTCTAAGTGAAAAATAAGATTGTTTTGCCTTCGCATTGAAACTGAATAAAAATGTTATACATTTTTATTTTATGTTATATTAGTATTACTCCTATAGAACAATTAGGTCCATTTTCCGTTGGAACTTTAACAAGCTGCAGACGGGGGTTGTGAATTGCAACCCTTTAGAATTCCTTCCCTTTGTCTTCACTGCAGCATCCATCTGGTTTTCAAATTTTAGAAGCCTTGGAGGTGTTACCAGGGAAATGGACCAATAAGTTTTTCAATTTAAAAATCCTTTAGTAATATTTTTAACATTTTTCAATATTGTTAATGTTGCTATTAGGATTGAAAACTTTACCTTTTAATAATAAATTTGAAACCATTTTTTCTTTGCATATTTATGAATATTATATTCCATTCTTTTTAATTTCGTTGTCTTCTTCCTATTTCCCGTATTTCTTACCTCGGAACCCAATTAATGAGTAATCCTTTGACATGTCGCAATTGAACTCTTAATACCCACAGTCCGGCAAATCCAGACGAAATCCGGCTGAATATCCGTTTACGTTATCGACCTCTCTATGTCACCCTAACACATAGTTATGCATCAAGGAATTAAGTGTGGAGAATTCCCCGACGAGGTCCAGTCAAATCCGCCAGTGGCGTAACATGGTGGAAGATAATACGGGACCTGCAGTGAGATAAATAAATAACGTTAGAATTAACACGATAATTAAAGATGCGACAGTTACTCACTGCCCGCAATCTTGATCTGTCCCTACGATACCGCATGATAAAGTGTTATGTATATAGTGTACTGTTGCACGGCGTGGAAACTTGGACGTTAACAGTCAGCTCGATACGACGTTTAGAGAGCTTTGAGATGTGGGTATTTCGTCGTATGCTGAAAAGTCCATGGACCGACCGCGTTAGAAATGAAGAAGTTTTAAGGCGTATGAGTAGAGAACGTGAACTCACAGAAATTGTCAAGAGACGTAAAACATCTTATCTTGGACACATATTTAGACACGACAGGTATAACTTCCTTCAACTTATTATGGAAGGGAAAATAGACGACAAATGACCTGGCTGCGCAACATCAAAGAATGGACAGGATTAGACTTTCAAAGTCTAATAAGACAAGCCCAAAGTAGAGAAGACTTTGCAGAAGTCATCGCCAACCTTCTATGGTGCCTCCTACCTTCTGAGCCACCTTAGATAATTAAGGGTTTGTTACCCCCTACCATAAGGGTTGATGAAATAACTCGTATCACCGTAGATGCATTTATTTTGTAAGTTAGAGTACTAACGGTAAAGAGCTGGTGGTACGTTAGTTCTCAGTAGCTGTGATGTTTTCCCTTTGGGATCTCAAATATTAATGACTTACTGTTCGCGATGGAATTAGAACTAATCATCGGTATTCTCCTGTTATTGTTTTGGTATATAATGAAAGTAAGAATGTTTTGATTAAAAGCGCTGAGTCGACTAGGTCATAAAAATAATGAATACTATTGTTATTTCAAACCGACCTTGGTCAAACCTAAACTGTTACACCGATATGTGCTAATGTAGGTCGATCGTATTTACTATCAACAAACGTAGTTTGTTTTGCTAAAGACATTTTTAATTATTAAAAGGATTTGTTTTAATAAGAAGATTACTAAGAGATGCCGTGTATCCCAACACACTTCGCTAAGAAGACGGCACCCAAAGAAGAAGAAGAATTAACATGCGTATATGAAGAATACAGAATGAAGAAAATACAATTAAAGTTAGAAAACTGAAATATCTGGGACATGTCACAAGGGACGAGCGTTATAATTTGTTGCAATTAATAATACAAGGAAGAATACAGGGAAGAAGTAGTCGTGGAAAAAGACGCATCTCTTGGTTAAACAATTTGAGAGCTTGGTCTAACTACGTTTCTGCTTTCTTAGAGGACATGGCACAGGAAGAAAAATAATATGAAAAATATTTCGAAAATTAAGTTTCTCCCATAGAGTTATATATTAGCATAGAGAGAGTGTCATTCAGAGCGAAGTGACGACACCATCTTTTTTATTTGGATTAGTGCTGTTTCACTCTTACGCATAGTAAAGCTGCTACAGTTGTCCTCCTCTTCCGTGCCTATATTCACACTGAATGTCATCATAGATTTTCGATACAATGTGTTAGAAAGAGATGCAGCAAACCAGTCCATGAGATCTTGTCGTCAGGAAGCGCGGAAGGTAGGCTCCCTCTATGTCAATATATACCTCTATGGTTTCTCCTTGTCTGTTCTTCTATTTTTCTTTATTGCTGCTTTATTTCTCCGTGGTTTCTTTCCTTTTTTTGCATTTTCTTCTTAGATCAATTTTCCTATTTGAAGTCTTTGTTTTTTTATTAGTTTCATAAATTTGTTATTTGGATCTAGATAAAAATCTAGACATGTAGTGGAATACAATATTAGATTCGCCCTCGTCTTCTTCTAATTCATCGTTCGTTTGCTTTGCAAGATTAGAAAGCACGAATTCAGGTTGTTTACCAGAACTTGGTCCCAGGCTTTTAGTATTTCGGATCTAAAACGTCAAACTATTTGATAGAATTTTATTTTATATTCTAATCCACTAACACTAAGAGAATATACCTCTGTATTCCAGGCAATCAGAGGGGGCCTCAGGAGCTGTTAGGTTATCTTTAGGCTAGTGAGCGAATGCCGAAAACTTGTGAAAATGGTGATGCCTAACAGTGTCCCACAGGTGTAAGTAGGTGTCAGGTCGAATACAATAAGGTTATTTGATGGAGACTTAAGCTATAGATTTGGTGGCAGATAACTTACAGTCAATCGAATTTTATATGACTGTGAGGTTCTATATCGAACACTTTTCTCAGACTATTAAATGACTCCAAAAACATATACACCATCAAGTAGTTCCGTGAAAGCTGGTACAAGGTTTTAGAATTATGGAATTTATTCCATGAATAAATGAAAGATGTGCCATAAACTAATGATTTATCTGCAGTACGACCTTTTTATAACAGATGGCTTTCGGAAAAACAAGCTTAAAATAGATAAATTAATATCATGCAAGAAATGAGAATACATAAAGAGAATTCAACAAATCTAGATACAAATCTAGAATCTACACGTCAGTTCTATCGTAACTTATAAAGCAGAAACTAACAAGAAAGATCATATATAGAGAAAATGGACAAGACTAGACAAATATGTCGTAATGTCGATCATATCAATACCTGAGCGTTGGATAAAACAAGGTAGAATGAACACATTATGAAGTACATAACATAACACAAGAAGAAAGAAAGGATAATCACTCCAGATAAATAATCATAAATAGGACATAATATGGTTCACAACTGAACAACGACTTAACACGAAAAAGATGGAAAAGATGAAAAAGACACAACCTATCCAAAACAAAGAAAGAAGAAAAAGAAGAAATGGTAAAAGATATTACAGATAATAAAAAAAATTATGATCAATTGTCGAATGAAAGTGTAGATGATTGTTCTGATGGTAGGTTACGGAATCAATTAAAAATAAGTGTAAACAATGAACAATAATATATTTAGATGTGTCGATAAAAAGACGTGTTTTGCTTATATCTCGAAAGGGTGTGTTGTTGACGTACCACGTCTATCCCGACGCCCGCTTTGGTGTGACTGCCGACGGGAGGTTGTAAATCGACCCGTGGTTGTATATCGACTGACTGTGGCTGAAAAAAAAAACCGCAAACGCTAATATGTTTGTGTTTCTACAATATGGCTAGAAAAGGCAATAAATTACTACATCTGGCGTTTTAAAAGTTGAGAACCTTTATGTATTTTAAGAAGTTGACATAAAGTCTGATAAGGTAATTAATTTATGAAAAATTCAGTTTGTTAAACTGAACACACCAGAAACATATTATCTTCTTCTTCTTCTTCTTTTTATATAGACATTACTCTGCCTGTTTTTCAATGTGCCTTCAGTAAGTTGTCATTCCATCTTTTTCGTGGTCTTCCCACTGATCGTCTTCCTATTGGGGAACCGTCTCTCGCCGTCCTTACTACTCTATTTGTTGTCATTCGGCTTATGTGGTCGTTCCATTCTACTCTTCTGCTTTTCACCCAGTTATTAATGTTGCCCACCTTGCATCTCCTAGAACATATTATGGTTCGTAAAACTTCTTAGCCTCTGGTTTGTATATTAGATGTGAATTTATATGACCGTTTTGAGTGTAAAGTTATTAAAAAATAAAATTAACAAAAAGAGTAATTAAAGCGTGTCGCCACAGTGATAAAGAATACTGTGTACCTTCTTACCTATAAAATCGGAAATGTCGAAGCCCGTTTTCGCCCCAATTCTAAGGCGCTGTTCTCCACTGAAGTGTGGGCCAACTACGGGTAGGAAATGCATCGGGGGAGCCCTAATTCATCCCAGTTAAGCCCGTTGCGGTGGCAGGAGTCCGGCGTTGCCACGACCATTGCCATTGATTGGCAGCGAATCGCGTCAACTCGGCCCAGAGGGGACATTAATAATGCATCCTATGGGGATTCGTTATAAAGTCTCGTAAATCCAAACTGAATCTGACAATGCCGCTTTATAATAGATGCCAAGGTGTAACGGAATTTGAGCATTGATTTCCCTTTAGTGCAGAATCTAGTTTTCCGATTACTTTTTATTGTTTTCTGCTTGGTTAATTCACGAGGATTGGTTAAAATTATAATTGGAACGTAGTCAAAACCATCCATATGCAAGCAGGTTTCTATTTTGGTACATATTGGGACAAATATTGAGTCAGACGAGTTATAAAACAAATATTTCTCATCACAAATTGATTTATTTTGTTTCAAAGTATGTACTGTTTGTAGGGGAGCCTTGGATACTAAATTTGCAGTTACTAAAGCGTCATGTGGACCTATTGGGTTATGAACATTAGGTCCTAAAACCAGAATAGGTTTTTTCCGGTTTAGTGGGAATTTTCCATTTTTTAATTTAATTTTCCATTTCCTTAATTTTTTTTTATTATAGCGCCATCTATCCATAATTCAAAAAACTGTCTCGAGTTAAATTTACTTTTTTTACGCAAGGAATCCAAATCTGAAATAAAACATAGGGGTTCCTATTTAAGATTTTAAAGTATCCTCCTACTCCACCTCAGTGGGGGGTCGTGTTTGGTGTTATTCGAGAGATTTTTAAAAAATATTGAACACGTATTTTTCAATTTTTCGATCTGATGTTCATTTCGCGAAATACCGCGGGGTTCCTATTTAAAATTATAAATTTACCCCTCCGTGGTGGGTTGTGTTTAGTATCATTCCATAGATATTTGAAAAATATTGAACACGTATTTTTTAGTTTTTCGATCTGACGTTCATTTCGCGAAATATTCGTACCGGTCAAATCGTTAGATTTTTGAAATACACAATGTTCTGCATGTATTTAACTTACCTTATCTTAATCTGACGATTTTTGAGTTTTTCTAAAGATAGATTTTTTTTTCGAACCCCCCAACGAATTTCTTCTTTATTAAGAACCAATATATGGTAGAGGTACATTTACAGGGCACAAGGTTTCTTCCCCGTGACCAGACATCTCGTAACACGACAATTCGTAACCGGACAAGTGGTAACGGACAACTCGTAACGGCGACAATTCGTAACAGCGACACTTCGTAACGTCGACAGTTCGTAACTATACAAATTCGTAACGGACAACTCGTAACGACAAAATGGAATTATTTTGTTTATTTTTGTTAACATGGAAACTACATAACTGTTATTGCAGTTATAATTGAAATTATGTTATCAATTTAGCGAATCAGTACCGCGATAAACATGTTTAACACATTTTATATTTCGTGTTTCAGAATATATTAATAATTAAATTAAAAGTCTTTAAGCAGAAGCAAATATTTAAATGCATACAAACTTTTAACAATATTTTAAAAGTTTATTCCTCTTATTGTTCCTTAAATTTGCATATACCTTCACAAAGGAATAATGAAATATGTAATTCGTAAAATCTTTAAGCCGACAACTGTCTTTAGACATTTCCAACTTTCTAAGTAAACATTTTGTAAAGGGTAGATTTTAATTAGGTACCTTATGCATTAAAAATAAGAAATGCCTTAAAAATGTTTATCCTGATGTTGTTCTGAAGCTATTTTCTTGTGGCATTTTTACAATTTTAACTATTTAGAATGGGAAATAAGCCACAATATTATTAAAAAATGATTTTTTATTAACGTTTCGACGCCCAAATCGGGTGCCGTTGTCAAAATACAAAATACTATTGAAAATAACGTCGAAACGTTAATAAAAATCATTTTTTAATAATATTGTGGCTTATTTCCCATTCTAAATAGTTAAAAATGTTTATCCTGATAATGATTCGTTAAACTGATAAACATAATTTCATTTATAACTGTAATAACAGTTAGTTTCAACGTCCACGTTAACAAAAATAAACAGAATAATTCAATTTGGACGTTACGAATCGTCCGTTACGAATTTGTATAGTTACGAACTGTCGCCGTTACGAACTGTAGCTGCTACGAATTGTCCGTTACCATTTGTCCGGTTACGAACTGTCGCGTTACGAGATGTCATGGAACCTTCTCCCCATGGGATAATCTGACGCGCTCGAGTAACTGCAAAAATCCCCGCTTGTGATCCCCTACCATTAAAATCATTTTATTGTTTATTGTGTTCTCCAACCTCTTTTTATTCTCATTTTCCCAATGCATTTACTGTAAGCACGATTAGGTAGTTGTTGGTACCTATAATAGTTAATCTAATTTTCTAATAGTAGAAGGTTTAATAAAAAGGTTTAAAAAAATTTTAAAAGAGTAACATTCAAGAACACTAAAATCAATAAATCGATAATTGCAGAAGGCTCAAAAGTGAAACTTTAGAGAATAAACCAGCCACTAATTTCAGAAAATGATAAGTAGGGAGGTACCATAAATTTATTTATATTATAATTGATCCACCCACCGTACTCTAATTAGCAAATTCCAAGGAAGGCGAAATAGATGGAGATGCATGCAGTAGAATTAGGGCTGTATGGATGAAGTGGAAAGAAGTGAGTGGTGTGTTGTGTGACAGAAAAATTCCAATGAAGCTGAAGGAAAAAATTTATAAAACAGCCATAAGACCGGCTGTGATGTACGGAACTGAATGTTGGGCAGTGAAAAAGAAAGAGGAACAACGAATGCATGTGGCGGAAATGAGAATGCTTAGATGGATGAGTGGAGGGACAAAGAAGGAAAAAATTAGAAATGAGTATATTAGGGGAAGTCTAGGTGTGGCACCAATTGATGCCAAAATGAGAGAGCATAGGTTAAGATGGTTTGGTCATGTTCAACGTCGAGACGTTAATCACCCAATACGAAGAATAGCTGAAGTGCAGATTCCTGGAAGGAGTAGGAGAGGAAGATCAAGGAACACCTGGGGGAGACGATCAGGCAGGACATGTTGGTAAAGGGATTAACATTGATATGACCCAAGATAGAATTGTGTGGAGAAATGCAATTAGGGAAGCACACCCCGCATAGTAGGGATAAGGCAAAGAGTATGCTGATGATATTGTCCGACAAATTTTTAACAGTAGATACTCCAGTTGTCGGAAGCACCAAAGTTTAGAAACCTCTATATTTAAGAATCGCCCCCCCCCGAAAAAAAATTTCGAAACAGAAAAGTTGTCAGATTCGACATGAATAACTGATTAAAAAAATTGAGGGGAGAAATAATTTTCTTTTTAAATGGTGGACCCAAGAACTAATACAACGTAGAAATTCACAACAAAAAAAATTGAAAGTCATATTGAGCCATAAGTGAACAGATGAAAAAACAATTCAAAATCTGGGATAATTTTACTGAATGTCAAGCTTTTGTGACCCTTTACCCTGTTAGTGAGAATAAAGCAATTAAATCATCTCATTTGTGTAGCAAAATCGAACTCAAATTTTTTGCTTTGTTAATTATTACAACAGTAATAAAGCGTGATCAATTGGCACATCCGACATCATAAATACAACATTTCATCCAAATATAGATATAGTCAAAATGAGAACAATAGCAGAACAGGATTTCGAATCAGTTGATAAATTTTGTAGAAGCTGCAGTTCATAAAGATTAATTATTCTGATCACAGTAAAACTTAAATGGAATACATGCCCCGGTTTCAATTTACTCCACATAATTTAAACAGAAATTATACCAAAACAATGGTATAAATAAAGGGAATATACAGGTCGGTCTTTTAATTGAAATATAGACCAACCGTGTTTCACGTTTTATTTCCCTTCTTTGCTATTTATACAACTTTCATTTAGTATGTGCATATCTATTTTTAATACTACATACCTACTTTAAATCATTGATCCTGACCAAAAACGGAGAGAAATACAAGTTCGATATTTTTTGTTTCAAGCTTAAATCATTGAAAAGTAGAGAATCTCAAATTTTTGTTCCATTTTTACCGTCGAGTATTTTGCCATTGGAAATGCATTAAAATGGTGTGCAACTCAAACATGTACAAATCATGAATTTAGCAACCATTTCAGATTCAAAATCAACATTACAAGCTGTTAACGGTCTCCTTACTAATTCAATAATTCCAAGATACCTTAATTTTAAACATAAAAATATTAAAAATGAATAACCATTTTCAATTTCGTTGCAACACGAAACTACAGCCGCATCATTATTCCACTTCAATCAGAGAGTGCAGCAAGCACCTCTACCGGTTTCGAAACTTATTGGTCTCTCATCAGAAGGCACATATATGCTGCTCTCTCTGACCCAACTAGGACAAATCCCGGCGTGCAGTCACGGATTGCAACGAGCGAAATGGCAGGGATGCCCTAGCGGCAACTGCTAGCAAAGAAAACTAAGTTTTTAATCTAATAGCATATAAAACAACATCCAAAAATGTTACTCTACACCCTACCAGACTGAAAACAATGGGAACCTAAGTAGGTTCCCATTGTTTCCCAGGTTCCCATTGTTTTCAGTCTGATAGGGTGTAGAGTAACATTTTTGGATGTTGTTTTATATGCTATTATAAAAATATTAGATTGAAAAATTTTTTTTTTGCTAGCAGTTGCTGCTAGGGCATCCCTGCCATTTCGTTCGTTGCAATCTGGGACTGCACGCCGGGGTTTGTCCTAGTTGGTTCAGGGAGAGCAGCATATGTGCCTCCTGATGAGAGACTAATAAGTTTCGAAACCGGTAGAGGTACTTGCGGCACTCTCTGATTGAACTGGAATAATGATGCGGCTGTAGTTTCGTGTGTGTGTGTGTGTGTGTTCACAAAGAGGGGATGGCATTAGATAAAATTTTTGCCACAGATATTTGAAAGTTGAAGATTGAAGATGTCATATTAAATTTTTATTTTAGAATCTTTAAGAAATTGTATGATAATATCATTAATAGTTTTGGTATTGAAGCTTAGTAGATGTGAAATATTCAGCGGTAAACTTACATTCCGCTCCTGAAGTCTAGCAATTAGTGCTTTCGTATGGTTTTTATTAAGTTCACAATTAAAGATTATATGATTTAAATCTGCAGTAGAGTAGTTATCACATGAACAGAGAGAGTTGATACGCATTCCTATTTTAGCTAAATGTGCAGGAAAATTGCCATGGTTTAATCTTAAGCGACTTAGGGATGTGGAATAAAATCGAGTAACGTGATAATCAAATATATGTGGGATATTTTGCGGAAGTTGTGGGTGTATGTTAGTGTATGGATTCCTCGAAGTTTGTACAAACTTAAGCCAAATAGTTTCCCATTTTTTTCTTAATTTTTTATGCAATTCGGGAATGTAATCGCTGGAGATTGTTAAATCTACTATTTCATTTAAAGTTGCTGAATTCTTTGCCATTTCATCCACTATCTCATTTTCTTTGATTCCGGCATGTCCTTTTACCCAGATAAAGACCAAGTCACTGCTATTATTTTTAAATCGAGCGATTGTCTTTCTAATATGGCATAACAACTCATTGTTGTGTTTTTTGGTTATTGGTTGCGATATTGCCTCAAGAGCAGATAAAGAATCTGATAGTATAACCGTGTCTCCAAAGTTCTGTTCAACCGCGTAAGTTAGGGCTCTTTCAATAGCATAAAGTTCGGCAGTGAAGATAGATGTACATTTAGGTAGTCTAAAAGAATTACCACTTTTTATATTAGAAACATAATAAGCGCTACCTACACTATTACATGTTTTTGAACCATCTGTATAGATGTATTTATAATTAGAAAATTCAGATAAGATTAATTTTACAATTTTATTGTTTTGGCATGGTAAGTTTCTGTATGTAGGTTTTATGATCTTTGGAAAGATTGCGATTTCCTCAATAGAAAGGTTATATATGGGTAATATTTGTTTAGTGTTAATGCTAAAGAATTTGTTAAGTTATATTCAGTGAGACTGTTAATTTTACTTAATAATTTATGTGAGTCTAAAGTCCTGGTCTTTAATAGAAACTTATTAGACAAGAATTCTCTTCTAAGGTTTAGAGGAGGTTCCTGCGCTTCTGCTAGAATTGCAGCACATGGCGTTGACTTAAACGCACTAATACATATACGTATTGCCTTATACTGAATATGCTCGATTTTTGATAAATTAGATTTTGACGATGAACCATATAAAAAGCATCCATAATCAATGATTGACCGAATATACGATTTATAGAACATTAATGCTATCTTTGGGTCGGCACCCCATCTAGCTTTACATATGCAACGAAGCATGTTTAAACCTTTTTCGCATTTGTTGATAATGTAGTAATTTGTAGTTTAATAATAGTTTAATAATAATTTAATAATTTAATAATAATTTAATAATAATTTAATAATAATTTAATAATAGTTGATAATTTGTAGTTTCGTGTTGCAACGAAATTGAAAATGGTTATTCATTTTTAATTTACAAGTTTACTCTGATTGAAGTACGAAGGCAACCTTCGAGTTTTCAGTCTGGTAGGGTGTAGAGTAACATTTTTGGATGTTGTTTTATATGCTAAAACATTAATTAATATATCTTAAGCAAAATAATGCAACTGCTTTGTTTGTTTGGACGAAAGGACATTGCGGTGTCAAAGGTAATGATATGGCCGCGAAAAGTAGGTAGGTACTCACGGTTGCCACCATATTAGATAATGCTCTCAAACCTTATATCAGTTGGAAATGGGAAGTTGACTTAAATGTTAATATTGACTCGTTTACAACTAAATTTTAAGTATAGTGGCTTTTCATCACTCCTGTTTGTATCTGTGACAACTTGTCCCTTGGTGATCTAAATCATCCATATATTCCTCTAATGTTCTCTGAACTCTCGGTTCGCTTCAATTTTGTATCAAGGCTAAGTCGTAATGAGATTCAACTCTAGCTAAATATTAGAGCTCTCTTCCACTCAAAAAAATTTAGTTCGTAATATTGATTAACAGTGATTATTGAATAGTATTTCGTTGTAACAACAATTTAATTTTTTGTTTCAACGAACTTTTAGACATTGATCAATGTATTTGGTTATTGTCACAATGGTTGAATAATAATTGTGAAAATAACTAGAATACATTAATCAATAACATTCAATTTATTTATACAATAGGTTAGTTTCGCATATTTAATAAATAATGGTAATTTTGGCACTTTCTTGATTTCGTAGATTATAAGCAATTATTACCTTGGTTTATCGTGACAACGTACAGATTTTATTAAAACAATGTACAAATGTTGTTAATATAGAGTAATCTTTGATTATTCCATCGATGTAGACTGATTGTTGTGACAATGAATTCATTATTCAATCTACTACGGCGTTTAATAACCAGAATCAATGCGTTCATGGTAACAATAAACGAAGTTGTTGAATCAATAAATGTTTTGCTTGACCATTTGAAATGTAACGGCTTTTCCTTATCGTTCTTTGTTAAACAATGCTGTTACCTCTGCCGAAGTGCCGAATAATTTCATTTCGTTTCCAAGTGTAGTCCGTACTGGAAGGAAGTCTTCGTGTGTCTATTATCGTATTCATTTTTTCGAATCCTGAGAAAACTAATTAGTATTATTGAAAAATTTAAAAGCAGAATAAAATATTACAGTATTATCGAGGGTCTGAAGACCCTGACAAGTTCTATAATGATTATTTTAATAAGTCACAGTGGTGAAAAAAAGAAAATTTAGTATGATTTTTAATTTCAAGTATGTTTAAATATAGATTATAATTATAAATTCTATAATTTCAGTTTATTTTAAGGGACTTTCAGCCCTCGGTAATGATGTAATCTTTTATTCTGCGTTTAAATTTTTCAAAAATACTTATTAGTTTTCTCATGATTCCAAAAAAAAGTGAATATGTTTGAAAATAATTAGATCGAAATTTTGCATCTGCTCTCTCCAAAAGGATTAAAGTGTTATACATTTTTGGAATCACTATTTCAAACGCTTTTAAATGAGCTATCACATTATGTACTTTCCTATTTAAAAAAACAAAGTTGTGGCTATCACCTGAAGAGGGATCGCGTAGAGTTCGAA
The DNA here is from genome assembly GCF_917563875.1 of Diabrotica virgifera virgifera. Taxonomy (NCBI): domain Eukaryota; kingdom Metazoa; phylum Arthropoda; class Insecta; order Coleoptera; family Chrysomelidae; genus Diabrotica; species Diabrotica virgifera. The sequence continues at coordinate 17,564,786 of NC_065449.1, forward strand.
ACATTGATGTTATAATATACTTTGATTATTTTAAAAATCGACCTATACGAGCGTTTTGCTTATGTTTTAATAATAAGTAAGTTAATAAGGGGGCAACACTTTTTCCAGCGCACTGTATAAGTGAAATCATATCAGAAATCACACAGTGTAAAGTCCATTAGCTTTAGAAAAAAGAAGGGGGATTTGCAAAATTAATATTAATCAATTAATATCATACATTGAGATAATGCATTCAGTAATTATCAATATAAAATACATTCATAGTAGGAATGAACGAAACTGATTGTAGGGATAAATAGAATTGCTTATAAGAATAACCGTATTTATTGTGAGAATGAATAGAATTAATTGTAAGAATAAACGGAAATAATTGTAGAAATAAACGAAATGCGTTAGGAGAAATATCACTGTTATTGACACAACGAATAGTCTTCGTCGGTCAATTAACGACGTTGTTGTTTCAATGAATGGTGTTCGTTGGCTCAGTGAAAAGTGTTCGTAATATTAATAAATGGATGTTCTTCCATTCAATAAACGTAATACATTGGATCAACTAACGAAAATAATGAATTGATTAACATCGCTTTGTTGTTAGAATAAAACCAAGAATTGGACAAATTTTAAGTATTGCTTTTGTTGTCTGAATTAACATTTTTATTAATATTACGTACCTTTTTCGTTGAGTGTAAATTACGCAATCATATTACATGAAGTATCTTTGTCTAATCAATACATACAATAGACAAAGATACAAGAACGCAATTATATCTTCAAAAACCTATCCAGGTGCCGACATAGGATCAGATCACAATCCAGTAGTGACCAAAATTAGGCTCAAAATGAAAATAATAAAACGCAGAACAACAGATGTAAAAATCGATACAAGTAAACTAAGAAACCCACTCATAAAACAACGCCTGACAGATGAAATTAATAACCGTTTAATGAATGTTAAAGAACAAATCCAGCAAAATACTGAAACAGAGACAAAATGGTTATTAATAAAGACAGAAATAGATAAATGTCAAAAAGAAATTCTTACACCAACCAGATACAAAAAGAAACAATGGATGACGGAGGAAATCTTAGATTTAATGGAAGAAAGACGTCAGCATAAAAACAAAGATAATCAGATGTACAAAAATGTGGATAAACAAATAAAATCCAAAATTAAACAGGCTAAAGAACAGTGGTTAAAAGAACAATGCGCAAAAATACAAGAACACCAGAAAAGACATGATAATTTTAACACACATAAAAAAATTAAGGAATTAACGCAGATCAACAGAAAAAGAAAACCGGGAATACTAAAAGATACAGATGGGAAACTTGTGTTGAGTACTAACGAAAAATTAAAGAGATGGACAGAATACATAAATGAATTGTTCAAAGACAATAGAACAGAGCAGATGGAAGTCGAAGTAGAAGATGATACGGTTTTGAAGATATTAAAAGAAGAAATTAAATCGGCATTAAAAAACAGCAAAAATGGTAAAGCACTAGGTCCAGACCAAATCCCAGTAGAAAGCTTAAAATGTATAAATGATGAAACCTTAGACATTATCGTAGACTTGTTTAACACAGTGTACAAAACAGGAAACATACCAAAACAATGGTTACTCTCAACCTTTTGTGCTATCCCTAAAAATACAAACGCTAAAGATTGCAGTGAATACAGAACAATATCATTAATAAGTCACATTCTCAAATTATTCTTGAAAATAATACATGGTCGTATAAACAAAAAACTAGAAGAAGGAATAAATGATAGTCAGTTTGGGTTCAGAAACGGACGAGGAACCAGAGAGGCGTTATTTGCTATTAATGTGTTAGCTCAAAGATGCATGGACATGAATGTGGATGTGCATGTTTGTTACGTTGATTTTGAGAAGGCTTTTGACAAAGTCAGACATGAAAAATTAGTCCAAATTCTAAAGACAAAAAACATAGACAAAAGGGACTTACGAATAATAACAAACCTTTACTGGAATCAAAGAGCACAAATTGTAATAGATAACGAACCCAGTCCAGAAATTGAAATCAGGAGAGGAGTTCGGCAGGGATGTATTATGTCTCCATTACTCTTTAATGCATATAGTGAAGCCATTTTTGAAGAAGCATTGCTATCTCTAAGTGAAGGAATAATAATTAACGGAAGATCTATTAACAACATAAGATATGCAGATGACACCGTGATTATAGCAAGCTCTGCTGAACAACTCCAACTACTACTGAACAAAACAAACAATTTCTGTAAAGAATATGGACTAAAAATGAATATAAAAAAGACCAAATACATGATAATAACTAAGAAAACAAACATACAAACAAGCATACATTTGGGAAATGTACCGATAGAAAGGGTTGATAAATACAAATACCTAGGAACCTGGATTTCAGAGAAAAATGATCAAACAACAGAAATAAGGACCAGGATAGAAATAGCAAGAAATGCGTTTGTAAAAATGAAAACAGTTCTCTGCAACAAAGACCTTAGCTTAGAACTGAGAGCAAGAGCTTTGAGATGCTACGTGTTCTCGATACTACAATATGGACTTGAAAGCTGGACATTAAAGCAAGAACACATAAATAAGCTACAGTCATTTGAAATGTGGTGTTACAGAAGAATGCTTAGAATAGCATGGACACAGAGGAAAACGAACACGGAAGTACTGCGATAAATGGGTAAAGAATGCGAAATAATAAACACAATAAAAATAAGAAAGTTACAATATCTGGGACACGTAATGAGGGGACCGCGATATGAAATGCTAAGACTGATAATACAGGGAAAGATAAGAGGCGGAAGGAGTATAGGAAGAAGGAGAGTGTCATGGTTAAAGAATTTAAGGGACTGGTTTAGATGCAGTTCTATAGAACTCTTTAGAGCAGCGGTGGATAGAGTAAAGATAGTGATGATGATATCCAACCTCCGATTAGGAGACGGCACTTGAAGAAGAATTACATGAAGTCAAGTCTGCTGAACACGAATACGCCATCAGAATTGACTTCCGGAGCTCTCGATGCTCACAGACAGTGCTAAGGAACGTTATCTTCAGGAGTTTTGAAGGTTTTCGGCACTGAATGTATGCAAATAGACTACTAAGCGATTTATGGGATCGCTGAATACGAATATGCCATCAGAAGCGACCCCGGACTACGTGGTTCCCAAGATCACTGCTGAGGCTTTTTATCTTCTTGAGTTTGGAGGTTTTTTTAGTACCAGGTGCACCGGGAGGTCCGCTCCTATGACGTATTCTTGTCCAGCAACTCCAAAAGACCCCCGAGTAATCTGTTTGCATTAATTTAGTGCCGAAAACTCTCTAAACTCCAGATGACGTTCCTTAGCACTTAGCAGTGAACCTGGGCATCAAGTAGGTACTTGAAATCAATTATCTGGAGTTATGGTCTAGATAGATTGGCGTGTTATGGAATGCAATTTTTAGATTCCATACTAGACCAGTCAGACCAGGACTAAACTTTAAAAAATGTGTATTTTTGGATGTGAGAGGTGGCATTTGGATTTTTGCAGATAAAGTTAGGTGACACCTTCAGTAATAATAATTGACTTATGATCCTTCTCAAATATGCCCGGAACATTAATAAAAAAATTAAAATAATTAAAAATTTCGAAAAACATCGTTTTTTTCTGCTTTCTTTGCTTATAACTTTAAAACGGTTCGTTTTGGAACAAAGTCATACAAAAATAAAATAAAGATAATTGAATTTTGCATAATATACCACTGGTCAAAAAAGGGGGCAAAATACGCCTGTTGTTATTCAATGTTTCTTAACCACTTTGGTGGCTCTTAGAACCTTAGTAATTCGCTTAGAAAATTCTTATAACTTACTTAAATGGTCTACTAAATTTCATTAAAATAGGCCTAATAGATTCTGCATAATAAATTTGCAATATAAATATTTTTAAAAAAGTTCAAATTTTTTAAAATCTTTCTGAACAAAAAGTAGACCACTTAGAAGTCTGCTAATTTTTTTTTTACGTATAAAGAGGTGCTCTACCTATCTAATACACCTTACAGAATTAAAATCGGATTATTTAAGGGGCCTCAGCAATGTTTTAAAATTATAAACAGTTTTTTGGCTTATAAACAAATAGCTTTGTTTAATAATAAAAAAATTAGTTTTGTCAGCTGAATGTCAGCAAAATGCTGTCAGCAGAATTGCTATTTTATTTATTAATCAAAAGTTATTCTCGGTCAAAAATTGCAATTTTTAGATTTTTTGAATGTTCCACCGCGTTTATCTCGAAAACTATGCATCCTACGAAAAAACTTGTAAGAACATATTTTGCTTAGAATTACCCAAGAAATACAAAAATATGTTATATTTTGCAAAAAATCGATGTCATGTATTTCCCAAGTTCTTTGTTTATAACCATCTTATCGACATCCTGATCAACTGTTACCCAAAAAATTCGTGTTCTACGGGTCAAAATACATAAAAAAAATAGGGTAAGTCCATCTAAATAAAGGAGCCCGTAGCACCCCCTCCTGGACACAGCACTAACTTGTTTATAAGCCAAAAAGTTTATAAATTTAAAACATTGCTGAGGCTGTTTAAATATCCGATTTCAATGCTGTAAAGTGCATTAGATAGGTCGAGTGCTTCTTTATAAGTAAAAAAGTTGACAAACCTTTGTATGTTCTAGTTTTTGTTGTGCAAGATTTTAAAATTTTAATTTAAAAAAAAGTTTATATTGCAAAATTTTTATGCAAAATCTAGTAAGTCAATTTTAATGAAATTTGGTGGACGGTTTTAGCACATTACAAAAATTTTCTGAGCGAATTAGAAAGGTTCCAAGTGTAACCTAAGTGATGGAAAAACATTGAATAAGGACAGGCTTGTTTTGCCCCCTTATTTTATATTTATTGCTATTTTGCAGCAAGGGTGTTAAATTAAGGCATTTTAACCAATCGTATCTGATAGAGAGAGACAGAGAGAGAGAGAGAGAGAGAGAGAGAGAGAGAGAGAGAGAGAGAGAGAGAGAGAGAGAGAGACATACTTTATTTATACAATGTACCAAAAGGCCATCGACCGAAATCTTTCAGCCATAGCTGATAGAAAATTTAATCATCTTTGTTTTATCCCTATACGACTTTGTTCCAAAATGAATCGTTTTAAAGTTATAAGCAAAGAAAGTAGAAAAAAACGAAATTTTTTGAAATTTTTAATTATTTTATTTTTTTATTAATGTTCCGGACATATTTGAGAAGGAGCATAAGTCAATTATTATTAACGAAGTTATCACCTAACTTTATCCGTAAAAATCCGAATGCCACCTCTCACATCCACCTAAAAACAGATCCTTCCTCGTCTACACGTCTTTTTATGTCGGTTCGCTTTGCAAATTCAAATTATAGAAAGCACAGGTTTGGGCTGTTACCTGAATTGATTTCAAATGTAAGAAATCTTCGGATTTTGTTTGTTTTTATTCATAAATATTTTCAAAAAATTTAAAGAATTAGAACTATTTTATAGAACTAGAAAGTCAACTATCTGTTTTAGTCAACAAACATTTTAACTTTTGTAGCTTTCGAGAGTCCCGACCTAATCAGAGAAGATAAGTCACCCTATATAGAATAACATGCACTTTTGAATAGTCCAACGGGCCAAAAGCAAAAGCAATTCAATACATTTATGTGAGGCCAATTAACCTTCCAATTTAGTATTCAAATCTATGGACGAACGTTCATAATATAAACGGAATACGATTTGCATCGCATTATTGGATTTCTCCATCAATTATATATTTCGGATCGAATCGATCGCTCGGTTGGGTTACATTTTACATTTCGGGCTATATAAGTGTATAATCCTACATATAAATTAACTGTGTATCGAATATAGACCAATTACCATCAATAACAGTCGGGCTGCAAATTTTTAATCCCTCCGGTGCATCGGACACAGGCCAACTCACAACACCGTCACAGGTTTTAGTTTATTTTTAAGCCCGATTAGGCTATGTGTGTATGTGTGATGCTGGGACGCTCGATACCACGCCAGTTTGATTAATCTCCGATGCGATTATTTGATAGAAGTATGTTAGAATGGTTACCGTTTTTTTCGAAAAACAATTCACAAAGAAATTACATTTACCAGAAAGATAATCCGGGATTTGGCCTTGCCGCTGGCCGTAAGCTTACAAATTAACAATATTTTTTAGGCTAACATTTAGGAGCGTCAAAGGATAAAAGCAGATGAAATTTTTTCGAATAAACGCAAAATATGTCAGGACGTTTTAAAAAACATTAAGTTAGGGCTTTTGTCATACTTGTATATTTGCTTTGATATCATGAACTAATCCAATTTTTTTAACACTACTTTTATCAATAAATAAAAGCATCATCATCATGGCATCTACACTCCTAACGGAGTGATTCCTCTTTGGGCTCTTCCGATTCATTTGCCGCGGGAAATCAGTCCGCATTAATATTTTGGTTTTACAATTATTATTGGTTGTGTGACTTGGCGTCTTCTACAATATTTGGCCATTGGTTTTTGTTTTTGCTTATGGTTATCCATTCTTTACCTCCCATCTTCTTAAGGCTATCAATTATCTGGTTGTCCTATCTCGTTTTCGGTCTTCACCATAGTCTACCTCAGCGGTTCTCAAAATCAGCACCATTATTATAGTTAATTAGATTACTTAGGGACATAAGTAGTTCAGATAGGTAGTACCAAAAATGATAAAAAAATTTTTATAGCACTTGATTCAAAAAGATTGAGAACCACTTGTGTGGTTACTTGTCGTTAGTAAACAAGACGTCGGCCCTATGCAACTAATTGTCAATGATGAATCAATAACAAAAGTTAACCATTTTAAATACCTAAGATGTTGGATAAACGAGACACTAAATCCGGATGAAGAAATTAAAACTCGTATAGAAATTGCAAGAGGAGCATTTATGAAACTTAGATCTATTCTGAGCAACTCTCAGCTGAACTTACAACTAAGAATCAAGTTCCTAAAATGTTATGTGTATCCTGTATTACTATATGGATGTGAAACCTGGATCATGAAGGTTAACATGATGAACAAATTAGAAGCCTTTGAGATGTGGTCGTATCGTAGAATGCTCAGAATATCTTGGGTTCAACGCATTTCAAACAGAGAAGTCTTAAACAAAGTAGGTCAAGGCGAAGGTGACTTAATGAAGATGATAAAAAAGAGAAAACTTGAATATCTGGGGCATATAATGAGAGGTAGCAGATACAGGATGCTGCAGTTAATACTCAATGGAAAGATCGACGGAAAAAGAGGAATTGGTCGAAAGAAATATTCATGGCTCCGAAACCTTCGTCAATGGACTGGCTTATCAGCAGATCAATTGTTACATGCCGCACAAGATCGAGAACGATATCGGCAAATTGTTATGGAAGTTACCTACGCCTAAAAATTTGGGCACGGTACTTAAAGAAGAAGAAGAAGAGAACCACTGGGCTACCTGATACTGATCTCCAATTGGTAATTTTCTGGATAACTGCATATGGATTTCTCCTTTTTATATGTCCGATCGAGTCACACAATCAACTGTAAAAGCAAAATGTGAATTTTTGTCAGAAATTTCCCATTTTATTGCCTAATGCGTTTGTACACAATAGAGCTCAAAATATTCTTGGAACCTTTCGTCTTCAATATTGGTCTTTAAGAGGTACAGTAAGAATTAAAACTGTTAGTAACAAGTTTGTTATTTTCCTCACAGATTTAATGCTCAGTTTACATCATAGGTCGCATTGGTCGACCAATGCGTACTACCGGTGATGACCTATGGTGCAGAAACATTATCGCTCACAAAGAAAAACGCACAAAAGCTAAGAGTAGCGCAGAGAAGAATGGAGCGATCAATGATAGGGGCCACTCTGCGAGACAGGATTAGAAACGAAGATCTACGAGCTAAGACCAAAGTCATAGACGTCATTGAAAGAAGCTGTAACTTAAAATGGAAATGGGCTGGACACATTGCCAGAATGAAGGACGGAAGACGGACTCGTAAACTAGTTGAATGGAGACCAAGAGCCGATAAACGTAGCAGAGGAAGACCACCAACACGATGGCAAAATGACTTACGAAAGACAACAAAAAACTGGGTACAGCAAGCACAAGATAGAACACTTTGAAGACAAACAGGGGAGGCCTATGTCCAGCAGTGGATTGAGAGAGGCTGATGATGATTACATCATAGATCTGCCCTCTGCACGTGTCAAAACGGCAGAAGGTAAATAGGTTTGCTCAGAATACAATTAGCACCTCTTAAAATTTCTGATTAAAGTTCTTTATAACAGTTCTGTTGTTTTGATCACTTGCTATTTGTACCTATATTTTATATTCTCAATTTTTCCCGCCCTCAGTATGTAGAAAAATGTCTTTTCTTTAATAGTTTGGATCCAGAATCTAAAAGTACAGTTCAAATCCAAGTTTCTAGGCACAATCAAATTGCTGAATTGTAAAGAAGAATCACTTTATCATCGGCTGAATATGGAGTCCTATTATCAATAGGAACATGTCAAGTTATTTTAAAAAGAAGACGTTTGACCAATTTGTGCTTCCAGCCATGACTTGCGGACCTGAAACACTTTCCTTAACCCAGGCCATAATAGTAACCAAGCTCAGCGTGGCCAAAAGGAGGTGTCATAGATACTGGGCTAGCGATGCGGCCAGAATAAATGACGGACGTTTCTAAACCACGAGCAGATAGAAGAAGTAGAAATAGACCACCTGAAAGATGAACAGACGACGTCCAAAGGGTTGCTGGGAATTGAGTACAGAAAGCCCAAGACTGACAGAACTGGAAGAAATTAGGGGAGGTCTATATTCAACATTGGATGCAGAAGACTGGATATTGATGAAGAAAGTATAAAATTCAGGATTTACTATATTAAATATGTCGGTTAAATCTTTTAACAGATGTTGATGTTGGTTTGATTTTGAAAGTTAAAATAACCAAAAGCTACTATTTCGTGGGACTCCCACTAAATGATCATACACTATATAATCTTTGTTTCGCAGACGACCAAATACTAATAGCACAAGACTACGATGATATCTGTTACATGACAAGAAAGCTAATAGAGGAATACAGGAAATGGGGTCTAGAGATCAACATAGGAAAAACCAAATATATGAATATCGGTTGAACACAGCAAGAATTGATACGAGAAGGAGGAGAAACAATTAGTAAATATAACGAATATAAATACCTGTATATGAAAATCACGAATGATGGAACACTGGACGAAGCCATTAAAGAACGAAATACTCCAAAAGGGCAGGAAAGCAATTACGCTCCTAAACTCAGTACTCTGGGAAAAGTTGATAAATAAACAAAACAAGAAAAAGATCTGTAACGCCATAGTGAAAAGCATTATAACATACAGCTGCGAAGTTTGGCCTATGAAGGAAAAATTAAAACGAATGTTAGAGGTCACCGAAATGGATTTATGGAGAAGAGCTGCAAGAAGATCAAGAAGAGAACATGTCACCAATGAACGGATACGAGAAATAATGAAGGTCACACATACAATAAATGACGAGATCAACGAAATACAACTACAATGGTTTTTTCACAAAGAATGCATGAATACAGAATCCCAAAACAAGTACAAACCTGGAAACCGCAAGGTAGAAGAAGAAGAAGAGGTAGACCGAAGAAAAGTTGGCAGGCAGGAATAAACAAAGCCATGGATGAAAGAGGTCTGCAAGTAGATCAATGTGCGGACAGAGAGGAATAGCGAACGGATATCGGAAGACGGAGAACGTTGTAAACCGATAATATATTATATAGTTCGTTAATTTTTGTATAATGTACATAAGCCGTATCTAATTTTACCACTGGTGTATATAAGGCGTCCTACAGCGAAAATTTCCACTCTTCTATCTTTTCACAACAAAAAAATCCTTTAGAGTGTTTCATCACAGCTCGAAACAGGGCTTTAAAACATAAAAAGCATAAAACATTCGCGTGAAGGTACTTCAGAACGATACAATGTCTTTTTGTAATATAGTAGAAATAGTATTCGACGTGGCAGTGCCAACAACGAGCTTCGTACACACAAATAAATACAAAAAGCAACCCTTCTGTAATACATTTTTTAAATAGCCTGAGATTTGTGCTCGAAACCATAACCGGTGAATATTTTAAAAGGGAAAAGAAGAAAAGATGATAGCGTCGAAAGAAGATGGCGATGATAGATGTAAAAACGACGTGCACATGTTACATGCAGGCTTCCGGGAGAACAGCAATCTGCATAAATATGACATTTTTATTCCAATTCATTCTTTCGAATAAAACACGGTTAATATAGCAAAAACATCGGACTTACGTGGCGCATTTTATAAGTCGTCGATTTATAAGTATCGAACACGTTTGCACTGCAATACTTTTAACTCTGTTTAAAAATAATTCACGAAGAGATACGAAAAAGATAAGGGTTATGTTTATATGGGACTAGCAGACCAGGCGAACTTCGTAGCGCCTTAGATAATGCGTCATAATTAGATAATGTGTCATAATTTTGAGTCTAATAGGTCAATTGCTCGAACGCAATAATTGCTACAAATCAATTACTCAAAATCAATTGCTCGAAAATGAATTGCTCACATAAAAATTGATCGAAATACAAGTTGCTCGAATAAAAAAGAAAATTATATGTCCAAATATTTATTCACAATCGTCATTCTTTTTGCCTTATCCCTATGCGGGGTCGGCTTCCCTAATTGCATTTCTCCACACAATTCTATCTTGGGTCATATCAATGATAATTCCCTTTACCAACATGTCCTGCCTTATCGTCTCCACCAAGGTCTTCTTTGGTCTTCCTCTCCTACTCCTTCCAGGAATCTGCACTTCAGCTATTCTTCGTATTCGGTGATTATCGTCTCGACGTTGAACAATTCCAAACCATCTTAACCTATGCTCTCTCATTTTGGCATCAATTGGTGCCACACCTAGACTTCCCCTAATATACTCATTTCTAATTTAATCCTTCTTTGTCAATCCACTCATCCATCTAAGCATTCTCATTTCCGCCACATGCATTCGTTGTTCCTCTTTCTTTTTCACTGCCCAACATTCAGTTCCGTACATCATAGACGGTCTGATGGCTGTTTTATTGAATGTTCCCTTCAACTTCATTGGAATTGTCCTATCACACAGCACACCACTCGCTTCCTTCCACTTCATCCACCCAGCCCTAATTCTACTGCATGCATCTCCATCTATCTATCCATTACTCTGTAATACCGATCCCAGGTACTTAAAACTATTGCTTTTTACAATCAGTTTACCATCCAAAGATATCATTTTATTTGTAGTAACTCCATCTTTAAATGAACATTCCAAATACTTTGTTTTTGTCCCACTAAGTTTTAAACCTTGTTCCTCCAGATCTTGTCTCCACTGTTCCAGTTTTTGTTCTAAGTCCCTTTCACTATATCCTATTAACACTACATCATTAGCATACATTAGGCACCATGCAAATCACATCACAATAATGCGAAATTTGTAGGTACATAAAAAGGATTAATTTAATATGACAAATTTTGTGACATTCCACGTATATAATTAGGGATATTAATTTGTGGTTCATAATTGTTTATTAAACGCAATAACCTATCAACACTATCTCTATATCTTCTAGGACCATTTTGAGGTTACTTCTGATCAGTAAGCAAGGGAAAGTCGCGAAAAAGTAATAGCGGATCGCCACGATCGTTAAATTGTCCAATCAGCTGGAAGACACCTAACCATTTCTCACCTGCAGCTCCAAAGGCAGCTTTTGGAAGCTACAGGTGTAACTGTTTCAGTTGAAACGATAAAAAGAAGAGTTCGTGCCAAGAAGTATACAGCAAGAGAGAGTTATGGGTTCCCGAGTTATCCAGGCAGCACAAGATTGATCACCTAAATTGGTGGCTTCACCACCAAAACTGGAACATGGGGAATTGACAAAATGTGCTATTTTCAGAAAAAGTCAGGATTGGTGTAAAATTAGATGACTTACGAAATCGTGTACTTAGAGGTCGAAGAAGACAATCAAGAACGAAAACTGTCAGATCTGTTCACAAATATACAAGGGGAAGTATAATGTTCTGGAGAGGAATTGTGATCCATAAAAAAAACTCCTTTAGTTTTTATCCAATCAACTTTAAGTGCTCACAGGTATGTTGATAACCTGTAGTTAGGCTCTGAAGAGGTGCAGCAGGAGAAAATTTAATTTTCATGCATGATAATCGACTTCCGCATACCATTAGAGTGACTAGAGACATCACTGAAGCAGAAGGTATCCCTTGTTTGGAGTGGACTGCTTGCTCACCCGAGCTTAACCCTATAGATTATTTGTAGGATATGCTTAAAAGAAAAATTAGAGCTCGTCGAGATAATCTACAAAACACCGCACGGTTAGTACAAGCTGTTCTTGAAGAATGGAGCAACCGACCAAAACAAAATGTTGATAATTTGATTAGGAGCGTGCCCACGCAAACTGAAGCTTGCATAAGGACTAGAGGTGTTAACACTAACTACCAAAGAAAACATAAAAATAAATAAATACAATTTAAACATTATTCGTTTTACATTGAATTTTTTTATGCTATTGACTTTAAAACAACTAGTTTCAATTTGTTTTTTAAATACTTTATTGTTTTATTTAATTGTTAGGTATTTTTTATTAAATTGCTTTAAAATAAATTATTATGTTTGACTTCGTTTTTTCCTTTTTTTAAATTCGCACGAAATAATAAGAAATATCAGATGATTACATATACAGTTGAGTCCGCGAGTCTTTACCCGTGCGTCATTAATACCTGGCGAGATAAAACACACTTTTTATTTAGCATCATTCTCTTCCACGCATGAAACTCATGACAAACCAGCTGCCGTTTGTTATTAAGTAAAAACACATGTTATTTTTATGAACCATCTAGACTCAGTGCATTGAAAAGAGATAGGTACAAAAAAAAAGACGATTCGGTATGTTTTCATATTTTAAGCACAATTTGTTTGACGTTTCTGCTTTGTTTACTTTTATGGCTGTCAGTCAGTTGAATTTTTTGAGGTTTTTGTCGAATTTTTGAGTTTTGAAATTTCTTTCTATTACACAAACAGTTGTTTTCACAACTAATTTTATATTGGGCTTTGAAATTTTAAGGTAAATAATTATATTTTGGCAATTAATATTTAAAACATACAAAGCTAACGTCATTCACACAGAAAAGAAATGATTGTGTTTAGATTTCCGTCAAAGTGAATAAAATAACGAAAATAAAATATGTTATTGAATTTTTTTATAAATTGTTTATTTATTTATTAATCAATATTAATAAAATAATTTATTAAGCTACTTCAAATGTAGCTGTAATCCTGCACAAAAATTTTGAAGCAAAACTTACATTTGACATTCTAAATATTTGATAACGTCAAATTGTATAATAAAACCCGTAATCGGAACAGTAGCCACTTTCTGCCACTTGTTGTTGCGTGAAATAGATTTCCGACTTATTTCGTATGCTTTAAATGATGACGCACGGGTAAAGACTCGCGGACTCAACTGTAAGTTTGGTTGTGTCTACATACAAACATTCATTTTTATTTATACAGTGCTAGTCAAAAGTTTGTACCCCCCTCGTATCTTTTGAACGGTTATACCTATAATAGTGAAATTTGGAGGGAGGAAATAAACGAACGTAAGCTTCTTAACTAGTTATGACAGGTGACGTAATTGTGACAGGTGACGTTACAGAGCCACTGTGACCGATAATTTTAAATGGGAACTTATGGCAAGTGATACCTCGTTTGAGAGGTACTCAAAATACCTATTCAGTCATACTATCTTTTTGGGTTTTAGTTGATTTTGATTTTGGTGAATAAATTCCCCCGGTAACAGGTAGGAACTCCTTTTGGATAGTCCTATCAGGGAAATTGAATCAATCCCTGCCTTCTGCAGATTCCAGGTGTTTCCTGACCCGGGAAACTAGTACCTGCTAAGGGTCCCCTGTCCAGGGTCACGGATGAAGCCCACAACGGCATCCAGGGCGGAGAAGAAGGTCTTCACAACGGTCTGGAGGACGGAGGTGGCAGCCCCCTGGTTTTAGGGCTTGTATAAAATCGAACCTGGAAATCGGCAGCTGGTTTTTCAGTATCTGTATTGAGCGGAAGTCATTTAGGCCAGAACGGTCAATACAGAATAGTACTCGGTGCGGTGGCAACCACTTAAACAGCGTGTACACAGCGGTGTAGAAAGCCAAGGGAATGACTACTACACTATTTTTCCCAGGTTAATCAATATGGCTGAGGAAATAAACGATGGCTCCGAGTACGGGCGCTTCTTAAATGGGGCAGGGGTGCGAAGAATCTCCCGCTTGGCCAAATTTGATATACAGAGAAGTTGTAGAATAGGCACATGGAATGTGCGGAGTTTATATGAACCAGGAAAAACACACAATGCCATAAATGAGATGAAAAGGCTGCAAATATCAATTCTGGGTATCAGTGAAATGCGATGGCCCGGATCTGGCCAATGCCATGTGGATGATCATGAAGTATATTATGCAGGAGAAGAGAGTAATTACCATCGTCATGGTGTAGGATTCATAGTCTCAAACGAGGTTAGCAAATGTGTTAGAGCGGTATGCCAGGTATCTGAACGAGTCATAATGATTCAGTTGAACGCGAAACCCAGAAACATAAATTTAATACAAGTGTATGCACCGACAGCGGAAAGTGAACTGGAAGAACTTGACAAGTTCTACGCCGATGTAAAAACTGTTACCGACCAACTCAAGACTAGAGATCTCACCATTCTGATGGGTGACCTTAATGCTAAGATAGGAAAAGGCAGACAAAGTAATATTATTGGCTGTTATGGACTGGGCGATAGAAATGAAAGGGGAGACTATTTCGCAGATTTTTTCAAAGAACTTAATCTATGTATAATGAATACCTTTTTCAAATTACCTAAAAGGAGATTATATACGTGGAAATCTCCAGCAGATACCCCCAATAATATCGTAAGAAACCAAATTGACTACATAACCATCAGTGAGCGTTACAGAAATGCAGTAAAGTCTGTAAAAACCTATCCTGGCGCCGATGTGCCATCTGATCACAATATATTGTTAGCCGAAATAAAATTAAAACTTAAACGGATAAAACAACAACGATCCTCTAACAAACTGGATACCGATTTTATTAGGAACAACAGTCAGGGGATTTCAAACAATTTAGAGAGCAATTTTGAGAATAGCGAACAACAAGAATCCATCGAGGATCATTGGAACCAAATCAAAACGATTATAAGCAACTCAACTCCAAACTTCAAAGAGAAAAATCAAAAGAAGCAACAGTGGATGAACGATGAGATTTTGAATTTGATGGAAAAAAGACGCAAATTTAAGAATCAAAACATGGAAATGTATAGCATTAATAAAGAGATAAGGACTAAAATACGAGCGGCAAAAGAAACATACTTTGAAAAAAAATGTTTAGAAATTGAAGAGTTGCAGAGAAAACATGATTCATTTAATATGTATAAAAAAATAAAAGAACTCACCGGTCAGAACAAAAAACATGCAAATAACATCGCTGATAGAGACGGAAAAATGATTATCACTGATTTGGATAAAATAGACAGATGGAAAGAATACATTGAGGAACTGTTTAATGATGAAAGACCCGAGCTTGAAATTAACGAAGTAGTTACAGGACCTGACATAACTATGGACGAAATTGAACAAGCAATAAGATTAGCAAAGACCAGAAAAGCGACGGGACCAGACGAAATACCGAATGAAATAATAAAGCTCTTCGAAAATTCAGGTAAAAGATCTCTCCTTCATCTTTCTAATAAAGTTTATCAAACTGGCTATATACCAACGGATTGGCTGCTGTCGACTTTTGTGACGATACCTAAAAAAGCAAACGCGAAAAGATGTAGTGACTACCGAACCATTAGCTTGATGAGTCATGTTTTAAAGATATTTCTACGAATTTTGCACTCTAGGATGTACCAAAAAATAGAAGAACAGCTTGGTGATACACAGTTTGGATTCCGCAATAACCTTGGGACCAGAGAAGCACTGTTTAGTATTCAGGTTATGGTACAGAGATGCAGAGATGTCGGACATCCGGTTTATATGTGTTTCATTGACTTTGAGAAGGCCTTTGATCGGGTAAAACATACGGAAATGATTGCTATTCTTCAGAAAGTGGGTATTGATGATAAAGACCTATGCATTATCAAAAATCTTTACTGGCATCAACGTGCAAACATCCGGATTGGCTGGGACACGTCTGAAGAACTTCAAATACGAAGAGGAGTAAGGCAGGGCTGCATTTTGTCCCCACTAATATTTAACATCTATTCTGAGTTTGTTTTCAATAAAGCAGTGGATAATGCTCAATGTGGTATCAAAATGAATGGCGTCAATATTAATACTTTGAGATATGCGGTTGACACGGTGTTAATTGCGAGCAATTATGAAGAACTTCAACATCTGATTAATAGGATTACCACAACGTGTGATGAATATGGACTCAAGCTAAACACCGCAAAGACCAAGGTGATGGTTGTCAGTAAGACGCCAATACAACCGGAAGTAGTAACAGCTTATGGTGAACAATTAGAAAGAACTAACAGTATCACCTACCTTGGTTGTAATCTAAAGGAGAACTGGGACATGAGCAAAGAAATTAGAATACGTATAGAGAAGGCCAGAGCTGCATTCTTTAAGATAAAGAAACTTTTATGTGGAAACAACATTACTTTGAATCTTAAAATTAGATTAGTGAGATGTTATGTGTTCTCTACTCTTTTGTACGGTGTCGAAGGTTGGACTTTAACAGATACTCTTCTCAAGAAATTGGAAGCCTTTGAAATTTGGGTATACCGAAGAATCCTACGAATAAGTTGGGTGGATAGAGTTCGTAACGAAGTTGTTTTGCACCGGATGGGAAAAGTCACAGAAGTCGTCAGAACAGTTAAAAATCGAATACTTGAATATTTTGGCCATGTTATGCGACACCCAGAGAGATATAATATACTCCATTTAATAATACAAGGCAAGGTAGACGGAAGAAGAGGGCCAGGTCGAAGAAGAACGTCATGGCTTAAAAACCTGAGAGCCATAGCCAATTCGATAGCCAACGTTCGATAATCGAGCACGGCACATGAAGAAGAAGAAGAATAAATTAAATAAATATAATATTGTAGTTTCGCATTTAATTAATAAAAATTTAAATGTCCGCCTATGGTATTTTTGTCAAAAAAGTTGACGATTTTCAATTCTCTAGTAGTTTTTACGTCAACGTCAACCTTTTTGACAAGTAATCATATGCGGAATTTTGAATTTTTATTAATTAAATGCGAAACTACAATTTTATATTTATTTCATTTATTCATCAAAATTAGCTTAAACTCAAACAAAATTAGCATGACTGAATAGGTATTTTCAATACCTTTCAAACGAAGTATCACTTGCCCCAAGGTCCCATTTAAAATTATCTGTCACAGTGGCGCTGTAAATTCATCTGTCATAATTATGTCACCTGTCATGACTAGTTAAGAAGCTTACGTCCGTTTATTTCCTTCCTCCAAATTTCACTATTATATGTATAACCGTTCAAAAGATACGAGGGGAGGGGGGTACGGACTTTTGACTAGCACTGTTTAGATTAGCCACAGTTTGGTAGTAATAACAATTACATATTTTAACTAAAAAATACTGACGTTTCGATTTCCACTCCAGAAATCCTCCTCAACGAAAGATTAAAAAATAATTTTGTTAAAATCTTTGTATAACCGCCAAATTGTTGTTGTGGTTAAGTCATATCACAGTCAAAACAAAATCGAGGTTTAAATGGACTTGCCTTGATGGTTGTAGGTAACAGCCTCCTTGGCTGGAAGGATATGAGGGTGGATGTTTTTATGGCCAATGATATGTCAAATTCTGATTATTATGTATATTTTGTGAAATAATTTTGTGCAGTATGTGATTAAGGGGAAAGGCGCAAAATGCCGCCTGTCAAAATTTTCAATGTGTTTTAAATGTATTCATTTTTTTAGAATCCTGAGAAAACTAATAAGTATTTTTTTAAAATTTAAACGCAGAATGAAAGATTACGTTATTACGGAGGGCAAAAAGTCCTTCGAATAAATAAAAAGTTTCTTTTGAATGAAATATTTGCAATTAAAAATCACACTATTTTTGTTATTTTTACCCCTGTAACTTATTAAAATAAACATTACAGAAGTTTTCAGGGACTTTCGGACCTCAGCAATAATGTAATCTTTCATTCTGTGTTTAATATTTTCAAAAATATTTATTAGTTTTCTCAGGAATCGAAAAAATTGAATACATTTAAAGCACATTGAAAATTTTGACAGGCGACATTTTGAGCGTGATTGGGGGTCAGATTGGGGTCCAATTTGAGATTTTAAAATAACCCCCACACCACCTCCGTAAATTTACCCCCCACTCTTCGTCGTATTTTTAGTACCATTCGATAGATTTTTGAAAAATATTAAAGACGTATTTTTTAATTTTTCGATCTGACGTTCATTTCGCGAAATATTCGCTTTTTTTTGTGAAACTTTTGACTCGCCCATTTCCTTACGCCCCGCTTAAATCGTGAGATTTTTTAAATATACACTCTTTAGTATGTACTTAACTTACCTTATCTTAATCTGACAATTTCGAGTATTTTTAAGGATAGATTTTTTTTCGGGACCCCCTTAACGAATTTCCCTGTGCTAACAGCCAATATATGGTAGAGGTACATCTACAGGGTACCAGGTTTCTCCCCATATGATAATCTGACGCGCTCGAGTAACTGCAAAAATCCCCGCTTGGGCTCCCCTACCATAAATTGACCAAGGAGAATATATAAGTTTTCCTCGTTGATTAACTTCAGTAGCTCCGCTGGTATTTCGTCTTTTCCTATTCCAGAGATATTATACGAAAAAATTAACATACCAAATGAAAGATGAACTATCAGATATGGAATAAACTATAAATTATAATTGTTTATTTCACATTCTCAACGGCTTATTTACAAAATTTCTCATTATTTGATTAAACTTCTAAAATGTGGGTAGCATTTGGAAAACTACCAACTCCCATGTGTCTTAAGCAAAAGGTTTATAACCAATGTATTTTGCCTGTACAAACTTATGGAGCAGAGACTTTACCACTGACGTAAAAATCCGCGAATACCCTCAGAGTTACACAACGAGCCATGGAACGTGCAATGCTGAACGTGACCCTTCCAGACCACATAACAAACCAACAAATCAGGAAGTTCAAATGCCATCGAAAAAACTACGACACTTAAGTGGAACTTAGCCAGAACACAAGATGGACTGTGGGCAAGACGAATCATGGAATAGAGGCCCAGAAACTATAGAAGAAGCCGAGGACGAGCACTGACTAGATGGACCGACGACATAAAAAGAGTAGCGGGAAACTGACTACAAGCAGCCCAGTAGTGATGTTGAAAAAGTAACTATTTGTTATAAAGTACTCGTTACTTACGAATACCGAAAGTAACGATTACTATACAGAGAGGTAAATCGTTACTTTGATTACTTTGATTACTTCGTTACTTCGTACTAATCGTATCAGAGCGAGTAGGTAACGACTATTGTATCTACAACCAGTACACTTGATTACTTCCTAGTTTCTAGACTGACCCGAAAAATGTGGAAATGATAATGTTTTCTACTTTCTACAGTTGTTATATCTGTGATAATGTTATATTGGAAAACCTATACAAAATACCTACCTACTGAGAAATACGATTTTCGATTTGATTTCTTCTTCTTCTTCGGGTGCTATGTCCATTTATCGAACGTTAGCGATCATGTTGGCTATCATAACTTTATTCGCAGCAGATCTGAAGAGCGATTCCGAAGTGTGACCAAACCATTGCCTTAAATTTCTTAACCAAGATGTTCTTCTCCTTCCTCGACTTCTTCTGCCTAATATTTTACCCTGCATAATTAGATGTAGAATGCTATATTTTTCCGGATGTCTACAAACATGCGCAAAATACTCGAGTTTTTTAGACTTTATCATTTTTACCAGTTCTCTGCCTTTCTTCATCCTGCTCAGAATAATATCATTACGCACCCTGTCCATAGTGTCCATCCAGCTTACTCTCAGCATTCTTCGATAGCACCATAATTCAAAGGATTCAACCATCTTAATCATTCTTCCCGTTAAGGTCCATGACTCAACTCCGTAGAGAAGAACGGAAAACACGTAACACTTTAAAATTCTTGTCCTAAGACTCAAATTTATGTCATGACCGCATAGAATTTTCTTGTAACGGAAAAATGCTGATTTGGCTTGAGCAATTCTGCAACGTATTTCGGTGGATGGATCTCAATTATCAGTGATTCTGCTTCCCAAGTATGTTATAGCTTCAACTCTCTTAAGTTGTACATCATTAGCGTGAATTCCAGCATCTCATCAGGAGATTTCAGTTGGTCTGTGCCCATTGAATTGGCAAGTACCTAGCATCTTCGAGCAGGGAACCATGGCACCCTTTTAGCATGTGTTCCACTTTATCTATCAACATCGACTTGTAGTCATAAAATTTTAATATATTATATTATGTAAACCATATACGATGAGGTTAACACTATTTACAGTGTGCTAGTTTCAAACTACTCGGCAGGATGCACTGAAGATGTTCTGTATATAACGAAAACGTTTTGCAATCCATGACATTTTATAGTTTTAAATAAACGATTTTATACCAGAATACATCTCGAAGTTTTTACTTCTGTATTGGTTTTTTTTAAACTATGGTATACAGCCAACTATTGGGATTTTCCCATTGATTTTTTTATTATTTATCAGTTTCCCGTTAATCACAACTCCACCTTGTGTAGTACTGAGTGCCTCTTCAAACATCTTTTCTGAATAAATGTTAAAAATTAATGGTGAAAGAATACCGATTTGATTACCGGTACTCAAATACAGAAGTAACAAAAGTAATCAAAGTAACGAATACTGTAAATGATTACTTGTTATATCGGAATACCTATACAAAATACCTACCTACTAGGAAATACGATTTTCGATTTGATTACCGGTACTCAAACATAGAAGTAACAAAAGTAATCAAAGTAATCAAAGTAACTAATACTGTAAATGATTACTTTATACAAAAGTAACGATTTGTAACGAATACTCGAAAGTAACTATAATCAACATCACTACAGCCCAGTCTAGAGAACACTAGAAATAACTGAGAGAGGCCTATGTCCAGCAGTGGACCTGATTGGCTGATTGATGATGTAGTCGCGAAAATTTTTAGAATATGCATAGTCGCGCTGGTCCAAGAGACATCGTTTTTGGAAAAAAATATGACACCTTTTCATTAGTGAACAACAACTTCCTATCGGGTCAGCTAGTTATTAATATAGTCCATGTGGTGAGACTGCTCCCGTCTGGAAAAATTTCTGATTCGGTTTCTTTGTGGATTCCTATTTAAAAATGTCCCCTTTAAACAAATATGAAGGGTGTCTGGCGGAATTTTTGGGCAGAAATTGTTTTAAACAATTTTTTTAAACAAATACAAAAGATCACGTTTTTCTGCTCCATAACATACATTTTTAAGTTTCGTGGGTCATTCTAAACAAGAAAGGTATCTTTTAAATTTTCTCAAAAATTGATAGTTTTCAAATTATAAGCGATTTAAAATCTGAAAAATGCGAAACTACGCATTTTCGAGGCTTAAAAACTCATATTTAAATTAGTATTTTTGAGGTTGCCATATACTTAAATTGAAGTTTAAACATTCAGCTTCAAGATTCTGAAGAGTGATCACGTCTAACCTTAATTTAAATCGTTGTTTTTTAATTGTTAAATATGCATGTCCATCTGATTTTTTTGCTGGTGCGGAGCGCTCTATTCCAAAAATCTCCTATTTTCCTCAGACAAATATTTTTTATAGATTCTCTGGGACATTCTAAATAAAAAAAGTTTTTTGACATTTTCATAAAGAGTTAATAGTTTTAATAAGAGTTTAATAAGCGATTTAATAACCGAAAATACGTTTTTTTGTCATTTTTCGGATTTTAAATCGCTTATAACATTAAAATTATTAACTTTTGAGAAAAATGTCAAGAAACTTATTTTATTTAGAATATCCCAAAGAATATAGAAAAAATAATTTTCGGAGGAAATATGAGATTTTTGAAATAGAAGAATTACACCTGCAAAAAAATCGGATAAACATGCATATTTAACAATTAAAAAACAACGGTATAAATTAAAGTAAGACACGATCAATCTCCAGAATCTTGAAGCTGAATGTTTAACCTTTAAGTTAAGTATCTGACAACCTCAAAAATACTAATTTAAATCTGAGTTTTTAAGCTCAAAAATGCGTATTTTCGCATTTTTCAGATTTTAAATCGCTTATAACTCGAAAACTATCAATTTTTGAAAAAAATTACAAGATACCTTTCTTGCTTAGAGTGACCCAAAAAATCTAAATTTCAAAAAAACGTGATCTTTTTATTTGTTTAAAAAAATTGTTTAAGCAATTTCTGCCCAAAAATTCCGCCCGGCACCCTTCAGATTGGTTTAAAGGGGACTTTTTTGAATAGGAATCCACCAAGAAACCGAATCAGACATTTTTTCAGACGGGAGTGGTCTCACCACATGGACTAATATAAGATTGTTTTTAAAAGACTCGTAAGATTGTCATACTCGTCCAAGATAACCATTATACATATAATTATACTTAATAACCTCTATTTTTATTTTCTCTTGCACCATTATCAACTTTGTTAAGTTCGCGAACAAGATACCTTCGTGTGGGTCTGAGTACAATCCTAACGATTTCATATAGGTATGCATTATGTAGGTACATAGGTAGGCACGGTATCAATTAAAACACAGATATGTAGTTTCATGTAAGTTAATGTCCTGTCACGAAATATTTATCGTTCATGTAGTCACTTCACGATTCTTTTAATTGCCGCCTAGGCCTAGGCTTTATGCTTTAGTGCCTTTCGTATTAGACGGCGGCGCATGGTTTCACTTTATGTGATGTTATTTGTCATCCAATATGAAAAGCATTGGTGGAGGCGAACATTAATCTTGCGAATGGCCCAACGAAAAAAATTTATGACACGCAGACTTATAAAACAGAAACGTTGCAGATTATACTGTAGTCTTATTAGTTTAATGGGGAATTATACCCCTTAGTCCTGTCGCCAGGGGGGTACAACGGCCTCCTTTATTCAGATGGACTTACCCAAGTTTTTTTTATGTATTTTGATCCTTAGAACACGAATTTTTTGGGTAACAGTTGATCCGGATGTCGATAAGATTGTTATCAACAAAGAACTTGAGGAATTACATAGCAGCGATTTTTCGCAAAACAATACATTTTTTGTTGTATTTTTGGGTCATTCTAAGCAAAAAATGTTACTACGAGTTTTTTCGTGGGATGCATAGTTTTCGAAATAAACGCGGTTGAACTTTCAAAAAATCGAAAAATTGCAATTTTTGAACTCGAATAACTTTTGATTAAAAAGTAAATTCTGCTTATCGAATTGGAAAGGTCAAGTCAAAATCTATCGGTTTTGATTATTTGCATTGCTAAAAATTAATTTTTTTATTGTTAAACATACACACATAGTGCTTGAGTGATGTTTTCAATTAATTTAAAATCGAACGAGAAGGCGCGCCTACAAACAGGCCAACACTATTTTTGTTTTTAGCTTTGTTTGACAATAAAAAAAATAATTTTTAGCAATGCAAATAATCAAATCCGGTATAACTTGACTTGAACTTTCAAATGCGGTAAGCAGAATTGCTATTTTTTCTTTTAATCAAAAGTTATTCGGGTTCAAAAATTGCAATTTTTCGGTTTTTTGAAAGTTCAACCGCATTTATCTCGAAAAGTATGCATCCTGCAAAAAAAATGTAAGAACATTTTATGCTTAGAATGTTCAAAAAATACAAAATAATCTTTTGTTTTGCGAAAAATCGATGTTATGTAATTCCTCAAGTTCTTTGTTTATAACAATCTTAACGACATCCGGATCAACTGTTACCCAAAAAATTCGTGTTCAGATGGAATTCAGAAATAATCCGTAGATGGAAATTAGATAGAAAGTGTCTGAGGGATATACCTAGCACACGAATTCTACCAGTTATGACTTATGGAATGAAAATCGCGGCACTTACAGGGTTATCAGCCAATATATTAAGAACAAAACAGGGGGCCATTGAACGAGCTGTGTTGGAAATTTCTCTGATAGAACATGAGGAAGTGCGAGACACAACAAAAAAATGAAAAATGGACGAAAACATTGCACATTGGAAACCACGCGAGGACAGTAGTAGAAGAGGTGACAGAAACGGTGACTAAACGACATCAAAATAAAAGTGGGAAGAAACTGACACCAAATAGCACAAAATATAAAGGAATGGAGCACTCGTGGGGAGGTCTTTGTCCAAGAAACAGGCTGCAGAAAGACAAGAAGAAAAAGAAGAAGATAAAGAAGAAGAAGAAGATTAAGAAGAAGGGAAAGAAGAAGTCCCCAAATCCCCTTTTGTACTTTTCTATTTATAGCCTTAACCCTTAACTACAGACATCCGAATATTATCACGTAACTACAGACTCCCGGTATTTTTTACCGGTCGTTATAAAATAGAGTCAAAATATAAAGTTAATAATAAAAAACAAAAACGTTTTGCATTATGTGTTTTTATGGAGTCTCTAGATATGGGAAAAATGGTAAAATGAGTGATTTTAATAATATAATACAAGATTTTTGAAGAATAATCTATTAAACCAGAATTTTGGTAACATTTTTGGTCTATTGAAACAAACGGCCATAAATGCTATGGACAAAAATTTAACCTTTTTTTTAACAAATAAACGTAACATATAATCACAAAGGAAATATAAAATAGCATCCACGAAAATTTTTACATCCATGAAAAAAAATCTGCAAGGGGTAAAATTGTAATAAAATTAAATGGCAATTCCATTTTTGCAAAGTGACCTCAAAATTTTTATCTTCAAATTTAACCTTCATTGAAGGTCCAGGATGTCTTCCACAGTCCATTTCTTTACCTTTTCCCCAAAAACACAAAAAAATAATGTAAACATTTCAGATTTACAAATATAGTACTCATATAAAAATACTCCCTTAACACAGACATCCGGTAATTTTTACCGGTTAAGATTTTTGATGTGTACCAGAAAAGAAAATATTGACAATACACAATACACGCTTTGACTAGCATTGTTATACAAACTGCCCGAGAGGTACAGAGACACATGAACTTGTAAGTTGTGAGGTTACCACGAAATCCACATTTTGGGAATGCCCGCCGGTAAAAAATACCGGATGTCTGTAGTTAAGGGTTAAATGTAATCTGCCACCAAAAAACCGGTTATTAGGTTTTTACGGTGATTAGAATTAGGTTAGGTATTATTTTGGATCCCAATCATAATTATTATTCTCAAGTAATTATTATATAATTATTATATAAATACAGAAGCAAACTGAAAGTGCAAATTCACATCAGCCAGAAACAATTGAGTTTTATTATAATATTTAGTTGAATAGGTATTTGTGTAATCATAATATTTACATAAGAAGTGATCTGGTTGAAGTAGACTCAAACATCATCTATTTTTCACACTTGACCTTTGACATTGAAAGTGGGTGAATGACTTTTCCTGATTACCAAAAATAATGTTCTGACTATGAGTATCGAATTACCGATTACGAATACGAATCTCCAAGGATTTCCCTACGTTTTCAAAATGATACACCCATACAGGAAGTAGTATTAAATGAGTTAAAATGTACCTATTATACAAATATACAAACGTGTTCAAAGAAATACATGATAAATTTTTTTTGATGGTAGTAAAAATAAAAGATGACTTGCATTACCCAATTTATTTTTAAGCAAAATATTTATGTTGATATTATTTTTTTTTAAATCCCATTTGAAAGAGTCTGGGAAATTTTTTATAAGTTGAAATGGTTTGGTTAAATTTTATATTATTGCAATATGTATACAGGGTGTCCAGAAACTCTACCGACAAACGAAGACAGGAGATTCTTCAGATAATTTTAAGATAATTTAACCCAATTCACTTAGTCCGAAAATGCTTCCTAAGAGAGCTAGAGCTCTTTGAAGATGGCGTCTTGTAATTAGTTTTTCTTAAATACCTCCAGAACACTTCTATTTAGAAAAACAAAAATTGGTACACGTATTTATCTTCAAGATATAAATCTAATCCATTCATTGCAAATTTCTAGTACCGATCATAGGCGTCCGTTTTGGGTAGGGTAACGGTTATTTTATCGCATAACTTTTTTATCTTTAACTTTTATGCATTTCTGACACTGGATTATTAAACTGTGAAGTATTATAGTACTAAAAGGTACTCTTGTTCTAAATCGGTAGGACACACTGTTTTCTAGAAAAATCGATTTGAAAATTTTTCGCTTTCTGAATTAAAAAAAAAAATTCAAAAAAAAACTGTTTAGAAAGACGAAAACTGGTACATTTATTTGTATTTCAGAGATAAATCGATTTCATTAATTGCGAATTTCTAGTACTGGTCATAGGCGTCCGTTTTGGGTAGGTCAACAGTTATTTTATAGCATAACTTTTTTGTCTTGAATTTTTGAGCATTTTTGACACTAGATTATTAAATTATGAGGTATTCGAGTACTAAAAGTTACTCTTACCTTATGTTGGTAAAATACTTCGTTTTTTGTTGAAAAGTTCTTTCAATTTTTTTTCAAATTCCAAAAACGAAAAACTTTCAAATCGATTTTTCTAGTAAACGGTGTGTCCTACCGACTTAAAGCAAGAGTACCTTTTAGTACTAGAATACCTCACAATTTAATAATCCGGTGTCAAAAATGCATAGAAGTTAAGCACAAAAAAGTTGTGCGATAAAATACCCGTTGCCCTACCCAAAACGGACGCCTATGACCGGTACTAGAAATTTGCAATGGATGAAATCGATTCATCTCTGAAAAGTTAATATGCATACCAATTTTCGTTTTTCTAAATAGAAGCCTTCTGGAGGTATTTAAAAAAAACTAATTTAATGACGCCATCTTCAAAGAGCTCTAGCTCCCTTAAGAAGCATTTTCGGACTAGGTGAATTGGGTTAAATTGTCTTAAAATTATCTGAGGAATCTCCTCTCTTCGTTTGTCGGTAGAGTTTCTGGACACCCTGTATATTAACCTTACGTATATTATATTTAATAATAATCAATAAATATATATTAATAATAAAATAATAAATAAATGTAATAATTAATAGAATAAAATGGTTTTATTAAAAATTGTGTTTTATTTATATTGAAATTGATGTTCTTTCGATAGTACTAATTTTGATCATATTGATATCGAGTATCGAGTCGAGTGGAGTATCGCAAACTAAAGTGCATTGTAAATGTAACATTGTAACCTATTGGATTAAAAAAAACGAAAACCGGTTTTTGGAAAAACCGTTTTTTTTTTTGGCCGGTTATAACCGCCAGGTTAAACGTTAAAAAAAACCGGTATAACCGAAAACCGGTGTTTTGTCAAAAACCGCCATCCCTACGTGTAATGCACGAAGAGGTGTAATTCTTTAAAGAATAATTTTTAATAAGTCGACGGCCAAATGGTCTACCTTCTTCTTCACGTGCCATATCAGAATTATCCGACGTTGGCGATCACCATTGCAAAGGCTTCTCGATCTTCTGCAATATGGAAGAATTGTCCTGCATTTGATATCTAAGTCCATTCACGAATGTTTTTCAAACCAAGAAACTTGTTTTCTTCCTACGGCCCTCTATTTTGCCTTTAAGGATCAGTTGTAATATTTTATATCGACTTCCCCTCACTATATGTTTCAAACAAGACATTTTTCGATGTTTATCGAAATGGTCTATAAATAAAGCAAAACAGAACACACAAAGAATTCTTTAGTAAGGTTAAAACGTATATAAAATTTCATTTTTACCCTGCCCGTTTCGCAAGTGTATAATTTTTGCAATACTTGCCCCACCTACAAGTCTATTTGAAAAGTTCTTTGTTTTGAAATCCTTTCTGCCCACGGTACACGAGAAATCTTGTTCGATGGCTTCAAATAATTGACTTGACAATAACTTGGGAATACATTATTATAGCGAAACACGTATGAACTTTTATTTGGATCGGGATTACGTGTTGGCTTGATTGTTAATAATATAAGGCAGGTTTTATAAAGCCGGTAAGGTAAGGATAGTTTTGTGTTTCTTCGTATTCTTGGGTGTGTAGGCCGTGACACTTTTGCAGATTATGACAATAAGGATCCGCCTACGAAGCATGTGAACAAGATAGGTACAGAAGTCTATTTTGTTGTTAATTCACAACAAAAAGAAAACGAAGTACCATCATTGTTATTCCTGATTTTCTAGTATGAGAGGAGTGTCATTGTAGTAGAATAGTGATAACGATATAAAATTGAGTTTGCTGTTTCTTTAAACCGTTCGAAGCTTTGTAAATTCATTTCTTTAAAAGAAATACTAAAAAATTAAGTTCAAAACAGTTAAAACAATGTTATTTTGAACTCGACTACGGATGCATGTGTTATGAAAGAGCAAATAAAATTCAACTAAAAAACTGGATATCCTTCAAACCCCATCTCTACGACTAATCAATCTGTTTCTAATTAAAGACGCGTTTTGTCAGCTCCAATTTTCTGGGAAAAACCATCTCATTTATGTGGGTCCCATCCCAAGAAGGAACAACTGGTAATGAGTTAGTAGACAAAACAGCGTTTGAAGAGATAAACAATGTGATCATTCCGACTACAGCAGGCATACCAATCTCAAATACTAAACCTTTATCCAAGACTCATGTAAACAAAATCTGGCAAGAAAAATGAGATCAAACAAACACAAATATTAAAACCATTAAACCAGACGTATCTTCAAAAAATCTTCCTATGCCACCAAAAAGAAAAGACCAGGTAATTATCAGCAAACTCCGGCTTGGAAACACACGACTTACCCACTGCTACATAATCTCCAAAGAACCACCACCAATGCGCCATAGATGCTAAACACCTCTCACAGTTACCATATAGTATTAAAATGTCCAGAGTACACTTCAGCGAAGGCGATATTCATGATACCCAACAGCCTGAAAGATGCACTGGTTATACAAAATTTAACGAAGTTCTGTCTTTTTTAAAACGTTTTTATATACTTGGCTTGGTTGTTGTCACGGTCTCCGCAAATTTTGTAATCCATTTTAAAAATAGTTCTAGGCTACCTAGGTACCTGAAATTTTCAGGATAGCTTAGAACTAGCTAACAATGCAATATTTAACTGCTATTATACAGGGTGATTGATTAGTGGGGTAAAGCTCCGTAGATCCGTTATAGTAATGGATAGCGATAAAAGTTAATAACAAAACTTGTAGCCAACTTTGAACTTCACATTACAAAATTAGTTAGAATGTTGCAGGATGTTCGATAACATAGTGACAGATCAAAGTTATGTTTTTTAAAATGGAACATCCTATATTTTATTTTATACTTAAAATCTTCTTAACTTTTCCATTACAAAAATATAAAGGTTTAGTATGTTATACAGGGTATTTACAAAGTTATAACCAATTTTATATGAAAATCGTATCAAGTTTAACTCCCTGTATAAATAAAAATAAGCATAACTGCAATGGTTTATTAATGCCATATTCTTTTATTTATTGTCAAAATTTTCATAAATAATCAATATTGCTTATTTTCTTTATATTGAATACAGGGTGAGTCAAAACGCAAGTACATTATTTTCTCAGTAATTTTAAATAAAACACCCTGTATTTTAGATCACTATCGAAAAGTACCATTACCGTACTTTAATTTTTATATAACATTCCCTATGCCTAAATTTATTATTTTTCGAGATATTTTCATTTTTCAGAGCAAATTATTAATTACGGGTCTAAATATTTCCAAATTTTAGGCAAGCCATGACTGAATTGTCTTAGGGCCGGTTGGTCGAACGCTAATCAAAAATGATCATTATCAAATATTTAATTACTGTCACCAACTGTCAATGTCAACTTTGTTTGAGTTGCTAAAAACATAATTGATTATAATTATGAGATTAGTTAATCAATTAACATAAAAATTATTAACATAATTGATTAACTAATTTCATAATTGTAATCCATAATTATGTTTTCAGCAACCAAACAAAGTTGACATTGACAGTTGGTGACAGTAATTAAATATTTGATAGTGATCATTGTTGATTAGCGTTCGAACAACCGGCCCTAAAACTGACAATTTGCGTTTACTGATTATCAATCTGTAATTAAAGTTGGTCACAATTTTTGTTATTAACTTTTATTGCTATCTGTTACTATAACGGATCTACGGAGCTTTACCCCACTAATCAATCACATTGTATGGATAAATCGATTTTTTTGGTTCAAACTATTTTAAAAATGTGACTAATACAATGATATTTTAAAGTACGTTAATAAATCGATATCTATAAATTGATGGTAGGTCAGTGGCATTAGGCTGCAGATCGAGAGTTCCCTAGGTCGAACACAGCTGTTGCGTATCTTTTTTTAATTTTTTTAATAAATAATTAAAAGTTGATATACTTAAAATTCATATTTTATAAGTTAATTATTAAGTAAATATACCATTTTAAACAATCGTGGTATTTTAAAAAGTACTTTTTTATTATAGTGTAATTTTTGGAATTTTAAGCATTTTATATCGCAAATTATTTTATATTCTCTTCTATAAATAATAAAAACATTTTATTTTATTATAAAAATTCTTTTTTTAAAGTGTAATTATTTAAATCATTGTAAAGTGTATAAAAAATTATGATTATATTTTTATGTAAACTGTAAATAATTACCATTAGTGGAGTCACTGAAGGTGGATATCAGCTATTACCTCCGATTTCGTTCAACCTCCATCAATCTCCATGAAAATTGGTGAGTGGTTAGAGGATATGTCAAGAAACAAAGGTGACATGGTGTAAACTTGCGCTTTTACCCTAGGGGTGGATGCCACCCCATCTCGGGGTGAAAACTATTTTATTAAAAATAACCCCATAATTAGATAGGGGGACAAATTCTAAGCAAAATTTGTTATATAAAGTTATTAAAATAAATCAAAACTTTTTGAGTTATTAAAGATCAAAAATTTTAATTTTTCGTAAGAAAAATGCATGTAACCGATTTTTCATAGATAACTCAAAAACTGTAAGTTTTTACAAAAAAGTTATTAGGTATTACCAAAATTGAAGCTAACAAAAAATTAAATAAACTCCTTACTATAAAACCTTGTATTAACTAAAAGTGTGTTATAGGTAATTGAATGTATATTTTTTTCGGCGAGTATCCAAATCTAAGTATTAAAGCTTAAATTACTGGAAAATGATGTATTTTATAATATAAACTTAGTAAATATTTGTGAAAGTACTTAGAAATATCTATCAAATGAGATACCGAACAAGTTAATAGCATTAAAATTTATGCTCCAAATATTTTTAAAACTTTATCTTTTAAAAATTTTTCCAAAAAATGTTATCGTTTTCTTTTAATAACTGCGTGAATTTTTAAGATATCAGACTCACCTAAAAACGGTTTGAAAGGTAATTCCAAAGGCTATTAAAACGCGTTGAATTTAATCTTTTAAACCCCTTAGTTTTTTAAAAATCAAAGATTAAATGGCCACGGTTACATGGTTCTCGCAGCAAAATTTAAGATCTAGACGTTTCTATCTCTGTTATTTTTCACCCTACAGAAATGGTAAAAAAGGTATAATATTTAATACAGAAAAAACTAAAATTTGGTTATTTACCATTTTTTACGTATATTAAGTATTTTTATAGTTATTATTAAAACAAAATGACAAATGACGATAATTTTAAAAATTCTGATTTTTTAAATTATACCTTTTTTTTTCAAATATATGCATTCTAAACCGGTGAAAATTGTTAAAATCATTACTTATGCTAATACAAACAAATTTTTGTGAGGGTTACGATAAATTTTAATTTTTGTGGAAATGGCGTATGATTTATTTTTCACTTTTTCATAAAAAATACTAAAGGTTTCTCTTAGTTTCATCATAACTTGCTTAATTTTGATGCTATTAACTTCTTCTGGAGCTCATTTGGTAGGTATCCTGAAGTAGTTTGATAAGTGTTTAGCAGGTATATTTTATAAAATGCATCGGTTTCTCGTTATTTATGTACTTAGATTTGAGTACTCATCGGAAAAAATATACAGTCAATTATCCATAACTCGCTTTGAATCAACATTAGTTTAGTACTTTGAGTAAATAGGGTATTCAATTTTTTATTGTCTTCAATTTTGGTAAGAATAACTTTTTTGTAAAAGCTAATAGTTTTTGAGTTATACGTGAAAAACAGCTTTAAAACATGCATTTTCTTACGAAAAAATAAAATCTTTGATCTTTAATAACTCAAAAAGTATTGATTTATGTGAATAACTTAATACAACAAATTTTGCTTAGAATTTGTCCCTCTATCGATTTATGGTATTATTTTTAATAAAATAATTTTCACCCCAGAAAGGGGTGGCATCCACCCCCAGGGTAAAAGCGCAAGTTGGCATCATGTCACCTTCGTTCCTTGGGGTATCCTCTAACTGCTCACCAATTTTCATGAAAATCGATGGAGGTTCAACTAAATCGGAGGTGAAAACCTTCAGTGACTGCACTACATATTTTGTCACTTCATATTTTCTAAAAATGTATTTTTTTCTATATTTTGAATTATAAATCGACCGCTAATAACCCGAGTGGTTGATGCGGCTAAATAAAATAAAAAAACTTGGACCATAAACTGACCAGACCTTATTCTTTTTAGTTTCCATTACAACTCTTGGTGTTAAAATTTATTAAATCGTTCCTGAATATCGAAGAATGTTGTTAAGTTGATACTACAGTTGAACTTTATGCATATTATGAATTTAACTCAATAACTATTTATATGGTTCAAATAAAATTAAAAGTGTCGGTGCGAAAATCATTAAAATCTTCATAGCTGCTGCTACTACCAATAAAAGGCTCGTATATTTTCAGTGTTTCCGCTATTAAGCATACTCAGACTCACTTTGTTAAAACACCTTATGGTACTCCCATAAACCCAAATCAAGTAATAATCTATAAATATTACGAGTACAAGTCCTCTCAAGGTCCTTTTCACGGAT
This sequence comes from Diabrotica virgifera virgifera, assembly GCF_917563875.1. NCBI lineage: Eukaryota > Metazoa > Arthropoda > Insecta > Coleoptera > Chrysomelidae > Diabrotica > Diabrotica virgifera. Next base: position 17,598,054 of record NC_065449.1, read on the forward strand.
TTGTTTCTTGTTTGAATCAGGGTTGAACAATTTGATCGAAACCCTCCAATTATGAGCCGAGTTAGTCGAAATATGTGACAGATGGTTAAGTCGCCGCTAAATTGCTCCATTAAGAAGTGTATTCGAGGACAGAATTTCTAATAAAACGGGATTTCGGAGTGTATTTATGTGCGAGTGCGAGGTCGTGGATTTCTGTTTACTTTAACCATCTGTCTCGATAAATGTGGACAATTAGTTGGAATGGCTTTAAATACGGACTTTACTGAGGTTGTCTACACACAAAAAATGCTGAAAAGATGCGAATGAAAATATTTTTACATGAATAACAGTCAAGTAACATTTTTATAAACAATCTAGTGTCAAAAAACGGCCTTTATTCTTTTTTTTTTTCAAATAAATGGAAAACAGTGAAACTTTGGTTATTTTTAGTACAAACATCTTCGAGAGCATGGAAAAATCTTTAAAATGGCGTATTACAAAGTTTGATATACTCATTTATTGTTAATATAATTGCGAAAAAGGGTCGAAATTGCAAAAAAAATAATTTCGCAATGACTACTGTCAAAATTAGTATCCAGCTTTGAAATTTTTGTAAAATGAGGGTTCTTTGGTGCTTAATATGTGACAAAAATTTCAAATCGATTCATTCAATTCCTTAAATTTTATTCAAATTGATTATCCCAGAGAGCTCTTTTTTGGAATAACATAAAGAAAAAAATGATGTTAGAACCATTCTACAGGTGTCAAATGAAAGAGCATGAGCTTAATTTCCAAATTGGTTTATAAAAAGTGAATAAAAATGCATTTATTAGTAATTAATAATTATGGAAAAGAATCGACAATTTTTTTTATAAACTTTTTAAATAATTTTTTTCAAAAAGTCTACTTTTTACCGTGTTTTAGGTGCACAACTACTAAGTAGTGTTATGTATATGTTACAGTACAAGTTGATTCTCAGTCAGAGTTGACTCCAACTAGTTGGAGTCAACTCCAACTGAAACGAGCAGTAAAAGTTGATTTTAAAAATTTAAATCAACTTTTACTAGTTGGAGTTGACTCTTCCTGGATCGATTCAGTAAATGTTGATTATACGAGAATCTAAAGTTCATTTTTGATGAGTGTGCGTTTCTTTGTTTTGACCGTTTCAACTACTTATTAGTATAGTCTGTAACGTCGCCCCCGTTAGGTAAATTATTCTGATTCGATTTTTTGCACAAACTTACTCAAAGAAATACATCCGTATAACAATCCTTATAACAAATACACAGGGTTTCACGCGGTACCGCGGTCGAAAAATTGTTTAATCGATTTCAGTAAAGTCAGTCAGTAAAGTGACTCTTTATCGAACGAGTCTGATATTACGAGCAGAGGAACAGACGCGTTCGATAAAGAGTATTGAGGTGGTAAAATTGTATCGTCAATCATAAAAAACATTAACTAACACTTACTTATAACTTTGAGGATTTTTTTTTAATTTTAGACGAAATAAAAAATTCGTATGACAGTAATGACAGTAATGACAGATGACTTTTGCATGATGGCCGGTTTTGATGTTTAATCGATAGTTATCAATATTGTATACCTACCTAATTACTAAATCTGTAAAGTTTTGATTTATTTTGTATGAATATAATTGCGAAACACTATAGAATTTTACCTTTTGACATAAATTTTATTAATAATAAGATAAATTTTGTACAATATTTTTAATAATTAAAGTAAATAAATTTTAATTTCACTCAAATAAATCATCGATTGCTGACATTGACCACTTGCATTCAATCTCGGTTAATTTGATTTGAGGGCAAATGAGTACAATAATGACTGATTTTAGTGAAGTTTGGCGATAAACAATGATTTTAAAAAAATTCGCAAAAATACATAATTTTTTCACTTCGTACAAATTTTTTTTTAGATCCGTTGGGCCTTTTTTTCTCTAAAATTGACTGTTGTCGAGTTATTAGCGACTTAAAATTTGAAAAACGCCAAAATAACCATTTTCAAGGTTTAATAACTCGGTTAAAGATAATTATTGTGAAAGTCGAGCGAGCGGCCGTGGAGTAACGGCAAAATCGCTGGCCTCATACGCCAGTGCACGTGGGTTCGAGCCCTGCTAAAGACAAACCATTTTCATTTTCAATAATGACACGAGCCGTCTCACCGTGCCTCGGAGAGCACGTTAAGCAGTCGGTCCCCCTGGGCTAGTGTACATCGACACTAGTATTACTTGAAACAGGGTTAAAGATGTAATTGGCGCCGGAACTGTCCGAAAGGCAAAAATGCCGTACGATATTATATATTATGAAAGTCAGAAACTAAAAAAAATCAAAGATTAAAACTACCTCTATAAGATCCTGAAGAAATTTTTGTCATTATTTCATTAATAAGATATTATTTTTAATTATCAACAATGAGCGCTAACCGTGTATTGAGGCGGCCGTCAATGTGAGTGCGAGTGAGATTCACCATTGGACGGCTGGAATGGTGCATCTCTTTAGCACTCACCATTGACGGCCGCCTAATACGCACTTAGCGCTCATTGTTAATAATTAAAGATAAAGCTTAGTAATAAAATAGTGACAAAAATTTCTGCTGGATCTTGTACAGGGGGTTATAAACTTTGATTTGGTCACTTTCTGACTTTCATAATAATGGATTTTAATCGAGTTATTAAGCCTTGAAAATGGCTATTTTCGCATTTTTCAAATTTTAAATCGCGTATAACTCGACAACAATCAATTTTAGAGAAAAATCACAAAATACCTTTTTTTGCTCAGAATAACCCAAATGATCTAAAAAAAAATTGTTCGAAGTGAAAAAATTATTTTTGTGAATTTGTCTAAAAAAAATTGTTTAAACAATTTATCGATCAAGGTACTGCCTGGCACCCAGTAGATTTGTTATAAGGACCTCTTTTTGAGTAAGTTTGTGCAAAAAATTCGAATCGGAGTAATTTACCTAACGGGGGCGACGATACAGCCTAGACTAATTTGAACATATTCAGTAACATTTAATTTCTAGAATCGGCTGTTTGTGTGAATCAGAATCAACTTTTACTAAATGGCATTGGGAAGAGTATACTTTTCCTAGTTGGAGTCTACTTTTACTAGTAAATGTTGAATAAAAATCTTCATTTTATATTTATAATCAGCTTTTACTGAAACCAGCCGTTAGAGTTGACTCTAACTAGTTGGAGTCAACTCCAACTGGATAATCAACTTGAACTGTAACATATGTTATAATTGATAAAAAATTGTAATAAATATATATAATTTATTATATAAAAAAATTACAGTTTATAAAGAAAAATTGACGATAGTTTTGCATCTTATTTATTACTAATAAATGCATTTTTTTATTCCCTTTTTTAAACCAATTTGAAAATTTAGCTCACGCTCTTTCATTTGACACCTGTGTAATGATTCTAACATCATTTTTTTTTCCTGATTTATGCTATTGCAAAAAAAGCTCTCTGGGATAAACAATTTGAATAAAATTTAAACAATTGAAGAAATCGCATTGAAATTTTTGTCACATATTAAGCATCCAAGAACCCCCATTTTGGCAAAAATTTCAAAGCCGTACACTAATTTTTACAATAGTTATTGCGAAATTAATTTTTTTGCAATTTCGACCTTTTTCGCAATTATTATATTAACAATAAATAAGTATATTGTTACAAAACTGACTTTACGCGGTTGACTTTACTATTTTATTATTTATGTTTTTAATCACTAAGTTTAATTTTAGTTGACTTTATTTATTTTTTAATAACTTACTTCTAAACAAATAAAAGACACTGAATTTATATCTTTTATTTTACAAACTGCGATATCTAATTTATGTATTACACTAAATCTAATAATTTATTTACATAATTACAAGTTCCAAAATATCGCGCCCGATACATATTAAGTACACAAACGTATTCAATATTCACAACTCCCTGCTAATTTCAAAATCCCTTTTATTTATACAATGCTTAATCATCTCGAATACAAAAGAATGATCCATAATAAACGAGTATTAACATAATAACTTAAAGCACGTAAAATTTAATTTTCTAGTACAATAACAAAAGCACAATTGAAGACACATCGGCAATAATGTAATTTTTCATTCTGCGTTAACATTTTTCAGAGATACTTATTAGTTTTTTCAGGATTCGAAAGAAATGAATGCATTTAAAATAAATTAGCGCGAAATTTTTAGGGCGGCCAGACGTGAAGATGTTGCTCATTACATTTTGTATACACTGGATGATAATACATACTTAGCTGTAGTTAGCCGAAAAGCTAGGGTGGTCCACGGCCCCCCCTGCCCAAGGGTATTGGCGCCTGTGCCTACGTCCTTAAATTGTAAGGTATTCTAATACTAAAAGGTACTGTTGCCTTAAGTCGGCAGGATACACCGTTTCCTAGAAAAATCGATTTAAAAATTTCTCGTTTTTTCGTCATAAAATTTAGTAATATTTGTAGCACTTGTTGACTTTGAACTAAAAGAACGCCTATGGCCGCTACTAGAAATTCGCAATTAATGCATTCGATTTGTCTCTAGAGGATAAATAAGCGTACCTATCAGTTTTTATTTTTGTAAACAGAAACGTTCTAGCTTAAAGGTATTAAGCATGGCACTATCTTTAAGGAGCTCTATCTCCCGTAGGAAGCATTTTCGGACTAGGTGAATTGGGTTAAATTGTCTTAAAATTATCTAAGGAATCTCAGATTTACTTTTGTCAAGAGAGTTTTTGGACACCCTGTATATATTATATTCCTTTCCAAGAACAACCTTCTTTTTTTTGTTTCTATTTTTCTTTAAAAAACAAACAACAACTTATTAAATATGCATAGTTTTAAAAAATGACAAACCCACAATGAATTATTACAATTAAAATCATAAAACCAAATGGACCCATCCCATTAAATAAATAAATCCCTCATCTCTGCACACGTTTCGCTCTCCCGGCCCGTCCCGTCAACATTATATCAGTCATCGGGATTTTATGAACTGCCTAAAAAGTCACGTTCCACCACCCATGTCGGCCTTTTAACTCCGGTTAATGTTAATTCAGATGCCCATTTCCTTCAACAAATCATTAAAGAAGCATTTCAACTCCGAAAATCTGTGCTACTCATCTAGATCGTTGGGAACGATCTGGACTACCTATTAAAAACAATGATTTATTAACGTGGGACTCTAACGAAGTTTGTCAACCTAATTTTGATTGGTCTGGTGGTAGATAACTAACACGAAAACTAGTTTAGAGGGCGCGAGCTGAATATTTAACTAGATGGTGATAAACCTACATAAACATGAGTATCTGCTTTGACTTTAATAAGAAGTTTATGTGCGTTTGTAATAAAAATGAACATCTTAATTTCTTTACTATAGTATATTTCACGAATGTGCGACTATTCTGGATTAGGGGTGAAAACCAGCAAAAATAAGGTGTTAAATGATAATGTATTTTACATTCATTAAGAGACAGAGAACAAAAAATTACATGATTGAAAGAATACTTAAAAGAAAAGCTAATTTCAGACAATGAAAATGATCAAAACGATATAATATATTACACATTACACGGCGGATCAGCACATTGAAAATCCGAGTGATAAAGAAGTAACTAGTTCAAATAATAAAGAAACTAAAAAACAATAAAGCGCCAGGAACGGACGGACTTTCGGCAGAATTATTAAAACATGTAGAATCCCAAGATTCATTATCTAATAACATTGACACCGTACCAAGCAGCAAATGCCACAGGATTGGACGGTTGGCCTTATACAGCCATTATATAAAAAAGGCGATAAGAGGGAATGCCAGAATTAAAGGCCAATTACATTGCTAAATGGAATATACAAAAGTATTTCTGGGATTATCTACAATAGATGTTAGAATATTTCGAAAATATAATTGGTGATTATCAAAATTTATTCAGACCAAACAGGGCCTTTTTAAACACTATTTAAAAAGTCACTACAAGTATAAACTTACTTTTGTCTCTGTTCTCACAACAATAAAAACTAAAACATCAACTTAACAATTATTATTAACAACAACACAGTTGTTGTCAACAGCCGCAATATTCGATAATTTTTGACTGTTCATTGAAATGCCCGATCAGACCAAACGTATCGGCCGTCTTGCGCGTAGCACCAAAAATTAATGTTTATTTAAAACAAGTCCTGACGCCGCCATGCTAATTAACCGATTTTAATTTTGCAAATTGCGGATAAAAGGTAATTCTTCTATACGTAAAAAAATTTCACTTGCTATCTGCTTTATTTTCAATCCTGCAAAATTTTGAAAAATTGCATTTTGTTGCAAATGCTGGTTTGCAAAATTATTTTCTCAAAATCTAAACCGATCTTAGTGAAATTTACAGTACGATCATTTGTTTTACGATATAATAATGTTTTTCTGGGTGAAATATGAAGGGTGAAGTGTAGCTTAAATGGTTGAAAAACTTAAAATGCGAATACTTTTTTTTATGGATTTTTCGAAATGTTGCTATTTTGCAACAAGTGGGATAATTTTTAAAATTTTTAACCAATCCTATCTTGTAGGTAATTTAGTTACGCAACTTTTATGTCAGTGCAACTTTTCTCAGAAATGAATACTTTTAAAGTTATAATAAAAAAACCAAAAAAAAAAATCGAATTTTTTCTTCATTTTTTGACATTTTGATTATTTAAACAATGTTCCGGACCTTTTTGAGTGGGAGGAAACTCAATTATTATTATATGAGTTATTGAAGTTATACTTCTTTACCGGCGATAGAGGGTAAATTTTTATATGGGAAAACCTAGCGACCGGGCGCATGCGCATTATAACTTTGTTCTGATTGGATGTTCAAATGACATGTCAAAAATTATTCAATATGGCGGCTGTGGCACAGCTGTAGTTAGATTATTTATGGTTGTTGCGTTTTAAAATTTGTGTGAAAAGAAACAACAAACAAAAGTTAGTTAATAGTTATACTGCCTTTTTATATAGTTTTCATATACCTATATTTTTGGACTTTTGGACTATTTTGGACAAGGAAAACTCATTCTAATTTTGTTCTGAAGCTATTTCCTTGTGGCATTTTTATAATTACGTATTTTTTTATGGGAAATAAGCCACAATTTTACTAAAAAATGGATTTATTAACGTTTCGAAGCCCAAATGGGGTTTCGTTGTCAAAATACCTATTTGGGTAAAATAAAATAAAAATACTTTTTGACAACGAAACCCGATTTGGGCTTCGAAACGTTAATAAATTCATTTTTTAGTAAAATTGTGGCTTATTTTCCATAAAAAAAATACGTAATCATTCTAATTGGGTAAGTAGTTTTTATTATAATCATATTGTAATTATACATTTGTATTAGGTTGAAATACATACATTTATTTTCTCAAGAATGCGGATTTTAGAGAGAAATCCCAAATTAGATTCGATTTTTATTTTTAAATTATGATTTTTTGGCGTAGATTTATTTATCAGTAGGTATGTAATGCTTTGATTTACATACTTAATTTTAATTTGATTACCAACAAAAGTTCTACCAATCTTCATCTAATATATTGTTTTCTTACTGTTTTGTTATATTTTTATATTTTCTTCCACAAAATTTAACCTACATAATTTAATTTTCAAAACAACTGTCAAACAGTAAAACGTTCAGTTACCATATTTTTCCACATGATAAATAATGTGGGATTGGACGAGTGAGTCTACGCTTCGATTACGAGTCAAAGCGGCACGAAATTCAAGGGTTCAATTCCCGATGCAAGTTTTACTTTTTTATTTTTTTATGCATGATTGTAAGTGTATTTGTTATATAATTTTTTTTTTCAGAAAATGCGTATTTAAAATTTTTGCCAACAATTATTATCGTTCAGAAATCATTTTTTCTTTGTGGCATTTTTCAATGTGTTTGTGTGCGTTTTATTCTTTTATTTTTTTAAATTTTTGGTATTGTTTTAAAAATCACATAATATGTAGTAGAAGTATAACTTCTTACGTGCGTACAAAGTACACACACATTCTTGTTTTCAACCAATTTCTGCAAAAAAATATGAGTCACCTCTCAACATCCAAATGTACCTACTCATATTTTTACAGATGCACCCTGGACTATTACTAGATCAATTTACTTTAGTACTTCTTGCTCTACAGTCTACAGTTAGCGATAATCCAAAACAGTGGCAAATTCGTAAAATATGCTTTATTTAGAAGTATCAAAATTACCTCCTTCTCGATTAGGCTTGTCAAATTTCTTTGGCGTGTTGTTCAGGCTATCATATTTAATAAGATACTGTAACCGCCAGTGTACATAAACTATAGGGTTTCGTATAATATGTAAAAAAATACAGCGTAATATCAAAAAATATCATATATCCCACCGAGCAGGCCTGAGTCTGTTACATATTACTTACACTTACATGACTCCTTTCTCTGCACATGCTACCTTTACCTCTACCTGGTCATGATATATAATAGAAAACGGTTTAATTTTTTGTGCGTACACCCTACGTCTACCTGAAAATGATACGGTGTGAATCTGAATGGTGCGGGACATGTGTTTCTCTGATAAACGTTCATTAGTAACTAATAATTATTTAAAATCAAGTCTATATTCTCATGATAAAATATTCAGGGATGAAATGTTTTAGAATCTTAGATCACCAACAGTGGCGTTCCAATAAAAAGTAGATATCATTTAAGGCAGCATCGTTTAAATGTCGATACTTTATAGCCTACATTTTTTAACCCGCCATTACACGCGCTATGAGGTAATACCTCACCATATTTGTTTATAACCAATGAAATTGTCTTAACTAATACGATAACCTTGAGCACCCAGGAATGCCTTTAGCATCGTCCATGAGAGAGTATGACAAAATTATAGAATATTTCAGGCGGTCAGTTTGCTGTGATACTTGAAAGAAGTGACCATCCCTCTTTAAGTGAGAGAATTCCTCACTGCGTGTGCAATCACGGTGAAATCACGTTTCTGTTATTTCAAAGAAACTTTTAGGTTTTTGTTTAATATTTGGGTAAGTTTAATTAAGATATCATTAAACTAAGTTATCAATCGAAGCAGCGCAGAAAACGACAATAAATATCGCCTCCGTACCACCAGATTGACAACAGGTGGAATACTTTCTTTGGTTACACCTCCTGAGACTTTTACAATTTATAAGTCATACAGGTGCCGAGAAAATTAAGATGAGAGAATTTTAAATAATTCACAACTCATCTACTCAGCATGGTAAAGCTCCAACAAGAAAGATTCCTTAATACTCAAAAGAGTAAATGAATTAAAAATGTATAAACATTCTCAATTTCTTTGCAAAACGAAAATGCAGCAGCTGCATAATACTCTGGTTAAAGCGGAGAGTGCAGGAAGAGTCTATACCGGTTTCGGAGATCTTTTTCTTCTCATCAGTAAACCCATATCCACTTCTCTCCGCTTTAACCATTTACCATAGCTTAGGGCCTTCCCGAATTGCAAAGAAAGAAATGTCACGGATGAACTAGGGCCATCTACCGGAAAACAAACTAAGTTATCAATCGAAGCAGCGCAGAAAACGACAATAAATATCGCCTCCGTACCACCAGATTGACAACAGGTGGAATACTTTCTTTGGTTACACCTCCTGAGACTTTTACAATTTATAAGTCATACAGGTGCCAAGAAAATTAAGATGAGAGAATTTTAAATAATTCACAACTCATCTACTCAGCATGGTAAAGCTCCAACAAGAAAGATTCCTTAATACTCAAAAGAGTAAATGAATTAAAAATGTATAAACATTCTCAATTTCTTTGCAAAACGAAAATGCAGCAGCTGCATAATACTCTGGTTAAAGCGGAGAGTGCAGGAAGAGTCTATACCGGTTTCGGAGATCTTTTTCCCCTCATCAGTAAACCCATATCCTCTTCTCTCCGCTTTAACCATTTACCATAGCTTAGGGCCTTCCAAAGTGTTTAACCAAAGAAAGTATTCCACCTGTTGTCAATCTGGTGGTACGGAGGCGATATTTATTGTCGTTTTCTGCGCTGCTTCGATTGATAACTTAGTTTGTTTTCCGGTAGATGGCCCTAGTTCATCCGTGACATTTCTTTCTTTGCAATTCGGGAAGGCCCTAAGCTATGGTAAATGGTTAAAGCGGAGAGAAGAGGATATGGGTTTACTGATGAGGGGAAAAAGATCTCCGAAACCGGTATAGACTCTTCCTGCACTCTCCGCTTTAACCAGAGTATTATGCAGCTGCTGCATTTTCGTTTTGCAAAGAAATTAAGCCAAAATTTAACTTGAAAATTTGATTTTATTGACATTTCGAATTCCACCTCGAACGTCGTTATCAAAATACAAAATATTAATAGTTAATTACATAAATGCCACAACGAAATAGCTTCAGAACAATTATTAATTTTAATTTGCATTTTTAGCAAAATGGATTCTCGTAAAGAACGTCAATTACTTCAGTGGCTTGCTGAAATTGAAAATGAAGAAAACAGCAAAGGTTATAAAAATATTAATATTATGAAAATACTAAATATTGAATTGCCGCGAACATAAGAACTATCTCTGTATTGTTACGAATGCAAATAAGGGACGATTTGGGAATTCGAGATGAAGCAGAGCCTGTAGAAATGAACCAAGTATCTAATAAATGTGCATATTGTCCTAAGAAGAAGAAGAAAAAACTCAGACAAAATGCTGCAAGCCAAATTGTAGAAGATCAATTTGTAAGGAATACACAAAAAACTTAATGTAATGTAATTACTAGTGTAATTCCTGTTGGGAAATAGAGGAGGAAGAATCTGAGTAGATGTATTTATTATCTTTAGATGTGTGCAATATTTTTAAAACTTTTCATTTGTGTACTGAATATCTCTTTTTTCTATTATCATATTATTTTTACTTTTGTTTTGTTAAATTAATAAAAAACTTGGTTTACGAGACTTTCCTTGATATGTGAGTATAACTCATTTTATATTTATACAGGTTGACATTCATTCTACCTCGAAATAAGTCGAATTGGTGTAGGTGAGGGCGACGCTCATACGCGTGCAACCACGTCACAATAGAAGACGCGTGTAACGGCGGGTTAAAGATGGAGTTACTACAAATAAAATGGTATCTTTGGATGGTGAACTGATTGTAAAAAGCAATAGTTTTAAGTACCTGGGAGCTGCATGCAGTAGAATTAGGGCTGGGTGGATGAAGTGGAAAGAAGCGAGTGGTGTGTTGTGTGCAGAAAAATTCCAATGAAGCTGAAGGGAAAATTCTATAAAACAGCCATAAGACCGGCTATGATGTACGGAACTGAATGTTGGGCAGTGAAGAAGAAAGAGGAACAACGAATGCATGTGGCGGAAATGAGAATGCTTAGATGGATGAGTGGAGTGACTAAGAAGGATAAAATTAGAAATGAGTATATTAGGAGAAGTCTAGGTGTGGCACCAATTGATGCCAAAATGAGAGAGCATATGTTAAGATGGTTTGGTCATGTTCAACGTCAAGACGTTAATCACCCAATACGAATAATAGCTGAAGTGCAGATTCCTGGAAGGAGTAGGAGAGGAAGACCAAAGAAGACCTGAGGGGAGACGATAAGGCAGGACATGTTGGTAAAGGGGATTGACATTGATATGACCTAAGATAGAATTGTGTGGAGAAATGCAATTAGGGAAGCAGACCTCGCATAGGGATAAGGCAAAGAGAATGATGATGACTTTATAGCCTACATTGATATGTATAGATATTTCTGTGGCAAATGGTCCCAGTTACTCGAGCGCGTCAGATTATCATATGGGGAGAAACCTGGTACCCTGCAGATGTACATCTACCATATATTGGCTCTTAACAAAGGGAAATTCGTTAAGGGGGACCCGAAAAAAAAAACGATCCTTAAAAATACTCGAAATTGTCAGATTAAGATAAGGTAAGTTAACTACATGCAAAAGAGTGTATATTTAAAAAATCTGACGATTTGAGAGGGGCGTAAGGAAATGGGCGAGTCAAAAAGGTTTTACAAAAAAAGCGAATATTTCGCGAAATGAACGTCAGATCGAAAAACCAAAAAAATACGCCTTCAACATTTTTCAAAAATCTCTCGAATGGTACTAAACATGACCCCCACCGATTAAACACGATTGTAATGTTACAAACGACACATCTTTGCTATTGTATTTTTAAATAATTATTTTACTTTATTTTCTTTAATATATCATTAATAATAATCTTCCATTTGTTTTACCTGTTTTCTTCGTTAAAAACTCGTTGGTGCCCTCTTTTGTTATCCTCTATTTAGTATACCTCTTTTCATCTAACATCTAAATGATCATACTGAACGTACTTCATTATCCTTACTCTCTAGATATCTGTCTTTTATTACGGAACATGCTTACCCATCTTTCTGTACTTGGTCGGCATTTCAAATGTCCTTTTCAATGACAGTGACACTTCATCGCTCGCTGACACTAAGTGGAAGACTTATTCCTTAAAAAGGCATGAAATTCGAATAATAGATTTATTTTATTTCAACACTCATTCTCTTGGGGTGAGTAGTTTGTAACATCACTGTACAAAATTTTCTAAGCCTGTATTAATTTTTTCTAATGATTTTATTTATACCTAACTTCCCATCTTCTAAAAGCATGTGTTCTGATATTTTTGTTTTAAATATATCTTTTTAACTTACATATATGCATGTGAATAATCAAATTAGTTAACTATTCCCCTCAGTATTAATTCCATTTAATTTGTTCTGGCCATCTGCTACTCTTTCTGATTATATCTTAAATAATGGTAGACTTGGTACATTTTGGTTTCTACTTCTTGATGTTTGATATTTGTGTTATCTTCTAGTTTTTGGGAACAAAATCAACCTTTCTCCCTTCAGGAGCTTTAAGCCATCCTCACCGGTGATGGAACTAAGGCTGACAACAATGAAGACCATGTCATCTAGACTGTAACGACGAACATCTTCAGCTGCAGGGATCTGAGGCCAAACATCTGCCCAGGTCTACAAGAAGTCTACAGCAGTACCATACGACATCAAAAAGTTACCATCGAACCAGATACCACAGGCCATGCATAAGTATAATCCAAGGATTGTTAGTTTTTGGCAAGAATTTAAATATATTTTTTAATAAGTACATTTTTAATAAGTTACATTTTTATTGTATCTTTGTTGAACAATAAACGTGATTGGTTAAAATATTGTTTTGTTTGCTTCCATTCTGCATTTTCATAGTTCATATCTAAGATTAGGACAAGACAAACACACACCTTGAGAGACTGAGCTAAGCTAGGGTGAACGAGAGCTATCTTGGATGATTAGTTGAAGTATTATTTTCGAATAATGTTTGGATTATCTAGAGTAATTTATCGTATTTGCTTCAAGATAATTGATATTGATATACAGGTTTATTTTTTAATGTCCCGGTTTTTTTTTATAGCGTTCAGTTCCCAGTTTCCAGCTTCGTCGGTCGTTTCATTCGCCAGGGCGAAAATTCCACCCTGGCGGATATACAGGTAAATGTAAAACATAACTAACTCTTCACACCGAGAAAATACAGGGTGTAACAAAAATACAGGTCATAAATTAAACTACATATTCTGGGACCAAAAATAGTTCGAATGAACCTAACTTACCTTAGTACAAATATGCACATAAAAAAAGTTACAGCCCTTTGAAGTTACAAAATGAAAATCGATTTTCTCGAATATATCGAAAACTATTAGAGATTTTTTATTTAAAATGGACATGTGGCATTCTTATGACAGGAACATCTTAAAGAAAAATTATAGTGAAATTTGTGCACCCCCTAAAAATTTTATGGGGTTTTGTTCCCTTAAACCCCCCCAAACTTTTGTGTACGTGCCAATTAAATTATTATTGTGGTACCATTAATTAATCTCAATATTTTCAAAACTTTTTTGCCCCTTAGTATTTTTTCGATAAGGCAGTTTTTATCGAGATGCGGCTTCTTTTTTAATATGTTTACATAAAAAGTTTATGGGGGTTTTGTGCTTTTAAACCCTCCAAATGTTTGTGTATGTTCCAATTAAACTATTACTACGGTACCATTAGTTAAACACAGTGTTTTTAAAACTTTTTGGCCTCTTTCTATTTTTTCGATAAGGCACTTTTTATCGAGATGTGGCTTCTTTTTTAATATGATTCAAAATATACCTAAAAATGTAAATCATAAATAAATTTTCATATTATGACCAAGTCTCCATAATCGTACTTAAACCATATACAAATATGTGGTGGATTTGATAAATATTCCAAATATCTCGATAAAAACTGACTTTTCGAAAAAAGTACTAAGAGGCAAAAAAGTTTTTAAAACATTGTGTTTAACTAATGGTACTACAATAATAATTAAATTGTAACGTACACAAAAGTTTGGGGGGGTTTAAAGTAACACAACCACCATAAAATTTTTAAGGGATGTCCAAATTTCACTATAATTTTTTATTCAGATAATAGTGCCATAAGAATGCTACATGTCCATTTTCAATAACAAATCTCGAATATTGGAAAAAATCGATTTTCATTTTCTAACTTCAAAGGGCTGTAACTTTTTTATGTGTACATTTGTACTAAGGTAAGTTAGGTTCAATCGAACTATTTTTGGTCCCAGAATATGTGATTAACTTTATGACCTGTACTTTTGTTACACCCTGTATAATGATAGCCGAAAATATATCTGTTTGAAATTAACGAGTAAAAAAAAGGATTTTATTAATTAATAAGGTGTAACTGAATTTAAGACGTTCTATATTTTTCTTTTCGACTTTCTTCCATTTTGCTCCGCTTCTGATTCAGACATTACCTAGTTCTTTCGGGTAAAACTTATCTGATCGTCGAACAACTAAATCCAAGATTGTAGACGTGTTATTTTAAATTCAATTTAGATAAATCAGGCATTAATAATTATAGTCATTAAGATTGGGGGAATTTGGTCGGAGCACGATAAAATTTTAGGGATAACAAAATGTCTTTTAATATTCGGAGATTAATATACATTTCAGTAACGTGTTTTTGGTATATATTAATGGATTTTATCGTAATTAGATAAATATTAACTTATAGAGAGATTTATTTTAATTTCACCAGTTAATGTGGACGTTTTTTAAATTTTGACGTGAGAGAAATGTGGTTTGAGATTATTTTGTTAATTAAACGTTTTTACATGAAATACAGTAATGGATCATTAATTTATTTGTTAATTATAATAATAATATTTTATAAGAGAATTACAATAACCATTTTTTAAATTAAACTGATAATACCCAGTGATATATTGACACTTTATTTACTTGATATACATTAAAATTCAGAAAATAATTGTATATACATTATATACAGAAATTCAGATCTATAAAAGCTAGTTTATGGAAGAAAATGCTAGATAAATTAAGAACCTTGACTATAAAATATAGGTAGCAACACTGAAGGGATTTCTAAGAGAAGAGTTAAAATTGCATAAAAAAATACCAATAAGAAATGAACACATATTGTACATGCTACTAGACGTTATGAGTACAGATATTTAAATTTTAGTACAAACGCTCCTATAAGTCATAAAAAAAGTGTTATAGTCTTACAGACAGAGCTATTAAGCTATGTAGCCCACAATACCATTCCGAAAATTTGAAAAAAATTTACCTTTAATGTACCTATCTAATCTATGCTAACAATAATAACAGTAATGTCATCAACACAATAACTGAAATATATCCCTACCATACATTCATGGATTTTACAAAATAGCGAAAATGTTAGGAAAATATACACTAAGCATCAAAATTAACGCACCACCTCAAAAATGGAACATTTTTGATGTCTCGTATTTCCTAAACCTGTTGTCCGATTTTAGTGATTTTTTTAATATGATATAGCCTTATTCTTCAAGAATACCGATGTGATATACTATTGCTAAACAGGTATGTGTCATTGTATACCGGATGTAAAAATGATAGTGTGTTTCTTCCTCAAAGTTTACAACACCCTGTGAAATATTCTAGCGTATACAAAATATTGAAATTAAAACTAAACTGCAGCCTTAGGCTTTCTTAATATTTTCATTTTTGATTCATTTACTTATGTGGGATAATAAAAAAGTTAAGTACTTTAACAACTAGCCATGTTCTTCATCAATACAGGGTGTTTCTTAATAAGTGCGACAAACTTTAAGAGGAAATTCTGCATGAAAAAATAATGACCGTTTGCTTTATAAACATATGTCCACAAATTCTTCGTTTCCGAGACACGGGACGATGAATTTTTTCTTACAAGTTGACGATTTATTTATTGCTTTAAAACCGGTTAAGATATGCAAATAAAATTTGGTAGATTTTAAGTAGTTATTGCGCATTTTTTGACACACAATTAAGGATTTTATATTCACCATTGGTTTATATACGGAATGTATCTAAAATGTTTATACCCGTATGCACGCCAATGGTGAATATAAAATGCTTAATTGTATGTCAAAAAATGCACAATAGCTACGTCTTAAAACCTACCAAATATCATTTGCATATCTCAACCAGTTTTGGAGCAATAAATAAATCGTCAGTTTGTAAGAAAAAATTAAATATCCCGTATCTCGGAAACAAGGCATTTACAGACATATATTTAAAAAGCAAACAGTCATTATTTTTTCATGCAGAATTACCCCTTAAAGTTTGTCGCACCTATTTAGGAACACCCTGTATTGATGAATAACATTGCTAGTTGTTAAAGTATCTAACTTTTTTATTATCCAACATAAGCGAATGAATCAAAAACCGAAATGTTAATAAAGCCTAAGGCTATAGTTGAGTTTTAAATTTAATATTTTATATACGCTAGAATATTCCACAGGGTGTTCCAAACTTTGAGGAAAAAACACAATATCATTATTACACCCGGTATACAATAACACTTGCCTATTTAGCAATAATATTATTACACCAATATTCTCGAAGACTAAAGCTATAAGAAATTAAGAAATCTCTTAAATCCGACAACAGGCTTAGGAAATACGATACATAAAAAATGTCCCATTTTTAAAGTGGTGCGTTAATTTTGATGCTAAGTGTATGACATCAATGTTCGACATAACATATCCGGATATTATTTTTCAAAATTTAAACCCAATGTTACTAAAGATCATCAGTCAGATGTTGTTTATAAAGTTAATTGTAAAGACTGCGATTTAACATATACTGGGCAAACACACCAATATCTAGATAGAAGAATTTTTGTGCACAAACATAATGTACAAACCAGTAAATTCTGTGGCTTGGTTCTAAAAGGGCCAATGTCAATATTTTAGTTTTTTGTGCAGCTTTATTTAAAATTTAATATTGACAAAATAAAACGGAAAAAATTGACATTGGCCATTTTAGCACCAAATGAGATAATATGGCTTGGTGTTAAAATGGCCAGTGTCAATTTTTTGCGTTTTGTTTGGTCAATATTAAATTTTAAATAAAGCTGCACAAAAAACTAAAATATTGACATTGGCCCTTTTAGAACCAAGCCACAGAATTAAACATTGCAGCCTAAGCCAAGCATTCTATAAAATCTATGCTTTTGTCTTTGAAAATGTACAGATTTTCAATAAAGAACAGGACTACAACGAACGATGTATATTGAACGTGATTGATATAAAGGAAGATTAAAATTGTACCAATAAAAATCCCGATATCAAGGATCTCTCCAATATATCAGAATTTAATAAATTGATTTTGTTTTGTAAATGCTGCAGTGACAGATACTTTACATAGAGTGGAACCTCGATTATCCGTCTCTGCATTAACCGTCACCTCTGTTAACCGTCAGGGTCCGTACATTTTTATTGACTACATAAACAAAAATTGAGGCATCAATTCATTTTGTATGAGCATTGCGATAAGCCAAACTATTGGTTAATTTGTGATGAGGATGCAAACGACTATCGATTGCTGAGATAAATGACGAAATCGTTGAAATGGCAATAGAGTCGGACGAAACAGATTAAGAAGCTGACACAGACTTGGAATTTGACGGTGGCGATGTCCATAATGCTATTGTAACCGTCAAAAATTTGAAGAAGCTAGATTTGAGTAAAGAAGCTAGAGAAGCTGCATTGCACCTGCAATAATTCATGGAGTGGTATTCTCAATAAGAAGCAGCCAATAAGGTAGATTGCGAGATCTCACGCCGATTAAGAAATTCGGCCGTTGCAAAATATGAAGCAACATTAAAACAAACAAAGATTTTAGAATATTTTAAACCAAACTGATTCGATTGTACGTACACGAATCCTTATATTGTCAAACAAAACGTACAAATAAAATTTGAGAGTTGTACTATGAACTTTTAATTTTTTTAATGTTCTGTTAACCGTCTTTTCGATTATCCGTCATACCCTTGGTCCGGTGCCCTGACGGATAATCGAGGTTCCACTATTATGACTCTGCACCGGCCGTAGTTTATCTGCCATTTGGCTTTAGGGTCAAATATAAAGTGTATTATGTAATATTCATATAATTACCAAAGTGCTTATTTGACTATACCATAATATATCCAAAACGTATAAGCAATAATAAAGTGTTTTTTTGAGGCCTATAGAATCAAAACCTGCTAGATTAAAAATGTAAATATCTCAAAAAGGATACGGCATTTCTTATTTAAATTGGCATCAATAAATGTCATAAAATGGCACACTAATTTTGTATAGAGTCATTTTTCTGCAATCTTCAGAAATTTGTACTTTTAGTTTGGATTTAGCAGATTATGATTCTAAGACCACATAATATTGCTCATTTTAAACTGCTTTTAGGCGCAATTAAAGCACTAAAAGTAGGTATTGAACCATATAGATAGGATAACATACAAAATATACAAGAAAAAGAAGTAAGGTATTTTATTGTATGTAATGTATAAAAAAATATTAGTATTCATAAAACTATGAACATAGCAGGGTTTGATTCTACGTTAACATTTCAGTGGTATTTTGCAGAGGATATAGAAGCTTTTGAGCCGAAGCCTCATGCCTGTAGATTAATAGATACTTGAACTATGAAATTGTGTAAAAAAAGGGAAACGAAAAATTTAGGATTAAGAAGGTTTTGATTCTGATGGGCTCATTTATAACAGACCGACATACTCAGAAATTAAAAAAGTTTCTGTAATTATAAAAGTTTCTGTATATATATATATATATATATATATATATATATATATATATATATATATACTTCTGTATATTTATTTAACTCCCAACTATCATTGCCATAATCTTCGTTGTTAAAATATAATTTTTTTCCGTTTGCCTTCAATAAAAATACCTCTGAAAGTATTATTCAATTACCTTGGCCTGGTATATTAGGGTTGATTTTCCACCAATACCTCCGTTACTCAATATTACCCCATATCACTTCCAGTGTCTCACTACAAATCGAATCAAGTGCTCCTGTTCTGTGTCTCTTACGTCTCCACTGAACCATTTAACTAATTACAGCTAAGTAAATTGGGAGTAGACGTAGAGAAAAATTCTGGAAGAATAACCGTAAGTCTCGACTACACAGATTTTCGAGGTCAACAGCAGAATACAGGGTCTTTATTTCATATTCACTTATCATTTTTTTTAATAATCTCTTTACCGAACATTTGCCGAACAGCTGCAAAAATTGTAAAACAAGGAATTGAGAAATATTGGAATGATAGACTCATTCCAATATTTCTCTAACTCTCTCTTCTCTCTTAGTAACAGGTTATCAATAAAACCACATGAAAATAAATAGGCAGGATTCAAAGAAAACCAAAAACTGACAGGTTTGTTTCAATTCCATATCAAACAATAGAAGATGAAAATAAAGCTACATTATAATGGTTGATAACGAACAACGAGGAAGACAGTGATAACTATAAAGAAAAAAAATCAAAGAAACGGTGCCAGACAAAGATAAAGAACATAAAAAAATAATAAAGGAGATAGAATGCAATGTTCAGGACAAAGATAAAAAAGAGGAAAAATAATGAGGATGATATAAGCAGCAAATTGCAGACGCAATACAAAGATCACTGAAAACTACTAGTATAAGAGCAGCTGCGGGACATTTTTGAATAGGTAATTTAGGCAACCTGAAAATTTTTCAGGTGACTCTTCTATGATAGCCTAATACAAAAATGCCGGTCTGGCTGGAGGGTAGCGGTTATTTTCCCCAAAAATCCCCCCCAAATTTAAAAAAAAGGGCAAAAATTGTTATTACAAAAAAATATCATTGATATGACTTGAAAGTAAATTTAAATATTCAAATATAAAGAAAATAAACAGACCAGGCGATTTGAGGGCGATTTTAACTCTGCAAGATACTTTCATGGGCGCCCCAGGATTATTTTCAGGGGGTGCATCTGAACTTCAGAAGATTTCATCTGAATCTGTATATACTATTAACGAGTATAAAATATACAACTATACATGCATTGCTATGTACATTCCTTCCGGACAGGGAGGTGCAATTGTTATTTTGACAGGGTATTTTTTAATTTTAAAAATAAATATTCTAAAAAAGACAGGTTTTTTTGGTGAAATTATCCAATGTGATCAAATAAATTACGCGTGCATATAAATGAAACCGCTATAGGTAAGCAGCAGTGTGAGAAAGAGTGTATACCGATAGCTGTTTGCGTCCTCTGTTGTAGCTGAGCAAGTCCGTTCGCTCGAGAAAATCACGTGACCTGGCGATATCCATGTTGTTGTGCCTCAAAACGTTAGAGTAATTATTATATATATTATAGTTTTTTAAGTAATTTTTCTTAATTAAAGGAAAATAATACGTACTATACAATAGATTTTGCAAATATGATAGAAAAAGCAAATTTATTATTATAAATATATAGGTAGAAAAGTATAAAACTATAAACTAAATTAATTCTGTGTCCGAATCTTGCACTTCTTCTTCAAACTCCTCATCTGAGCTTAAATGTTCATTCTCTTCTTCTTCGCCAGACTCCCCTCGAGACTCAGATTCCTTGATGTAAATAGTTGTAAATGTATTTAGAATTAATTAAAAATTAATCAGTGAATAATTAATTGAGTTGCTACGTATTCTCTGTCCTTTTATATGGAGTCGAAGCCTGAACAATCACGGGCGCATCTAAAGAAAGACTTGCCATTGTTGAGATGTGGTGTTATCGAAAAAAGTTAAAAAAATCATGGACACAACACTTAACAAACAGGGAAACATTAAGAAAGATGAAAAACGCAAAAGAAATACTCAACACTGTGAAGGAAAGAAAAATGAGCTAAAATAAATATACATTCTCTTCTTCTTCGTGAGACCCCCCGAGACTCAGATTCTTCTACCTGATCTGTAAATAGTTGTAAATGTATTTAGAATTAATGAAAAATTAATTAGTGATTAATTGGTTGAGTTGCTACGTATTCTTACTTATATAACCAATGCTTAATACTTTTCCTTATATAACCAATCACATCACGTTTTTTATTTCTTAGTATATGACCAAAATAGCTCATGTTTCTTTCCTTCATAGTGTTGAGCATTTATTTTGCCTTTTTCGTCTTTCTTAATGTTTCCGTGTTTGTTACGTGTGTCCATGATATATTTAACATTATTCGATAACTCCACATCTCAACAACGGCAAGTATTTCTTCAGATGCGCCCGTGATTGTCCAGGCTTCGACTCCGTATTAAAGGACGGAGAATACTTAGCAACTCAACTAATTAATCACTAATTAATTTTTAATTAATTCTAAATACATATTACAACTATTAACAGATCATGTAGAAGAGGAATCTGAGTCTCGAGAGGAGTATGACGAAGAAGAAGATAATGAATATTTAAGCTCAGATGAGGAGTTTGAAGAAGAAGTACTTACAAGATTCGGAAACAGAATTAATTTTGTTTATAGTTTTTCTTTTCTACCTATATATTTATAATAATAAATTTGTCTTTTTATATCATATTTGCAAAATCTATTGTATGCACGTATTATTTTTCTTTAATTAAGAAAAAGTTACTTAAAAAACTATAATATATAATAATTACTCTAACGTTTCGAGAAATAACAACATGGATATCGCCAGGTCACGTGATTTTTCTCTAGCGAACGGACTCGCTCAGCTACAACAGAGGACGCAAACAGCTATCGGTATACGATCTTTCTTAGACTGCTGCTTACCTATAGCGCTTTTCATTTATATGCACGCGTAATTTGTTTGATCACCTGGCAGTTGGAAAATTTCACCAAAAAAAACTTGTCTTTTTTAGAATATTTATTTTTAATATTAAAAAATACCCTGTCAAAATAACAATTGCACCTCCCTGTCCGGAAGGAATGTACATAGCTATGCATGTATAGTTGTATATTTTATACTCGTTAATAGTATGTAGGTACAGATTCAGATGAAATTTTCTGAAGTTCAGATGCATCCCCTGAAAATAATCCTGGGGCGCCCATGCAAGTATCTTGCAGAGTTAAAATCGCCATCAAATCGCATGGCCTGTTTATTTTCTTTATATTTGAATATTTAAATTTTCTTTAAAGTCACGTCAATGATATTTTTTGTAATAACAATTTTTACCATTTTGTTTAACTTTGGGGGGGATTTTTGGGGAAAATAACCGCTACCCTCCAGCCATACCGGCATTTTGGATTAGGCTATCATGGAAGAGTCACCTGAAAAATTTTCAGGTTGCCTAAAATACCTACTCAAAAATGTCTCACAGCTCTTGGACCATACCTAAAGATTCAAAAAAGGGGAAATATTAAAACAAAGTGGGACAAATAGTTGAAAGAATTTGGTCAAAAGACACAATATGTAATAAAACGAAGAAAACATTAGGTACTATTGCTTGTGTCAACGACTGCAAAGCACTAAACTGTATAGAAAGTACAAACAAATTAAAAATATTGGTCAAACTGGCAACAGGTGTATTTTCTCAAAAAACTTTGATAGTGTGTAAATTATTTATTAACATCAGCTAAGTACTTTCGGCATGGTACATGCATGCCATCTTCAGAGCTTCGTCGTATAGCATTTATAAATGCCTCATAGGAGAGTAATCGTCGAGATACAACATAATTATATTAAAAAATTAGATACAGGGCTAAAGCCTGTTCTTAAGGTGAAAGCTCTAAAATATTAAAATTCACATTCAACGTGATTGTAAAGTAATGGCTACCCAATGGTACTAGGAACAGCTGTTACATTGAAATTAAAAAAAACCAAAAAAAAACTGGTGTAGTGAGATTTACATACAGTATGATGCAAATGAAAGGAATAAATTCGATATTTCCTATACCGGCGACATTAAGGAAAAATCCCGAAACAGGTCGATTTTTATTTTTAAATTTTGATATTTTAGCATATATATCACACAAGTGACGTCATCTATGTGGGCGTGATGGCGTAATCGATGATTTTTTTAAATAAGAATAGGGGTCGTGTGCTAGCTCATTTGAAAGGATATTCAATTCTCTATTCAGTAATGTAAACATTAACATAACTATCTATACAGGTTGTCCAAAAACAATTTTTTAAATTAAATGAATTGACAAAAAAAGAAGAATGTATGCAATTTATTTAATTCAAAATACTTTTTACTCTTATCATAAAACAAAAAAAAATGTTTATTTGAAAAATAAACGTCGCATTTCCCCTAAATTCAATGTTCAAGCCAGCTCGCGCTAGGCACCTGCTTTTTGTAAGTTTGAACATTTAATTTAACCCTTATCCGGGCACCACATTTTACTAACGTAACCGGGCAACTCGGGTCCGTTGGGCCCACCACTGTTCTTGAATGTACTATTCATATTTACTCACATATTTCTAATAATATTTTTTTATTTTTTATTAAAGTTAAATTTAAATTGTCTAGATTAAAAAAAGGTGCTACTATAGTATGCGGTCTACTTCGAGGGTGCGATCTACCTGAAGGATTTGCACAAAATAATGAAATGCAAGAAAACTTTTGTAGAAAAAATATTTATTCACAAGTAATAAACATTTTGAGCCAAATAAAGACTTAACTAATAAATAAATAAAAGCTTTTGTAAATCTACCAGGCCATTTTATTTGATTGACTTGATTCCACACATCGCGTATTGCTGCTAATTTGTCGTTACTTTTTCGTTCAGACCTCGTGTCCTTATCGTCAAATCGAACAAATCTTAGCAAATTTTTGAATCGTTTTCACCCCATGGTAGCTTTAAATATAGTAGGTCAATAAAACTTACTCCAAAGTATATCTACATTATGGATGTTGGCACTCAGGTGCCCTGCAGTTAGTAGTAGTCCAATAAAGGCATATAGCTCTGTAAAGTCGCAATATTTTCAGTTCTCTATCCCCAGCACTTTTTCGGCTTTTTTATTTGTACACTTCACTCTTTCCTTCACAGTTTTTTCGTTTACAAACAAACAAAAGGAATCAACAGGAATATCTACACTTTGACCAGGGGCTAACATTATTTTGTGCACTTTGATTTTTATTATGTCGCATTATGTCGCATGATCGCATACTTCCTGTCGGTTGTGGTTGACTCTTCCACTTAATTCTATCCTTAGTTTCAAAAATTACACACTTTGAAATCTGGGAACTTGTAGCTACACATTCTTCTTCATTATCGCTCAATACTACTTGCTGATTATCCTCTTCAGTTGATTCCGAAAGACGATCTTCAAGTTGAGAGTCACTTTAAATGCCACCTACATACTTCAGGAGATTCTTCATCATCGGAATCCCATAAATTATTAGCAATATAAATAAAAATAATAAATGATGGTTTTGCTTGTTTTCGATTCAGAGGGTTGCACACCAGCTAGACAGGCCCTGTTTCTACCCTTTCAGGCGTCATCAGTAGCTTTCCAAAGTGTGCCCACCTCTGAACCGAAAAATAGCTCCACCATCATTTTAAAGGGAATCTGAAAAATAATTCAAATTTCCCATCAGACGCGATACAGCGACATCTACTAAAAAATTGAAGAATCTCAGATGCAGAATCCACCAATTTAATAAATTAAAATGGTAGAAAACTGAGATTTTTCGTGTTTGAAAGTTCTTACTGGTACATCCTTAAGGTGGGCACACTTTGGAAAGCTACTGATGACGCCTGAAAGGGTAGAAACAGGGCCTGTCTAGCTGGTGTGCAACCCTCTGAATCGAAAACAAGCAAAACCATCATTTATTATTTTTATTTCCTTTACTCGGATTTGAGTACTGAAAGTTCCTCTGCTGTCCGTTTTTCCTAGACGAATGAAAGCGAAATGTGATCGTTTCCCTTTCGTTTTCTATATTCGTCGTCTACTGTCTTATTAATTGAAAAAGTCGCAGATTAAGGATGTACCAGTAAGAACTTTCAAACACGAAAAATCTCAGTTTTCTACCATTTTAATTTATTAAATTGGTGGATTCTGCATCTGAGATTCTTTAATTTTTTATTAGCAATATCTTGCAGTTCTACAGCTGATAATGGTTTTCGGGACATTTTATTCGCGCTATCTACTTTCACTGTAATTCAATATAATTTTAGGAGCTTAGTT
The DNA here is from genome assembly GCF_917563875.1 of Diabrotica virgifera virgifera. Lineage (NCBI taxonomy): Eukaryota > Metazoa > Arthropoda > Insecta > Coleoptera > Chrysomelidae > Diabrotica > Diabrotica virgifera. The sequence continues at coordinate 17,623,610 of NC_065449.1, forward strand.
GTTGACACTAACATATGTATCAAACCACTGATAGCAGATGCATTATTTATTTCAAAATATGTATAGGTAGGGGAGAGTTACCAACAGTGAGACGCTTTTTTTTGTAACTGACATAACTATTTTACTATTTCTTTAAAGTAACTAGTTTTTTAGGCATATTGAAGCTATAACATCTGTTTCAATATTCCTGCTACCAATTTTGTGTTTTTAATGAAGTAGAATATTTTATGGCAATTAATTAAAACAGCTGCTCCTGTCTCACTGTTGGGCACAGTTGCCCTACAGTGAGACAAGAAAAATTGCACAAATATATATTTGTTATTCACTTATAAGAAAAAGGCAGACATTCGGTAATTAATATTTTATTGTATTTAGTAACAGCTAACACTATTTTAACATGAAAAAGTCTAATATTAACCAAAACACTGAAGAAATCAATACATTTTACTGAACATTTAATAAACTAAAATCTATTTCAAACATAAACGAAGCCCTTTGTCGACTTGTGTGTCCACAGAGAATTGGAGGGGGCATTACAAATTTAATAACATTCATAGAAACAACAGCTTCGTCAGCTATTTCGGGGAATACAAATTTGTTCGAACCCTCTTTTCGATGTTTTAAAAATGTAACTTCACATTCTTTATTTAATTCGCTTCTTAAGACTTTTCCAACGAAATAAATCTTTCTTTTCTCTTTTTTGCCAGTGAATTCCACTAGGACAAAATCTGCTTTAGTCGGGTTACTATGCAGATTCGAAAAATCACCTGGGTCAATTTTAAAAAAAGATTCATCTCCTGATGATGAATCTAGTAGTGGCTCTTCTTAGGAGGCTTCGGAATCTTCAACAAATACTTTCTTCTTAATTTTTTGTACTTTCTCTATCTTAGATCTGTCCTTTCCCTTTTGTGTTTTTGCCCTGTACCTTTCTTCTATTGCCTCTTTCTCTGGGGTGTCTGTAGCAATTATACTCTTTTTCCCTTTCTTTTTATGTTTTTGGCTTTCCGTGGTTCTGCTTTTGGAAATCCTCGAAAATCTTCAGGACTCCTAAAGGCGCATTTTTTACTAGGCGTATCTTGGTTTTCGATTCCCGATTGTGTTATATTAGTGTTTTCGTCACTTGCTGACTCTGCTGTTCTAAGATCGTCATCACTTCTTGGTTGTGTTGAATTTAACCCACTAGTAATATAACCATATGCGTCCGTTTTGGGTAGGTCAACGGTTATTTTATCGCATAATATTTTTATGTCTTTAATTTTTAAGCATTTTTGACTCTAGATTATTAAGTTATGAGGTATTCTAGTACTAAAAGTTATTATTGCTTTAAATTGGTAAAAGACAGCGTTCTTTTTAAAAAAATTTTCGAATTCAAAAAAAAATTTTCAAATTGATTTTTCTAGAAAATTGTGTGTCCTACTGACTTAAAGCAAGAGTACCTTTTAATACTATGTAGAATACCTCACAATTTAATAATCCAGTGTCAAAAATGCTTAAAAGTTAAAGACAAAAAGTTATGTGATAAAAAACCGTTGCCCTACGCAAAACGGACGCCTATGATCGGTACTAGAAATTCGCAATGGATGGAATCGATTTATCTCTGGAAGGTAAATATACGCACCGATTTTCGTTTTTCTAGATTGAAGCGTTCTTGAGGTATTTAAGAAAAACTAATTACAAGACGCCATTTTTAAAGAGCTCTTGCTCTAGCTCCCTTGGGAAGCATTTTCAAACTAGGTGAATTGAGCTAAATTGTCTTAAAATTATCTGAAGAATCTCCTGTCTTCGTTTGTCGGTAGAGTTTCGGGACATCCTGTATACAGTTTGTTTCTGTTATGCAAAGACTTTGGTTAATTTCTGGATGTTCCTATGGAAGATTTTATGAAAAATTGCCAAGACAAACACTACGAACATATTATTGTAACTTTATATTGATTACAAACAAATATTTAAGGTATCGTTAGCAGAATTTGTATATTTTTGGATCCCCGTTAACGATAAAGCCCTAATTAGCTACGTACTTTAGGAATAATTGGTTTCGATTGCGTACGAGTGGCGAATCCGTTGATCTGATCTAAATCGAATTTGCCGATCGACTTGGCAACATAGAACATCCGCCCACTGCCTTCAGATGTCGTTCTCATCAACAGACACCTCTCCTCTCATGGCTCTCATTATCAGCAAACCGACGTTAGTTTATCTCCGTTTGGCTGTGATCAATCTCTTCCCTGTCAAATGCATGTAAGCTTTACATGGAATCACACTTGCCACAAAATAAATATCTACTGGATGTCTGGTACGAGGATGTCGGATCACGTCGCTATGAGTCATGTTTGCGAATTCGAATTTCGAATGGGATTAGATCTCAACGTACAGACATGAATTTTGTACTCATCTATAAAAAATTATCCAACAGGAATTTTTATTTCATCGGTATTAACGAACAAACTACATAGCCAAAAACATCTAGAAATAAAAATTGTAAAAATATAATTATTTTTGATTATGTACAGCTGCGGTCACTGACTTCGCAGTCACACCTTTACTTTCATATTTATTTTGATTTATTATTTGACTTTATTTATTTACCTTTTATTTTGATTTCTTAGTTTTAATCAATTTATTCTGGGCCCACCACCGATAATTATGGCCATTTTGACGTAAAACGTGCGTTTACGAGGTAAAAATTCAAAAAATCGGTTACTAGATATGTAAGGGTGTAAAGTATTCGATGGCTGCAGCTGTACATTTATGCGTTTTTGAAGTTATACCTCTTTAGGCGCGTTGGGAGTAAATTTATATGAGCGCGAATTGATCAAAATCTTGACCCTGGGCGCAGCTTAAATGTTATATGTGCCCTGATTGGGTAATTACAATGACCTGTCAACAATTGTTCCATATGTCGGTTATTTTATTAATACGTCAATGGTTATGGGCAAACAAATGTTGTGTATATTAGTTTTTATTATTGTGAGGACACAGACAAAAGCAAGTTTATAATCGTAGTGACTTTTTAAATAGTTTTTAAAAGCAACAGGTACGTAATTATTGTAAATGTTTCAGGATTGTAATAAAAAATTACATACCTATTTTTGGAAAATGTACCTAGCTAGTAGGTACCTAATGATTTGATTTACATAATTTGATTACCAACAAAATTTCTACCAATCTTCATCTAATATATTGTTTTTTTAGTCTATGTTTTGTTGTATTTTAATATTTTAATTCCACAAAAATCAAACTAATTTTATTAAACTAAGAGAATAAACAACTGTCAGAAAAAGTTTAAAACTTTCACTAGGGTCTTGGGTGTATCTTCCCACATTATTCATATGTCTCGGTAGCTAAATTCTACGTGCGGGGAGTTCAAAATCTAACAACCTGATAGACGCAAGTTCGATACCAAATGCAAGTTTTTATTTTTTTATTTTTTTATACATTTTATGACTATAAATATATTTATTACATTTTTTTTTCAGAAAATACGTATATAGTCAAAATTTTTGCTAAAAATTATTGACATGAAGAGAAGTATCCATTCTCAAATGTGGTCTCGAGGTAAGAAAGTAGAAAACTCAAAGAGGTACCACAAAAATGTATATTATAAAAATGTCATACAAGGACGCGTTTCGGCTCTTACCGAGCCATCATCAGCTTGAAATACAGGAGCAAAGTCTAAAACTGTCCTACAATATAAAAAGGACATTTTTAAGCATGTGGTGATCACGCCCACCTCGGCAAAGGAACTTACCAGACCAGGAAGGAGGAAGAATCTAATGGCTTACATTGTATTGGGTTCTTTAGGTTTCATTCTAAGTTATAAGTAGTGTATTAGACATTAAGGGTATAAATTCATTTTAAGATTTAAATGACTTCCTCTTTGAGAGAAACCATCTTGCGAACAGATCAGGTGCAAGGAACTTTTCGGTGAACTGTCAAATTGCTGTCAGTGATGACAGATGACATGTAGTACTCAAGAATGAATTTGTCGTTAGGTGGTAAATGTTGTAACTAGAAGACCCCACAGACTAGGGAAAGAAAAAAGAAGAAGATTAAACGTCAAATTCAAAATTCGTAAGGTGAAAGAATAGAGGAAAATAAATAGGACAATATTGAATGTACTTGTATTCAGTTGTCAGCGCGCAGGTGCACTTTGGACAGGCCCGTTAAATACGAAGGATTATTCGCACACGGTCTCGGCGCTGGCTCCGAAAACCAGAGTGCACCTTGGACGCACCTTATGACATACTGTCTGGTACTTAGTACAAAGGGCACAAAACGATCATTCATAAATTGTTTTCGTTTGTAGCCACCCAAGTAGCTGGCGCCTTTGTACGCTTACAACTTGAGTGAGAAACATTCAGGACACGTTAGTTGGCCTTTTGGCTGGCTTTTTGGTTTTGTATTAAAACTCAAAGTGATGTCTGGTCTGCCCAGATTATTGTTAAACACGGTCTGCCCAGATTATTGTTAAACACGGTCTGCAATTTCCACTAGCATTTATGAGAAATTAATCATTATAATAAAAATACGTTCAGTTTAAAACATGCATTAAAAATCTGGATAACGCATGTAAGATTTATGTGTCAAAATATTTCATATCGTTTACATTTTAAAGCCTATTCTTTTTGTTTTTCTTTGTGATTATAAAGAACAATATTGAAATTATTAAATACTCAAATATTGACAAAGGTCTTCTGTTTACAGGTGTAGGTTGCAAAACCATTTATATTCCTCCAATATTTACTATAACGTTAGTGGATACACAAAGTTGCCGGGTCGGACGGCTGTAGATTAATTTAGATCAAGGAATAATATTCAATTCTGTGATATTCATTAGTAGAGATGAAACACTGTCTATAATGACGTAATTAATGTAAATACGATATTTGAATCACTAAATTTGCTATATGTTTATTTAGTCTTTAGATTATAGGTTTCGGTTGAACGTACAGCTGGTTCCTAAAAAAACTGATACGACTCTTAGGAAGATTTGATCATTTTGAGCAGTGTATTTGGTTGGTCTGACATTATATTATATTTATTGTGACAGATAAATAATAAAATAAACAAACAAACGAACAATAAACAACTGATTACATATACAGGGTGTAACAAAAATACAGGTCATAAATGAAATCACATATTCTGGGACCAAAAATAGTTCGAATGAACCTAACTTACCTTAGTACAAATATGCACATAAAAAAAGTTACAGCCCTTTGAAGTTACAAAATGAAAATAGATTTTTTTTTAATATATCGAAAACTATTGGAGATTTTTTATTGAAAATGAACATGTGGCATTCTTATGGCAGGAACATCTTAAAGAAAAATTAAAGTGAGATTTGTGCAACCCATAAAAATTTTATGGGGATTTTGTTCACTTAAACCCCCCAAACTTTTGTGCACGTCTCAATTAAATTATTATTGTAGTACCATTAGTTAAATATAATATTATTAAAACTTTTTTGCGTTTTAGTATTTTTTCGATAAGGCAGTTTTTATCGAGTTGAGGCTTATTTTTCAATATGTTTACATAAAAATTTTATGGGGGTTTTGTTATTTTAAACCCCCCAATACTGCGGTGCCATTAGTTAAACACAGTGTTTTTAAAACTTTTTTGCTCTTTGTATTTTTTCGAAAAAGCACCTTGTATCGAGATGTGACTTCTTTTTTAATATGGTTCAAAATAGCCCTAAAAATGTAAATCATAAATAAATGTTAATATTATTACAAAGTCTCCATAATCGTACTTAACCATATACAAATATGTGGTGGATTTGACAAATATTCGAAATATCTCGATAAAAACTGATTTTTCGAAAAAGTATTAAGACGCAAAAAGTTTTAAAAACATTGTTTTTAAGTAACGGTACTACAATAATAATTTAATTGGAACGTACACAAACGTTTGGGGGGGTTTAAAGGAACAAAACCCCCCTAAAATTTGATGGGGTGTCCAAATTTTACTATAATTTTTTCTTAAGATGCTACTGCCATAAGAATGACACATGTCCATTTTAATAAAAAATCTCCAATAGTTTTCGATACATTCGAAAAAATCGATTTTCATTTTGTAACTTAAAAGGGCTGTAACTTTTTTTATGTGCACATTTGTACTAAGCTAAGTTAAGTTCAATCAAATTATTATTTTTGGTCCCAGAATATGTGATTAAATTTATGACCTGTATTTTTGTTACACCCTGTATAGTCGGTTCGCTAAACTCAGACACAACTGTAGTGATTTTAGTAGGTATTTTTATTGTTTTTTTTTACCAATTTTGCCAAAATTGGCAAAATTACTAACTATTTAGTAATTAAAAAAATCCACGAGGAAAATAAACTTCCTGTAGCTGGCTGTATACCATAAATCACAAAAATACTAGATTTGTTGTAAAAGGTATATTTCAAATACCCCAAATAAGGGCCACAATAATACAAAACGTTTTCGGATTAAGAAATCCATCATCAGTGTTCTAAAAGCCAAAAAATAGCATGCCTGAGCCACCAAAATGTGTTGGGTAAAAACCATTTAAATGTAAATGATTATGTTATGTTACATATTTATATAAAATATAAATGATGTTCTAGATATGCCTGGATGTTAACCAGGGCAACACAGGACTCTTCCCACGTGGTTGGAATTTTTTTGGAGAAACCCTCACATACTGGATTTCAATGGCCAACTGACCTGGCTGAATGTGTAATGTGTAAATTACTATGTAATAAACAATAGAAGCTTCTGGACAACAATCAGACATATGAAGAAAGGAAAACATAAAGAAATAACAGCCGTAAGGGATACAACAAACCAAATTCAAACAAATCCAGAACAGATAGCTCAGGTATGGAAAGAATACTGTGAAAATAAATTTAAAAATGAAACAATAGATGATAGAAATGAAACATATCAAGATAACGAGAACAAAGAATTAGAGCAAATAAGTAGAGAAGAAGTAATGCAGGAAGTATCAAACGTAAAAATAGGTAAAGCTGGAGGGGATGATGACGTAAAAATAGACCCGGAAATGGTCAAGTACATGGAAGAAGAAGGGATAAACTGGTTGTTGAAAATATACAAAGAGGTATGGGAAAAGCAGCAAATCCCAAAAGACTGGCAAAGTAACCTTATAGTGCCAATATAGGTACAGAAAAGGGAGAACACGTCAACTGCGAAAATTATAGAGCAATATGTTTATCATCGGTATGTTTTAAAATATACACGATAATATTAGAGAAGAGGCTAAGAGAAGAGGCTAAGAGAAGAGGCTAAGACAAGAGGTAGAAAAAGAACTGGGAGAAGAACAAGCAGCGTTTAGACCAGAAAGACAGACAAACGATAACATTTACATCATTAGAAATATAGTAGAAAGACTCGATGGGAAAGCTCATTCTAGCATTCATAGATCTAAGGGCAGCATTCGACTCTATAGAAAGAAAAATTATATGGAAATGCTTGCAGAACATGAAAGTACCAATTACACTGATAAACATAATTGAAAGTATATACAGAGTAGTAAAAGAACGTGTACAGATAGCAGGAGAAAGATCTGAAGAATTCAACTGGGAAAGAGGTATCAAACAAAGAGACAGTCTTAGTCCGCTACTATTCATAATAGTCATGAATGAATTGACTAGAAATACTGGAGAAAGAACGAACCAAAGACAAACTACAATAGGATACCAAAGATTACAGCCAATAAAAATAGAAGCCTTATTGTATGCGGATGACATAGTTCTTATAGCAGATTCTGTGACAAAAATGCAAAAACTTATAATCATATGGACAGAAGAAATAGAGAAATTAAAAATGGAAATAAACATCGAGGAAAGTAAAATAATGATCATCGGCGAAAAGGAAGAATGAAGTAAATATAAAATGCAAAAATACTAAAGTGGAAATAGTTACCGCATATGATTATCTTGAAAGTATAATTACCAATGATGGGAAAATAGACCTCGAAATAACAAACAGAACTAAAAAATCAAACAAACTGTACTACGCACTAGCGCCAGTTCTGAGGAAAAAATAATTGTCCCACGAAACAAAAATTAAAATAATATAATAATACCATTGTGATACCGACGATACTGTATACTAGCGAAAATTGGACTTTACAGAAAAAGCATAATAGTAGGATAAATGCAATTGAGTTGAGACATCTACGAGCTATAGCCCGAAAGACCAAATGAGATAGAACAAGAAATGAGGCAATAAGAGGGATAACTAAACAGGAACCAATAATGAATAAAATAATAAAGAGACAATTAAACTGGTATGGACATCTGATGAGAATGAAACCTAGTAGACTAACAAGGAAAATTCACGAAACAAGGAATATAACAAAAAAGAAAAAAGTACCGAGGAAAAAAAAGGAAACAGCATATAGTAGAAGCAGGAAAAATTAAACAGAAAACGCTAGAAGAAATGAAACTAATAGCACAAGACAGAAAAGAATGGAAGAGATGGGTGAATATGTAGCTAAACTAAACCCAAATCCGACACCTGAAAGAGTATAAGGAAGGGGAGAAAACAGAAGAAGAAGAAGAAGAAGAAGAATAAGAAGAAGAAGAAGAAGAAGATAATAGCTAATATAAAATACAATAGGTAAGTTGTTTTTGGGACGTCATTGGCAAGACAAAATAATAAGTTTCCTAAGTTTTTCTACACGCATTATTTATATTCAGTTTAAATGTGACTGTATTATATCCATCAATTATTCAAAACTCCAATAAATATCTCTCCTTCTCTAAATAAATTTTAAAATTTCCCATTTTCAATCTATTACAATATAAATGATGTCTTTCTTTTTGTTCGCTATCAAATATGCGGATTTCATCAGGTAATGACAGTTGTGAGTCTATGGTAATTAGTTTAGTTAGAGTTGTGTAAATCTTGTGCTTGACAACATTTATAGAGCTGAAGGAATTGTTTCCAACTGAAACAACTATTCGGGAAGTTAACCCAATTACATATTCATTTATGGTTATGACAGTCTTGGATTGAAATTTCGTTGACCTACAGGAATCTATGTGATTATGTAACGAATACCGGTACAAATAAAGATACAAATAAAGACAGACACAAATAAGAAAATGATAAATATTTAGAAGTAAAAGAAAATGTTTTTAAGAACTTAATAAGCTCGTTAGAAATTCTTTATGTTTTGTTTCAAGTGCTAGCCGTATTTTTTCTCAGCATTTTTTACTCCCGCACACAAAAGTTTTAGTTCTCTCTCTCTCTCTCTCTCTCTCTCTCTCTCTCTCTCTCTCTCTATCGCTCTCGCTCTATCTCTCTAAGTCTCTCTCTCTAAGTCTCTCTCTCCCCCCTCTGTTTCTCTCTCTGTTTCTTACACCCATTCCGTAGCAGACAAAACAAGAGAAAGGTAATTTATAACCAAGTTTATAGTGTTGGTATTGTGAATAAATCGCCAATATAAAGTGCAGTGTATAACTTCATCTCATGATTTCATCTCATGATTTCATCTCATAATTGCATGTCATAAGAGACATAAGTTGTCACAAACCGGAAATTTATGAGTGAACACCAGCTTTTCCTGCACTTGGAAACAGAATTCTTCTATGCTTGATTATGAAAATACAAGTTTTTATGGTAGAACAACGTTATTAATACAGGATGTTGATGGTAAAAATTATAGTCATCGATATCTTCTTGTCTCCTTTCTTTACGTGCTGGCTCCCAGTCGGGGGTTGGATATCATCATCACTATTTTTACTCTATCTGCCGCAGCTATGAAGAGTTTTATAGAACTGCGTCTAAACCAGTGCCTTAAAATTTTTACATTTTTACAAACACTGCATTAAATGACTTTAGTTTATTTATGTGTTCTTGTTTAATCATCCAGCTTTCAAGTCCATATTGTAGTATCGAAAACAAGTAACATCTCATAGCTAAGTTTAATCATCTCACTCAATTATAATCTAAGATCATACCCAGGCGCGGATACAGGGGGGCTCAAGGGGTCCATGGACCCCCCCGCATTATATTGGACATCCACGGAATATTTCCGTGTTTCTTCCGTAACACGGAAACAGTCCCACCAGAGCTCAATCCTTTTGATGCCGTAGATATCTGGGTTGAGTCAATTGTATGGCTAAATCTTGATAAAATAGTATTTGTGGTAAGTTTCCCCCCCTTATTATGAATTTCTAGATCCGCGCCTGGTCATACCTACACGAAATTGGCATACGATTGGCATTTCTGTCCATCGTATCGTGTCTTCTTCATCTAAACCTTTCTCTCCTGCCAAGTTTCCTGCCACATAGTCCTTCCATCTTCTTCTAGATTTTCCTATACCTCTTTTTCCATCAACTGCTAACAATAATGTTATCATCATCAAAATCAGATTAAAAACCTATCTACATTACCAAATACCTCAGGAACAAGCGGGGTTTGTAAAGGGTAAAGGTACAAGGGAACAAATCCTGAACCTGAGACAACTCGTTGAAAAGTCTAGAGAATTTCAATGACTACCAAAAGGCATTTGATTGTGTAAGCTGGATAAATATGTGGTCAATTTTAATAGAAATGGGAGCACCAATGCACCTCGTGACACTTATTAAAAATCTGTACCAGTTCAATATAGGACAGTACGACTAGATCATAAGTTCTCAAACCAATTCAAGACTGAGAGAAGTGTTAGACAAGGATGCGTGTTGTCACCTGACTTATTTAACATTTATGGTGAACTTGTCATGAGGATGGTTTTAGAAGGATGGACCGGTGGAGTAACAGTAGCTGGTAGGAAAATCTCCAATTTAAGATTTGCTGATGACACTACACTTATAGCAGCAAATGAGCAACAAATGTTTGATCTCCTGCGAAGAGTTGAGTACGAAAACAATAAAGTTGGTCTAAAAATAAATAAAGCTAAGACAAAAATAATGGTGGTCGAAAGATTCGAAATATGTTACAAGAATACCAGCTAGTAAACACCTTTGTCTATCTCCGGTCTAGTATAACTAACGATGGTAACTGCGAAGCAGAAGTTCGGAGATGTATTGGTATGGCAAAAAATGCGATGAGTAGCCTAACTTAAGTTTGGAAAGACAGATCTATCTCTCAAAATATCAAGATGAGACTGGTGAATGCCCTTGTATTCTCAATATTTCTATACGGAGCAGAGACTTGGACTCTTCGCGCATGCGAGCGCCAAAAAATTGATGCCTTTGAGATGTGGTGCTGGAGAAGAATGCTGCGCATACCTTGGACAGCTCATAGGACAAACGTTTCCATTCTAAACCAACTCAAGATTAAAAAAAAAAGTATGTGTGTGTACTTTGTACGCACGTAAGAATTTATAATTCTATTATTATGATTTCAACGAAATTAGTATACTTAACAGGTTATTTGTATTTTATTTTATTAAACTAACTTTCTTTACCTACCAGTTTTAAAATTTTTTTATTAAAACGATACCAAAAATATAAAAAAAAAAGAATATGAATCGTCCGGGATTTGAACCCGGGACCTCTTGATCTCCGGTCACACGCTCCACCACTGAGCTATATACCTTTTGCTTTGTCAGGTTACAAGATTTCCCATACATACTGACAAATTTAATAGACCAAGTGAAGTGTACCCAAAGACACAAAAATTATAATAAATAATACATTTACTAAGAACACTAATATATCCTTTTATATGATATAATATGACTTATTTGCGCTGACAGCGCTGATACATAGATATCTTGAAAGATTAGCAACGAAATACATACTGTCTGTGTGCGCATGCGCCCGGCATTATAAAATTTCACTCTCGATCGTAAAGAAATATAACTTTAAAAATATAAAAAAATATAAAAAAATATAAAAAAAATATAAAAAAAATATAAAAAAATATAAAAATTTTCCCAATTGTCAATCCGCTCATTTAGGAGTATCTAAAAAAGGGTTATTTTGTTCTCCTGAAAAGTACCACTTTTCACATTCGATAGTTGGAAATGGCAGGGACGAAATATGGAAATGATCACTTTTTCATAGGTATTAATTGTTATAATACTTGTCATTATAATTAATTACATTGCTCTATTAATTTAAGTTTGTTAAAGTGGTGGCTTTTAAGAAATTATTTTTAAAACATTTTCCTTAACATGTAGGAAAGGAGAATATTTATCCATTTACAGTCTTTGTTTCATTCCTTCGTCGAACCGAACCGTCGAACAGCCCACGATAAATCTTGTTGTTTGCACAATTCTTCAGTGTTCATTTAAAATCGGCTCATCCCTTTACAATACCGATCCTTACACCCAAGACATTAGACATGATAAATTGATATTCAATATCGAACACCAATCATTCCATATGCAGCAACACAGCAGAAGAGGGCGTGCTGAAATTAATCACTGGACCCTTGTAACCGACGGCAACCATAATCGTACCATCGACGAGGGCGTGGGAAGGAGCAGCCGTTGGAAGAATATTGACTATTGGTATCACTTTATAAATTATTTTCAAGTTTTAAAATACAGAAAAGGTTGATTCTTTTTTAATAATATACATAATACAAAAATATATTTTTAAGTTAGATGAGCAAGATTAATATTTTTTGATTTACATTTTAGAAGCATCAACACACTCAAAAAAATTTAGTTCGTAATATTGATTAACAGTGATTATTGTATTTCGTTGTAACAACAATTTAATTTTTTGTTTCAACGAACTTTTAGACATTGATCAATGTACTTGGTTATTGTCATAATGATAGAATAATAATTGTGAAAATAACTAGAGTACATTAATCAATAACACTCAATTTATTCAGACAATTTTATTTTATTTAGTCAATTTATCAATTTATCAATTTATTCAATTTATTCAGACTAGTTCCGTATATTTCATAAATAATGGTAATTCTGGCAGCAAAGCACTTCCTTGATTTCGTAGATTATAAGCAATTACCTTGGTTTATCATGACAACGTACAGATTTCATTAAAACAATGTACAAATGTTGTTAATATAGAGTAATATTTGATTATTCCATAGATGTAAACTGATTGTTGTGAAAACGAATGCATTAATCAATCTACTACTGCCTTTAATAACCACAATCATTGCGTTCATGGTAACAATAACCGAAGTTGTTGAAACAATAAATGTTTTGCTTGACCATTTGAAATGTAACGGCTTCTCCTTATCGTTCTTTATTAAACAATGCTGTTACCTCTGCTGAAGTGCCGAATAATTTCATTTCGTTTCCAAGTGTAGTCCGTACTGGAAGGAAGTTTTCGTGTGTCTATTATCGTATTCATTTTTTCGAATCCTGAGAAAACTAATTATTATTTTTGAAAAATTTAAACGCAGAAAATATTACAGTATTATCGAGTGTTTGAAGTCCTTGAGAACTATAACGATTATTTTAATAAGTCGTAGGGGTGAAAAAGAGAAAATTTAGTATGATTTTTAATTTCAAATATAAGTTTAAATATAAATTATAATTATAAATTTCATAATTTCAGTTTATTCTAAGGGACTTTCAGCCCTCGGTAATGATGTAATCTTTTATTCTGCGTTTAAATTTTTCAAAAATACTTATTAGTTTTCTCAGGATTTAAAAAAAATTAATCCCTTTTTTGCACTTGCGATCTCCAAAAGGATTAAAGGATACATTTTTGGAATCACTATTTTAAACGCTTTTAAACGAGCTGTCACATGGTGTACTTTCTTATTTAAAAAAACCAAAGTTGTGGCTGTCACCTGAAGAGGGATCGCGTAAAGTTCGAAACATTGATGTTATAATATACTTTGATTATTTTAAAAATCGACCTGTCCGAGCCTTTTGCTTATGTGCTAAAAATAAATAAGTTAATAAGAGGGCAACACTTTTCCAGCGCACTGTATAAGTGAAATCATATGAGAGATCATACAGTGTAAAGTCCATTAGGTTTAGGACAGAAAAGGGGGATTTGAAAAATTATTATTAATCAATTAATATCATACATTTAGCTAATGCATTCAGTAATTATCAATATAAAATACGTTCATAGTAGGAATAAACGAAACTGATTGTAGGGATGAGTAGAATTGCTTGTAATAATAACCGTATTTATTGTGAGAATGAACGGAATTAATTGTAAGAATAAACGGAAATAATTGTAGAAATAAACGAAATACGTTAGGAGAAATAACACAACGAATAGTCTTCGTCGGTCAATTAACGACGTTGTTGTTTCAATGAATAGTGTTCGTTGGCTCAGTGAACAGTGTTCGTAATATTAATAAATGGATGTTCATCCATTCAATAAACGTAATACATTGGATCAACTAACGAAAATAATGAATTGATGAACATCGCTTTGTTGTTCCAATAAAACCAAGAATTGGACAAATTTTAACTATTGCTTTTGTTGTCTGAAATTAACATTTTTATTAATATTACGTACCTTTTCGTTGAGTGCATATACAGGGTGCGCCAAACCTCTGGTTTTCTTTAATTACGGCTAAATTATGGGATATACAAAAAAATGTTTTTTACAAAATTAATGTATATCGAAGCCGTCTATAATTTAAAATTATTTTCGATTATACAGGGTGAGTCAGAACGACGGTACGAACCAAAGTTATGTTTTTTTAAATGGAACATCCTATATATTAAATCATTTCTGAATGTAGTTCTTAAATATATTAAGAATTTATGTAAGGTATTATAGGCCTAAAGTTAACAATTTTCGAAATATTTACACTTTTATTGAGAAAAATGGTAATATTCAAAGTGCTGTGGATTAGGCTTTCAAGGTAATAAAAATTTAAATGATACGTCAAAGTTTTTTAGCATACTCTTATTTTAAAAAAAAATTAACATATTTGACATATACCCATAAAATATACAGTGTGATCACTATTTGCAAATACAAAATTTTCTCATTTTTTTTTAAATGGGACACCCTGTATATTAGTATTGCCTTTTGTAGTAAATATTACAACCTTTCTTTTGGTATAAGGTTGTATGTACCTAGCTTGTTCCGTTTTGTAGATATTTAAAAAAAAACTATAGATATTACGTTTTTGCGGATTTTTTATTAAAAAAATTTTTGCAAAAAAATAATTATAATTTGGTTTTAGAAACATACATCAAAATATCAAATATGAAAATAAAAACGTAATTAAAGATTAAAATAAATCGTATACTAGTACAATTCAATTGAATTTATTAACTTAAAATTATTTTACAAAAAATATTTTACCATGCTAATGAATGCATAGATTAGTTACTGAATTAAATAAACCACCAAATTTGATGTCTACCTAGTAATTTTTCTACCACATCAACTTTCCTGTACCAAATTAAATGTTAGCTATATTGTATTTACGAGTAAGATCTGTCAAACTTTTAATTTACCTTTTAAATTTACTTACATCTTGAAAACATAATTATAAAGTATGCTTTGAAACAAATTAATGTTAAATGTATTAGTCAAATTACTTATTAATATAAATAGTATTAA
The DNA here is from genome assembly GCF_917563875.1 of Diabrotica virgifera virgifera. Classification (NCBI taxonomy): domain Eukaryota; kingdom Metazoa; phylum Arthropoda; class Insecta; order Coleoptera; family Chrysomelidae; genus Diabrotica; species Diabrotica virgifera. The sequence continues at coordinate 17,639,077 of NC_065449.1, forward strand.
CTGGTGTCACAAAAGCTGGTAATACTTTTGTAGTTTAAATTTTTGTTTAAACAATCTTTTATATTTTAATTTTAATTTTTCAACCGAACAATTGATGGATATGACATTTGTTTTGGGTGAAACCATTAGAAATTATTACCAGCTTTTGTGACACGACTATGATACTATTTACTTCATAATATACTTCTATAACGTTCATTTGTTTCAAAGCATACTTTATACGTTCTCAAGATGTAGGTAAATTAAAAAATTATTAACTGATCTTACTCAATACAATTAACTAACAAAATTGGGTACAATAAAGTTACGAGGGTAGAAAAATTTCTAAGGAAGATTTTAAAATTTGTTGTTTAATTTAATTATTAATTTATCCATATTAATTACTTATTAGTATGGTAAAAAATTGTTAGTAACATACTTTTAAAGTTATTAAATTCAATTAAGTTGCACTTGCATACGTTTTATTTTAATCTTTAATGACGTTTTTATTTTCATCTTTCATATTTTATTGTATGTTTCTAAAATCAGAGTATAATTTTTTTTGCAAAAAAAATTTTATTAAAATTATCGCGGATATAAAATATCCGCGAAACGTAAAATCTATAGTTCTTTTTTAAATATTTACAAAACCAAATATGCTATGTACATACAACCTTATACCAAAAGAAAGGTAATATTTACAACAAAATGCAATAATAATATACAGGGTGTTCCATTTGAAAAACTGAGGAAATTTTGAATTTGCAAATAGTGATCACACTGTATATTTTATGGCTATAAGTAAAAGATATTAAATTATTTAAAAATGACATTATATTATGAAAACTTTGACCTACCACTTGAATTTTTATTCCCTTGGAAACATAATCCACAGCCTTATAAATATTACAACTTTGGTTCATACCATCGTTCTGACTCACCCTGTATAATCGAAAATAATTTTAAATTATAGACGGTTTTGATATACATTAGTTTTTTTCAAATCATTTTTCTGTATATCCCATAGTTTAGCCGCAATCAAAGAAAACCAGAGGTTTGGCGCACCCTGTATGTATGTGATTATTAGCGCCGCTCGGTATTACAACGATTTTTTGGTGTTACTATAGTATGCGGCCTACCCCGAAGGTTCGGTCCACCTCTTAATATAGCTCTGTTATAGTGTGTCTACCGATCGCTATCTGAAAATATTCCTAATATCTTGTAGGATTTGCACAAAATAATGAAACGCAAGAAAACTCTTGTACACACATAGTTAAACATATCGCACACCTAGTTCAATAGTGCCACAAGTGCAAAACACAATATTCTCGAGAAATGAGCAAAACGTTCTGTAGCAAACGCCTTATGACCTGTAAATAATTTATTTTGAGAATGACTGGCTTCAAAATTACAATTTAGGTAGCAAATTATACATTTATTCGCTGGATCTTATTACAATTTATTAAAATTGTGAAGAAAGTCACACAGCTCAAGCCGTTGATAAAAGTAAAAGTTTAAAAGATCTGCGCTGAAAAATGATTAAGGATCAAAAATATTTTCAAGCTTATAAATGAAAAGGGAGAAACTAAAACAACTAAGGAAGATATTTTAAAAAATACTCATGATTCAAAATTGGATATTCGAAAAGATCTTCTAGAACCTAATAAACGTCAAATAACAAAAGTCCAAAATGTAGGTTCAGAAGACATCCGATATATCCCAACAGAGAAAATACGAAGAGTTCTCTCGGAAACAAAAAACCATAAATCACAGATACGGAACAAATGATCATCTACAAGTTATTAAACTGCTAATAGAAAAGTGCACAGAATACAACAAGCTATATTCGTAGATTATGAAAACACATTTGATCCTGTAGATCATCGTAAAATGCTTCGAGCTTTGGTTGCTTGCCGCATAGACTACCGATATATTACTTTGATTAAGAGTAATCTACGAAACTGTACCTCCTGTGTCAGACTTCATGAAGATGCCGAAAAGTTCCCAATAGAACGTGGAATTAGACAGGGTGATACTATCTCCCTGAAATTCTTTACAGCTTTACTCGAATATTGTTCTTCAAGATAATGGAACTAGAGGATAATAGGTATGGGAATTAATATAAATGGAGAGGATTTGAACCACCTAAGATTTGCCGATGACATCATTTTAATATCTGATAGTGTTGATAAAGCTAAAAAATGCTGGAAACACTCTATGAAGAGTCAAAAACAAATGGTCTTAAAATTAACACCTCGTAGACAAAATTCATAACTAACCTTGTAGTCAGTGATAAAATTCAGATTCAAAGCCATATCATCGACAAAGTCATATCTTACAAATATACAGGGTGTCCAGAAATTCTACCGACAAACGAATACAGGAGATCCCTCAAATAATTTTAAGACAATTTAACCCAATTCACTTAGTCCGAAAACGCTTCCTAAGGGAGCTAGAGCTATTTGAAGATGGCGTTTGGTAATTAGTTTTTCTTAAATACCTCCGGAACGCTTCTATTTAGAGAAACAAAAATTAATATGCGTATTTATCTTCCGGAGATAAATCGATTCCATCCATTGCAAATTTCTAGTATCGGTCATAGGCGTCCGTTTTGGGTAGGGCAAAGGTTACTTTATCGCATAACTTTTTTATCTTTAACTTTTAAGCATTTTTGAGTCTGGATTATTAAATTTTGAGGCATTCTTGTATTAAAAGGTACTCTTGTTTTAAGTCGATAGAATAGACCGATTTCTAGAAAAATCGATTTTAAAATTTTTCGTTCTTTAAATTTCAAAAAAAAAATTTCAGAAAAAAACTATTTAGAAAAACGAAAACTTGTATGTTTAATTGAGGTGAATCGATTTCATTAATTGCGAATTTTAAGTATCAGCCATATTCGTCGGTTTTGGGTAGGTCAATGGTAATTTTATCGCATAACTTTTTGTCTTTAATTTTTAAGCATTTTTGACAATAGATTATTAAATTATGAGGTGTTAAAGTAGTAAAAGTTACTCTTGCTTTAAATTTGTAAAATACACCGTTTTTTTTGAAAAAATTTTTCAATTTTTTTTCAAATTCAAGAGACGAAATATTTTTAAATCGATTTTTCTAGAAAACGGTGTGTCCGACCGACTTAAATCAAGAGTACCTTTTAGTAGTACCATACCCCACAATTTAATAATAGATACAAAGTGAAAAATGCTTAAAATATAAAGACAAAAAAGTTATGCGATAACCGTTACCCTTTCCAAAACGGACGCCTATGACCGGTACTATAAATTCGCAATAGATGGAATCGATTTATCTCTGGAAGATAAATATGCATACCAATTTTTGTTTTTCTAACTATAAGCGTTCTGGAGGTATTTAAGAAAAACTAATTACAAGACGCCATTTTCAAACAGCTCTAGCTCCCTTAGGAAATATTTTTGGACTAGGTGAATTTGGTTAAATTGTCTTAAAATTACCTGAGGAATCCCCTGTCTTCGTTTGTCGGTAGAGTTTCTGGACATCCTGTATATGGCATGAGAATCGATTAGGTCGATATAATCAGACAACTGAGATACAAAGAAGGCTAGGTCTCACATGAGCTGCCTTTGGAAGATTAAACAAATTTTTTAAGTGTAATATTACAGATTGCTTAAAAACAAAGGTTTTTAAATAATATGTTTTACTGGTTCTTATATATGGTGCAGAAATATTAACTTTAACAAAAGAAACAATACACAACACGCTATGGAAAAATCAATGTTAGTTATTACCATCAGATATAAAGTACCAAACAAGATTTTACTTCTTATTTTCATTTGATAATTTTTTTTAATATTTTTGCTACTCTTCTTGTAAGAATTTCAGGATTATTTGTGGGTGAAATAATGATTTTTTGTAATAATATCAATCTGTAATAATCTGTAATAGGAAGTACCCCTTTTGTAACAGATTTTTCGTGCGGCATTGACGGAACCCTATGCACAAATCTGTCAGATGCAGAACATGTGGTTCCCATAATGGGTTCCGCCTACATGAATATAAACAACTACAAGTTTTTAATGTGGTCTTGGGAATTCTACGAGATAAAAGAATGCTCATAAAAAAGTTAGTGGTCTGGACCATAATCCAAGTACTTATAAGGCATTAGAGTAACGATATAAATGTGGTATAATTTTAAGTGTTTATATTAATGTGATCTGCGGTGTCATTTTTCTGTTTTTTTTTTGTAGTTTTATAACGGTTGATATTCTGGAAGATAACACACCTTTATGTTAATAAAATAAAATATGAACTATACATACATCGAAAAGTATTATTTATTGACTAAAACCCCAGGAACCGGAGTCAAAAAACACTACTTAAAAAATCGAAAAATTAAAACTTTACTGCCCACTATTTTTCTAATTCCTAACATCTCGTTGGTATCGAAATTTTTACTACGTCTTTTTGTTTACATTTAAGTAAAAAAAATTACTCTTTTTATTCATTTAAATATTGTGAAATAACTACTCTTGTACTAAACGCAACAGCAAGTCACTTAAGCGCTGGTTTCCTCGAAAGCCGTGCCGACAACCTGCGATCGTAACACTGCGATGAATGACATCATAAAAAACTGTACCACGCAAAATAATAGCGGTGGTTTCCAAGGATGGGTTGGAAGCCACCGCTTGCTGAGCTTGTACATTCCATTGCCGCAGTGAAGAACCTTGAATGTTTCACCGTAATCTGACGTAATTCATCGCAGTGCTACGGTCGCAGTTTATCGGTGCCGCTTTCGAGGAAACCAGCGCTTAACGCATCCTATTATTTTGCATGGTACAGTTTTTTATGACGTCATTCATCGTAGTGTTACGGTCGCAGTTTGTCGGCACCGCTTTCGAGGAAACCAACGCTTTACTGTGACTTGCTGTTGCGTTTAGTAAATTTCAATTTCCGACTTATCATCGACTTATTTCGTATGCTTTAAATGATGACGCACGCGTAAAGATTCAGGGACTCAACTCTACTTCTCGTAATTCCTTTAAACCACCCCTATAATAAAGTTCCAATAAATCTGAATTTATTTTATTAATTTCGCATATCTACATGCTTTAATTGTACCGTGTTCTTCTTCTTCTTTTAATAGGACTATGTCCTGTTTCTTCTGTTACATTCTTTGCAGCGATCCGGAGCTCCAGCTCTCGTACCATCGTTTTTTGGGTCTTCCTATGGGTTGCTTGGTGTTGGGCTTCTGTGTCTTCTCCCATTTCGCCATACGTACAGGGTTCATCCGATCTACGTGGTCTCTTCACATGCGTCGTCGTGCTCTTGTCCATCTCACTACGTCTTGAACGCCTAGGTCTCTCAATGTGTCTTCTTTTCGTATTCTAAATCTGAGTGGGATACCTCTTATGGATCTTAGGATTTTCATCTCTGTTGTTCTCATTATTTGTTTGGTCTTTGTTTTCTCGGCCCTAGTCTTAGCTGTGTATGTCACTACGGGTCTAACACATGTCTTATCAATGCGGACTTTGCTTTCGGTGCTCATATATTTATTCCGCCACATTATATCCCTCAGGAAACCAGATATTCTCGCTGCTTTCGTTGCCTGCTGTTTTGTTTCTTGTCACAAATGTCTGTGGCTAGATATTTCCACTAGGGATGCATCAAGTCAAACTAGTTTGATTTTATTCAACAAACTTGACTTGACTTGAAAACCAAACTTTTTTGAAAAAAAGTTTGACTTGACTTGATTTCGATATCTTTACGTTTGACTTGAAATCAAATTTCTTCAAAGAGTTTGAAGTTTGAATATAATACTGCGCAACGTGTTTATTTCCAATTCTAATTGAGAGCGTACCGACTTTTGTTTTGACTTATTTGGATAGGTCTGAATCTGTACTCTGCTACTCCTCAAATTAGTTTGTAGTTCATATTAAGAAGTATATGCTTGGCTTGTTTATTACGTTCGTTTTGAAGTCTGTGCTTTGTGAAATAATAATATCTGAACCTGAATATTTTTCGGCTCAGAATAAGTACCGGATAAAATTGAGTCTGATTTTGAAGGTACTCCCACTGCAAAAATTAAGAGAAAAAAATCTGTAGTCGAATCAAAATTAATTAAGAAATAGTTATTTTTCTACAACCACTATTCAAAGTGCACTTATCTGCACGCTTTTATGTTAGCAAACTTGATATTTTGTCACAGTATAAGATATTTGACATAAGTGTGCAGAAAAGTGACGTTTCTGTGCCGCAAAGTGACGTTTCTGTGCCGCAAAGTTCTTTTCTGCACAGTTGACTACCTCATTCTGAGTAACATTATATTCTGTTTACATCCGTGGACTACCGCATTCTGAGTAACGTTATATTCTGTTTACATCCGTGGTTAAACTTTAGACAAATATATAACCTATAAGACAATTATTATATTTAACTATAGCATAGAAACTAAATTATGGATGTTACAACTGTTTTATTTTACAATTTTATTCTTATTAAACATTTTATAATTATCAAATAACCAATAAGGATTTAGCAACCTGTACAAGAGACGTCGAATGAAGTAGGTTTTGTGTAAATCCGTGACTGCATAAATATAATGTCAATAATGTGTAATAATTGTTTAAATTTAAACAAATTAAGGCAGTGCATTAATTTTTTAACTGATTTCTGTGCAATTTATTTAGGTATAAGGAATTTAAATTGATTAGTAGGTATTAATTAAATACAGTTTAAAATTTATCTCATAGGTACTATTATAATTAATCGTCGTTTGGAGATTGTGATTTTTATTTTTAGGAAAAACTGTGCTTGTAGAAAAAGTATAGTGTGAAACACGTGCAGAAAGGTAATTTCTGCACTTGTTGCACAATATACTATTTCCTAACAAGTGCAGAAAGTCATTCTTTTCAGCACGCGACTGCAGTTTGCCGAACGACGCGAAGCGGGAGTTCGGCAAGCAGTCGAGTGCGGAAAATAGACTTTCTGCAAGAGTTAGGAACAATATTTTTTCTAAGAGTCTTTAAAAAATTACCAAATCTTAATCTTAATTTAATTAGTTTGAAAATACATACACAAATTAATTCTTTGACAAGGTTGTCAAAACCAAACATTCAATATAATTAGTTAGCATGACGACAATCCTGGTTTCCATGATGATGATTCAAAACGACTGTTATTGTCTACCGATTTGACTTTCGAATATGATGTCAAAATAATTTTATTTCATCGAATTGTCGCGTTAATTTCATTAAAACAGGAACACAATAAGATATATTTGAAATAAATTGGTAAATAATATCTAAATATTAGTTTATTGCATGTATTATTATTACTTTAAGGCCATATTAACATATCTAAATTAACACGCGTGCGGAAAAGTAAAAACCGCGGCGGAAAAGTAACACGCGTGCGGAAAAGTAACACGCGTGCGGAAAAGTGAAACTTTCTAAACTAAAATGCGTGCGCGAAAGTAGACATTTTTGCACGCTCGTAGAAAAAATAAATATACTAATTTATTTGATATTGCGGCAGGTGATTTAAAAAAAAAATGAAAATTGAAAAGTGCATAGGAGTCCTATATAAGTCTTTACACAATACAAGTCCTACTTGTATTGTGTAAAAATAAAGAACAGCGTTATAAAATGACAAATAGTGAACTAATTCTTTAAGACCACATTGCAAAGTCGCAAAAAATTCATTAAACCTACTCTATCAAAACTATAATATTTTGTTGGTCCTTCATAAATTTTTGTTAAAAGTAGATTAAATTACACTTGGTATGATAAAAACACTATCTAACGAATTCTTTGTTTTAATCTAGTAACACTCAAATATAAAAAAGTTATATCGATAAAACGAAACTTGCCAGCAAGCAATTCTAAACATACAGGAATAATTTTCAAAAAATTTACGACCCTATTTTGATTATAATCGCTCCCTGTATCAAGATACTTTTATGCGGCACTCATTATATTATTAATTTTCTTATCTTAATTGGCATCTAACATGTGAATCTCGACAAAAAAGTATACTTATCTACTACCTAAATAAATTATTTTTCAAACTCTGTCAAACTAGTTTGACAAACAGTTTGAATTTTCAAACCTGTGCAATTGACCAGTTTGACTCGACTGTCAGAAGGATCGACTTGAGTTTGACTTGAAATTAAGTCAAACTGAAGTCAAGTTCAAAGAATCAAGTCAAACTTGTGCAACTCTAATTTCCACACCCAAGTATCTACAATCCATTACCTGTTCGATTATACGGTCGTCCACTACTAATTTACGTCTAATTGGGTTCTTGGATATTACCATCGATGTACCGTGTTCCTGTTTCTAAAAAATGTTGATCAAATTCTAATGTAGTCATTCGTTATCTGTTTTTCGTCACCTAAAATCCTTATGTTGTTCTATGTTAAATATAACAGAATATGTTGTTCTATGTTAAATATGTTTCTACGAAACTCTACGAACATATCTTATATTATTAATCCCGTTTTATGTCCCAGTGTAAATATTTTATTTTGACGTACATGTGAAAGACATATAAAGATTTTATACTTCTGGTTTTAAAGGAGGCATTATGTTATAATCCCGGCTTAAGAAAGCAGTCTTGGAAGTAATAATATAGAGACCGGTCGATACGCGTAAACAGCTTGTGGACTAATCAACGACGTAAGTTAATCAGGATTAAGAAATTTGAATATTTTCAATTTTACTGTCGATCTCTTACTTTCAGATTATGATTTTTATCGTCTAACTTAAGATTATTTCACTAGTGTATTTATTAGCATTAGGTCTTAATTGACTCTAGATTAAATTGGTGGATATAAATTCTAATATTAAAATAGTCAAGGAAAAAAGTTGAAATATTGGTACCTCCTGATTATTTCCTTCAGATAATGCCGGAACGGTTTTATTGAATGAATAGTTCGAGCGATGTGAACGACTGGTGTAAGAAATATAATGGAAATATTGTGGAAGAAATCTTTAACGACACCAAAGTCCATGTATAGTCGGTTCGCTAAACTCAGACACAACTGGCTAGTGATTTTAGTAGGCAATATTTTTGTTTTTGGTAAATTTTGCCAAAATTGGCAAAATTACTAACTATTTTGTAATTGTTAACTAATTAGTAATTATTTTTTTGCCAATTTTACCAAATTAGCAAAATTACTTATTAAAATCACTAGCCAGCTGTGTCTAAGTTTAGCGAACCGACTATACTAGTCTGTTTCAATCAACATGGTTAACGGTGTCACCAAAACCGTGCCTTTTATATGATGGAAGTAAAAGAAGGGCTAGTTGCCGATACCAGTATCCAGTTCCAGTCCCGACAATGTTCCAGGAAGAACCATCTCTTAAGAAGGGGGCAATGTTACGATTGCTACGATTCTGATGTAATATGCTCGATCTTCTTCTTCACGTGCCATATCAGAATTATCCGACGTTGGCGATCACCATTGCGAAGGCTTCTCGATATTCTGCAATATGGAATAATTGTCCAGCATTTGGTATCTAAGTCCATTCTCGAATGTTTTTTAACCAAGAAACTTGTTTTCTTCCTACACTTACACGGCCCTCTATTTTGCCTTTAAGGATCAGTTGTAATATTTTATATCGACTTCCCCTCACTATATGTCCCAGATAAGAGATTTTTCGACGTTTAACAGTCTTTAGCAGTTCTCTATCTTTGTTGACCCACCTTAGTACTTCTTCATTAATGTTTCTTGCTGTCCAAGGTATCTTCAGCATTCGTCTATGAATCCACATTCCCAATGCTTTAATTTTGTTCGTGATCGATACTTTTAGCGTCCACACTTCTGCACTATACAAAAGTACGGACCAAACATAGTAATTTTTTTTCTTAGTTCTAAACTGAGATGATTATTGAAAATAAATGACTTCATTTTCATAAAAGTAGTTTTAGTTCTACGTTTTATTTCTATGTCTGGATCTAGTTGGTCCGTTATCACAGTTCCCAAATATGGCATCTTGTGAACTTTCTTAACTTGGACTCCGTCTAATTGAAGCTTTGCATCGGGATGTGAGTCACGACTAAACACTAACAATTTGGTTTTGTTTGAGTTTATTTTAATACCCGTGTTGAACTGCCCCCCCCCCCACTTGCAAAAATTAAAAAACAAATAGCCCTGATTTATGAGCTATTTATGAGCTTTCATATTCCGCAAACTAAAAATTTTGAGCTCGTTCCACTGAGCAGGAATTTAATACTTTAGTGGGGGGGGGGCTGAGTCCCCCCACTACTTAAAAATAGGAATATTGAATCGGTTTTTTCGGCAGAATTACGAGCTATTTATGAGCTCTTGAAATTATATAGTTTCGATTTTTGAGCTCATCCCCTTCACCCCCAAACAACCCTTTAATTGATTTAACTTAAGAGAAAAATGCTGAGAAAACTTAAAATATATCGTATTGCGGATATAATTCCTATAGCGTATATACTCTAAGAATAAACTATTAAATCACGTGCATTTCGATTATTGAGCTACAACCCCTTCGCAAGAAAACCACCCTATCTTCCCGGCTTAAGAGAAAGTTGTACTTAAAATGCATTAAACTAATTATTTGGCGACTACATATCATTGAATAATTTATAAGCTTCCAAATTACGCGCATTTACATCAGTAAATTACAATTCATTTTGTATAGTGCAGTCACTGAAGGTAAAAATCAACGATTACTTTCAATTTCGGTGAACCTTCATCGATTTTCACGAAAATTGGTCAGTGGTTAGAGGATACGTCAAGAAACAAAGGTGACATGGTACCACCTTGCGCCTTTACCCTGAGGGTGGATACCACCCTTCTCGGGGGTGAAAATTATTTTATTAAAAATAACTACACAAATCAATAAAAGAACAAATTAAAAGCAAAATTTATTATATAAAGTTAATAAAATAAGTCAATACTTTTTAAGTTATTAAAGATCAAAGATTTTAATTATTCGTGAAAAAAATGCATCTTATGAAGCGGTTTTTCGTAAATCACTGAAAAACTGTAAGTTTTTACAAAAAAGTTAATAGTAGTTAATAATTCGTATAGCTTATATTCTAAGAATAAACTCTTAAATCACGCCCCTTTCGATTATTGAGCTACAACCCCTTCGCAAGAAAACCATCCCATATTCCCGGCTTAAGAAAAAGTTGTACAGTGGAACCCCGATAAGTCGGCCCCCGATAACCCGGAAGTCCGGCTAACCCGGACCGATTTTCATCAGACAAAAATTTAACAAATAAACAATTTAACAATTTTATCAAATAAAAATGTATGTAGGCCAAATAATATTTCAGAGATAATGTGTATTTGTGTAATTTGAACACATAAGTACAATAGTAAAAATGATTCATGCACACGGCGGCAGCCAGAGCGACCGTCTCAGCTTATCGGAAAGAACAGACACCTGTCTGTATTCCTTTTTCTTTATTTATGTCAAACTGTCTTAGCATTGTGAAAAAAGACGTGACTATTTAAAAATTCTTGTATTGTGTGTAGTACAGCCTATTAATCACTTCCGTTCTGTAATGTAATCGTGCTTCAGATTGTGTTTGCTTTGTCTACGTAATGGTAACAAAACGTAAAAATGTTGCAGTGACAATGGAAAAGAAACTAGAAACATTAGGTAGGATTGATAAAGACGAATCTTTAAAATAAATTTATTACAGCATCATAATATGATATTATGCTACCATAGGACTGGATCCCGCGTATGAAAAAAAAGTTGATTAATAGCAAGCTAAAAATTTATTAATAGCTTAAGGGTGTCTAGTCGGATAAACTTTGATATATGAGAACACTGGAACAGGGGCAGTTTTAATTGTGGAACAGGTCAAAAATTTGGAACGGTCAGAACACGAAAATGGCACATTTGTTTTGTCCGACAGAACAGACATAAACTCTCCGAACAGAGATTAAACTCTCATGCAAAAATCAGACTGCTATTTATCACCTGTCATAATTCCTGTCATTTGACATATTCTACATGTTCCACTCATTAAAACGCCAATTTGGTGATAAATAGCAGTCTGATTTTTGCATGAGAGTTTAATCTCTGTTCGGAGAGTTTAAGTCTGTTCTGTCGGAAAAAATACATGTGCCGTTTTCGTGGTCTGACCGTTCCAAATTTTTAACCTGTTCCACAGTTAAAACTTCCCCTGTTCCAGTGTTCCCATATATTAATGTTTGTCCGACTAGACACCCTTAAGCTAATAACAAATTTTCAGCTTGCTATTTATCAATTTTTTTTTGTACGCAGGATCCAGACCTACCATATTATGGTGTCGGTACATCTCTACAGTATGACTAAGTTTTTTACCAAGAAATGAACAAAACTCTACACTCTATACAACTATACGTAATTTAGATGTGTACTGTGCATATGTGTTTCATGTTTTTGTAATTGTAATGGAGGTTATTTATTAATTTTTACTATATTCTCCGGCTAACCCGGATTTTCGATAACCCGGATCGGCCGCGGTCCCGATTAATCCGAGTTATCGAGGTTCCACTGTACTTAAAATAATTTAAATTAATTATTTGGCGACTAGATATCGTTTAATAATTTATGAGCTCGCAAAATATACGCATCTCAATTATTGAATTGCCATTTTTTTTTTCTATAGTGCAGTCACTGAAGGTAAAAATCAACTATGACCTTCGATTTCGGTAAATCTCCATTCATTTTCACGAAAATTGGTGAGCGGATTTTGATGCTATCAACTTTTTCTGGAGCTAATTTTTGATGGTATTTCTAAGTACTTTGACAAGTATTTAGTACCAAAGTGTTATAAAATGAATCTCTTTCCCGTTATTTAAGCTTGAATCCATAGATTTGAACAGTCGCAGAAAAAAATATACATTTAATTACCAATAACTTACTTTAAATTAACATTAAAGGGTTTTTCAAGTAAGCAATTTATTATATTTTTTATTAGCTTCACTTTTAGTGATGATCACTTTTTTGTAAAAACTTCCAGTTTTTGAGTTATTTATGAAAAATCGCTTTAAAGCATGCATTTTCTTTCAGAAAAATTAAAATATTTGATCTTTAATAACTCAAAAAGTATTGATTTATTTTAATCACATTATATAACAAATTTTGCTTACAATTTGTCCCTCTCTCTATTTGTGGGGTTATATTTAATAAAGTAATTTTCACCCCCGAGAAGGGGTGACATATACCCCAGGTTAAAACCCCAAGTTGTTATTGTTATTTCGTGAAAATGAATGGAGATTTAACGAAATCGAAGGTCATAGTTGATTTTTACCTTCATTGACTGCACTGTAGAAAGAAAATGGCAATTCAATAATTGAGATGCGTATATTTTGCCAGCTCATAAATTATTAGACGATATGTAGTCGCCAAATAATTAATTTAAATTATTTTAAGTACAACTCTCTCTTAAGCCGGGAATATGGGATGGTTTTCTTGCGAAGGGGTTGTAGCTCTATAATCGAAAGGTGCGTGATTTAAGAGTTTATTCTTAGAATATAAGCTATACGAATTAAACTACTATTAACTTTTTTGTAAAACCTTACAGTTTTTCAGTGATTTACGAAAAACCGCTTCATAACATGCATTTTTTTCACGAATAATTAAAATCTTTGATCTTTAATAACTTAAAAAGTATTGACTCATTTTATTAACTTTATATAATAAATTTTGCTTTTAATTTGTTCTTTTATTGATTTGTGTAGTTATTTTTAATAAAATAATTTTCACCCCCGAGAAGGGGCGGTATCCACCCTCAGGGTAAAGGCGCAAGGTGGTACCATGTCACCTTTGTTTCTTGACGTATCCTCTAACCACTGACCAATTTTCGTGAAAATCGATGAAGGTTCACCGAAATTGAAGGTAATCGTTGATTTTTACTTTCAGTGACTGCACTATACAAAATAAATTGTAATTTACTGATGTAAATGCGCGTAATTTGGAAGCTTATAAATTATTCAATGATATATAGTCGCCAAATAATTAGTTTAATGCATTTTAAGTACAACTTTCTCTTAAGCCGGGAAGACAGGGTGGTTTTCTTGCGAAGGGGTTGTAGCTCAATAATCGAAATGCACGTGATTTAATAGTTTATTCTTAGAGTATATACGCTATAGGAATTATAACCGCAATACGATATATTTTAAGTTTTCTCAGCATTTTTCTCTTAAGTTAAATCAACTAAGGGTTGTTTGGGGGTGAAGGGGATGAGCTCAAAAATCGAAACTATATAATTTCAAGAGCTCATAAATAGCTCGTAATTCTGCCGCAAAAACCGATTCAATATTCCTATTTTTAAGTACTGACTCAGCCCCCCCACTAAAGTATCAAATTCCTGCTCGGAGGAACGAGCTCAAAATTTTTAGTTTGCGGAATATGAGAGCTCATAAATAGCTCATAAATCAGGGCTATTTGTTTTTTGGTTTTTGCAGCTTATGGGGGGGGGGGCAGCTCAACACGGCTTATTTTAATGCCCTTTTCCGATGCATAAAGATATGCTCGATGTATAAAGATATTGACAACCATTTTTCATTGTTTTCTGTAGATTTTTGCAAGGTTTAGTAACTGTGGAATTATTGTAATAATTTTGTTACAACCTTCTAGATTAGAGAAGCTACATATAAAACTTACCAAACTATCGAAATTTGTTTATATTGGATGCTTACCTGAAACAAAAAACAGAATATTAATAAAATGAATCATATAATTATTAATTAAAAAGAGCAGATACCATTGGCGAAGCGTCCATGTAACCACTGTAACCATTGGTAACAGTTAAAAATCTTGTAAATAAATATTTTATGACTACTGTGAAATAATTCCATTTTTTTTTCAATGGAAATATGAGTGTTAATAGTATGTATGTATACACCGTTCTTAGGCGTCAACGCCCTTCGGTAGGGATCTATGGAGGAGTATCACCAAGTCGGAAGCCCTTATTTCTTCCCGTACCGCTCCTCCATAGGCCGATCAGACGCCAGTTTATTCCAGACCAAGCCGTAGACTCTATTGAGTTTTATACTACGGCGTTGGCCTTTTATAAATTTCATGACCTAGCTGAGGCTCGAACCAGCGACCGCAAATCGCAAATCCACTAAACTTGTCGATCGAATGAGCCCCCGCTAACTGGACCGTCAAGACCGACAAGTGTTAATAGTAATTCACTAAAAAGCCAACTAGACGCACGAAAATATTGGCAACTTATTGACGACAGTTCTTTATAATGGTCCAGATTGTATTTAAAAAGAATGTACAAGAATTGTATCAATATTTAAGGTCTTCAGAACTTGATAATGCATTACAGGCACCCTTTAAATTGGCAAACATATTTTTAATAATTCCAGCAACAAGTGCATCCGTTGAAAGAAGTTTTTCAGCAATGAAACGGATTAAAACATTCCAAAGAAATACCCAATTGCAAGATCGAATGTAATTTTCTTGAATTTTCATTGAGTAACGCTTTTTAAATGGATTACTGACAGAACCCTCTTTCTACGATTCTGTTACTAACATATTTCCAGATAAAATAAACAAATATTATATTAGTGGCGGATCTAGATTTTTCCCTTGGGAGGGGAAATTTGCCTTGGGGGGGGGAGAACTTGCAACACCAACCAAAAAACATAAAAAAGATAAACCAAAACAACATAAAAGACATAAATAATAACGTATATGCATTAAGTTCCCTTAATTTTCCTAACTAGCGTGTTTATTGGGTTAAATTTGTCTGTCCGTGGCTTAAGTTTCATGTCAGCTAATATATTTTTATGTTACAACAATTTTTTTCCTTCATTTTGGACCTTGTTAGGGGGGCAAATTTCCCCTTTTCCCTCCCCGTAGATCCGCCACTGACTTATATTTGCGAGGTTCTTTTAAACAAGATTTTCTACATCTGGGTTTGGTAACACTTTAGAAAAAGTCATGGGTCGCCACTGGCAGATACTACCCTGCTCCTTTTGATCTCTTTTATATTGCATTATAGTATATGATAAAATATTAAATATTAAATTAAATAAATGCTGTTCAATATGTCAGTATACGGGATAAAATTTGCATAATTTTTGAATGATACTTTGATAGGCATATAAAATTTAGCGAATATGTGGTAATGAGTACTAAAAAAGTATTATTGCGTATTATAAAAGGGGAAATTGAAGGCATAGAAGGTAGACTATGAGTAGTTTTTTTTACATAAAAAAAGTTTAATGTGAAAGAAAGCTGAACAAAATATTCGACAAAAAACCGAAGTCATCACTAATGGTCCACTTGATTGAATTGAATATTACTACAATTAAAGAACAATAAAATATATTTTAATGAATATTTATTTACGAAGCCTAAACTCTTCTGTGGTATAATAGAATGACATATTTGCCCGATAGAATTGCAGAAAGCGTTTGACAGGTAAAAATTAGAATAGTTTTATGATTCTTTTGATAGAACACATTTAATTTTATAATTTTAGAATCTTTCTAATTTCATTATTTTCTGTCATATAGCAATTAATAACATCAGTTTTATAGTCAGTTTGCTTATCCCAATCCCAGTAAATTTAATTTACTACACATTTTTTTTTGCGAAGTTAGTTACATTTTGTCAGACTAGAAATGGCTGAAAATTATTATAGAACCAAGTATGTGTGCTTATCAATATTAATAATCGAAATTCTGTAAAAAAAGTTGGTAATGTATTTATACTAATTGATTAATTCTGACACTTTGAATTTTTACCAAAAAATATATATAGCTAGCCCATTCCTCTATATTTAAAATATGACGCATGTCTATAATGTCTAGTCCGCAGTGCATATCATTATTCAAGGTATCTAGAGTTTTTCTAAATATTTTTTGGTTTTGGACAAATATGGCTATATTATTATTAATATTATTGAATATAGTGCAACTGAAATTACTTAGAAAGACGGATATCAATAACACAACTATATGGTCCATGACTTTTGGTTAGCATGTTCTGCTAACTTTATAATCAAGCTAGCAGAACATGCGATAACTTTTAAAGAAAAAGAACAATAAATTTTTCTTGGAACATTAAATTTGACTTTTAATTCAGATAATAATTTCAATTATAAATGATTTATCAATTTTTGAACTACTGTTCTGCTAGCTTGGTTATCAAGTTAGCAGAACATGCGATAAATTTGCATTTAATTTACACTTAATTATAGTATAAGAATAACTGTGTCCTGCTGAATTTGTTCTGATAACTTGATGGACGTTAGTCCAATACCAAATTTTAATAAATAAATTTGCCAAAATTAATTTATATCGTTCCAAGAATCTTTACTGTTTTGCCCGTTATAAAAGAGGGAATAAAACCATATACCTTAAATACCTTACACCTTAAATACTATTTCGTTAAAGTGTCATTTACACCTTTTTATGTTCCTACTCTATATAATTAATCCCCAAAAATACAAAAGCTTTTACTGACATGGAGGTGCTGACAGTAGATTTATAAGATGGGGAAATAAAAATGTAACGAAACAGGTGTTTTACAACCTACGAAAGATATAAAACCTAATTAATATACCCTTCCATGTATATTGTGTATATAAAACATGTACGTTAATGCGACAGCTGTTTAACCGCTCGGATGAAGTTATGGGGGTGCGTTCTTTGATTACTTATGAGAACTACGTGCAGTTCGTATTGAAGATGTTTCAAATAAGTTGTTATGACAGACGTGGGAGTTAGCTTAATTAGAATTAATGTAGACACATGTTCAGGAATTATTCTCAGTTTAAATATCAAGTGTATATCTTCTGTAATATGGCCTGGTATTTACGGCCACCTTTATAATACGGTCGCGGCCAAATAATCTCAAATTATTAAAGCCTATTTACCAGTTAATATCGGCCAAAATATTTTTGTCTATTTGTTAATAGAAATAACTATTATTACCTATCGTAATCGCAAATTCTTAAAGCCTATTTCATAGAAATTTACCAGTTAATATTAGTCCATGTGGTGAAACCGCTCCCGTCTGAAAAACATTTCTAATTCGGTTTCTCTGCGGATTCATATTCAAAAATGTCCCCTTTACTCAAATCTGAAGAGTGCCGGTCGGAATTTTTGGGCAGAAATTGTTTAAACAATTTTTTTAAACAAATACATAAGATCACCTTTTATTGCTCAAAAAAATATATTTTTAGGTTTTCTGGGTCATTCTAAACAAGAAAGGTATCTTGTGATTTTTTTCAAAAATTGACAGTTTTCGAGTTATAGGCGATTTAAACTCTAAAAAATGCGAGAATACGCATTTTCTAGGCTTAAAAACTTATATTTAAATTAGTATTATTGAGGGTGCCAATAACATGGATTAAAGCTTAAACATTCCTTTTCAAGATTCCGAAGAATGATCGGGTCTAACTTCAATTTAGACCGTAGTTTCTTAATTGTTAATTATGCGTGTCCATCCGGCTTTTTTGCCGGTGCGGCGGGCACTATTTTCAAAAATCTCTTATATTTCCCCGAAAAATATTTTTTCTAGATTCTTTGGGACATTCTAAATAAAATAAATTTCTTGACATTTTTCTCAAAAGTTAATAGTTTTAAAGTTATAAGCGATTTAAAATCCGAAAAATGACAAAAGAAACACATTTTCGCATTTTAAATCTCTTATAACTATACAATCAGTAAAACTATAAAACTTTTGAGAAAAATGTCAAGAAAATTATTTTATTTAGAATGTCCCAAAGAATCTAGAAAAAATATTTTTCGGATGAAAATAGGAGATTTTTTAAATAGAGCGCGCCGCACCGACCAAAAAATCGGATGGACATGCATAATTAACAATAAAAAAACTACGGTCTAAATTGAGGTCAGACCCGATCACTCTTCGGAATCTTGAAAAGAAATGTTTAAACTTTAATCCAACTTATTGACACCCTTAAAAATACTAATTTAAATATGAGTTTTTAAGCCTCGAAAATGCGTATTTTCGCATTTTTCAGATTTTAAATCGCCTATAACTCGAAAACTGTCATATTTTGAGAAAAATCACAAGATACCTTTCTTGTTTAGAATGGCCCAAAAACCTAAAAATATATTTTTCGGAGCAATAAAAGGTGATCTTATGTGTTTGTTAAAAAAAATTGTTTAAACAATTTCTGCCCAAAAATTCATTCCGGCACCCTTTACATTTGTTTAAAGGGGACATTTTTGAATATGAATCCGCAGAGAAACAGAATTAGAAATGTTTTTCAGACGGGAGCGATCTCACCACATGGACTATATGAGCCAAAATATGTTTGCCTATTTGGAAATACCCAATACTATTATTACCTATCGTAACTAGCTAAAAAGGGATAAAATAACCTGTATAATTAGGGTCAGTGATCGAAAGGTTCTTAAATTGCTATAATAATATGTCGCAAAAGAAGAAACGTTTGTTGCTAGATAAAATAAATATCATCGGCGAAAATGAAAAGTATGGTTTAAGTTCGCGAAAGTTGGCCAAAAAATATTGGTTGGAAAAACTTGGAAAAAAAATGGATTCGCTTCGCTCATTCTGCAAACTTTCACATGCGTGCCTTAAAATTGTACTTTTAACGCTTATATCATAAATAACTATTAATGTAATAAATTAGCTAATCTTTAAATTAGTTTTTTTTTGGTTATACTGAATTATTAGAAGAAAAAAAAATGAATATTTACTCTAATGGATTGCATTTGCATTGTAAACGCCTTCTTTAATTTGCAAATCGTTTGAACTTCCTACTTTCATATTGCCCCAAAGGATAATCCCTTATATTTCAAACAATATAAATAATAACATTAATTTGTAAATGACATAAAGTGTGGGAGGTTCTTTGCCCACAAAAAAAGTTCAAACGATATGAAAAATTACGGCAGTAAATTTAATTACATCTAATCATTTTTCAGCAGGCAAGCTCGTCTTTTAATCCACTGGAATATTTACTATCTTGACACGCCTTTCAACTCTTTCTTTTCCTTTTATCTAATTTGATAGACAAAAATACGAGGGCAATCCTAAAAGTTTTTTACGAAAATAAAAGGCAGATATCGAGCAGAGTTTTATTAATTCTTGCCCAAGTATACTTTCGCTCCTAGAGCATCTTCAGGGGTATTTCATCAAGAAAGGAAGGTATCCTCGAATGTAATTAATATTTGTCTGAGTGGTGGCAACTTAAATTAACATATAACAAATACTCAACAAACACTGGACGAAGGACAAATATATAAATTTGACTACCATTATTTGGGTTTTAAAGATGGAGGTACAATGTACCTTAACATACACTGGACGAAGGACAAACGGATAAATTTGTTGCCCGTACTTGGGTATTTCTACATTTTGAAGGTGGAGGTATAATGTACAAATGTACAAATTTATCTGTTTGTCCTTCTAATTCTAGTGTATGTCAAGTATTTGTTGTATGTTAATTTATGTTGCCACCACTAAGACAATAAATGTTAATTACATTCGATGAAACCTTCCTGTTTTGACGAAATGCCCCTGAAGATGCTCTAGGGGCTAAATAATATTTGGGCAAGATTTAATAAAACTCGGTGCTCGATATCTGCCTTTTATTTTCGTAAAATTCACATATTCGAGCATTCAACCACTTCCTATTTTAATCCTACCGGTGAGAAACTGTGTGAGAAAATGAATTTTTTTCATTAAATGTCGTTACAGAAAGACATTCCTAAAGATATTATTCGAAAGTTTTATATTTTATTAGGTATGTAACACGAATATATACGTTATTATACGGAGTAGGGGCCTGGACACTTTCTGAAGCTTCTTTGAAAACTGGAGGCCTTAGAGATGTGGCACTACAGACTCATTTTTAGAATCTCATGCGTGGATTGTGTGACTAATGTTGAGGTTCTACGTAGAATTGGTAAGGAATGCGAGTTATGCGAATAACATAATCAATATATTATCTACCATCGGACTATTCTGAAAAGCAGCAAGCAAAGATATGATAGCCGTGCTAATCGTCAATATCCGGAACGGGTAGGTACCGAATAGGTACCGAAAGAAGAAGTACATGAATATCAAGAAGACAGGGCTTTATAATAATAATTAAACAAAATATTAATGAAACGGTTGTCAGCCGTGTAAATTTAGATCCCGGGGCACTAATGGCTGATAGCGAAGAGATCCAGAGAGTCGACAGATTCACTTACCTCGGAACTACCCTCAACTCAAAATGGGAGCACCCTCAAGAGATTAGATCCAGAATTGAAATGGCACGGTCTACATTTACCAAGCTGAGATCCTTGCTGTGATGCAATGATCTCAGTTTGGGAACCAAGATGCGGATAGTGAGGTGCTACGTTCTTCCAGTGCTACTGTATGTGGAGTTGAAGCCTGGACACTGACGCAAACCACTGAAAAGTGCATTGAAGCCTTCGAGATGTGGATCTACAGGAGGATACTAAAAATATCTTATGTGGACCATGTCACCAACATTGAGGTCCTACAGCGCATGACAAAAGAAACAGAAGGGCTTAATTTAGTAAAACAACGTAAGCTTGAGTACCTTGGCCACGTGATGCGGAACAAAGAAAAATATCGAGTTCTTCAACTCGTCACGCAGGGCAAAGTATTTGGCAGGAGAGGACCGGAACGCCGTCGTATCTCGTGGTTGAAAAACCTCCGACAATGGTTTGGGATAACATCCGCGGAGCTGTTTCGCAGAGCAGTCAACAAAACAATGATAGCCTTGATGATCGCCAACATCCAAACCAGATAAGGCACTGAAGAAGAAGATTAATGAAAACGTGTCAAATGAAAATTCAGACAGAATTAAGTTGGAGAATATAGACAATGATAGAAACACTAAAGGACGTTCGTCTTGAGGTGCTCTGTCCGCTGCTAATGTTGGCTATTAACATGGCTATTACGATATTGCTTAGAGCACCTCTAAGTTCGAACGATGTGAACCCGAACCATTTCCGTTGGATTTGGAGCCAAGAGTGCCTTCTCCTACTTGACATCCTCAACCATTTATTTGTTCCTGGAGTTTCTGTTTCAGAAAGTTCCTCTATCAGAAAGAGGAACAACAAGTCCATGTGGCGGAAATGAGAATGCTTAGATGGATGAGTGGAGTGATACAAAATGACAAAAGGGATATAATTCAGTGTGGGTACATTAGGGGAAGTCTAGAAAGTCTAATCATTCCTCTTCCCTATTCCAAACTCCCGCAATAAAAACAAGGGGAGCAGACCCACCTTGAAGAGGTAAAAGCCTAAGCGAGATATCGTAACATTCAGATTTATTAAAAAAAAACTTTAACATGAAGTAAAAAGACCCCTTCTATGTAATTGGTATATTTATTAAAATCTAAAAAATCCCAATGGATTGAATAAAATGTGTCCAATTCAGAACGTTTTCAGACCTATCGGTCCATCATCAGTGAATTTGAATACTTGCTAAATAGCCCCAGAACCAAACAATGGTTGAATTTATAATTCGATCTACATTATTTAAAAGTAATATTAAACAGGCTAAACGCCGATGTTAAAAGATATAACGTCCGGGAGCATGGTGAAACCCTACCAGGAAACTTAAGCAACCATCTTAGGCCAACGCTGACTATAAAGAGTCTTAGGTCAACGCTGACTCACTTTATAGTCAGCGTTGGCCTAAGATGGTTGCTTAAGTTTCCTGGTAGGGTTTCACCATGTTCCCGGACGCTATATCTTTTAACATCGGCGTTTAGCCTGTTTAATATGTAGATCGAATTATAAATTCAACCATTGTTTGGTTCTAGGGATATTTAGCAAGTATTCAAATTCACTGATGATGGACCGATAGGTCTGAAAACGTTCTGAATTGGACACATTTTATTCAATCCATTGGGATTTTTTAGATTTTAATAAATAAACCAATTACATAGAAGTGGTTTTTAATTCATGTTAGAGTTTTTTAACTATATGGTATACAACCAACCTAGGGAACTTCCTTTTTAGTTCAAATTTATTCCTTCAGTCGCACCAGTTGATGCAAAAATACTACAGCTCAAGTTACCCCTTAAGTACTGACAATGTCAGTACATGGATGTTTCATTCAGTATGTCACACCGTTGCCTATTCTCCTTTGTTTTTAACATAAGTTTGTCTTGTCTTATATCACTGTATTTGTTTTTTACATCAACTACGGAATGATTCTTCATACTGCTGTAAAATAAAATACTGCTGCAAATAATATAAACTTTATTTTTTCAAGAAAATTATGAACGAACTTATAACACACATATAAAAAATGGTGGAGGTTCTTACAAAATCTTTTATGTATATATTATAGTCAAAGCCCGAATTTCAGGCACTCCTAGGTTTGACTAGGCAATCCTCAGGTCTGACTGACGGTCTTAGTCAAAGCCCGAAATAAATTATTGTTTCGGCCTTTGACTAGTCAAACCTAGGAGAGACTACGGTGGTCAGGCAAAGGCCGAAATTTAATTTTATGAAATCGGGGTTTGACTAGTCAACCCCCGATCAGCTATTAAAATGTCGTAATTGGTTAGATTAGGTTTAACAGAACGTCATTTTTTAATTGTAATGTTTATTATTTTTATATTGTCGTATTAGTAAAAAAATTAGTGTTTATTCTCGCATGTTGAAGCATTATTGCATTAAGAGTTGTACAATACGTTAGACCTTTTACACTTACGTGGTTTTGAAGAGCATCTCTTATTGCAGTGGTATTTTATAAATCCTTGTCCTCCAAATTTAGAACCTTTTGTACTAATTTCTCTTAGAGACAGCTTAACGTGTGGAACATCTTCGAAATTAGGAAAATTCTGTTTGCATTCTCTTATTCGATTTCTTGAAAAAAGTTTGTTTATTGTTTCGTATTTCATACCAACTCTATATAAACCGTCAATAATTATTGTTTTATCTTGTATGATCCAAAAAATATTTCGAGCATCTCCTTGGCACGCGTTCGAGCATGCGTTGTGTACAGACAGAAAAGATTAAAATAAATAAAGAAATGCGATTGAAGGTCTTCATGCCCAGGCTAATGCTATGAAACAATTAAGTGAAAAAAAATGTCCTCCAATTTCGATAGGAAAAATACCTATCTCTAGCTTTGATAGAGCCAAAGAGGATGCTAGAAATATTTTGGGTAGTATACAAGATAAAACAATTGACGGTTTATATTATAGAGTTGGTACGAAATACGGAACAATAAACACACTTTTTTCAAGAAATCAAATAAGAGAATTCAAAGAGAAATTTCCTAATTTCGAAGATGTTCCAGACGTTAAGCTGTCTCTGTCTCTAAGAGAAATAAGTACAAAAGATTCTAAATTTGGAGGACAAGGATTTATAAAATGCTACTGCAATAATGGTAGGGGAGCCCAAGCGGGGATTTTTGCAGTAACTCAAGCGCGTCAGATTATCATATGGGGAGAAACGTGGTAACCTGTAGATGTACATCTACCATATATTGGCTCTAAACACAGGGGAGTTCGTTAAGGGGGGGGGGGTGAAAAAAAATCTATCCTTAGAAAAACTCGAAATCGTCAGATTAAGATATGGTAAGTTAACTACCTACATGCAAAACAGTGTATATTTCAAACGTCTGACGATTTGGGCGGGGCGTAAGGAAATGGAAGGAAATGGGTGAGTCACAAAGTTTCACAAGAAAAAATCTAATATTTCGCGAAATAAACTATAGACCTAAAAACTAAAAAATACGTTTATCAAAAATCTATCGAATGATATCAAACACGACTCCCCACGGAGAGGGGTATGGGGTAAATTTACAATTTTAAATACGAATCCCGCAATATTTCGCGAAATGAACATCAGATCGAAAAACTGAAAAACACACTTATTCAATATGTTTGAGAAATCTATCGAATGGCACCAAACACGGCCCCCACGTAAATGGGGGGCGGGGTTTACTTTAAAATTTTAAATAGTAGCCCCCATTTTTTATGGCAGATTCGGATTCCATACGTAAAAATAATTAACTTCTATTTGAAACATTTTTTCGAATTATGGATAAATGGCGCTATAATCGGAAAAAACGATTGTTGGAAATGAAAAATTAAATTAAAATGGAAAGTCCCTAGTAAAATGGAAAACTTTACTTAACTTTTTTTGGTTTTAGAACCTACTCTTCACAACCCAATAGGTCCCCAAAGCGCTCGAATGACTGCACATTTAGCACACTTTCCTCCCCTACTATAAGAAATGCTCTTTCAAATTACGTAAGTGTAAAAGGTCTAACGTATTGTGCAACTAAAGGCCATTGTGCAACTAAAGGCTATAATGCCTCAACATGTGAGAATAAACACAATTTTTTTTATTTTAATTACGACAATATAAATATAATAAACATTAAAATTAAAAAATGAGGTTTTATTAAACCTAATCTAACAAATTAAGACATTTTAATAGCTGATCGGGGTTTGACTAGTCAAACCCCGATTTAATAAAATTAAATTTCGACCATTGCCTGACCAACTTAGTCTATCCTAGGTTTGACTAGTCAAAGGCCGAAACTGTAATTTATTTCGGGCTTTGACTAAGACCGTCAGTCAGACCTGAGGATTGCCTAGTCAAACCTAGGAGTGCCTGAAATTCGGGCTTTGACTATAACATATAAATTGAATTACAAAAAAACTTGAGTATTGTTAACTAAAAAATAGTAAAATAATAGAAAGCGGTTGAAAGTATAACAACTAGATGCCCTTTCTGCAATATTAACAGCGAAAGAATACTGAATGGACTGCTTTAAACTATAGAAACGTAAATATTGACATGCGGTACGTGATATCGCAATAAAACTTTAGGTCGACGTAAATCAAATACTAAACCATACTAAAACTGCAACAATTGTTAGCAGGTACATGGTGTTCAAGGATGATGCTTATAGAAACATATTTTACAACAAAATATATTTTTGGGCGGTATTAGGTCTGGATCCCGAGGATGAAAAAAAAGTTGATTAACAGAAAGCTGAAAATTTGTTAATAGCTTAAGGGTGTCTAGTCGGATAAACTTTGATATATGGGAACACTGGAACAGGGGCAGTTTTAATTGTGGAACAGGTTAAAAATTTGGAACGGTCAGACCACGAAAACGGCACATTTATTTTTTCCGACAGAATAGACTTAAACTCTCCGAATATAGATTAAACTCAGACTGCTATTTATCACCTGTCATAATTCCTGTCATTTGACATATTCTACATGTTCCACTCATTAAAACGCCCATTTGGTGATAAATAGCAGTCTGATTTTTTGCATGAGAGTTTAATCTCTGTTCGGAGAGTTTAAGTCTGTTCTATCGGATAAAATACATGTGCCGTTTTCGTGGTCTGACCGTTCCAAATTTTTAACCTGCTCCAAAATTAAAACTTCCCCTGTTCAAGTGTAACCATATATCAAACTTTGTCCGACTAGACGCCCTTAAGCTATTAACAAATTTTCAGCTTGCTGTTAATCAACTTTTTTTCATACGCGGGATCCAGACCTATATGGGATACTCCATAATGTCAGTGGATAAGACTTAAGATGCTTCAAGCATGTTCATCTTTTTTTAATCTTAAGTTAGATTTGCTTATAAGTCTAAAGGAAACCAGATTGTAATAATATACATCGCAGATGTACCTAGTTAAAAAATTCTCAAAAATCAAAACATTTTTTGAGAAATTGGAAACCTGAAATTCGAAATGTAGTCCAGAGAAATAAGATTTTTCTCGTGACACATTCCCCTCCAGGCCGAAACCAAATTTTTTGAGTAGTATGGACATCTACAGCGTGTCTACTTGAGTTGGAAACATATGGGAAACTTTTTTATTATTAATTTTACGAAAAAAAGTTATTCTTTATAAAAAGTTCTGAATGCCCCAAAACCTAAGATTCAATCATCAGATATCAAATTTTCTGAATATTATACGAGGTATGTAAAAAAATATGAATTTCGGTCAAGGGTAAAGTACCTTTATTTCTCTCAATATCGAAAATTCTTATGATAAAAAGTTGTTTGGAATTAAAAACTAAGATCAAATATGCAATTACATGCTTCTTATTGAAAAAAAATTTTTTTCTCAAATTTAAGGATACCCAACATTGTTTTTAATTATTACAAATATGATAACTCGTTTATTATTCATTTTACGAAAAAAAGTTATTCTTCGTAAAAAGCTTTGCATGGTCTAAAATCTAAGACACAACCATGATATATCAACTTTTATTAATTTTATACGAGGTGTGTCAAAAAATATGAAATTCGCTCAATATTATAGCACCTTTATATTTCACAGTATTTCAATTAGAAGGATGTAATTGCATATTGACACATAGTTTTTAGTTCTAAACAACTTTTTTAATAACTGTTTTCAATATTGTGAAAAATAAAGGTACTTTACTCTTGAGTGAAATTCATATTTTTTGACATAACTCGTATAAAATTAATAAAATGTGATATCTGTTGGTTGCATCTTCGGCCTTATGACCTACAGAGCTTTTTATAAAGAATACCTTTTTTTCGTAAAAGTAATAATAAAAGAGTTATCGTATGTGTAATGAATCAAAACGAAGTTAGTATCAATAAATTTGAGAAAAATTTGGAAAATATTTTTTTCCAATTAGAAGCATGTAATTGCATATTTGAGCTTAGTTTTTATTTCCAAACAACTTTTCAGAATAAGCATTTTCGATATTGAGAGAAATAAAGGTACTTTACTCTTGAACGAAGTTCATATTTTTTGACATACCTCGTATAATATTCAGAAAATTTGATATCTGATGATTGAATCTTAGGTTTTGGGGCATGCAGAACTTTTTATAAAGAATAACTTTTTTTCGTAAAATTAATAATAAAAAAGTTTCCCATATGTTTCCAACTCAAGTAGACACGCTGTATATTAATAACCTATATTATGTTTCCTGCAGCCGATTTTGATGATATACTTAGTTATAAACAAATGAAGATCAATAAACGGTAAATTTTCGGTTTTTTCGTCTATTACTAAAAAGTGAAGGATTCTAAACAAATTTGAGAATAATAAACTCATAAATCATATAAAAAACTTCAACATGGCGTTCACTGAATATGTCTATCCTTATTTGTTGCTTAGAAAATTGAAAAATATGTCATAAATTTTGAGTTTTTATAGATATTCATAATAAACTATTTTCAATGGGAAATAAGCCACAATTTTACCAAAAAAAATTATTTTATTAACGTTTCGACGCCCAAGTCGGGTGTCGTTGTCAAAATACAAAATAATACTAAATTAAACAAAAATGTTGTTGCTTAGCAAAAAATTCTTCTAATAATTTATTTAATCTGACTCATTTATATCGGCAATTCAGGCATGTATTATACATTTTAAAGTAGAAGACTTTAAAATGATATTGCCAATATTGATGAGTTGCATTCCTGGGACGACTTTACTAAAAGATAGTTCATTCAATTAGGGACCGTTCAAGTATTACGTAACGCAGGATGGGGGGGGGGGTCAAAAATCATCAAAAATTGCGTTACGCAATAGTTAAACGCCCATTATAGCGCGTTACGTAGGGGGGAGGGGGGTCACAAATCTTCAAAAATCGCGTTACGTAATACTTGAACGCTCCCTTACATGAAATCAACCTCAACTCAAGAATATCCGCCACAAAAAATCATAGCATGTGATCTGTCTTTAAAAAGACAACCAAATGCAATGTTGGCAGTAAAATTCTCGCGCTAGAGATTCCATAGTAAATCACGAGGGAAAACCAGGAAAAAAATCGTGATACTATCCCGACAACGCTACAATTTTGTTAGCTATCGATTTAAGTTTTCTAAGAAAAGTGTAAACAAGTGTAGCAATGTTTTGAAATTCTCTAGGAATAGCTGAGTGTTTTATGGAGCCTGGTACTTTTAATTAAAGTCTAGGTAGAACTTCTCGAGCGAGACCCGTAAACCGAAAGATTTAGTAGGTTGCCACCTCTGAATACGTTCCCGTTTGTTTCATAAAAAGAATGCAATTAAGCGGATGCGTGCTAAATCCGAACTCTGCTGATTAGATATTCCAGGAATTCCAAAGCTGTAAGCGGGCGGGCACAACTAATACATCACATTTGTCTTTGAAGCTCTTACATGAAAAAAGCCATAAATAAGGGTACGCCTATTTTGCAACAGGCTCTAGAGACGCTATTAATAAAAAGTCTCTGAGCTGAGAGAGCGTAAATGTTGTTATAGGTAATAAAGTTCAGCGGTTATTAATGTCGGCTTTAATATCTCATAAAGCACTACAAAATAAAACAACAACAAGGGCGATTAGAGCGGGTTTCTAATTTTGCTACTGCGTGATACAAATACGCGTGTTATTTTTATAGCTACCAACTAATAAATATCGTCGTTGTTCTTCTTCAGCTACCCTCTTTGAAGCTTGGCCATTTTATGGCAAATTAATTTTGTGCGATTTTACTAATAGGTGTCTATCCAAGGGTGTCCTATGGATAGGTATCTATCCAAGCTAAAATTGTCAATCACGAGCATTTTTTTTATTCACATTAACGTGCTCGGCAACTATGGCTACTCGCACGGGACGATTACAAACAAGATTACAAGAGGTATAATTAAAGAGCATTAACAAGTTATGTCATAAAAAAAATTTAAAGTTTATGATAAAATGATATTTTTTTTAAATTAAAGAACTCTGTCTAACTGGTTGGTGTCACTTAGAATGTCAGATAGCTGCGGTTGGAGTTTGAGCTGTTGTCTTACTACACTGAACTGATGACATTCGGTAATAATGTGGATCACGGTAAGTTGGCACTGGCATGTTAGACAAATAGGCCAGATATCTGATGACATCAGGAAGCCGTGAGTAAGTTTGGTGTGGCCTATAGGGATTCTTCTTATAATTCTAAAGTCTTGTCTAGAGAGTTCTGTGGGGCCCGTGTAAAGTGGCTTATATACTGAGGGCTAGATTGCACGTAAAGATGGAGCTCAAGTGGGTTTGCCATAATCTCCATGTGAATCTGTACGCTTCTGTTTTCAAATCATTACAAATTTGGATGTGGGTTGTTGACGTGGTATCTGTTGAAGCCATTTTAGCATGCTGATCTGCAAATTCATTGCCAGGTATACCAATGTGAGACGGAATCCATATAAATGTAATCTTAGTGTTTAAGGTAGAAAGGTGGTGGTAACAATGATGGATATTTTGGACAAGAGGATGATCGGTAAATAATTCCTGAATGCATAAAATGGAAGCTAGAGAGTCTGTTCAAATGGCAACATTTATGTTCGGGAGGTTAATATTCTTAACAGCCTGTAAGATACTATATAATTCTCCAGTATGTACGCTGCATCTACGGAACACTCAAATAAGAGAAGATTTGGAAATCAAGTCAACGTTAGAATTTATAGAGAGAAGGCAACTCAGTTGGTGGGGTCATCTTCAGAGAATGGATCAGACAAAGCCGGTGAAAAAAATTTGGCAGGCAAAAACGCAAAGAAGAAAGAAGAAAGGTAGACCACGACAAACCTGGGATAGGACACTAGGCAATATAATCGAGAAAAGGGGAACAACGTGGATAGAAGCAAGGACGCTGGCTAGAAATAAAAAGGAATGGGTCAAATTTGTACATAATATAAATGTATGGCAGTAGTTATTAGTTAAACTTAAGATTAAGTTGTTTTTTTTTATTGTACTATAATGTAACATAATGTAATGTATTGTCGCCTTACACCACTATGTGGTAAAAAGGTTTTTTGAAAAATATATAATATATAATATGTACGCTGCACAGAAGAGGAATAAAAGAAGCACAAATGAGATTGTTTTGAGAGATGACTGAACAGCTAACCCCAGCCAAATCCCAAATCACTTTTGGAAGCATCACGAGCATTGTCATCTTCCTGAACCCCGTTCTCACTCAGTCGCTCTCTCCATTATATCTCTATTTTTAATCAGAGTTTCGCATCACTTATTAATTTTAGGTTTTATCTACGATATAGTTATTAAGCATCGTTTGGAATTCCCACATTTAATGAATTATTTCCACTAGGTTGAATCGGTAGCATATGTGACTCCATTTCAACATACCTTGGACGATTGGTTTCTCACAGTAAACTTTGCTTTAAATCGTCAGGTCTCCGTCAGGTTAATTAATTGCTAAAATTACAAACTTCAACTATTTCAAGTACATATGTGCATACTTAGCACTCAATTATTCTTACATAAGTTACATAAGTGCATACTTAGCACTCAATTATGCTAGGGTGTTTTTAGGCTTATGGCACATCGAAAAGTGTGGACTTTATCTTAAGCAGAAAGTTAGGAAGCAAATAAAGAGAAGAAAACTATTGATATTGATTGTTTGTCAAACTATTAGGGACGTTATATTTACTAAAGTTATTTTTATTTATTATTTTTATTTATAATTTATTTAAAAAATGTGTGTTATTTATTTATTTATTAGAAACCATGTTGCTACTTTCATCGAGTGATCTGTTCCAATTCCAATATATGTAGTCATTTCTTCCCTTTTCCATATAATTTTTATGAGCTCATGTAATAATTACATGAGCTCATCTACTAATCTTTCTCCTCCATATTTAATAAGTACTGACTCTTACAGTTCCTTTAAATATTTTATTTACTTTTCAACTTTCTCCACAGAAAGTGGATGGACAATTATTTCGTTGTTTATATTTTCTTCGGTATGACACTTATATTTATTATGTTATGTACATTTAGTATTTCTCCAAAATCCTGCTTCTATCTATTTAGAATTATTTCTTCATCTGCTAATAATTCTTCATTTCTGACATTTATTAAAGGGGTCTTTTTCTTATTGCATTGTAGTACGTTCTTTAACGGTAAAATATTGCAAAACCTCTAAATTTTAAAGAACCGCTTGGATTGACATGAAATTTGGCATACACATACATAGCTAACAAGTCAAAGAAAAAAAGTGATATTGTGCCGATATGTGCTTTTGCCCTGGGGGTGGTTTTCACCCCCTCTTGGAGACGAAAAAATATTCGTCCAAAGTAAGTCCCGAAATGGATAAACTGACTAATTTTAAGTAACTTTTGTTCTATAAATTTTTTTCACTAAGTCAATACTTTTTGAGTTATTTGCCAGTGAATATGTTCATTTTTTCAACAAAATAACCCCGCTTTTAGACGGTTTTTCGCAAATAACTCAAAAAATAAGTATTTTGTCGAAAAAACATTTGTAGCAAAAATATAGCCTGTAAAAAGTTAAAAAAAATGGTGTAAATATCACGTCTCTGTACCTAGTAGAAGCAGAGTTAGGGCTAATTAAAAATTGGTTCATATTCGTCAAATTCCAAATGAAATACTTGCAAAGTGAAATAACCGAAAATGAAGCACATTTCGGGGAAAACTCATTACAACTTAATTAAAATGTTTAAAAAAAGCTTCATCTTTGTTTTATGAAAAAAAAATCTAGCATCAAAAGTAAATAAGTTATGCTCAGAATAAAGTTAGTCCCTTTTTTTGGTAAAAAAATCGGGAAAATCACCCCCTAATTAGTATCTCAAATGAACTTAATCGTTACGACTTCACAAGTTTCTTGACTCGTATTTGTATTGTTTATAGGATCTGTAAATTTCATCGGTTCAAAGTCCTTATTTTTGAAAGGGCTGTAGTTTAAAGGGGTTGAACGAGTCACTGATCACGAATATATGCAAATTTAGAAACACCAAATCTTAATCAATTTTTGTCTAACAGAAAAACAAAAATATACATGATATTCAGAAAAGCAATGCTGACTTTTTTGTTTTTCGAGATTTTTGGTATCCCTAAAAATTTTTAAGTTATTTTGAAAAAAGCATTTTTTTCAAAATTAAAATTTTTGAAAATTTTATTTCAAAACCAAATTTTTTTAAAAATAATCACTTTGAATCGATGAAACTTACAGATCGTATTATAAACACAACATAAGTAAAATAATTTGTGGAGCGGTAACGATTAATTTCATTTAAGTTGCTAATTAGGGGGTGGTCTTCCAGATTTTTTTTTTGCCAAAACAAAACGGACCAACTTTATTTTGAGCGTAACTTGCTTAAATTTAATGCTAGAAACTTTTTATAAAAACAAAAATAAAGCTTTTCTTAAACACTTTAAAAAAGTTATAATGGGTTTTCCCCAAAAATTGCTTAGTTTTTTGGATATTTCACTTCGAAATATTATATTTGAAATTTGGTGAATATGAATATATTTTTCATTGGCTATAACTCTGGTTCTAGGAGGTCCAGAGACCTAACGCGTACATAATGTTGTTTACTTTTTACATGCTATATTTTTGCTAAGATCGTTTTTTTCGATAACATACTTACTTTTGGAGTTATTTGCGAAAAACCGTCTAAAAATATAGTTATTTTGTTGAAAAATGAACATATTCACTCGCAAATAACTCGAAAAGTGTTGACTTGGCGAAAAAGCTCTATAGAATAAAAGTTACTTAAAATTAGTCAGTTTATCCATTTCCGGACTTATTTTGGACATATATTTTTTCACCCCCAACAGGGGGTGAAAGTCACCCCCAAGGGAAAAGCACACATCGAAACAATATCACTTTTTTTCTTTGACATGTAAGCTATGCGTATGCCAAATTTCATGTCAATCCAAGCGGTTCTTTAAAATTTAGAGCAAAAACCGTGAAAGAATGGACTATTGCTGTTATTTCGGACTTCTTGAAAACAAATCTTAATTTCCTTCTGTATAAATCGCGTTTCTATTTTCTCTATGCTTTTCTCTATGAAATTTCATTTCTTAGATGGATCTACAGATGTTTTTTGCCATTCTTCTATCAATTTCATACGTACTATTATTTACCATCTTCTTTTCCTGTCTGTAGTCTTTTTTTCTTCTGAATTGTTTCTCTTACTGATAGCTGCCTTGCATTTGATCAAACCACTTGTTATTACATATTTTTATTTTTCTTGAAATTACATATTTTGCCCCATTTCAATAACTTTTTTTAAGATTCTCCACCGTTCATCTATACTCCCTTGGTTTGCATGCAGGTTTTGTTTTGGAATCTCGTCTGCAAATGTTATTCCACAGTTGTCTTCTTTTAGCTGCTGTATAAAGTTGCTTCTAGGGTTAAGTTTCTTTTATTTCTTCTTTCAAATAGTTGACTAAATTTGGCGATTACCTTGAAACGATCGCTGCCTGCATCTGCTCCTCCGTAAGATGTTGTATCTGTTACTACATACTCACATGGCCTATTTTATTGATATATCTACCATTTAGAGCTAGCTAGAGGAACCTTTTTGGATATCTTTATGGCCAAACTTCCTGCTTATAACAGACAATATTTCTGTTGTTGCTAAGTTTACTAGTCTTTGTCCGCCATCCTTGGTAATTTCGTCGTTGCTAAGGGAGCGGAAGTATTACGTAACGCGATTTTTAAAGATTTTTGACCCCCCTCCCCCCTACGTAACGCACTGTAATGGGCGTTTAACTATTACGTAACGCAATTTTTGAAGATTTTTGACCCCCCCCCCAACCTGCGTTACGTAATATTTGAACGGTCCCTAAACCTACCTATTACTGGCTTATACATTTCCTCCTTACCAAGCTTTATTCATGTCCAATAATATTGAACATATTATGTTCATACTTTTCACATCCACTACAAATTTGACCACACCCGTTAAGACAGCTTCGGCAGAGCTTTCTGTTGCTATGAGAGGGTTTGATCTCATTCTGGGTATAACCAGGCCAAATCAAAGGTTGGGACCAAAGTGATATAGTCATCATCCACAATTTCTTAATTTTCCTGTTTCTTGGGTTTTTTCAGTGCAAGAAAATAATTATTTCAGTGGACTCAATCTTACATAAGGCACTCATTACTCTTTATTTGTTAGATTTTCACAGTTTTTGTTTTAATTATTTATTAATTTCCTCCTATAAAAAGTTCTTTGACCCCGTAATTTTAAACCATCATTTATTTTAACGAATCATCCAATTTCCTGTGCCTAAAGCCATCATTATTAGACCTCTAATACCGGTCCATGTAAATCACCGAACTCTGTCATCATCAATAAAGACGACAAAAAATAACGAGCCAACAAAAACAAAAAAGTTCTTGTTCCAGCCGAACTATTTTTCTCACTTTTGCCATAATTCATAAAGGAAAAGGGGAGCCCGAGCAATTAGTATGACATTCAGCTGTCAGAAAGTATTTCTTGCCACACACATCGTACATATAGCGCGCCACATGAACGGCAGACTTCCAGCTTGGTTGGGCTCCTCCTTACGATGTTTTCTAACCCATTTAAAGCAAATTTCCTGGTGTTTTATGATGACAGAGAAAACGTACAATCGAGAGGGTAGGGAACAGTTATAAATTTTATTGAGTTTAGCATACAATGAGAAATTTTATATTTATACACTGTCGCCAGAAACTAATATATGAATAGGACACACCGATAAAATAATTTATTTAAGTATGATGATTATATGGGATTAAACTACAGGACCATAAAACTACATACTTAGTCACATTATAAAAATAAGGGAGGGCGTAATTAATAGACGAGACAAGACGAATAGACAAGATAATGGTAATCCAAAAAAAAAGCAGAACGTCCTTTTACCTATATTGACTACAAGATTGACACAGAACAGAGACTGAGAATTGTTTTTGCGATGTTGTTCTCTATGGAGTCAAAACGTAGACTCTAAAGATAAAGAGCCTGACTAAGTTAGTGACATTTGAAATGGGGGTATACCGGGCATGTTAAAAATTATAAGGACTGCACGAAAAACAACTGAATAAGTTATAAATAGAACAAATAAAGAAAATATGTATAAAAAAACAATTATTTGGGTCATTTGCTATATAACAAAAATGTATTACATTCCTCAATTATTGATCATCAGGGGAAATATAGAGGAGAAAATAAGTTCGCTCTGAGGATCCCATGTCCCATACGGACAAAATACGTATAAGCGAATGCAGTGGCGCACCTAGAAGTTTCGTCTGGGGGGGGGGTTGGCTTGGGAACAGAAATTTTTTGGATAGTTTATTAAAGACTACTTTTCCTACTATTCTTTATATGCTCTGGGAGGGGTTTTAACCCCCAAGCCCCCCCTGGGTGCGCCACTGAGCGAATGGTAGCATTGTAATCCAATATTCCAATACGATAGGAAGGGCTGAAAAACTTAATGAACAAAATAACGGAAACAAGTAGAACATATGGACTCGATATAAATACTAGCAAAACCAAGCTAATGATCATCAGCAAGGAAAACATAACGGGCAAATCTTTATGTGAATCAAATGAGAATTGAACGTGTCGCATCAGAGAGATGCGATGAGAATTGAACTCTATCAAAACTTCAGGTTTTGAGCTGTCGTTGTACAGAAAGATCCTGAAGATACCATAAACAGACAAAGTCACCAATGAGGAAGTGCTACGGATGATGAACACAACCGCAGATTTGACCAACATCGTGAAGGGCCGTCAGCTGCAGTACTTGGGACATATAATGAGAAATCAAGGCAGATACGAGCTATTACAATGAATTTTGCAAGGTAAAATTGAAGGAAAAAGGTCCCCAGGACGAAGAAGAATTTTCTGGCTTACTAACCTGAGAGCATTGTATAGAAAGACCTCAACATAACTATTCCGTATAGCAACCAACAAAATCATCATAGCCAGAATGGTTGCCAACGTTCGCAACGGACAGGGACCCTAAAGAAGAAGCAAGAAGCACTGTAATGAACTTAAATCTTAACTGTCTTTCTTTTTACTCAGGCAATAATAATATAAGTACTAGAAATCAGTTCCCTATTAGGCCAGGAACCGAAGCTTTTCACCTCGCAATTTTTACAGAATGGACCGATTTGCTTGAAAATTTGAGAATAAGTAGTGGATAGTCCAAGGATCAAATTCTATATGATTCTGAAAGGCGCTTTTACCAGGGGGTGGTTGCCACCCCATCCCGGAGTTGGAAATGTTTTTCTTATATTTTGACCGCAAAAGTTAATAAAAATATTCATTCTAAGCAAAAAATGTTCTATAAATTTCTTTGATAAAATTAATAGTTTTCGATTTATTCGCTATTGAAAGTGTTAGTTTTGTATAGAAAAAATCAATAATAGTTTTCGATTTATTCGCTATTGAAAGTGTTAGTTTTGTATAGAAAAAATCAATGTTTTTCGATATACTCATTTACGATTCACTCAATTTTTGCCGTAGAAAATTTTTGTTCAAACCAGGTTCTTGGGAATTAAATAACCTACAATTTTATATTATAACATTTTTTCGTATCTCTGATGCTAATCTTTCTATTCTGAAGAAGACGGCATTTTTTACCAAACTACAAAAATTCGTTATTCGCTTTTAACTCCAGTTTTGTAAAAACTGATCATTCTAAGCCAGTCAAACTTCTAGAATCTATTAATAATACATAAATAAATAAGAATAAATAAGGCCAACCAATATTTTTTTTAATTATTGATTTTTTAACCGTCACTTTTTTATTTTTTATCCTAGAAAGGTTGGTAAAAAATAATTTTGTAGGTTTTTATACGATCTATAAGTCTATTAATATTAAATCTTTTTAAAATCCTCAATCACAAAAAGAGGCGACTTTGAAAGGGTTGGTAAAGGTGGTTTTTGCATGTTATTATAAGATTTAATTGTCAATAGCTCACTCAATTTCTGACATAGAAATTTTTTTTGAAAGCCAAGTTATTGCGAATTAAACAAGCTTCAATTTCATATTTAAATATTTTTTCGTATCTCTGATGCTAATCTTGCTATTCTGAAGAAAAGACCATTTTTTCCAAACTTCAAGAATTTGTTATTTGCTTTTAACTCCATTTTTTTTAAACTAATCATTCTAAGCCGGTCAAACTTCTAGAACCTATTAATAATACATAACTAAAAAAGACCAAATAAGGTCTATGACTAATTTTAATTAGGGTGGTGATTGGAGGGTTGCCTGCGATCACTTTTTCGCTGAAAAAAATAGGGACTGACATTCTTTTCATTGTAAGTCACTTAATTTTTGAGCTATAGACTTTTTTCTTATTTCTGGAGATAGATATTTTTAAGTACTTTAAATTAGTTGAACAAGTTGTCCTCGAAAAATGCATAGTTTTCCCGTCTTTTGACTTTGAAACTACAATATTTAGCATTTGACGAAGAAAAGCCAACATATAATAAAGTATAGCTCGATTATTATAGTATGGTATAGTTACACCCAAACCCAGACATCAAAAGTAAAAGTTATTCTCCAACACCAAATTGTTCTATATGGTCCACATAATGTTCAGAAAAAAGTCACACCATTTTGAGCGACGGGTTTGGGGGGGAGAGGGGGGAGAAATCGGCAAATTCGTAGTTTTTTAGGTTTTTCGTCAATATTTCTAAAACTAAGCGGTTTAGCATGTACAACCTTCTGCACAAAATTGTTCTACATTAAATTTAAAATAAAAAAGGCCCTATGTATAACCCTTCTAAAATGAACTGTTCCAAAGTTACGGAGGTAGTATAATATATTTGGTCCAAAAAAGGCCTAACCCAGACATCCAAAGTAAAAGTTTTCCTTCAACACCAAATTGTTCTATATGGTCCACATATTGTTTAGTAAAAAGTTACACCATTTTGAGCGTCCGGTTTGGGGGGGGGGAGAAGGGGGAGAAGTCGGTAAATTAGTAGTTTTTTTACGTTTTTCGTCAATATTTCTAAAACTATGCTAGCGTAAGAAATTTTGTATAGAAAAATGTTCTACATAAAATTTAAAACAAAAAAGGTTTTATACATAATTGTTATAAAATCAACGGTTCCAGAGTTACGGAGGGTGAAAATTGGAGGTTTTCGATACTTTTTATATTTACCGATTTCTCCCCCCCCCCGCTCCCCCCAAACCCGACGCTCAAAATGGTGTGACTTTTTTCTGAACATTATGTAGACCGTATAGAACAATTTGGTGTTGGAGGATAACTTTCACTTTGGATGTCTGGGTTTTTGGTATAGTTATATCATAAATATTGCCCAAAAAAATATAAAAAGTATCGAAAACCTCGACTTTTCACCCTCCATAACTCTGGAACCGTTGCTTTTATAACAATTATGTATAGAACATTTTTGTTTTTGAATTTTATGTAGAACATTTTTGTATATAAAATTGTTTACGTTAAAGCATAGTTTTAGAAATATTGACGAAAAACTTTAAAAAACTACTAATTTACCGGCTTCTCTCCCATCTCCCTCCCAAACCGGACGCTCAAAATGGTGTTACTTTTTAGTGAACAATATGTGGACTATATAGAACATTTTGGTGTTGGAGGAAAACTTTTACTTTGGATGTTTGGGTTAGGCCTTTTTTTGGACCAGTTATACTATACTACCTCCGTAACTTTGGAACCATTCATTTTAGAAAGATTATGCATAGGGCCTTTTTTATTTCAAATTTAATGTAGAACAATTTTGTATAGAGGGTTGTTCATGATAAACCGCATAGTTTTAGAAATATTGGCGAAAAACTTAAAAAACTACGAATTTACCGATTTCTCCACCCTCTCCCCCCCAAACCCGACGCTCAAAATGGTGTGACTTTTTCTGGACATTGTGTGGACCATATAGAACAATTTGGTGTTGAAGGATAACTTTAACTTTGGATGTCTGGGTTATGCCATCTTTTGGATCAACTACACTATACTATTATTGGTCTTAAACAAAATTAAAAAAAAGGTTTGTTTATTTTTTCAAAGGGTATATTTTTGTTAGGTAAAGTTGATTTGCTAAAACGAAAACTTTTGGAGCGAAAATCGAAAACAATAGCAGAGAACTTATTAAAAACATTGATTTTTTTCGATATAAAACTAATTTTTCGATAGCGAATAAATCGAAAACTATCAATTTTATCAAAAAAATGTATAGAAAGTATTTTGCTTAGAATGAACGTTTTTACCAACTTTTGCGATTAAAATATAATAAAAAATTTCCACTCCACTACTTATTCTCAAATTTTCAAGCAAATCGATCCATTCTGTAAAAATTGCGAGGTTTTGTCCTATTTTAAGCTTCATTACCTGGACTGTATAGGAGATGCCCAGATAAGTTGACGTGTTATGGAATTCAAGTTAAGATTCCTCATTTCAGTTTACGTATTGTCTGCCTCCTTGAAAAGTATAGAAAGCACAGATTTGGCATTTTCCTGAATTGATTTCAAACGTAAGAAATCTTCGGGTTTCTTACGTTTTTAATAAAATATTCGTTAATTGGGTATTACTTTGACCAGGAGTATAATTTTAGTCACAAAACACATTTTAGTCACGGCTTCTTTATAATTTAAAGATTTCCAACCTGTTATCGATTTAGAGCAATCGATTCTGCACAGTTGGTATCTCTGTAGTTTCGGAATAATTCAGTAGCTGTTTATTATGCACCGAATAGCATACTAAATATTGTGCTAATTGTATAGAAAATTATTAGTACAAAACTAAAACGCCTCGCTTGGGAAACTTGGTTGATTTATTGAGAAAGGGTAAATTATTGTATCTTATGTGCTACGATTTTCCTTTACATTTTATGTAACAGTATGTCTTTTGGGTGAGAGACACTAATGTAGTGAATTAATTAATCGAGTAATGCAGATCGGAATAGTCACGATAGCGTGTTGGTATTGTAGACAGACAGATTTATAGGTATTAGGATATCAAAGGCAGTTCAAATATTCTACATGAGGTTAAAATACGTTAATTTTAGAATAAAATATACTCTCGTGTGGCACTTTACGTTGAAATTATTATACTTTGGGAAATAAATCTTAAATTTTCAGTAGTAATTACAAAAGAGCTCTAAAATTATTGATTTGTATCTCGAGTGACACTTTGACAGTTTTAATTTCACGACCAGAAGGGGAGTGAACTTATGTCGGAGTGTCACGAGGGCAAAACAAATCGGTAACTTTTAAGAGTTCGAGTGTAATTCGATAAGAATATTTCATGAATAAAATTGTTTTTAAATTATTTTAACTACTATTTTATTGATATCTTCGCCTGAATATTTACTAAATCTGTTCCTGGTGTTCCATTTGACAAGTTGTAAAACATTAATTGTCATTAATGTCACTGAATGTTTATTTTTCGTATCAATGAAGGGCATCTGATGTCATCCTTGACGAAGGGAAATTATCAAAAATTATCAGTAGTAATTGCACAAGAGCTCTGAAATTATTAAATTTTTCCCGAGTGACACTTTGACAGTTTTAATTTCACGAGCCGAAGGCGAGTGAAATTATATCAAAGTGTCACGGGAGCAAAAATCCTATATTAATTTCAGAGGTCGAGGGCAATTTGTTGCGATTATTTCATGAATAAAACTGTTCAAAACCAAAATTTTATTGTAATTTATTTATGTAAGCACCATTAAACACACAGTTTTTATAAATATTTGACGATTGAAAGTCATCACTTTTATAATTTTTAAAACATTAATTGTCATTAATGTCACTGAATGTATTTTTTCTTAGCAACGAAGGGCATCTGACGTAATATACTTAACGACGGGATATTATCAAGAATTATCGATTTAATTCAGATTTCTGTAGCTTTCTATTGGTCAGAATCTCCTATGAATGAAATAATCAGTAGTAATTGCACAAGAACTCTAAAATTCTATATTAATGTTAGAGATCGAGTGCAATTTGTTGCGATTATTTCATGAATAAAACTGTTCAAAATAAAAATTTTATTGTAATTTATTTATGTAAGTACAAATTAGTACTGTTAAACACACAGTTGATATAAAATATTTTACGGTTGAAACTCATCACTTTTATAACTTTTAAAACATTAATTGTCATTAATGTCACTGAATGTATTTTTTCGTAGCAACGAAGAGCATCTGACGTAATATACTTGACGACGGCAAATTATCAAAAATTATCGATTTAATTTAGATTTCTGTAGCTTTCTATTGGTCAGAATCTCCTATGAATGAAATAATCGGGTATAATATCACAAGAGAGTGAGAATAAATTGAAAATATTGCGACAGTTTTTCGAAAATTTGTTGTCTGGCAATAGACACGAGAGCCCGCAGGGCTCGAGTGGCTATTGCCCAATGACAACAAGTTTGAGTAAAAAGGAAGCATTATTTTCTTATTTATTCTTACTGTCGTGTGATATTCGTATTTGTACGATATCTTGTACCATATGTTGTCATTGGGCTATTGCCCAATGATAACAAGTTTGAGTAAAAATGAAGCATTATTTTCTTATTTATTCTTACTGTCGTGTGATATTCGTAAGATTATTTTTTATTACGTATATTATGGATATTATCTTAAATGCGACAGTTGTCAAAACTAGGAAACTGGTTGCCATTAAACAGAAACAATCTACTTAAAAAAATTCTATCGGTAATTTTCTATAGTAGATAATTCTCAGTATAATTTTAATCTGATTGGACAGAATTAAATACGTGGTCAAATACCTTACTATACGATTGGAAGTTAAAATCATTAAAAAATTGTCAGTAGTAATTGCACAAGAGCTCTAAAATTCTATATTAATTTTAGAGATCGAGTGCAAATTGTTGCGATTATTTCATGAATAAAACTGTTAAAAACCAAAATATTATTGTAATTTAATTATGTAAGTACAATTAAACACACAGTTGTTATAAATATTTTACGGTTGAAAGTCATCACTTTTATAATTTTTAAAACATTAATTGTCATTATTGCCACTGAATGTATTTTGTATTGTATCTGACGTAATATACTTGACGACGGGATATTATCAAAAATTATCGATTTAATTTAGATTTCTGTAGCTTTCTATTGGTCAAAATCTCCTATGAATAAAATAATAGCTGTAATTTTTATTCTTGTAGCTTTCTATTCGTCAGAGTCTCTATGAATGCAATAATCATCAAAATTATCTGTTGAAAATTAGACATAATTTGTATATACTACTATGTAAAATAAATAAGTCTTCTACAGCTGATGCCGTTTCTCGCATCCTAATTTCCAATGATTTCTGTCGAAGCAATCTTCAGATTTTAGATCTCTGGCGGTCATTTCATCTTCGACATCTTCTCCTCAGGACCGTCTTGGTCTATCTCGTTTTCTTCTAGTGGGTGGAGTCTATGTTTCTATCGTTGTTGGCCATTTATTTTCAGGAATTCTCTGAAAGTTTCCACGCCACTTAAGTCTTTTGGCTTCGATTATGTCTATTATGTCTAGACCAATTTCCATTTCTCTCCTAGTTAGTATCTTCGTTTTTCACCCTATCAATAATAGGGAACTTGTACATTTTTTTCTTATTAGATAATAATGTTCAGTTTTGTTTAAAAATGAGATTTCCAAAATTTCACGCTTCAAAAACTCGTAATAACTTAGAAATACATATTTAAAGTCTTCAGCGGTATAAAATAGTTCAAACGGCACGTGACGTCACATAGTTTTGTATTAGTTTTTATTATGGTTATATTTCGCTGTGTCTAGGTACACGCTAACGTGTACGCAAATAAAAAAGGTTGACGCGAATTAAACTTCATCAAGCCAGTGACGTCATTATTTAGCTTGCGCAGTGACTATATATTTTGGTACATGCTATTTTGATATCTTTAGTGTTTGTTTGATGGAAACATATTTGTTGAGGGAAGGGAAGCAGAACTATTCAGATGTTTCAAACTTAATTATAATAAATCAATGTGTATATATAAAAGTATATATTTAGGTTAGCAAAATAATTATATGTATTTAGTTGACATGACATGTAGGTACAAAATATTGTTAAAATAATTTTTATACGTAAGTGAATTATTATAATCAACTATTCTAAATGCAAAATAAGCCACAATTTAACTAAAAAATTGTTTTATTAACGTTTAGACGTCCAAATCGAATGTAATTGTCAAAATACAAAAATTAGTCAGATTAAATAAATTATTAGAAAAAATTTTTTACTAAGCAACAACATTTTTGTTTAATTTAATAATATTTTGTATTTTGACAACGACATCCGGTTTAGAAGTCGAAACGTTAATAAAATCAATTTTTTAGTTAAATTGTGGCTTAGTTCCCATTTAGAATAGTTGATTACAAAAATGCCACAAGAATAATAGCTTCAAAACAAGTTAATTATTATTGTGAGCTTTAGGTCTTCCTTTTATTTTAATCTTTTACGGTAATACTATTTCATTTATAACTAAAAAAAATATATATTAATTTATAGTCTCTTATCTTTTGCGTACTGTTTTAAAATGTTCTTAAACTCATTAAAAGAACTAAATAATTGTC
This sequence comes from Diabrotica virgifera virgifera, assembly GCF_917563875.1. Classification (NCBI taxonomy): domain Eukaryota; kingdom Metazoa; phylum Arthropoda; class Insecta; order Coleoptera; family Chrysomelidae; genus Diabrotica; species Diabrotica virgifera. The sequence goes on from NC_065449.1 coordinate 17,683,294, forward strand.
CGCACTCCGTAGTTAATTTAAAAACAAACACTAAACAAATAAAAAATAAGAAATCACTGACACTCTAACTTTTTTATTTGCGTACACGTTAGCGTATACTTAGACACAACCTTATATTTAGGTATATTCTTCTTCTCATTCTTTAGTTTATTGGCCTCCACCTACTTGGGTATTTGGCAAGCTCATCGTTATGGAATAAGTCAAAAATATTTATATTCTAATGACATTTATCGTATGTCATTGTAATAACATATACCAGTTTGTTAAAATTGTAGTTTTATACTGTTTTTGAAGGAAAGGAACGAAGGTTTATTATTGAAAATAAAACCATTTTGTAAAAGTACAAATTTTCTATGAATAGGTCAAACGATCAAAAACACTTGTAACATCACATAAATGTATTTTCTACAACCGTACAACCCAACATTTTCTATTATTTTTATTTTCATAAATGTTTGTTTTATTTTCTTTTGTTACTTTATTATCCCACAATATTCCCCGTAGCTGTCTGGTGTCTGATTCCAAGAACGTATTTCTTCGTTACTCCCTGCTTTTGATGTTAGTTAGACTCGGTATTTGAAGGTTCTTTTTGGTCTAATAGTTCCCATTTCAATTTTAAGGCTTTCTGGTTTTTCTCCTGCAAGTAAGTACTTGGTTTTTTGTATACTAATTGTTGAGGTCTCCTCTCTAGTTTTACAAGGATATAGTCCATATCACTCTAGTCTTCTAGTCTTCACCTATAATGGCTTGGACGTCAGCGAAGTATATCGTGTACAATCTCTCGTCTTCGATTGGGATGCCCATACTGCAGCACTTTCCTCTTGACACTGAGAGCGCCTCATTCAGATATATTTTGAAGAGTGTAGAACCTATGCATAAGCCTTATTATTTACTGCTAATATTACTTAGCTTGTATTACGATTTAGTCTCTATTGACAAAATTACAAAAATAATACTATTTCATTATTTACACACATGCACAAAGTTGTGTTAATACCACTTTTAAAGTTTACGATACATCCTTCTTGTTTTTTTTTGATTGCAAAGTTTTCAATGACTTTATTATTAAAATTATTATCAATGCCATTTACAAAATGCTTTTCTGTAGATGACATACCTAAGTCGTTCTTCTTTCATTGTATTTTTAATTAATGTTTTAATTCGTTTTAACATAAAAATCAGCGTTCTGCTTCAGATATTGATATGGGAATGGTAATTAAAATCCTTAAAAGTTTAATAGTTTCTTCCAATGTGCTTTTCAAACCTTCCTCATTTAATAAAACTCATAGTGGAACAGCCCAGAGGTAGTACTTAATTCGTCTCACTAATACAGTACTTCTAATTCAGTTTTAAACCGAGTTTTGTTTAAAAATTAAAATTGTCTCCATGTTTCATTAAAAAATGATTCGGGGAACCGACGCTTGTAAGCAGAAAACTTCTCCGATATAAATAAATTAAAAGCAACTACATGTCAGGACACGGTAGACCTTTGAAAGATCTGGAACTTTAAATATTATGAACCTTTAAGTCGTTGACTAACTCGGTGCTAAAATTGACCAGTTCCTTAAATATGCCTCTATTTTGTGAATTTTTTTTCGTCGTGACCTCCTTAAGCTAACTCGAAAGCTCCACAAAACCTTAAAAAATTTGTAAAGAAAAACCACCAAAAGAGTATTTTAAGATACTAATCTGATTCATTGTCAATTAATAAATTAAACTTAAGAAATAATCAAAATATTATTTATACTACACCTACGATCATGATGCACTAAAAGTTTAATAATAATATGTTATAAATACAAAAACTTTAACAGAAAATAGACATAACAAAAGCAACAATCCAGCACTTAAAGAAACTCAAAATAAATAGATACCCTTCTGGGCCTTGTGCCCGGCACGAGATTCTCATTTAAGGTATACTAAAATAGTCCAATATAGCTCTTTCTCTGTCACTTATATAGGATGCTCGTAAAATCTTTCTCTTTTCAGCCGTGCCAGTACCAATTTTGGCTCAAGATTCTCCAGCCGAATAATCTCCGCTGTAAGTGGCAGCGATTGTACTACGCGCACAGTTGCCAGATCTTATATAATTTATGAAGATAAAAAGAAATACACACAAAAAATTAACAGGCATTAAAAGATTTTAAAAATAAAAAATATGCTTCTGCATAGTTAGGAAGGCAGTGCCATGGCTCCATGGCACTACCTCACGGCCCGCCACTGTCATATGGCACCATATGCAGAGCGAATAAGAAAATGCCAGAATGGTTTCAGAGGTGGAAAACCGAAATTCATTAGGTTTCAATACCAAGACAAATTTTAGAATATACGAGAAATGGTATAGATACTCAACAACAATTTATAGACTACAAGGTAGCCTTCGACTCTTTGATCTCAGGAAGAATAAGAATCCAGAGAGTGTCTGACCATTTAAAACAAATAACGGGCTGCAAATAAATAGCTCTAAGTTAAATCCAAAGGAGTTGTCTTGTCGTTTTATACGTGCGTGTCACTGATACCCACTATACCTAGAGCGTTTTCCAATTTTTCCGCAGAACACAAGCTTTTCACATTTCATAGAGCACTTTCTTAATCAACTATTTGCTTATTTTTAATACAATACGTTTAGTTGTCGATTAGATATAGACACCTGAAGAAAGCGCTAACATCGGCAACATTGCGTATACCAATATCGTTGTCTAATCGTCGAATGACGCCGATTCGGAGGACGGAGCGACGGAGATAAAATTGGCTAGAATCAGGTGTATTGGCGTGGGAAGTGAAGACCGACTGGTACTCGACGGCGTGCAGTGTTGCCATTTATAGGTCGTACATCTAGTTTAAAACTAAACATGCTGTATAAAGATTTCTCAGAGTTGCGGTGGAGAAAGCTTGGTGGTCTTTCTGGATTTTTATTCTTCCTCACTGTTTTCGTAACTTTATTACGTTTGGCGCATGCCTATAGATATTGTATACTAATCTGGAATAACGGCTATCAATGCGACTTTCATTTAATGCTGGAATTACATTATCTAGTTCCACCGAGTCATATGCTTTATGGAAATCTATAAACATCTATTTAACAAAAGGATACTCTATGAGTCTTTAATGCAGTTATTCCCAGCTGCTTTCTATATTCTTACGTCTTTAATATTTCGTCTGTTTTCGAAGCCACTGATGCCGTTCCGGTAGAAAGATACTACCCCTGCATTTTATTAGTAGACAAATATAAAAGAATACATCAAAAATCTAGTGCAATTACTTGGATATAGCAATTCAGTAGCATCTACCAAGAAATATGTTTTTAAAAACGCTTTAAAGCAGAATTTCAACACGTTTTCCGCAATGTATTAATAAAATTTGCAATTGTATTGGATTTGTTGACAGAAAAACTCAGAAAGCTCTACATATTTAACTGAATTTCCTTTATTTTTCTTTGCCGCTTTACTTCCTTTTCAGCTTTAGTCGGGAAAACAGCTGCATGCGAGCGACTGGAGAATCATGCAACTGTTATGAGCACCTATACCATTAATCAAGAATGAGGAAAATTAGACTCGATATTGATTTTCGCTATTGCTACGTGGTATAGTAATGAATTTTAAAGTTTTCGTGTTTCCAACAGAATATTCGATAAATTCAATACGAGCGAAAGGTGTTTCGTTTAGTTACAAGAAAAGGGGGAAATTATAAGTGTCTTCAAAGTTTTTTTCTATACGTTGAGATTTTTTACGTTGTTTATTTAACGCTACAATCTAGCCAAAGACCAATCAGTGACTTTTTTATTGATTCTAAGCTATTAGCTATTATGACTATCTAATATAATATTTAATCTAATATCACCCAGTGGCATATTCTTAGCTTTTTCTAATTTTTTAATGCACTTTTTCTTGTTGGAAAAAAACTGGAAATTCGACCGCGATGTACACCAAATCTTCGTGGACTTTAAACTAGCTTACGATTCTCTTAGCAGAGAAGCATTGTGGGAGAAGCATGGTAGAAATGGGAGTACCTGGAAAGCTGGTACGATTAGCACAGGAGCTTTTTAAATGTGTTTTTTTCTAGTCCTGAATAAACAAGTAAATATTTTTGAAAAATGTAAACGCAGATTGAAAAATTACAGTATTATTAAATTATTATTATTATTACAGTGAAATTAAAAATTATAGTCAATTTTTTCTTTTTTTACCCCTGTAACTTATTCAACTAAACATTAAAGAGATTTTCAGGAACTTTCGACCATCGGCAATAATATAATCTATTATTCTGCGTTTCAATTTTTCAAAAATACACATTACTTTTCTCAGGATTTAACAAATGCATTAAAAAAACATTGCAAGCTAGTTTTGTGCCTACCTACCTAACAATGTTCCTCAATACTTTATTTTGGAAATTCTTAATTATTTTATTATTAGTTTTTTTGGTAAAACCACATAGTTGGATACTTAGGTTTTCTAATCTGATTGTAGAGTAAAAGCTTGTTATGAATTGATAAGGCTTAGTGTCTTCCCAGAAGCCAATCAATACATCTTTTTGAAACTGATACCCAATTCTTCCCCGTTTTTCTACGTGCTTTTTAGTTTAGCTTTGCATTTAAATCTAGGGTTAGACCTAGATATATGGCTGTATTACCATAGTTTCATGTGCATATTTACAGATTTGTGTTCCTCACGTCCATGAACTTATTTTTATACTCGTAGTTATTACCTGATAATTAATTAAGCGCGAAAGGCTGAGTACATTATCTCCTGTACAGTATAACTGGAAAATATGTATTGATTAACAACGTAAAGTGAAGTCAACTTAAGTCACTTTACTTATTTATAATCATTCCTGCCTCCTGAAGTTAAATAAGATCCAGCTATGAGATACAGTTAAAAGACACCAATTATCTGATAACTGACGAAGGCCCTATGGTAATAAACGAAGGGAAGTTATCCCTACGTGGAGTTGGTTTTCAGGAATACACCCACCTCCACTTTATTAATTGATTAAATACAATAAACTGTATTCAGCTGATGACGATATCTGACTGACTCAATTAGAATTAATAATAATCTCGCGTTATTTCGTATATCCCTTTTTTGATACTGTGTGTTTTGTTTATATGTTTTCACTTCAGTTCAGTTTGTAAATAAAATATCATAATTAGAGTCCAGATTTCTAGGCATAATGCGTAAATAATACAAACAGGACTATTTTCTTTTTAAATACGAACGAAATATGCAAAAATAAGTCATATTGACAGCACTTTTTTATGCTTTTTTGCTTTTTTTAAATTTGTATGCCATTTTTGAAATTTTGTGCTTATTTGGTGCTTTTTATATATTACTCTTCTTTTTTGTACAAATATAATTCACTGTACGTGTTTAGCACACGGCCTGAATCGCGATCCTGATATTATACGGCTGCAATTTTCACTTGTTAATGAGTTGGAAAAAAGTTTTCAATAAAGCTCCTTTAAGAGTGCCACTTTTTAGAGAAAGATTCCCTAACACTCCATTACCACCGGAACCAGTGTCAACTAGATTGGGTACATGGTTAGATGCAAATTTATACTAGGCCGAATATTTCGAAAATTTTAAAAAGGTTCGTATTGGAATTTAAAGATACTGCTAGCAAATCGATAAAAGATTGTCAGAATGTTTTAGGTAAAACAGAATTAGAAAACAATCTTGCCTTTATCAAAATCAACTATTGTTTTGTGAGTGAAACAATAAAATATTTGGAAAAACAGCAAATGTCAGTTGAGTCGATCCAAAAAGTAAACAGCTTTGAAAAAAGATGGAAGATATCACTGGAAAAATTGGTCAGATAGTATTAAAAAAAGTCAAAGATGTATTAACAAAAAAGGAAGGATTTAAAAAGATAAAGAAAATATTTTCAGTTTTAAATGGAGAACAGGTTGAAGATATAAATATGGATCCGGCAGTAGTGGTAAAGTATAAGTATGCACCGATAACCATTGTGGACGTTGAAAGAAGCTTTTCGATATACAAAAATGTTTTGAGTGACAGGCGCCAAAACTTTACGATGGAACATTTAAATAAGTATTTAGTTATTTCATGCTTTAAACAAAAATGATATCTTTTCCATCATGTAAAGTGTGTCGATAAAAATTAGGTTAAAGCATTTTTGTTTCAGTTATCTATTTTTTATTGTTTATTCCATCTTATTAATTTTTAAATTTATAATAGGTACTTACTAGTTCTTAAGCTAAGCTTAGGAATAATTATAAATATTTTATTCTTATTTTCGTAAAAAAATTTGTCAAATTTGAATGCTTTTTTTTGTAAAATAAAATCCTTTTTTTCATAAAATCGTTATGCTTTTTAAGCGCTTTTTTGCGTTTCTTTATGCTTTTAGATCCGAGCTCTAATCATAATATACTTTATATTTAATCAGCGGAATTCTCTGGGTCAAAGTCGTTGAATGCGTGCATTCTGCTTACATTGCAATACCTCGATTTATTTAATATTATGTAACCTAAACAATCGTATTAAACGATGATTAATTTATTTTTATTAAAATAATTTGAGAATTTTCTGGATACTAAATTAAATCCCGTTACAGCCCTTTCGTACATTATCGTACGGAGATTATTTCAGAGCGAAATATAAACTAGTAAATAAAGCAGATAAACCTCTTCACTTATTGTCAATTTTTGTGAATGATTTTATGTTTAGTTTAGCATTGTTCAACTTTACTAATTAGACAGGGTGTAACAAAAATACAGGTCATAAATTAAATCACTTATTCTGGGACCAAAAATAGTTCGATTGAACCTAACTTACTTTATTACAAAGTAACTTACTTTGAAGTTACAAAATGAAAATCGTTTTTTCCGATATATCGAAAACTATTACAGATTTTTTAATGAAAATGGACATGTGGTATTCTTATGGCAGGAACATCTTAAAAAAAAATTATAGTGAAATTTGTGAACCCCATAAAAATTTTATGGGGGTTTTGTTCACTTGAACCCCCCCAAACTTTTGCGTACGTTCCAACTAAATTGTTATTGTGGCACCATTAGCTAAACACAATATTTTTAAAACTTTTTTTTCTTTAGTACTTTTTCGAAAAGCTAGTTTTTATCGAGATATTTTGAATATCAAAAATCCACCACATATTTGTATACTGACAAGAGACCTGGTAGTAATATGAAAATGTATATATAAATTACAGTTTGAGATATATTTTGAACTATATTAGAAAAGAAGCCATATCTCGATACGAGGTGTCTTATCGAAAAAAGACTAAGAGGCAAAAAAGTTTTAAAAACATTGTGCTTAACTAATGGTACCGCAATAATAGTTTAATTGGAATGTACACAAACATTTGGGGGACTTAATGGCACAAAACCCCCATAAAATTTTTATGTAAATATATTAAAAAAGAATGTTGTTCTGAAGCTATTTTCTTGTGGCATTTTTACAATTGTAACTATTTAGAATGGGAAATAAGCCACAATATTATTAAAAAATGATTTTTATTAACGTTTCGACGCCCAAATCGGGTGCCGTTGTCAAAATACAAAATACTATTAATATAAACAAAAATGTTGTTGCTTAGTAAAAAAAATTCTTCTAATAATTTATTTAATTTGACTCATTTATATCGGCAATTCAGATACATATGATACATTTTAAAGTAGAAGACTTTAAAATGATATTGCCAATATTTATGAGTTGCGTTCCTGGGACGACTTTACTGAAAGATAGTTCATTCGATTACATGAAATCAACCCCAACTCAAGAATATCCTTAAAAAAAAAATCATAGCATGTGATCTGTCTTTAAAAAGACAACCACATGCAACGGTGACATTAAAATTCTCGCGTTAGAGATCTCATAGTAAATCACGAGGGAAAACCAGGAAAAAAAAAAACCTCGTGATACTATCCCGACATCGTAAGTATTTGGTCTTACATTTAATTTACTCTCAAAATTAATACCAAATTCTGACTTTACTATAATTTTGTTTAAATTATAAATAATATCAATAATACATGGGTATATAAGTAATACTAAAATATAAAATATGTACTAACTCGACTATTGACTTACTAATTGTGGTATTTTCTTTCTATTGACTTCCTCTTTCAGTATGGGTATCCACATCCTACTGCATTCCACCGAGGAATTTGCGACACAATTGGTTTCGTTTAGCATAATTAGAGCCGCTTCTTTGATTTTTCTCTTTTTACTATCTGTTTCTTTCAGGACTATACTTGAATCTCTCCACTGAACTCTATGTTCATTATCCCATGCGTGTTGACATATTTGAGATCTATCAAATTCTCTATTTTTAATATAAGATTGATGTTCACTTATTCTAACGTTTAATGGTCTTGATGTTTCACCTATATAAAACTGTTCGCATTCACAAGGTATTTTATAAATACAATTCTTTGTCCTTTCTTGTTCATTGTTAGGTTTAGTTTTAGATAGAATAGATCTCAATGTGTTGGTTGTTTTGAATGTTGTTGAAATGTTGAATTTATTTCCTATTGTTTAAGTTTCTCGGATAGTCCTTTTATGTATGGTATTGATATTTTCCTCGTATTATTTCTTGTGAATGTTGTAGGATCCCGTTCTATGTTGTTCTGTTCCATTCGATCCAATCTTGACAATTCCTTATTTATAAACGATAAAGGATAATCATTTTTTAATAAAACAGATGTTAAGAATTGTTTTTCTTCTAAAAAGGAATTTTCGTTAGAACAAGTAATTTTGGCTCTATCATATAAGGATTTTATGATTCCATTTTTAACGTTGATGTTGTGATTTGATTTGTAATTGAGATATCTGTTGGTATGTGTTGGTTTTCTATACACTTGAGTCTCATATCTCATATTTCCCATTCTAAATAGTTACAAATACAAAAGAAGCCGCAACTCGATTAAAACTGGTTTATCAAAAAAATACTAAGAGGCAAAAAAGTTTTAAAAACATTGTGTTTAACTAATGGTACCACAACAATAATTTAATTGGAGCGTACATAAAAGTTTGGAGGGGGGTTTAAGGGAACAAAACCTCCATAAGTTTCTTATGGGGTGCACAAATTTTACTATAATTTCTTTTTAGGATGTTCCTGCCATAAGAATGCCACATGGCAATTTTCGATAAAAAATCGATAATAGTTTTCGATATACTGGAAAAAATCAATTTTCATTTTGTAACCTCAAAGGGCTATAACATTTTTGTAGGCATATTTTTTGTACTAAGGTAAGTTAGGTTCATATAGTTCAAACTATTTTTGGTCCCAGATTATGTGGTTTAATTTATGACCTGTATTTTTGTTACACCCTGTATATTTACTAATCTGTGGTTTTTGTACTAGGTATGCGCACTATATAAATGAATTATAAATTAACATTGAACCCCTTACAATTTACAGTCCAAATATATTTTATTAATATATTCCATTACGTGAATCACTTTTGTGATTCTTTTATTTGTGAATCACATTTGTAAATCTTTTATTTAAAGAAAATTATCCACACTTCTTTTATTTTCCTTTATATCGTCACAGAATATCTGCGCCACCACAATCAGATCAAACGAAATCAAAAAAGAAAATCCAATTATCTAGATGTTATTCCTTAGTTGCAATAACTGCATATCGTATCGTGCTTCCTGCTGCTTCCCAATTCAACAACGGATAACAAAAATCCACTCCCTACCTTACCTTCGGGATAACTAATTGCAGAACCATTGTCGTGCCGGCGTGTGTATAGCCTGACCTGGCTAAACAATAACTTCGCTATAACTAGTATGATTGCCGCTGCCAGATTTGTTATTAGGCAACACGCGATGCTTCTGTGTGTTGTGTTCCAGAACTCCGTAATCAGCTGACGGGCATGCAAAGTCACTTGTCACTCAAATTTTTTATTGCGTTAAAAGGCTTGAAGTTTCTCTTAAAGCTCGCAGAAAAGTTGCTAAAGCTACGCGTGTGGAATTCGTTCAAGTTGAGGGTATTCGTGGAAGGAAGTTGATTCGACTTGAAAATCGTGTGATGGATAGAAATGGGAATGGATTACTTTTAGGAGGAGGCCCAGAATTTAAATTGAATATGACATGTCTTTACGTAAACCTTTTTTAAGAGACTAATATTATCATAATGTCAAAAAATGTGAACAAAATAAAAAATTGACAAACGACGAAAAATTATATTCAGTAAAATTCAACTCTGCTTTAAAAAAATCTTTTAGTGCTATTTCATCCAATATACAGGGTGATTGATTAGTAGGGTAAAGCTCAATAGCTCCGCTATAGTAATATACAGGGTGTCCCGGAAAATAGTGCGTTCCTTTAAGGTATGGAGAGAATACACAATTTGGAACAAAAAAGTCCTATACCATTTTTTTCTAAAGTTTACCGTTTCCAAAAAAAAGTTAACATTGTTTTCCATATACCTGTATTTTAATGTTTGGAAATTTTAATAAACTGGCAACATCGTACGCACTACGGAATAATAACATAATAAGAACTCGTTTGTGATTGTGATTAACAGTATTTAAAATAATCCAACCTAATAGTAGGTAATACTTATGTATTTACTATTTGTTTACTAAAATTATTTTCTTTTGAAATGTATTGAAATACCTATTGCATAATTTTAAACGAATTACACATCTTTTAACATAAAAACACATCTTTTAACTGAACTAGTATTATGTATTTAGTAAGGTTTAAATGGGTTGAATGCTGAGTATTGCTGAGGGCTTTAACCGAATTACATAGTTTCAATAGTTTACAGTGGAACTTAAATACACCAGATAATGTCTCAGTAATTTGTTTACTTGTGAACTGAAATAACTAAGTTGTACTTACTTGAAAAAAATTATTATACCGAATAGATGTTTCAAGTAACCTTTCACAAACACCATTCATAGGTAATAACATAATGGGTAATACACTCACTATTCGAAAACATTTTCGGCATTGACACTAAACAGGATTCTTTAAAACTATCTGTTTACTATCTATCTTCTATCTATTTATTTACATGGGACTGTCTATGCTTAAATTTGCGTACCGCACATAGTTGTCAGATTTAAATTTGCTTACCAAAACACATTTTAATTTTTTGGTCAAACGGTTGCATTTAGAAAAAAATGTTATAAGAGTTTTTTGTTCTACATGGTGCCTTCTACCTATACCTTTAAGGAACGCACTATTTTCCGGGACACCCTGTATAGCACTAAAAGTTAATAACAAAAATTTTAGCCACCTTTGAGATTCACATTACAAAATTAGTTACAATGTTACAGGGTGTTCGATAACACAGTGGCAGACCAAACTTATGTTTTTTTTTAAATGGAACACCCTATATTTTATTTTAAATTGGAGATCATGTTAACTTCTCCATCACAAAAATATAAAGGTTTGTTATATTATACAGTTTATTTACAAAGTTATAACCAATTTTATATGAAAACCGTAACAAGTTCAACTCCCTGTATAAATAAAAATAAGCAAAACAACAATGATTTATTAATGCCATATTTTTAACGTATTGTCAAAATTTTCAAGAATGGTAGATATTGCTAATTTTCTTTATATCAAATACAGGGTGAGTCAAAACGCAAGTACATTATTTTCTCAGTAATTTTAAATGGAACACCCTGTATTTTATATCACTATTGAAAAGCACCATTACCGTACTTTAATTTTTAGATAACATTCCCTATGTCTAAATTTATTAGTTTTCGAGATATTTTCATTTTTCAATGGACCAGTAGCGTGGCCACCCAAATCACCAGAATTTAATAAACTGGGCTGATTTTTTTGGGATTACGTTAATAATGAAGTTTATAAAATACCTCCAACAGCAAGGGATGAGATGAAAAACAGAATACAAAGTGTATTTCGATGTGTTAATTTACAAATGCTCCGTAGAGTAAGTAGCTCATTCAATGATCGTTTTTAGGCGTACATAAATGTGTTAGAAGATAATTTTGAACACCTTATGTAATTAAATATTAAAAATATTTTATTAAAAGTAGCTTCTAATCTTTTCAAACATGTTTTTTTGCAAAATGTATTACTGATAAATTATGTTTCGTTCTTTATTTGTTACATTGTTACATTTACATACAAAAGTAGTGTTTAATTGTCTTCACAAAATATTGTATTTTGTGTTTGTGTGTTTTTTTTGTAAAATTTATTACTAATTTTCTTTGTTTATTTGTTGCATTTACATAAAAAAGATAGTATTTAATTGTTTCAAAAATGTTGCATGTAGTGGTTGGGTTTTTGTTTGTAAAATGTATTACTAATAAATTATTTTTATTTCTTTATTTGCTACAGTATTACGTTGATTACCTCATTGATAATCGGTAATCTTCAATTGTCAATTCAGTGATGGCTTACTTAAAATTTAGATAAATTTAAACAGCTAAAATAATTTGCTCTGAAAAATGAAAATATCTCGAAAAATAATAAATTTGGGCATAATATAAAAATTAAAGTACGTTAATGTTACTTTTCAATAATGATATAAAATACAGGGTGTTCCTTTTAACATTACGGAGAAAATAATGTACTTGCGTTTTGACTCACCCTGTATTTGATATAAAGAAAATTAGCAACATCAATAATTCTTAAAAATTTTGACAATAAATAAAAAAATATGACATTAATAAACCATTGCTGTTGTGCTTATTTTTATTTATACAGTGAGTTGAACTTGTTACGATTTTCATACAAAATTGGTTATAACTTTGTAAATACCCTGTATAACATTACAAACCTATATATTTTTGTGATGGAGAAGTTAACAGGATTTCGAATATAAAATCAAATATAGGGTGTTCTATTTAAAAAAACATAAGTTTGGTCTGCCGTTGTGTTATCGAACACCCTGTAACATTCTAACTAATTTTGTAATGTAAAGCTCAAAGTTGGCTACAATTTTTGTTATTAACTTTTATTGCTATCTATTACTATAGCGGAGCTATTGAGCTTTACCCTACTAATCAATCACCCTGTATATAAAATATTGTCAACTTTCTGGTGTTTCTGTATATTTCTAGATTTATGTATTTGGTAATATTGCTTTGGGGCGCATATTTTGTGTTAGTGTAAATTGTTGGTGAGTTAGCGTTTTCAGGGTTTTTTTTAGTTATATATGTATGTAGTGGTGTTGGCATAAAGGTGAGAATAATATTAAATATATTACTTTTACATCTTTTATTACAAACCAAACCAACAAAATGCTTGGTTTTTTATCGAATCAATGAAGTGTTAATTAAATTATTTAAATGAACCTTTCAAATTATCAAATTACCAGAAAAATGCATTCTCAAAGGTAAAATTGACCAATAAAAACCCATCGCATTATTCATAGGAACACGACGAGATTTGTCAAGCAGGCGCGAGAATCTTCCCAATAAATCACTGAAAATTCTTCGTGTTGTTGCCCGATGATGCAACGATTTAATTTTATGGGAAGTATTTTAAAAGTTAAACTTTTTAGTAATCGATAATTAAATTTCCTAGTCAACACGGGCCCAAGGCATTTAAAAAATTATTGTGGTACCGTTAAATATTTTAAAGGCGTTATTAGTCCATTCACTCACGGTAAAATATTTCAAAACCTCCAAATTTTAAACAACCGTTTGGATTGACATGAAATTTGGCATACACTTAGCTAACATGTCAAAGAAAAAAAATTGATATTGTGCCGATGTGCGTTTTTGCCCTGGAGGTGAGTTCCACCTCTTCTCGGGAGTGAGAAAATATACGTTCAAAATAAGTCCGGAATTGGATAAAATTACTAATGCTAAGAAAATTTGTTCTATAGAGTTTTTTTTAATTAAAAATAGGTTTTTTTTTAAATTCTATTTTTAGTAAATCTTTTCGACTTCCCTTGATAATTTTTCAACAAGAAAAGCACGATTGTAGACGGTTTTTTGCAAATAACTCAAAAAGTAAGTACATATTTTATAGAAAAATATACTAGACAAAATATATAGCATAAATAAAAAACTGAAAAAACGGTGTATATAATTATATGAAGTCTGTAGATCTGGTAGAAGCCAAGTTGTAGCTAAGGAAAGGTGGGCTCTTATACGTCACATTCCAAATCGAATATTTCAACGTGAAATAACCAAAGAACGAAGCACTTTTCGGGAAAAAATCATTATAACTTGTGTTTATAATGAGTAATAATGAGATGTTATGTAATAAGTGTTTAAAAAATTTCTAACATCAAAAGTAAGTTAGTTACGCTCAAAATAATGCTGGACACTTTTAATTGTTTGTAAAAAAAATCGTTAAAATCACCTACTAATTAGCATCCCAAATGAAATTAATCGTTATTGTTTCATAAGTTCATTCACTTATGTATTGTTTATACGATCTGTAAGTATAGGATTCAAAGTGCTCATTTTTGAAAAGGCTATACTTAAAAGGGCTTGAACGAGTCACTAATCACGAGTGTATGCAAATTTTGAACAGTCAAATCTTACAGGAAATTTTTCTCTTACAGGAAAAAATAAAAATCAAAAATATTCAAAACAGCAAAACTTACATTTTTTCTCTTTGAGATTTTTGCTGCCACTAATATTTTTTAAGTTAAGTATCTTAAAAAAAATATTTTTTTTTCAAAATAAAAAAAAATATTTTCTAACCAATTTTTTTTTAAATGATCTCTTTGAACCGATGAAACTTACAGATCATATAAACAATACATATCTAAAGTAACTTGTGAAGCGGTAACGATTAATTTTATTTGGGATGCTAATGAAGGGGGATTTTTACGATTCTGTTTACCAAAAAAAGGTACAAAATTCATTTTGAGCGTAACTTACTTACTTTTGATGCTAGAAATTTTTTTTGAAAAGAAATATAAAGGTATTTTAAACACTTTAAAAAATTGTGACTAGTTTCCCCCGGAAAGTGCTTAAATTTTTGATTATTTCACGTTGAAATATTCGATTTGGAATTTGATGGATAAGTGCCCATTTTCATTCGCTACAATTCTGCTTCTGGTCGGTCTACAGACTTCATATTATATACACCGTTTTTTTTTTACTTTTTTATAAGCTATATTTTGGCTAAGGATCTTTTTTTTGGAGGGTCGGAGTAGCTCAGGCGGTAGGATATCTGACTTCCATGCAGATAGGCCTGGGTTCGAAACCCAGCGCAAGCCGGCAAGAACAGCTAAACATTTTTAAAAATGTCTATAGGCCTCAGGTCAACTCAGCCTAAACATGAGTACCTTGGGGAAAACTAGGGGTATTAATAGGCAGTTCAAGCGTAGCACTCGCCCTGTTACGTTCCTTGTATACCGTAGGCCCTAGATATAGCAGACTACCCTGGTGTAATCCCAAAGCCGCGTCAGCTGTATAAAACGAGAGACTATTTATATTATTTTTTTTTTCGAATAAATACTTACTTTTTGAATGAATTGCGAAAAATCGTCTTAAAACGTGTTTCCTTTTGTTGAAAAATGAACATATTCACTCGGAAATAACTCTAATAGTATTGATCGGTTAAAAACTATATGAAACAAGAGTTGTTTCGATTAGTAATTTTATCCAATTCCGGACTTATTGTGAACGTATTTTTTTTCACCACCGAGAAGGAGTTAAACTCAACCCAAAGGCAAATGCACACGTCGCCAAAATATCACTTTTTTTTGACATGTTAGCTATGTGTATGTCAAATTTCTTGTCAATCCAAGCGGTTTTTTTAACAGCAAAAACCGTGAGTACATGGACTAAAAGGCGTTATTAACTGAGATGAATATATGTGACACTTAATGTTTAGGTATTAAGTTTATGAAGCGAGGTATTGTAGTTTTTAGTTTGAAAGTCGTAGAATTTTTATTTTAAGCACCTGTGTAGAATGTCTTTCGAATTGAATATGGTAATTTTTTTAATAAAATGCTCAGAGCTATTCGTTTATGGTGAGTTAAATGGCCGTAATTATTTTATTTCGTACTTTTTCTTATGCCACATGGTCTTTGTTTTTAAATTGCTTTCTTGCATTTTATGTTAATTCAAGAATCTCTATCAATATTTAAATATCTTCAACCTTCTGAAACAAATTGCTGTAATTCGCTTTCAAAAGGGCATATTACGCAACGAGAACGAATTATTTCACTATTATTTCTGTCACATCATGACTTTTATCGCCTTGTTAGGGTTAGTTAGATTAGAATCTTAAAGATTTCTGGTATCTGTACAGGGGTATAGAACCCGGTCCATCTGACTTGATAGGCCAGTACCAAAGCCACATAGCCCCCAGAGCCCCATCCTTAAATATCCTACAACAGACTGGTGGTTAAACCAACTTTACCAAGTCGTCTTTCGTTTATGGCCCTCAGAGTAGATGTTATTTTGTAACTATTCAGTTGAAGTGGGAAATAGCAAGAGACATTCTTCGGCCGTTGGGGGGTCTGAATTTGTATCAGCTCGAGTCTCTGACTATGCAGGGATATGCTAAAACATGGTAGTAAGACTATATTGATACTGATTCATACATGGAAGGTTCGAGAGAGCGTGAGACTATAACTCTTTCAGAGTCAGCCAGTTAAGCCTCATTAAAAAAAGATACAATATCACAAATCGGAAATATTTTACCCGTAATAAGTTTCTATTTTGAATAGAACAACACATGCAACGCAAAACTGAAAAAGTAGCAGAGGCAGGGAAGAAAGTCGGACTTAACATAAACGTCAAAAAAACTAACATAATGAAAATAAATACACCAAGAGAAATGGGAATATCACTGGGAAGCACGGAATTAGAAACGGTAGAGAAATTTAACTACTTAGGCAGTATTTTGAACAACAAAGGAGGGACGGAGGAGGACATAATACGGAGAATAGGTATAGCTCAAAATGCCCTAATATGCTAAGGAAAATGTGGTTTTCACATCAGACAATAAGTAAAACTAAGATATGATTATTCAAGAGCACAGTGAAGACTTTGCTCTTGAGAAGCAGAAACTTGGAAAGTATCAAGAAAATGTATCGGACAGATGCAGGTGTTCATAAATAAATATCTAAGGAAGATTCTTAACATTTCCTGGCCAAACCGCATATTAAACCAAGAGTTGTGGACAAGAACTAACCAGAAACTTATGTCTAAGACAATATGCAAAAGTAAATGGAGTTGGATGGGACAAACACTAAGGAGACCTGACACAAACATTGCGAGACAACCTCTAAAATACCTACCACATGGAAATAGAAGACCAGGTAGACCACTAGAAACGTGGAAAATAAGTGCCGAGAAAGAGATTAATGGTAATGGAAAAACATGGGCAGAAATAAAGATCAGTGCAAAGTATAGAACAGAATGGAGGCAGACAGTTAACGCCCTATGCTCAGCATGGAATACGAAGACAAATAAGTAAGAAGTAAGTTTATATTTTCACTAGATAAGTTTAAACGCTTAACAATTTCCAAAATATTATTAAATTAACTATGTATAATATCTTACTAGTATATATCTATTTTTCTTTCATCGCTGTATACCAGCTTTGTTCGGGTCTAAATTTTCAGCAGGAACAAAAAGGTTTGTTAGAAAAGGACAAATTAGTGACGGCAGCAATTAACCTGCAACACATTAGGACTCGCTTGAAGCCCTAATGTTACGCTTTCGAAACTAATGCCATATTTCGAAGTGGTAACTAAATTTTCCAGATCTGTACTTAGATTCTGCTGGTTAAAAACTGATATAAAGAATTTTGTTATAACCATGATATACAATATATGGTTAAAACAGCATCTAACGGTGTTTTGTTTTACAGTAAAATATTTAAGAAATCCAAAAAAAAAGTAACGAATTCAGTTTTTTTGTCATAAAAACATAACACGACAAAACTTATATGGAATCACCATATATTTGAAACCTGCAGCTTTTGGAAGCTATAGGCTATAGGTATAAATATTTCGGTTCAAACGATAAGACGAAGAGTGCGTGAATCCAAGGACTATATTGCCAAAGACAGTTACGGGATCCCGTGTTGTCCAGGCAGCACAAGATTGATTACCTAAATTGGTGTCTTCAACACCAAAACTGGAACATTGTAAATTGACAAAGTGTGCTGTATTCAAACGAAAGTAGGGTTTATGTAAAATCAGCTGATCAATGAAATAGTGGTCTTAGAGATCGAGGAAGATAAGCAAGAACGAAAACTGCCAAATCTGTTTACATTTATATAAAAAAGGAAATGTCATCTTCTCTACAGGCATTATGATCGGTAAAAAAATTCTTTTCATTTTCATCTAACCAACTTTAATAGCTCGCAAGTATGTTGATTTAGTTCTATAGCCTGTAGTTAGGCTCAGGATGTACCGATCTCAAATTCATCGTCATAAATATATCAGGCCGGTCCTGCGGTGACGAATGAATTAGATGCAAGTGTTATACCGCGAAACTTCTTTAATATAGCCCACGATATGATGTTTTTGTTTGCCGTCCAAATACCCAGAAAGATTACGTTGTGTGTGTTTCGGTTTAGTATCAAAAGAGTTTAATGGCTTTTCGAGACAAAAAGTCTGGAAAATATTTATGTTTGAGCTAGAATGTTGATATAATAAATTCCATAGTGGCGATAAGGTCTTTCAAGTGTCTGAGTTGAGATTGTCCGTTAGAACTGAGCCAGCAATTTCTTGGTGAGAACCGAAAGACTTGTTTATGGAAAGTGAGTATTTCTGATTGGTTTACAACTCCTAGTGGGATGGTCTTATAAAGATATCCTGGTTTTTTTAAAGGAACCGGGTCAAAAATTGGCACAGAAAGAGAAGTCAACATCTAGCGATGAAGGTGTACATTCACAGACCGACTTGGTCTAGGAGACGGTTTTTGGTTTTGTGAGTTATGAGATGTAGTGATTCCCGATTCAATTTGTTTTCTTAGTTAGAAAACAAACGTTGGTTATAATGAATACCACGAGAGTATGTTTTGTGTCTAATTGTCTAGAGTATTAGAAAGAGTAGCTTCGTTATGTTGTTCTTAAGAAGAAATAAATACAAGTTCGCGAAACGAGTTTCTCCAACTTCATAATAATATAAAAAAAAACTCATTTTTTTAACAACATTTTTACTATATTCAAATGAACAGTGCCTACATCGTTCCAATAAGGAATGTTCTATAATAATCAACCATTAGTAGTTACCTTTTTGCTAATAAAACAAAAACTTTGGAATTCTATTCTCATACTATAAAATGTTGTGAAATAGTACTTTAATTCAAACAATTGTAAAGTGTTAAGTGAAAAGTGTTGAGCAACAACAGTTCCAGTTGAGCTAAACCAGATCCATGTAGCTCTAATCATCAATAACAGGTACTCATAATAAACTGTTTATTTTTTTTTTCGAACAATCGTACTCGCGAAAGACTTAATTTTACTAAAATCATTTCAATTCATTTTTATTATTTTTTATATTTTTTTAATAAACGACTACTATGTTATAACTTTTATTGGTATTTTCTTTTGCACACTTTATCTCTTATCCTTATTGTTGGAGAGAAGTACAGACAAGTTTACGACCGCAATTGTAAGTACCAACCTACATCAAATGGAACGGACATTGCAAGTAACTTTCTTTTATTTTGGATCGTTGTAGTATTCTTATTTTGATTTATTAATGGCGCCCAATATTACCTTTTAAATATTAATGTTATTTTAAAACACACCCCTTAAATCTCTGAAGAATGTAACTTACTGGAGCATCCCGAAAAGTAGCAGAATAGAACATCACGCCTATGACCTACATAATTACACTGTTGGAATATATTTTTATTTTATTTAACGCTAATTAATGTTTTGCACGAATGGCGTTATGCCAAATATTTTTTGTTTATTTCATTTAACCGTCTAGGCTTTTGTTTTCATTTACGCTACAAGGAGAGATGCAATGGAAGAGAATTATATATAAGTTTGGTTGTGTATTTGTAACGTTTTTGTTCCTTGTTTGATTTCAACACTGAAAAATTCCTTAATTTTCTTGTGAACGTTAAAGCTGTCATAGTTACTATCTATCTCTTCAATTTAACTGCACTTTTCAATCCACCTTTCCTTTGCTTACTAAATTTTGTTTCTCATGACTACATTAATTTCTTTGTACTCTACATCATTGTTGTATTTATGTTTCATACATTCATCCATCAGCATCAAAATTTTTGATCATCCATTTTTGAGTCATCCATTTTTGTTTTTTTTTCTGACATAATTTCTAATTAAATTTTGATTTTAAGTGTTTACAACTGTTTATTTTTTTATTTGACCATGGCATAATGTGAATTTGCTATTATGTTTTCTTTTTTTAAAGATAATGCAATTTTTTATTAATTAGATAATAGTAATAGATAAGTTGTGATTTGAGCAAAGCCTTAGTCAATTAACTTGATAAAACAGAAAGGTAATTAAAAAAAATAACAATTTAATTCATTTTTTATTATTTAAATGATATTCAAAGTTTTTAAGTTTTTTTTCTGTTTTTTGTCTAACGTCAACGTTAACGTATCTATATTATATTATACAGAGTGTCCCGAAAATATTGGTCACAAATTATACCATACATTCTGGGGTCAAAAATAGTTCGATTGAACCTAACTTACCTTAGTACAAATGTGCTCATAAAAAAAGGTACAGCCCTTTGAATTTACAAAATTAAAATCGATTTTTTTCAATATATCGAAAACTATTAGAGATTTTTTATTGAAAATGGACATGTATCATTCTTATGGCAGGAACATCTTAAAACAAAATTATAGTGAAATTTGTCCTCCCCATAAAAAATTTATGGGGATTTTGTTCCCTTAAACCTCCCCAAAGTTTTGTGTTGGTTCCAAGTAATTCATTATTGTGGTACCATTAGTTAAACACAACGTTTTTAAAACTTTTTGCTTCCTAGTATTTTTTCGATAAGCCAGTTTTTATTGAGATGCGGCTTCTTTTTCAATATATTTAGGTAAAAATTCTATGGGGGTTTTGTTCCTTTAAACCCCCCAAATGTTTGTGTACGTTCCAATTAAACTATTATTGTGGTACCATTAGTTAAACACAGTGTTTTTAAAACTATTGCCTCTTATTCTTTTTTTCATGTCACCTTTTATCGAGATGTAGCTTCTTTTTCAAAATATACCTAAAAATGTAAATAAATAAATTTTCAGATTATTAACAGGTCTCTACAAATCGTACTTAACCATATACAAATATGTGGTGGATTCGATAAAAATTCAAAATATCTCGATAAATACTGGCTTATCGAAAAAGTACTAAGAGGCAAAAAAGTTTTAAAAACAATGTGTATAACTAATGGTGCCACAATAATAATTTAATTGAGACGTACACAAAAGTTTGGGGTGGGGGGGGGGGTTTAAGGGAACAAAACCCCCATAAAATTTTTGTGGGGTGCACAAATTTTACTTAGATTTTTTTTAAGATGTTGCTGCTATAAAAATGCCAGATGTCCATTTACAATCAAAAATCTCTGAGAGTTTTCGATATATGAAAAAAAAAATCGATTTTCATTTTGTAACTTCAAAGGGCTGTAACTTTTTTTGTGTGCACTATTGTATATAGGTAAGTGAGGTTCAATCAACCTATTTTTGACCCCAGAATCTGTGGTATAATTTATGACCAATCTTTTCGGGACACCCTGTATATAGTTTGTATACCTTTTTACCTAACTACTAAAACTTTTGTATGTATTTTTTGAAAAGCTCTAATACACCAACCCAATTAATCAAAAAATAATCTGACCTAATTTACTTTTAATAGACTGCTAATAGCTGTATTCAACTTAATGTATATTTCTCACCTCTGCTCATTTTTTTTTCGAGTAATAGCTCATTTATCAATGTCGAAAACTAAATTGAAACCGTTTAAACGAACGACTTGAAGCATTTCATTATTGCTAACTCAAATAGTTTTTTATTTATACAAAATAAAACTATACCAAAATAAATGTGAATCACTTAAAAAGTAATTTTTAATGACACTGTAGTTTATCTTATTTACTTGTCGTATCGTCCTGAGTTAAATCAGAAATAATCATCTCAGTTTAAAACTAAAACAAAGTATGGTTAATAGACCACTCATCAGCGGTAAAAAACTGTAAGACCGTGGAATTCTGAGAATTAACACCGATTTTTTAATGAAAATTTGGGTTTAAGCTCTGTGACACTCTTCTTTAAAATCTACCCTATGGCTAACTGCGCTTTTGCCCTGGGGGTAAAAACAACCCCATCAAGGGGATGAAAATTTTTTAATCAAAATAACTCTGGAAATCGATAGACTGACCAATTCTGAGTAAATGTTCTATATTTTTTTTTGTTGTAAAATTCAGACTTTCCAAGTAATTTGCGATTGAAACTATGCATTTTTAATTGAAAAAACTCAAGTTTTATAACCGTTTTTCATGAATAACTTAAAAAAAAACATTAATTTCATAGAAAAAATCATTGAGAACAAAATTGTGGTTAATAAAAAACAAACAGCTTCGCTTGGGAAAGACCTAGGTAAACCCAATAACCACTGATTTATTGCCTTTAAAGGATGGTTATTTTCAAAGAACCTCGAAATGGAGAACTTTTAATCTCAAATAACTCGAACTTGGTGCGATTTTTTGGGAAATCTTAACAAACATCTTTTAAAGCTCATTAAAAAATCTTTGAAATAAGCTCTAACAGAAGTTTTTTACATAAGAACTGACTGACTTATGATGAAAATAAAGTGGCACTCTGCTTTTTTCTTTTTGAAATGTAAAAATTAAACCCTCATCGTTACAATTATAATAGAAATTAATAGCTTTCCACTTAAAATTAACTTTACTTAGGTATAATTGATACGATCCATGTAATTCGACTGGTTTGGAATGCTTAGTTTAGAAAAAATAGTTGATTAAATTGAAAACTGGTAATTGATTAAATGGTATAAAACAAAAATGAAAATAATCGGTTTCGGTTTGATTCAAATCGAGTCTTCTGCCATCCTCTGATACCGTGTTTCGGGGTCTACCCCTTATCAAAGAGACTTCGCAAGAAGACTGATTTGAATCAAGACTCACTGAGAAGATGATATTGTAAGTCAACTTGGAATGAAGTAAACACTTCTGTTGTATGTAGCAATATGAATTTATCAAAAAATCCTTAAAATTTATTCACAAAGGAGTGAAAGTACAAAACGTTTTCGGTCAGACTGACCATCATCATTGTAAACCTAGAAATAAGTGAACCACTAAGATTAAAAAGCAAAAGGGTGAAATTTTGACAGTTGAAAAAATTTAAGAAAATGTGGTTACTTACGTTCAGTATACAAGTAATTGTAACTAGCCACTTCAATAGGTATAAAAACCTCTAAAATACATTATTGTTACATTCTATTATATTGCAAATATTCAAATATTTTCACCAGAGTATGGTTAGACTGACCTCTAACGGGGAACGATGAAATGATTGAAATGAATATCGGCAACGAATCAAGTAACCCAGGTACTAAACGGGTGACACTAGGAAATTTTTCCTAGCTAGGAAATTATAATCCGGTGTAATTATTTGAATTTTTATATCATCTTCTCGGTGAGAAGATTCAAATCTGATTCAAATCAGTCTTCTTGCAAAGCCTCTTTGATAAGCGGTAGACCCCGAAACACTGTGTTATAGGATAGCAAGAGACTCGAGTTCAATAAAAACGAAACGGATTATTTTCATTTTTTTTACTTATTTCCGATTTTATTATCGACAGTCTTAGTGACCTAGAAATTCTTCTAGAACTACTGTTTTTTATTGATCAATGGCACTCTAGTAGTCGGAATAACACATAAAAATAGACATATAATTAAAATTAAAAAACGACAGTAGAACAAAGTGCAATTCCAGCCCGCTCCTGAGAACTCTACTGCTACTGTAAGCCGAGGCTCTCTTAATGGTGGTCTAACGACGTCACATATTGCTATTCTTAATTGTCGGGTCGGGACTCCGTTAGTATTTAATAAAGCGCAACTGTGAGTTCCTGGAGGTGCTTTGGTGCTTTCCTCCTACAGGATAGCTTTTCGGTGCATTGCGTTGTAGCGACTTTTAACTAGATAAATTTTATTATTCCATCGTTGCTACTGTACTTGAGCTAATAGGTTATACCTAGTGTCATTCTTTCAAAACTTTGCAGAATTTAATTTAAACTGAACGTTAGAAAAAACGGGCAACCCACAAATTTTGAGAAAGGGCCTAGCCGGGTAGGATGATGAAAACTGCCCCCAACTCGATTCGAATTCCATATAGGTCACCGTTTAGCATATATAGTGAAACTCACTTTCTGAAATTTTTAGCCCCCTAGGTGGTCATGTGACCCACCTAGAGCCTAATTGGGGTTTTTATGTTTCTATTTTTTATCTCAGCCGCATCGAGAACGAGCGAAAAACTTTAAATAAAAAAGTTGTAAGCTTTAAAAAGTTCGGTCCGAAATTTTTTTTTATTTTTGGCAGGAAATTTAAATTTTATAACGATTTTAAAATTTTAAATGAGTATAAAAAAATAACTAAGACATTAGTTTTTACGAAAAAAATATATAACGTGTATTTTTGTATAATGTTTCACTCTGAATTTTTTCAAATTTTTAAAATTAGTGAAACACTCCTTTAAAAATAAAATACCGCATTTTTTCGGTTTTTTTTTTCGTTTTTTGATACAATTTTATACATGTTTTTTAAAAAAGGTAACACCGTCACTAGAATAGGTAAAAAATTGAAAAATAATTGGGGTTTGCTTAAAAAATTTTTGTAACGCCATCCATTTTAAGATACAGAGCGTTGAAGAAAACAAAA
This sequence comes from Diabrotica virgifera virgifera, assembly GCF_917563875.1. NCBI lineage: Eukaryota > Metazoa > Arthropoda > Insecta > Coleoptera > Chrysomelidae > Diabrotica > Diabrotica virgifera. Next base: position 17,708,083 of record NC_065449.1, read on the forward strand.
TTTTACGATTTTGCCGAAACTACTGGCAACATTGTAATAAAACTTGGTGGGTTTTAAGAGGTAGTTATTGTGCATATTTTGACATACAATTAAGGATTTGATATTCATCATTGGCGCGCATAGGGGTAATGGTCTGAAATTTTCAAAGAAAAAAAGATAGTACGCCACTGATATATTTCAAATTAACAATCATTTTTGAATTCCTCGTTCAACTTGCTATAAAAAAACTATCTTCTCAGTTTTTCATATGACGCGCCGTTTTGCTGCAAAAAATAAAATATCTTAACGCTTCCAAAGTATTCGAATTTGTATTTATAATAGATGTATTTACGAGTTTATGTAGATGTAGAAACTACTAGAAATTCGAATACTTTGTAAGGGTCGTATGAAAAAATATGAAGATAGATTTTTTGTCACAAATTGAACGAGGAATTCAAAAACCATTGTTAATTTGCAATATGTCAGTGTCGTACTATCTTTTTTCTTTAAAAAGTTCAGACCATTACCCCTATGCGAGCCAATGATAAATATAAAATTCTTAATTGTATGTCAAAAAACTATCTCTTTAAACTCGCCAAATTTTATTACAATGTTGCCAGTAGTTTCGGCAAAATTGTAAAAAATGTGTAAAATTTTGTTTTCTTCAACGCCCTGTATCTTGAAAATGGATGGCATTACAAAAAATTTTTATTAAGCAAACCCCAATTATTTTTCAGTTTTTAACCTATTTTAGGGACGGTGTTACCTTTTTTGAAAAATGTGTATAAAATTGTATCAAAAACGAAAAAAAAAAACCGAAAAAATGATTTGAAAAAATTCAGGGTGAAACAATATGCAAAAATACACGTTATGTATTTTTTTCGTGAAAACGAATGTCTTAGTTATTTTTTTATACTCATTTAAAATTTTAAAATCGTTCTTAAATTTAAATTTCAAGCCAAAAATTAGAAAAAAATTTTTTTCGGACAGAACTTTTTGAAGTTTACAACTTTTTTATTTAAAGTTTTTCGCTAGTTCTCGATGCGGCTGAGATAAAAAATAAAAAATTTAGGGGCTTAGGGGGCTAAAAATTTCAGAAAGTGAGTTTCACTATACAGGGTGTTTGGTAAAGAATGGGCCATAGCTTAATCTCAGGTTTCTAAGGTTAAAATAGGCCGATTTAAGCTAACTTACCTTAGTACAATGTTTATAATAACCGAGATACAGGGTGTCAAAGTTAAATTTTTTTTTATTTATTATTGAATATTTCCTGACAGGTATGAGATAACAACATGGAATTTGGTATGAGGGGGTTTTTTGGATCGAGAAAACTAAATTCCCTACCAAAAATTATGTATTGTCCAGAGGGCGCCATATACGCCTTTCAGCACTCATTTATTACGTTCAATTTTTTTTATCCCTCACTCTGTATAATTTTGACATTAACATTTTTATTCTACTATTGGTTTTACTTAAAAAAGGTATACTTCTTTCATCTCCCTAAACTCAACCGTTTTCGAGATAAACGCATTTTAAATCTGCGATACACCATCATTTTTAGCATAATATCATTGTAGTTTCACCCGAAAAATAACTTAAAACCATAAAATTATCCAAAAATGTATCGCAAATTTCTTCAAATGGAATTTGCGATGCAATGACATAAATCTGAGAACTGGCACAGTTATTATGGTTTTAAGTTATTTTTCGGGTGTAACTACAATGATATTTATTATGCTAAAAATGATGGTGTATCGCAGATTTAAAATGCGTTTATCTCGAAAACGGTTGAGTTTAGGGAGATGAAAGAAGTATACCTTTTTTAAGTAAAACTAATAGGAGAATAAAAATTTTAATGTCAAAATTATACAGAGTGAGGGATAAAAAAATTGAACGTAATAAATGAGTCCTGAAAGGCGTATGTGGCGCCATCTGGGCAATACATAATTTTTGGTAAGGAATTTAGTTTTCTCGACCCAAAAAACCCCCACATACCAAATGTCATGTTGTTATCTCATACCTGTCAGGAAATATTCAATAATAAATAAAAAAAAGTTTAACTTTGACACCCTGTATCTCGGTTAATATAAACTTTGTACTAAGGTAAGTTAGTTTAAATCGGCCTATTTTAACCTCAGGAACCTGAAGTTAAGCTATGGCCCATTCTTTACCAAACACCCTGTATATGCTAAACGATGACCTATATGGCTTTCATCATCTTACCCGGCTAGGCCCTTTGAAATTGATGGATCTGAGAACTGCGTGAACTATAGTATTCTACAAAGTTTCTGAGATATCTTAGTGTTACACTGGCCTTTTTACATTGAAGTGTATTTCTAACGATTGAAAAATATCTAAAATCCATTCAGATTGCTGAAAAATGGAACAAGCCAAAGGGATATGGCAAGAAAATTGAATAGTAGTCATTCAATTATGCAGAGAACTCACCAACGATTTCTTGAGATCGGATCTCATCAATTGTGACCTGGTACAAGTGTCAAAATAGAGACAACAGTCAAAGAAGATATCATGCTCACTCTACCTCCACTACGAGACCAGACTCAAACTGCCAGAACGCTCCAAATACATATTCTGCAAGCTCATGGAGCATTTCTATTGTTGGAAGGTCAAGAGAACTGGATTGGATAGCTTTTAATCCAGTAACGAAGTTTATTAACGGCAAGCTGAAAATTTGTTAATAGCTTAACGGTGTCTAGTCGGACAAACTTTGATATATGGTAACACTGGAACAGGGGAAGTTTTAATTTTGGAACGTGATTTTTATTCTGGAATTGGTCATCCTGCTAAGTTTATGATTGTGAAAACTAGCAGGTTGTTTTTAAGTTAATTCAATAGCGAACTTTATACAATAAATTATGAAAACATATTTGTCCAACAAATATGTTTTTTATGAACAAATATGACTTTTAATAAGTCTGATACGAAGAACATGTCAAATGACAGGAATTATGTTGGTGATAAATAGCAGTCTGATTTTTGAATGAGAGTTTAATTACAGGGTAACAAATCAATTGGAAATTCTGTCTGACAAAATACATGGGACGTTTTCGTAGTCTTACTTAAACTTAGCCACACTTAAAACTTCCCCTGTTCCAGTGTTCCCGTACATCAAAGTTTGTCCGACTAAACACCGTTAAGCTATTAACAAATTTTCATCTTGCTTTTTTGTACGCGGGATTCAGGCCTATGTGCCAAATCGAATGATGAGTGTCATTTAGAACCACGGAGGCAAGACACATTGAAAGACATATTGAAATAAGTGATACTTGCCTGTTATAGACTCAATTCAATTATGGTTATAACTGTAACTGTAGTGGTGTAACATTTTTATTATTTTGTCAAATTTTTTCTTTGTTTTTCATTTGTTACTAATATCTAATAATGTCGGGTCACGTACTAAAAGAGTAACTAACTTAATAAACAATAGATTTAATTTGATATACAATGGAACCCCGATAAGTCGGCCCCCGATAACCCGGAAGTCTGGGTAACCCGGACACGGTAACTTTCATCAGACAAACATTTCAACAATAAAAATGTATGTAATATACCTAATATTTGAGAGATAATGTGTATTTGTGTAATTTGAACTATACGATATTAAAAATGTCTCATGACACACGGCGCCGGCGGCAGAGCGATGTTCATTTGCTTGGATTATCGGAGACAACAGGCACCTGTAGTATTCCTTTATTTATTTCAAACTGTCTTAGCATTATTTAAAAAAGACTAAAAGATTATTAAAAAAATTCTTTTTTAAACAATGGTCTTAGTTTTCACTGTTCTTAAATAACATAACATCGTTCCGATTGTGACTGTATTGTGTGTCTGGTATTGTTCGCTTCCGTTTGCTTAGGTTTGTGTTTGCGTGTTTTGGTAGCAATTTAGATGTGTAGGTACTGTGCATATATTTATATATTTCATGTTGTTTCAATTATAACGGAGTTTATCTGTAAGTATACCGTATTTTATTAATTTTTACCATATTCTCCGGCTAATCCGGTTTTTCGATAACCCGGATCGGCCGCGGTCCCAATTAATCCGAGTTATCGAGGTTTAACTGTAAATAAGAAAAAAATAAAAACATACAAAATTTCTAAAACTTTATGGGTATCCCATTTTCCCTCAAAATCAAATGTAACTTTTTAATATTTTTAGATTTGCAAAGATACTCCGATCAATATTAAACCGAATTTAAAAAATCCAATGTACAAATTCGAAATATCTCACACTCTAATTCGACAACTCAAGCATGTCGGTTTTAACCAAGGATATACAAGGCCCCAGGTGTATGGCATAACGAACACGAGCTTGTACGTGTTGTCGCAAGTTCTAGCTCTATGAAGCGAAATTTCGAATGCATGCTTCCGCGAAGCAGGCTTTGCCATATTATAGTAAACAAACGCTTCACCAAAATTCTTATAAGGGAATCTGCTGCAGTAACTTTATGTCAACGGATGTTTTTTTTTGAAAAGTAAATAATGGTTGTGCATTATTTTGTGTTTTTTCTTCAGATTATTAAAGTACGGTTTACTAAATTGGCTTCAAAATTCTTATAAGGGAATCTGTTAGAGTAAGTTTATGGCAACGGATGTTTTTTTTGAAAAGTAAATAATGGTTGTGCATGATTTTGTGTTTTTTTCTTTAGATTATTAAAGTACGGTTTACTAAATGTATAAATATAATATATTCATATAAAGGTGGGTATGCATAAAAATTATACAGAGAGGGCCAAAATTATGAAATAATTTCATTTTCTTTAATACAGACCCTTTTTTTAACCCCCTCTGTGGCTCAGTGGTAAGAGCGCCTACCTTTGGTTGAAAGGTCCGATTGGTTGTGAGTTCGAGTCTCACCAGGGTCAGGAATTTTTTGTTTATTATAAATTAATAAATAAAAATAGTTTGTGTTATTGTGGGATTGGTACTCACCGGAGGGACCGCAGACGTTCGGATACAATTAGCGTCTCTTTGCAAGGACAATGACGTCGACTTTGCAAAGTAGCAAGACACTTACTCAACACACATACTACACATTACTCCCCTGAGTTAGTGATAAGATATAATCTAAAAAATCATTATGAAATTGACTGGCCAGTTGGTTGTGAAAACCAGTGCCAATAAAACACAAAACACACACACAGACCCTTTTTTTAGAACAATCCCGAAACAGGTAAATTTTTAATTTTAAATTACAATTTTCTAGCATATATTTCATAATAGCGACGTCATGCATCTGAGCGTTATGACGTAATCGATGATTTTTAAATAGGAATAGGGGACGTCTGGTAGGTCATTTGAAAGGTTGTACAATTCTCTATTCAGTAATATAAACATGGACATCATTATTTATACAAGGTGACCAAAAAAATAATTTTTAAACTAAATAAATTGACGCAAAAAGAAGAATATGTGTAATTAAATTTTTAATATATTTTAAGTTAAATAAATTTATTTAACTTACAATACATTTTACTGCTCTCAGAAAATATAAAAAAATGTTGATTTCACAAATAAACATTTCTTTTCGCTTAAATTAAATCTCAAATCACCTCCCACCTGCCTCTTGACAGTTTGAACTTTGACAGAATTTAATTTAAGCGAAAAGCAATGTTTATTAGCCAAATGAACATTTATTTCTATTTTTGATAGCAATAGAAAGTGTTTTGAGTTAAATACATTACATACATTCTTCTTTTTGTGTCAATTAATTTAATTCAAAAAATATTTTTTGGCCACCTTGTATAAACTATGATGTTAATGTTTATATTTCTAAATAGAGAATTAAACACCCTTTTAAATGAGCTACCACGCGACCCCTATTACCATTAAAAAAAATCATCGATTAGGCCATCACGCTCAGATGGATGACGTTACTAGTATGAAATATATGCCAAAAAAAATTGTAATCTAAAATTAAAATTCGACTTGTTTCGGGTATTTTCTCCAAAATGGTCCATTTTAGAGAAAATGAATTTATTCCATAATTTTGCCTCTCTCTGTATATACAGAGATGTAATTGCGCAAAGAACGGGCAAAGTATCGCAAAAGATGGAAAACAAAATACTTTGTAAAATAAAAAGAGGTGAAACTAAAAGATGTGGGAAATTATCGACAGAAACCTATAAATTTACATTACATTACATTACCACTATCGATAGTTTTCCACCTTTAGGCGTATCGGCATAATTTTATAAAATTCTCCTGTCACAGTGTTAGTAGCTATATATGCCTCCTCCGATACGCCTTAAGGTGGGAACCTATCGCTAGTGGTAATGTAACGTAATGTAAATTTATTGGTTTCTATCGATAATTTCTTACCTCTACTGTGGGCACCACTCTCTACAGTAATTGCCAATGTCATTATGGAAGACTTCGAGACGCGAGCACTATCCACATATGCTCAAACCCACATGTTGGCGACGATATGTTTACGATACATTCCTCATTATTAGCTCCATGTCAGGGATGCTTTGGTGTCTTTTTAAACCGATCTTAATGGTATAAATCCGAGTATCCAATTCACGATGAAGATGGAGACTGATTCATCCCTACCCTTTCTCGACGTTCTCGTAAAGAGAAGAGAAGGAGCCAATCGCAAGGTTTTCATCAGTCAGTTTACCGAAAACCCACCCATACCAACCGCTATTTGCTTCACAAATATCATCACCCACCTTGGCAAATTAATTCAATCATTAATATCTTTGTCTTCAGATTAATAGGCATTTGCAATGATGCAAGTAGATCTACTGAGCTCTCTTCTTTAAATCAAGCCTTCATCCAAAACGGTTACCGCAAAAATCACATCGATAGAAGCATCCACAAAATTCTTCCGCTCAATCTCAACAAAAAGACTCTGAACATGATCATATGGCTTTTCTTCCTTACATCAGAAGTGTTACTGACAAAATCTACAAAATTCTCAAACCACGAAGAATAAAGACAATATTTACCCCCAACCAAAACGGAGTTTATGAAATTCCTTATGCCGACTGTAGCCGATCTTACATAGGTCAAACCAGTTGTAGAATCCAAAATATGATTTATGAACATTCCATATCTGTTCCCAATTCCGGTTCAATTTCAGTTCTAGACTAATACCATCTTCATATATAGGTCACAAAATTGACTTTGAATACTGTACCATAGGCTACATCCGCTTCTATAAACTAAGAATTATCCGAGAGGCCATAGAGATCAAAAAACGGCCAAATTGTCTAAATAAAAGAGATTTCCTTCGACTTGAAGAACTTCCTAAGAAAACGTAGTCCGCTCCACCTACCAATCCAAATATAGCCATCAAAAATTTTTGCGCCAACCCCCACTCAAGCGCCATCCCACCGAACTACGGTATAAATGTACGGTCCTCCACCGAAAACAACAGTATTGCAGTGAGTAGTGAAGAGTGGAGTATCTGGGGGCTATTTTCTAAAAAATATTATAACTTTTCTTTGTATAAGGTTGTACCTACATACTTAACGTCGTTCGTTTTGTAGATAATTCATATTTATACCAATGGTCAGAATACCAACAAAAGGAATTGAAAGCTTACAATATTCAGTTATTGAAAATTTATAGAATTAATTAAACAAATAAAAAAAGCTGCTACTTTTCTTGAATATCCTTCATTTTATATTTTATCTTCAATTATTTTTTAAACGAGACGTAACTTTAAAATCATTTCCTCAACGATTACTTTGTCAAAGATTACGACAAAATATTATCACTAAAACGTAATACCCTCTGGAGATTTTACCATAACTTCCAACAAAGTTTCACTCCATTAGCCAGTGAAAGTTACAAAATTGCAAAACAATTTTATTTTCCTCGGTCCCGATCGAATTATACCAAGAAAAGGTAATTAACCATAAACTCCGGCGTACCTGAACATCAAAAAGTGCAAGTCGAATTAGGCTCTTTGAATCTGACTTTATCGATTTCAGATGTTGATTGAAAAACAGATGAACCGGAAGTAAGGACGTTTCATGAATGTTGGAGACAGATCAAGCTGAAATGGGACTTCGTTTGGCTCTCTCGGGGGACTGCGACTGACTATAAAAATACACGAAAATAACTAAAATGGAGGAAGGACTTTCCCTACTTTCGTTCGTTGATGGCTATTCATATGTACCGGGCTGACATGGGTTGATGGATGTATTCTCTAAGGTGTTGTTCAATCACTTGAACAAAAATCTTTATGTCTAATAATTTACTACTTAATGTTTAATGAAATCAATAGACGACAAAATTTTTCGTGTAATGTATAACGTATTTCTTTACAGATTTATCGATTTTAAAACAGGCATTATCATCAGCATCAGTAGTCCAGAAAGCCACTGCGCATCCGCTAGTAAAAATATTCTAATTCGGATTTTTTGCACAATCTTACTCAAAAAGGACTCCTTTTAACAAATTTGCATGTTGCCAGGACCAAAAGGTGGTCAAAAATTTTTTAAACGTTTTTTTTTGTTTTTATCCTAAAATTATTTTTTTTACATGGAGAAAAGTTTTTTTAGGTTTTTTGGATCATTCCAAACAGAAAAGTACTTTAGTGACTTTTCTCTATACACTTAGTGGCTTTTCTCTTTGACATATAAGCGATTAAAAATTGAAAAATTGCGAAATCGGCCATTTTTAACCCTCAAAAACTATGTAAAAAACTGAAAATTTGAATGTTGCCAAGGTAGGTAGATATTCTTTAAACATCGATTGATGAAATCCCGAAGAGTTTTTTGCAATACAATATTCAAAACTCCTTTGTTTTTTAATTGCTAATCAAGTGTGCGCGACACTATTTTCCACCGACAGTATGGTGCAAATGAAAGGAATAAATTCGTTATTTCGTAAACCGGCGACTTTAAGAAAAAATCCCGAAACAGGTCGATTTTTATTTTTAAGTTATGATATTGTGGCATATATGGTATACTAGTGACGTCATCCATCTGGACGTGATGACGTAATCGATGATTTTTTTAAATGAGAATAGGGGTCATGTGCTAGTTCACTTGAAAGGTTCTTCAATTCTCTATTCAGTAATATCAACATTTACATAATTATGTATACAGGGTGTCCAAAAAATTTTTATTAATTAAATTATTTGACAAAAAAAGAAGTAGAAGGACACCCTGTATAAATAATTATGTAAATGTTTACATTACTGAATAGAGAATTGAAAAACCTTTCAAATGAGCTACCACACGACCCCTCTTCTCATTCAAAAAAATCATCGATTACGTCATCACGCCCAGACGGATGACGTCACGGATTTTTCCTTAAAGTCGCCAGTTTACGAAATAACGAATTTATTCCTTTCATTTGCACCATACTGTCGGTAGAAAATAGTGTCGCGCACACTTGATTAGCAATTAAAAAACAAAGGAGTTTTGAATATTGTATTGCAAAAAACTCTTCGGGATTTCATCAATCGATGTTTAAAGAATATCTACCTACCTTGGCAACATTCAAATTTTCAGTTTTTCACATAGTTTTTGAGGGTTAAAAATGGCCGATTTCGCAATTTTTAATCGCTTATATGTCAAAAACTATCATTTTTAGAGAAAAGTTACTAAAGATCTTTTCTGTTTGGAATGATCCAGAAAACCTAAAAAAAAAACTTTTTTCCATGCAAAAATAATAATTTTAGGAAAAAACAAAAAAAAAAAAACGTTTAAAAAATTGTTGACCAACTGTTGGTCCTGGCAACATGCAAATTTGTTAAAAGGAGTCCTTTTTGAGTAAGATTGTGCAAAAAATCCGAATTAGAATATTTTTCCTAGCGGATGCGCCGTGGCTTTCTGGACTGCAGGGCTTTTCATTCCGGGTGGAATGTTTGCCGCTCTTACTTAGAGCTCTCTGATACGCTTATTGCGGTGAATCACTCCGCATTCCACTTGTATGTTGTTAAAGATTGTTGTACGACTTGGCTTTCGTTACAATTTTCTTCCACTCATTTCGATATGTGCATAGTTCTCTCCAGTTTCTCACTTCCAGAATTTTGATATCTCTCATGACCTGGTCCTCCTATCTCTCTCTGGGTCTTCCCGTTGGTCTTTCAGTTTCTGGTTTCCATCTGGTGATCTTCTTAATCAGTAGGTCGTTTTTTCTCCTCTCTATGTGTCCCAGCCATCTCAGCCTCTGTACTTGCTTTAATAAATCTAACTATATCTTCTCCCTTCATTATATCTCTTAGTTCGTGGTTCATTCTTCTTCTCATGTCTCCGTTATCCATTCTTATCGGGCCGGGCCCATAATTCGTCTGAGGATTTTCTTTTCGAATATTCTCAATTTTTTTTCATCTTTTTCCGCGAGGCACATTGTCTCAACTGCGTACGAAACTACTGGTCTGATTGCAACTCTGTATATTTTAAGCTTTGTATTTCTAGATAAGATCTTGTCCTTCATAAGCCTATGATATCTCCAGTATGTGTTTTGTTGCCTGCTAGTATTCGTTCCGTTACTTCTTCACTTGTCTTGTTTTGGTCATTTACTATTCCTCTCAAATATTTAAATTGTTGGACTCTTTCAAAAGTGTAGTTTTTTATTTTGATTTGTCTCGTCCTGTTATCTTTTCTTCTAGAGCAGAGTAGATATTTTGTTTTTCCTTTGTTAATTTGTAGACATCTTTTCCGTGCTTCTGTTGCCAGGATTGTTACTGCTTCTTTTAATCTTTCCTTGTCTCTTTCCATAAGAACTAAATCATCTGCATATGCAACTATTTGTGTTGAGGCGTGGGATACAGTTCCTTTAATTTTGCTGGCCTTGACTGTTCCTTCTACTGCTATGTTGAATAATATGGTTGACAGGGCATCGCCTTGTCGCACTCCTGTTTCTAATGCAATTGATTTTGTGCTACCTTCTTCTGTTGTTACTTTAGCTCGAGATCCATCCATGGTCATTTTAGTTAATCTGATTAATTTTGTTGGTATATCTTGATTTTTATCATTTTAATAAATAATTTATTTCTTCCAATACAGTCAAACGCTTGTTTGAAGTCTACGAAGAGGATGTGGAGTTCTATGTTGTGTTCGTGGCATTTTTCGACTTTTATAAATAAAACATACGACTCCATAAATCGAAGAAATCATTCTAAGACCATAAGAACATTAGAAATACCAGAAAAGCTTAAAAACCTAGTGAGAATGACAATTCAGAGAAAGAACACGGTGGATAGGGTAACAATGGAGGAGAGCTGGAAGCAGGAAGCTGAAAGCTGGAAAAAAAGAAGAAGACAAATCGTAAAAAGATTAAAAAATATAAAAGCACAAACCGTGCTGTTTTCAATAACAAGGATGTGGAAATACTAGCGAGAACAATAAAACATCTAGAAAAAGTTTTCCAATAATTTGAAGGAGGTAATGAGACCGACAGTGATGTATGCCAGCGACATGTTTATTATGAACCAACAAGAAGAAAAACAATGCAGATATGGGAAAGAAAGGTGCCCAGAAAATCTTCGGAGGAATCCATAGAGCAGAGAGTATTTGGAGAAAACGAACAAATAAATAAATAAAGAGGATGTATGGAAAACCAATAATTCTGAGGTTCTTCAACCAGGATGTTTTTCTTCTTCCCGAACCTCGCTTTCCAAATATTTTTCCTTGCAGGATGACTTGTATCCGGGCATATTTGGATTCACTTCGTATAATGTGTCCATTATCCTAATAGAAATGTCCAAGCAGAATAATTATTATAGGACTTTTTTGTCTAAGTCCTGTAGAAGAATTTAGCAATAAAAATAGCAAAATTCCAATCAAAAATTAGGTTGGAGAAAATGAATCCTCAAAGCCCAAAATCGGTATGCGTTAAAAAAATGCATTTTCTCGGCTTCCCATGGAGCAATTTCCTTCATTCTTTTCTTGTTCCCAAGTAACTCGAGTAGAGCCATCTAACTAACGCATTATTAAATGTCAAAGTTGCTTTAGTTTTGTTATACTAAATTAATAAATTTATTATAACAAAAATGTTCAATTTGTTTAAATATACAGGGTGTCCCAAAAAGATTGGTCATAAATTATACCACACATTCTGGGGTCAAAAATAGTTCTATTGAATCTAAATTACCTGACTACAAATGTGTTCATAAAAAAAGTTACGGCCCTTTGAAGTTACAAAATGAAATTCGATTTTTTTCAATATACCGAAAACCATTAGATTTTTAATTGAAAATGGACACGTATCATTCTTATGACATCACAGTATCATCTAAAAACAAAATTATAGTGAAATTTGTCCATCCCATAAAAATTTTATAGGAGTTTTGTTCCCTTCAACCCCCCCAAACTTTTGTGTACGTTCCAGTTAATTCATTATTGTGGTACCATTAGTTAAACACAGTGTTTGTAAAACTTTTTGGCCTCTTAGTCTTTTTTTGATAAGTCACCTTTTATCGAGATGTGGCTTCTTTTTCAAAATATACCTAAAAATGTAAATTATAAATAAATTTTCAGATTATTAACAGGTCTCTATAATCGTACTTAATAATATACAAATATGTGGTAGATTTGACAAATATTCAAAATATCTCGATAAACACTGTCTTATTGAAAAAGTACTAGGAGGCAAATAAGTTTTAAAATCATTGTGTTTAACAAATGATGCCACAATAATAATTTAATTGGAACGTACACAAAAGTTTGGGGGGGTTTAAGGGAACAAAATCCCCATAAAATTTTTATGGGGTGCACAAATTTCACTTTAATGTTTTTTAAGATGTTGCTGCCATAAAAATGCCACATATCCATTTTCAATAAAAAATCTCTAACAGTTTTCGATATATGAAAAAAAATCGATTTTCATTTTGTAATTTCAAAGGGCTGTAACTTTTTTTTTGTGCATTGTTTTATATAGGTGAGTGAGGTTCAATCAACCTATTTTTGACCCCAGAATCTGTGGTACAATTTATGACCAATCTTTTCGGGACACCCTGTATATTGTTTAAATAATTATACGGCTTTCAAATGAGAATATTTGTGTTTTTAACTTTAAAAGGTACACTTGTAGTAAATTTACCTTAAAAAAATCTACAACTGGAAAAAATATGTAGTTTTCTTTTCTTATAAATAAATTAATCTATTATAACAAAACAAAAGAAGTTTGACATTTAATAATGCGTTAGATAGATGGCTCTAGTTACTTGGCTCGAGTTACTTGGGAACAAAAAAATAATGAAGAAAATTGCTCCATGAGAAGCCGAGAAAATTAATTTTTTTAACGTATACCGATTTTGAACTTTAAGATTACATTTTCTCCAACCTAATTTTTGATTGGAATTTTGCTATTTTTGGCAATTTTCACGCGTAATATCGATAGTTTTTATTATAATAATATATCTTATGAGTATTTTAAAGATAAGAAGATTGGTGTGGAGAAAGAAGACAAAAATAAAAAGGTGATGGTTTGAAAATTATGATCCTATTGTTTATATCTTTGCCGTAAATGTCGGTCAACCTTGATCGGTTGTATCTCAGGAACCACTCATCACAATTAAACGTTTTTTCTTTTAAAACAAGCGTCTTGCCACTGTTTTTCCAATAACGTTTTAATGATTTAATTTAATTTAACATTTCCCGAGATATTCTATTTGTTTATAAGAAAAAAAAATTGTTTATAATTTTAAAATATTCCTGAGGCCGCTTTAATAATCCATTATCAATTCTGTAAAGTACATTAGATAGGTACAAGTGTCTTTTGACAGATTTCTAGTACAGTGTCTTTTTATACAAAAATCATAGTTACTCTTATGTATCATAATTACTGTGGTTATTACAGCGACCGTAAATTTTTAATCAACAATTCAAATGTTGGTAAACTGTTCATTCAATTTCCATTGGCGTCTGGAATTATAATCTATACGAAAAGAGCTTTTATATTACCAAGTTATTTAATTATTGATAAACAAAGATTTTGTTGGAAAAACCCGCATTTTATGGGGAAAATTTTCGTCGAAGTAAATCGGGAAAAACACGTCTCTATGTAGAATTTAATTACCTACGGTGAATTTGTATTTGAGTGTTTTTATGTTAAGTTAAAATCTTTGGAGTTATAGAGCAAAAAACACGATTTTCGGGCGCCATTTTATTTATAAAAAAGTAGCACACTATCTGCGGTCTTTGTATACATAATATATTATTGTTGGTCTGAAGCTATTTCCTTGTGACATTTTTATAATTAAGTATTTTTTATGGGAATTAAGCCACAATTTTACTAAAAAATGAATTTATTAACGTTTCGAAGCCCAAATCGGGTTTCGTTGTCAAAATACAAAATACTATTAAAATAAACAAAAATGTTGTTGCTAAGTAAAAAAATTCTTCTAATAATTTATTTAATCTGACTCATTTATATTGGCAATTCAGACGTATACCTATTATACATTTTAAAGTAGAAGACTTTAAAATGATATCGCCAATATTTATGAGTTGCGTTCCTGGGACGACTTTACTAAAAGATAGTTCATTCGATTACATGAAATCAATCCCAACTCAAGAATATCCGTCGCAAAAAAATCATAGCATGTGATCTGTCTTTAAACAGACAACCAAATGCAGCGATGACAGTAAAATTCTCGCGTTAGAGATTCCATAGTAAATCACGAGGGAAAACCAGGAAAAAACCTCGTGATACTATCCCGACATCGTAAGTATTTGGTCTTACATTTAATTTACCTTCAAAAAACTAATACCAAATTCTGACTTTAATATGTTTAAATTATAAATAATCTTAATAATACATAGATATACAATAAGTGATACTAAAACATAAAATTTGTACTAACTCGATATGTTATTGACTTACTAATCGTAGTATTTTCTTTCTATTGACTTCCTCTTTCAGTATGGGCAACCACATCCTACTGCATTCTACCGAGGAATTTGCGACACAATTGGTTTCATTTAGCATAATTTTTGCGACGGATATTCTTGAGTTGGGATTGATTTCATGTAATCGAATGAACTATCTTTTAGTAAAGTCGTCCCAGGGACGCAACTCATAAATATTGGCAATATCATTTTAAAGTTTCTACTTTAAAATATATAATATACGTCTGAATTGCCAATATAAATGAGTCAGATTAAATAAATTATAGAAGAATTTTTTTACTTAGCAACAACATTTTTGTTTATTTTAATAGTATTTTGTATTTTGACAACGAAACCCGATTTGGGCTTCGAAACGTTAATAAATTTATTTTTTAGTAAAATTGTGGCTTATTTCCCATAAAAAATACTTAATATATTATTAATATGTACAATTATAAAATTGCTGGTAAATAACTTTTCCTTGTATTTTTCTAATTAGCCTAGAGTACTGGTAAAAGTACTTTGTGTATTATTATTACCAATAAACTATCTATATAGGTATCTATTAGTTTTAAAGCACTCCTCCAACGGTATAGTCAGTTTTTCCTATTAATATACTCTGAAACTATTCCAAGCTAATAGATTTTACGATGGACTTTACTTAACAAAGCTTGTAAAATCGATTCGATTCCATTTACATCCTTCGAAGATTCAGTGTCGATCGACTTAATATCCGTACCTAACGTCAGTTAACAATTTGCTCTGAGCAATTATTACCACATAGTCAATTTCCCACACTTCAAAAAGCCGAAACGTAATGCAGACTGACAAATCTTTGTTACTGGTCAACGAACTTTTTTTAGAAACGTTTTAATCTGATTCATCTCGTCCATTTATTTCGGGCTAGCATAACATAAAGTACGTCTTCAAGATGAAGTTCCGACATTTTTTCTTGACGCTTTTCAAAAAGGATAAGCTTAAAATAGTTCTGGCGGGGAATTAGTTGTGGTCGTAAATAATATTTAACGCGAAGGAGGGATTAAAAGTGGAAGATAGAAATTTTTATACTAGAGGCGTGTTTTCTTTTCTATTAGAAAAATCATAAAAAAATATCGGGATACTAAATTGTGACAGATCTTAATAA
Source organism: Diabrotica virgifera virgifera (assembly GCF_917563875.1). Classification (NCBI taxonomy): domain Eukaryota; kingdom Metazoa; phylum Arthropoda; class Insecta; order Coleoptera; family Chrysomelidae; genus Diabrotica; species Diabrotica virgifera. The sequence goes on from NC_065449.1 coordinate 17,724,024, forward strand.
ATCTCACTATATAACCACAAACAAAATTCATAATTAACAGTTGTTATAATTATTAGTACGAAAAAAATGGAATAATGCAGAAGCTCACTCACGATAGGTATGTCAATAAAAATTTGCAGAAAGAAATCATCATCATCCTCACCATCATCCAGTTGCTTCACTTATCTACTTCAGTACATAAGCCTCCTCAGCACGTCTCCAGGTAGTTTAATCTTGTGCTAATTGCATCCATCTACCATCTATTCTTTTTATGCCTCTGCTTCTCTTGTCCATGCGAGGTCTCCATTCTAACAGTCTTTTTGTCCACCTGTCATCCTGCCATTCATCATTCTCCCATATCCAAAAGAAAATAAAGAAAAAATTCGAGTACATTTTTATTTTGAGAACGTTTTCCAAGTGGAAATCGAAAAGCAAAACAAACATATTTTTAATTAGAATTGTGGACAATTTCCAGTAAAAATATTAAATTGTAATAATAGGTCTGGATCCCGCGTATGAAAAAAAAGTTGATTAATAGCAAGCTGAAAATTTCTTAATAGCTTAAGGGTGTCTAGTCGGACAAACTTATATATGTGGGAACACTGGAACAGGGGCAGTTTTAATTGTGGAACAGGTTAAAAATTTGGAACGGTCAGACCACGAAAACGGCACATTTATTTTGTCCGACAGAATAGACTTAAACTCTCCGAACAGAGATTAAACTCTCATACAAAAATCAGACTGCTATTTATCACCTGTCATAATTCCTGTCATTTGACATTTTCTACATGTTCCACTCATTAAAACGCCCATTTGGTGATAAATAGCAGTCTGATTTTTGCATGAGAGTTCGGATCTCTTGTACAAGAATTCATCTGTACTCAGTAGATATATCTTGAAAACACCCTGTAATTATCTACGATAATTACTTTCAGTTATTTATGCCATCATAACAATATTACAACCTTCATTCGATTATATAAATATTGTTATCCTAGATCACGATTCACTAATAATTGCAGAGTCAATTATAAACACTTTTCATGGTCGATGCTGAATAGGCATTTCTAAATATATAAACAGCAAAACTATAACAAGGGAATTCTTATTATTATATTAGACATTCGTCATTCTATTTTGGTGATCAGACGTAATATTTCCACATTAAAGATAGTGTCTCTTTCTTCACGAGACGTTCTTTGGGTGCGGTGCTACCAGCTTATGCTCATGCGAGTGTAAATAAAACAACTCAACAAGTAAAAGCGTATCAATTATTCCACCCCTCGGATAAGGGATAACCACCCTCACCGGGAGAAGATAGCCTTAATGCCAGGGCTGTCATACTCTGTTCGGAGAGTTTAAGTCTATTCTGTCGGACAAAATAAATGTGCTGTTTTCGTGGTCTGACCGTTCCAAATTTTTAACTTGTTCCACAATTAAAACTGCCCCTGTTCCAGTGTTCCCATATATCAAAGTTTATCCCACTAGACACCCTTAAACTATTAACAAATTTTCAGCTTGCTATTAATCAACTTTTTTTTATACGCGGGATCCAGACCTATAAGATACCGCAAGAAAATATCTTGAGAACAATAATATTTGTAATGAACATGTATAAAAACATTTTCAATTTATTTGGAACATGAAAATGCAGCAGCTGCATAATACTCTGGTTAAATCGGAGAGTGCAGGAAGAGTCTATACTCGGAGGTTTCGGAGGTTTTTTCCTCCTAATCAGTAGTCCCATATCCTCTATTATCCGATTTCCCCAGGCATCATACTTTGGGCCTTTCCTGGGCCTTCGTGTTGCAAATAAATTGAAAATGTTTATACATTTGTAATTCATTTACTCTTTTGTTGAGTACTACGGAATTTTTCTTGTTGGAACTTTTACCACGCTGAGCAGATGGGCTGTGAATTATTTAAAATTCTCTCATCTTAACTTCCTCGGCATCCTGTATGATTTATAATTTTTGAAAATGTCGCGGGGTTGCAACCAAAGAAAGTATTCCACCTGCTGTCAATCTGGTGGTATGGGAACGATATTTATTGTCGTTTTCTGTGCTACTTTGAATGATAACTTACTTTGTTTTTCGGTAGATGGCTGTAGTACATCCGTGACATTTCGTTCTTTGCAATTCGGAAAGGCCCAAAGTATGATGCCTGGGGAAATCGGAGAGAAGAGAATATGGGACTACTGATGAGGAAAAAACCTCCGAAACCGGTATAGACTCTTTCTGCACTCTCCTATTAACCAGAGTATTATGCAGCTGCTGCATTTTCGTGTTGCAAAGAAATTGAACATGTTTATAAATTTTAATTCATTTATCTTTTTGTTGAGTACTAAGGAATTTTTCTTGTTGGAACTTTTACCACGCTGAGCAGATGGGCTGTGAATTATTTAAAATTCTCTCATCTTAATTTCCTCGGCATCCTGTACGATTTATAATTTTTGAAAATCTTGGGAGGTTGTAATCAAAGAAAGTATTCCACCTGTCGTCAATCTGGTGGCATCGGAATGATATTTATTGTCGTTTTCTGTGCTACTTCCATTGATAACTTACTTTGTTAATATTTGTAATTCTTCGACCGTTTCCCTTATTGTTATTTTCTGGGGCGCATACCCCTAGGATGTTTAGGTCTTCCTGCTTCATTGTTATTGTTGCTATTATAATACTTTCTGATACGTATTCAATACTTATTGATACTATTTGATTTGATTTTAGCGACTTTGGTATATTAATAAGGCGAGATCTTCTTTGGCTCCGTCTTATTTTGCTACTGCACTGTAGATTCATAGGTATATATTTAGATACCTATTTCAATTCCCTTTTCTTTTTTTATTTCCTGGTGAACGCATTCTTTCAGCACTTTGGTAATTTCTTGGTCTTCTGTATTGATAAATCTAATGTTCCATCAGATAATAATTATTCTCCTCTGTGTTCTTGATATTTTTCTCTTGTAGTTTATGCATAGAAAAATCCGAAATAATCGAGCAATAATAATACCACCGAAAAACGTTATTTCAAGTGTATTGAGACGAATGGTGAACATTTTGTAAACCAAATAAAATAAATAAATCTTAAATTTCGTAAAAGTGTTTTTTCTTAACTTAGTAAAACTTTTTTTTCGCAAATCTGTTAGCTGACGTAGGCCTACCCCGGTATGTAGATAACCATCCACAATAAAAAACTAGCGCGATCAAAGAACAATCTGACCCAAAAAAAATAAAGGAAGGATGAAAATTTGGGAGTAGGTAGTTGAAATTGTCTATTATTATATAAGAAAAAGTTTACAATTCTACATCCCCTCCATTTTAAAAAAATAGAGGAGAAGGCCCCCTCTCGAAGGTACTTACTTACTTACTTACTTACTTACTTTCCGTGTCCGGAACACCAACAACTTTAAATTCTGTATTTCCAATGGTTGGCCACATAGATGGCCCTGTCATTTGCTATTATTAAGTCTTGTTCTGTGCAGGTCTCTCTCATCTCTGTGCATGATAATAGATGCCGGCTGGTCTGAACCGCGCCACAGTCGCAGGTATCGTCCTCCTGGTATCCCCATTTTTTCAGGTTACTAGCACAACGTGAAACGCCGGTTCTTAGTCTGTTTAGCGCTTTCCAAGTCGGATACGGTAAATTGTGTCCAGCAGCCATTTCCTCCGAGGGAGGAAAATGTGTTGCGGTAGCTGACGCTTGCCATAGGTGTATTCGGCGCGTCTCTGGCGCTTCGGGGATGGATCTTGATGTTTTCAGGAAGCTTTTCCGAGATCTTAGTGTGCTTGGCTGAGTTTGGTGGTCATATAAGGGGTGTCTTCGGTCCGTCTCCTGCTTTTTCCGTTCTACCTCTGACGTGACCTTCCTCCTGATAGGTGGTGGAGCAATTCCAGCAATGGGGTATACCTCTTCGATAGGTGTCGGTTTCAGGCAACCCGATATTATACGGACCGTTTCATTTAGAGCCACGTCGACGTTCTTTGCGTGAGCAGAGTTTGCCCATACTGGTGCTCCAAACTCCGCGGCCGAAAAACATAATGCCAAGGCAGAAGTGCGGAGAGTGTGTGGTTGTGCTCCCCATTTTGTATTAGTTAGCTTGCGGATGATATTATTTCTGGCACTTACTTTCTTCTTGACATCTTGACAGTGGTATCGGTAAGACAGAGTTCTATCCAGATGGACGCCAAGGTATTTTGGCGTCTTGTTGTGTTCCAGCATCTGACCACGCCATTCCACCTCCAGCGACCTTCGGGCATGCTTGTTTCTCAGGTGGAAAGCACATACCTGGGTTTTTGTGGGATTGGGTTTCAGATGGTTTTTATCATAGTATAGAGCTAAGTCTCCCAGGGCATCTGTCAGTTTCACTTCGACTTCATTGAAGGTTCTTCCCTGAGCTGCCACCGCTGTATCATCAGCCTAAATAAATTGCCTTGTTTGTTGGTGTATGGGTTGGTCGTTGGTGTATATGTTGTATAGAATCGGCGCGAGGACACTTCCCTGTGGTAGCCCATTTTTTTGGTCCCTCCACCGACTGTTCTTGGACTGGAGCGTTACGTAGAAGCGTCTATTCTGGAGGAGACATTTCACTAACATTGTTAGTCGGAAATCCTTTGTAGTTTCGTAGAGTTTTGCGAGTAGCCGTTGATGGTTAACTGTATCATAGGCGGCAGTTAGGTCTATGAACGCTACTCCTGTTATTTCCTTTCGTTTAAAACCATCTTCAATATGTTGGGTGAGATTAAGAATTTGACTGCAGCAGCACTTTCCGGGCCTGAATCCTGCTTGTTCTGGAATAATTTTAGTCTCCACATATTCTGCGATCCGGTTCAGTATCATTCTTTCAAAGGCCTTGAAAAGGTGGCACAAGAGAGATACAGGTCTAAAACTCTTTGTATCCGCCGGATCCTTCCCTGGTTTTAAGAGGGCTACCACTCTAGCTTTTCTCCAGATTTTGGGGATTTGTAATGTACGGATGCAGCAATTCATCATTTTTACGAGCCACTCTACGGTTTTTAGTCCAAAGTTCTTTATTTGCTCTGTTCGTATGTCGTCCAGGCCAGCCGCTTTATTACCTTTCATTTGATGGATCGCGCCTCTCATCTCCTCTAGACAAAAAGAGGTACCTAGAACATCTCTTTCTTCGTCGATATTCCGTTGAGCTCTCACCTTGTTCTTTCTTAATGTCGTCTTACCGTTCATTAGAAGATGATGGGCTATCTGATCGGGTGTGACTTCTGTCATGTTGACTGCCGGAGCAGCGGGATCGTTGCCAAGATTCCGAATCAGCTTCCAGGCACGTCTGCTGTTTTGTTTCATGTCCAGACTCGTGACCAGCTTGCACCACCTTTCCGTTCTGTTGGCGGATATCGCATGTATGTAAATTTCCTCCCCAGCCTGTATTGTCGCTTCCGAGAAAGGGTCTTCTTCATATAGCTGTTCGTATCTTTTAAGTAGGGGTTTAGATTCTTCATTGAGCCCCGCTATGTACTCAGTTCGACAACCTCTAGGGATAAATTTCCGTGATACTTGCTTTACGATTTCTACAAATTTATCGTATGAATCAGGGCAAGGTTCTAGCTGGGAAACTTCTTGATCCAATGTTTCAGATAATTTTTCCCATTTTGCTTTAGTAAAGTTGAACCTTCTCTTGAAAGGAACGATTTCGTATCTGATTGCCGCGTTGGAAAGACAAATTATTGGTCTGTGCTGTGTCTTTGGGAGGGCGCTTCCAACGATTTTTGTCACCTGGTCTCCAATTCTGTCGCTGACAAATATATTGTCTGGGTTGTAACCTCTGCGCCATCTCCCGCTGTTGAACGACGCAGGCTGCTTTGGATCGTGAATAAGGTTTAGGTTCATGCTTTCAGCCCATTTTTCTAGTTCTTCGCCATTGGAATCTGTTTCGTTGTAACCCCACGCGACACTGTGACAGTTGAAGTCACCCAGTACGAATTTGATTTGCTGTGATTGAAAGTTATTCGGTTCCTCAAAAGCAAAGTCAGCGTTTGGTGGTTTGTAGATTGACGTTACTGTACAGGAGTTTATCTCCACTGTGAGGATCTCGATGTCATTTTGATCTGTTAGAGATGTGGATGCTACGTCGATATCTGGTCTGACGAAGACTGCGCTACCATATTGGTCGTGTGGTCTCTCCAGTATGAGCTTCATACCCCGAAGGTGAAAAATATCTCGAGGCTCTCGAAGGTGAAAAATATACATTCAAAAAAGTCCGGAATTGGATAAAATGACTAATTCTAAGCAACTTTTGTTCTATAGAGTTTTCTTCCTAAGTCAATACTTTTCGAGTTATTTGCAAGTGAATATGTTCATTTTTAACAGAAAAAAACATGTTTTTGGGCGGTTTTTCGAAAATAACTCAAAAAGTAAGTATTTCAGCGAAAAAATTATTCTTAGTAAAAATATAGCTTTTAAAAAACTGAAAAAAATGGTGTAAGATTGAGGTCTATAGACCTAGTAGAAGCAGAGTTGCAGCTAATGAGAAATAACCCAAAAACGGAGCACTTTTCGGGGAATATTCATTTCATATTTTTTAAAGTGAAAAAAAAGGTTTATTTTTGTTTTAAAAAAAACTAGTAACATTAAAAGTAAGTGAGTCACGCTTAAAATATTGATAGTCCCTTTTATTTTTTGGTAAAAAAATTGCGAGAATCACCCCCTAATTAGCATCATAAATAAATTATATCATTGCCACTTCAAAAGTTACTTTGCGTATGTATTATTTATATGATCTGTAACTTTCATCGGTTTAAAATGCTTATTTTTGAAAAAGCTGTAGTTAAAATGGCTTGAACGAGTAACTAATCACGAGTTTAGGCAAATTTTGAACAGCCATAGCATAACCAATTTTTTTCTAACAAGAAAACAAAAAAAAAATATTCAGAAAAGCAAAACGTACATTTTATTACTCTTTAAGATTTTTGATTACTAATAATTATTATGTTAATTCAATGAACAATTCCATTTTTTTTTCAAAATAAAAAAAAAATGTTTTATTTTTAACCCAATTTTTTTCAAAAATTAGCACTTTGAACCAATGAAACTTATAGATAAATAATACATAAGTAAAGTAACTTGTGAAGCGGTAAAGATTAATTTTATTTGGGAAGCTAATTAGAGGGTGATTTACGCGATTTTTGTACCAAAAAATAAAAGGAGCCAACAATATTTGGAGCGTAACTCACTTATTTTGAATGTTAGAAGTTTTTTTAAAAATACAAAAATAAACCTTGTTTAAACACTTTAAAAAGTTATAATGAATTTTCTCCGAAAAGTTCTCTGTTTTTTGGTTATTTCACATTGAAATATTCGATTTGGAATTTGACGAAGACGAATCTACTTTTCATTAGCTACAACTCTGCTTCTACTGGGTCTGCAGACCTCACGCGTACACCATATTTTTCAATTTTTTATAAGCTATATTTTTACTTAGAATATTTTTTTCGCTAGAATACTTAATTTTTGAGTTATCTGCAAAAAACCGTCCAAAAAAATGTTTTCTTTTTGTTAGAAATGAACGTATTCACTCGCAAATAACTCGAAAAGTATTGACTTAGTGAAAAAACTCTATAGAACAAAAGTTGCTTAGAATTAGTCATTTTATCACATTCCGGGCCTATTTTGAACGTATATTTTTTCACTCCCGAGAAAATATTTTTCACCCCGTATTTCCCAATTTTTGTAAAATGGGGGGGGGGGATGTTGAACTGTAAACTTTTTCTTATATAATAATAGGCAATTTCAACTACCTATTCCCAAATTTTCATCCTTCCTTTATTTTTTTGGAGGTTTTCGTAAAATTTTGTGTTCCCTGATCGGGCTACACAGTACATAATTATAAACAATTTGTCGTTATGAGAACAATACTTACACCTTTGATAAACAACTTTTACTATTACTTAACTATTCCAAAACACAAACACTACCAGTAGTTAAACAGAACTCAACCGTCCCTTCCATTATACCTTACAAACCATACATACGTTGATATAAACCGATATAAATTTCAAATTTTAATTGGAATAAGATGTAGTACTTTCTAAAATATAAAGATAAATATTCATTTGTGATATTAGACCACCCTAAACCTACCACTACACTCACGCTATCAGTGGGTCCACTATATTTTAATTGATAAAGCGAATCTAATTTGGTTTTGACAGTGAAATATTAGGTTAAAGCATACAAATGTGGTCCATTTTAATAATGTGTGTTTAATAAAATCTACCTAAGTAAGTATATAGATCATTATTTGGAAAGCTCCTAAGCTTTTCTACAACAGATGTGACAGGAAGTAGAAAATATAATATGAAAAATAATTTCTTAATTGTTTTGCTGATTTTTTGATTATCTTTGGAATTGCTCACTTGATGTTGAAAAACGATTATGTTTATTTACCTATAAGTATATTGTTACTAATTGTTAGTTTGATATTATTCACTATCATTCAAGATTGCGCCTGCTGAGAAATATTTGATAAGTTGCTTGTCAATCTGCTGTCAAGTTTATTCACTGCCACTCTCAATAGTATGCTTGTATCAATACCATATCAATCTCGCAAATTTTTTCTGCCTGGACAGCGTTTGCCAGCTATATTGTGCCATTCACAATATTTTACTCAGAGAATATAACAAGTGATGGAGTTTAAATACCTAGGCATCACACTATCTAGCTACGGAAGGCTCGAAACAGAAGTGGAAGATCAATTGAATAGACCAAACAGAGCCGCAGGTTGCCTGAATGACACAATATGGAGAAATAAACAAATTTGAAAAGAAATGAAAGGCAGAATTTACAAATCAGCCATCAGACCAATAATGACATACGCGGCAGAAACACGACCCGACACAGAGAGGAAAACAGATTGCTCGAAACAGCGGAGATGAAAACCCTTCGAAAAATCGATGGTAACACTCTATGGGACAGAGCTAGAAGTACAGATATACGACGGATATGCAAGGTGTGTAACATTAATAACTGGGTAAGAAACAGATGAATAGAATTCAATGACCACGTAAGCCGAATGACAACAAATAGGGTAGTCAGGACAGCGAGAGACGGTTCCCCAATAGGAAGACGATCAGTGGGATGACCACGAAAACGATGGAACGGCAACTTGTAACGATCAGTATCCCGATCGTTACTATAAGATTCATTTCTGTAACTATTAAGTATGCAACCAGGTATACGTTCACTCGCATAGAGTGTAATCTAAACTTGAGCCCATTATAATTATTTTGAAGAGAAAACAAGAGAAAACAAGAGAAAACTTGAAGCAACAGAAATGGATTTCTGGAGGCGCTCAGCAGGAAAATCAAGATTAGAAAGGGTAACCAACAACAGAATTAGGGAAATAATGAATGTGAAACACACAATAGTAGATGACATTAGTACCAAACAGCTTAGATGGTATGGACACGTACAAAGAATGTCCGAAGAACGACTCCCGAAACAAATCCTAACGTGGACCCCTCATGGTAGACGAAAAAGAGGAAGACCCCGCCTGAGTTGGAGAGAAGGCATAAATCGAGAAATGAGAGAAAGAGAATTGGATGAAGACCTTTGGATGGACCGAAGTGAATGGCGACTAGGCATCGGAAGACGTAGGAGAACGTTTTAAAACCGATATATATATATATATATATATATATATATATATATATATATATAATTATTTTGGTTGGTAGTATGGTTAGTGAATTTAACATTTATTCGTTGGCTCATGGGTAAATGACAATTTCCGCCTGTTGACAGGACGGAAAGAAAGTGAAAGTTGATGGTTACTTGATCTTCGGTAGCCGTCAGCAAATGATGTGATTTTCCAGCGACCGGTGTCTAGCCATTTTATTTTATTCAGAAAATAATTATTTAGTTGAAAAGGAATGCATTTAAGTTGGAAAGAAGTTTATTTTATGGTATAAATTATGGTGAGAGTGCTGTTTTAGTTCCAATATCGGAGGATTCTGGACATTGGGTAAGCCGCCATTTCTTTTGTTCTTGCCAAGGAAAAAATGACCATTTTCTCATTTTCAATACCATACTTTAGGAAAATTGTTATTCTGTAACCATCAGGTCTTAAATAGTCCCTATAACTACCAAATTTATGTCCTCTACGGAGAAAAATTCTTTAAAATTATATTTCCAGTTCAAAGTAATTTCTGACTTAATGACATTTTCCTTTACTTTTAGTTTTACGTCTGCAAAGAAATCCTTCTTGTAACATCCAATTTTACAATCATATTTCGCAAAAAGTAATCCTTAACCATAGTTTAGTTTTTCAAATGTCTTCACATGGAAAAAGAATCAAGGTCAATCATACTTCAATTACACACATCAGTGATTCAACTTTTTGTTTCAAGTTTTTCTACAAACTTTTTATAAATACCTTCCTACATACCGTGTTTCATGTTAGTCAAAAGAAGTAATATGACTGAAAGATTTTTGTTTTCTTTAAGCCGCTGGAGAATAGAAGATTTAGTCAAACAGAAATAAGAATAATTTTTGGGAAAGAGTGGGAAATTTTGGGACATATTTGGAAGTTTTGATTTTATTGGAATCTTGGTTTTTATGGAATTTATTTTTGGAATTCGCCGGTACTGAGAGGTATCTCCAGTTGGTAACAAGGATACACCTCCCTCCTAGGTTGAGGAACACCGCAAGCTACTTTCCTTGGGCCTCTGATCATTCCCTGGAAAGAGTTGGAGAACCCATGGTCACTTGGTAGACCGGACAGGTTTTTATAAGTCAATTTGATTGTAATTTGTTTTAATAATATTTGCACTTTTACCTATTTTTTTTTGTATCAATAACTTAATAATCCTAATAATAGTATACCTTCATTTTCTTAAACATAATTAAACTATACAATAATTTTTCAAAAATTTTATATTTCAAGGTTAGCTCATTTATTTTAAAATAGTAGGGGGGATTATAAACTATCTGTAAAGATAGTGTGCACATTATCTCAGTTTGAATCCTTATCGAAACTTTTATTTCATTGTCAGGTATTATACTTACGTTTATCACCTCCGAACAGATACGATATTGTCAGCCAATATTGGCTTCTTCATTAACAACAAATTTGTACATACATTTCTACATTAATTAACTTTCATATATAAACCATTCATTACATATTTTTCCCTTATTGTAAAAACCTGTGTTATCAACAGGAGTGTCATAGCTTAGTACGTCCGGTTTAGCTAGTGTATAAAAATTGTATATAGGGGTTATAGGTTTGTTTCATTAAATTTGTTAGTTGTACTTAAATATATGTTTTATTTCCTATAAATTCGCAGATCTAAATAAAAGTAATAGTACTATAACAGTAATAAGTAGATGCAGGCAGCAGTATAAGTCACTCGGTGAAGTAAAATTCACCAGGCGCCCTCTTCCGTACTTCTAAATATCTTCTTGGTCAATATTTCTCTTCTTTCCATTCCTTTTTATTTTTAATTTATTTACTTGAACACTTCAGTATTTTATTAGTTATCGTCTTATTTCGGGTGTGCAAATTCGGCCTGATCCTCTCCTGAGTCACACAAAAGGTCTCTTACATATCCAGCTAGCCAGCTCAATAACACTTAACAAGCAATTAAGCTACTCCTTCAAAGCTTATATCTATTCTTCCACATCACCTACAGATTTGTTATAATTAACACCCTATTTGTTACAAACTTACTAGAGGCACATTAAAAAAACAGACAGAGTCATGTCTATACAAAAAGAAGAAAAAGAAGAATATAGTATTTATAGCAACCTGTATTAATTTGGGATCTCCCATTTTACATAATATATCCAAAATACTCCAACTTTCTGTTCTTGATGCTATACATATCTATTCTTGATTTATAATGTTAGTAGTATTGCTAAGACGTTCTCATATTGTAGAGTTTCGACTCTTCTTCGTCCAAGGAACTTTTGAAATTCATCTATACCTTTCTGTCCAAATGATATCTAGCTCGATTTTTATTCAATATTTGAGATTTCTTCGACGTTTTCGATGACATGCGCAAAAATGCTGTTTTTAAACATGCCCCAGATTAAGAAATCCATAGAAGTAATGTCTGCTGACATTGGAGGCCACGGTTCGTTTTCACCTCTACCGATCCAGTCCGTAAAAAGCTGGTTTAGGAAGTCACGAGCTTCTAGACCAAAATTCACAAGGGTGCCGTCCTGCTGCAAAATGATGTTTGGTCCTTCGAATCTGCCATCTTCATCCAAAATTACACGTAATTCTTGTAAATGCTCTAAGCACCCTTTTGAATTAACAGACCCGGTGAAAGGAAAGGGTCAACAATAATTAATTTCTACTCAAAATATAACTTCAGAAGAATTCTCCAGAAGAAGAAAAAAAAAAGAATGTGTGTGTACTTTGTACGCACGTAAGAAGTTATACTTCCATTATAATATTATTTCAACGAAATAAATATACCTACTTAACAGTTACAATACAAAAAATTAACAATAATTACCAAAAATGAACCAAAATTTAACAATGCCAAATATTAAAAAAAAAAGAAAAAAATATGAATCGTCCGGGATTTGAACCCGCAATCTCGCGATTTTTTGATCTCTGGTTCAATGCTCTACCAACAATGCCATCAAGCTACATGCTACTTAGCTTTCAGATATACATAATTATACATCACGGTGACAAGTGAAATATAAAAATAGATGTTTTATTATTTTACGCCCAAGGAAGACAAATCCAGAGACACAAAATTATAATAAAAAACCTTTTAAACCACGTTTTTCAAATTGCGCAAGTTGTATTATTAATATTAATGTTAATAAATGAAATATAAATATTTTGACGTTTCACAATTTGACAATTCACTTTTAACAGCAGTGCCTTAAAATTTTTAAAGGACTAATGCCTTAAACTAGCATTTTTAACGCTCCTATGGAGCCCTAAAAATTGCATTTTTAACACGTTCGTAGAAAAGTATATTTAAAAACACTAATATATTTTTTCCACACCCTTTCTGGACTGATACATACATAAATTAAAACATTTTGAAGTATAACTTCAAAAATATAATATGAAAACTATTTAAAAAGGCAGTATAACTATTAACTAACCCTCTCTTCCCACAAATTTTAAAACGCAACAACCATACATAACCAAACCGTCAACCGTCCAAACCACAGCTGCGCTGCAGCTGCCATATTGGATAATTTTTGACATGTCATTTGAACATCCAATCAGAACAAAGTTATAATGTGCATGCGCCGGGATCGTAGGTTTTAACATATAAAAATTCACCCTCATATCGCGCGTAAAGAAGTATAACTTCAAAAAAATAAGATTAAACTACAACTGCAAGTATACTTCCAGCATTTCTATAACTGTTTCAAAATCATAATCATCTACAGGGTGAAACAGGGTGACAAAGTCCAATATATCTGTTATTATACAATATATGAAAAAAATTGTTAACAAAAGTTATAGACACCTTTAATGTACACATTTTAAAATTAGTGAGAAATATTAGGCTATTGACTATGTACTATAGAAAGAAACTACAACGTTAACGGGGTTTTATTATTTCATATGGTCAATGGACATCTATATATAAAAAAACCGCGGAGTGCTACCATTTAAAGTGGTGCGTTTTTGAGAAATGGGTGAATTAGTCCCTGGGCACAGGTTACATTAGGGTGAGTTCTATGCACTTTTGGTACAAACACGTCTACATAAAAATTGTTCCTGGTTAAATTTCCTATCTAAATATTACTTTTTAAAGTCAATGATACTTTTTTTTACAAAAATATTTTCAAAAGAAAAAGCACAAAGAAACCCAAAAGAAAGAAATTTTGTTTTTTGTCACATAACTTTTGTCCACGGGGATATAGGTATAGACATTGCTTCACATAAAAAAAACTTACATATTGTCTCTTTAAAATGATGTTTGGTAGAGGTCATTAATATTTACAGTTTTCGAAATATGATTTTTCAAAGTTCGACAATTACAGCAATTTTGGGCAATTTTCCTTGTTATTTCGCAAATATTGTTCTGTAACTTTTTTCTACGTAACTTTAGGTATATACAATGGTACATGCAAGAGGAATAGAAATCAATTACCTTTAAAATGGTCTACTGTATAATGTTGTAAGACTTCTTTTGAAGAGGTTATATTTTTCAAGACTTTATACTTTTAACGAGTTTTTATATTTTTTACGATTATTTTTTAAATTTCCCATTATAACTTTTTTTTCTATATGGTATATATTATATAATAAAAAAGAAAGCCTATTCTATTTACTTTAAAATGGTGTGTTGTAAAAAATTCTAGGGTTGTTTTTGAATAAGATATGCTTTTTCAAATTGTAATAAATACTTGCAACGATTTTTGATTCTAGGATTATTTTTTAAATTGCTCATTATAACTTTTTTATGTGATTGTGTGTTATGATTGAATCTTATTTTTTTATAGATAATACTTTGGATCCACTTGACTCGGCCAGGCAAACTTCAAAATATGGATTAATTCCAATATTTACTGTCAAAGCTTTGCTAGAAAAAATAGCTAGTAAATGTACCAAAGGATGTACAAAAAACTGCGGTTGTAGGAAGATAGGAATTAGTTGTTCAATATTCTGCAAAGGGTGCATGTGCATGGGTACTAAATGTGGGAACTCTAAGATAACTGAGGTGTCAGAAGAAGATACTGAAGCTAATGCTAACGAAGAGATGGACTTTTATTTTGAAAATTTTTTAAATGTCAACGTTTAAATAATTTTAACTGCAGTGATATTTTTTAAGACTAATGTTTATGTAATTTTTGTAAAAGAAATAATTTTAAATAATACAGGTACAAAAATATTAAAGAATCACTCAGTTTCCATTATGTATTTAAATATAGATGATACACTATTTTAAAGAACAGAAAGTAAGCCCACTTTTTGCGCAATATACAGGGTGTAACAAAAATACAGGTCATAAATTTAATCGCGTATTCTGGGACCAAAAATAGTTCGATTGAACCTAACTTACCTTAGTACAAATGTGCACGGAAAAAAAGTTACAGCCCTTTGAAATTACAAAATGAAAATCGATTTTTTCCAATATATCGAAAACTATTAGAGATTTTGTATTAAAAATGGACATGTGATATTGTTATGGCAGTATTATTTTAGGAAAAAAATATAATGAAATTTGGACACCCCATAAAAAATTTATGGGGGTTTGTTTGATTTAAACCCCCCAAACTTTTGTGTACGTTTCAATTTAATTATTGTTGTAGCGCCATTAGTTAAACACAAGTTATTAAAAACTTTTTTGTCTCTTAGTACTTTTTCCAAAAGTCAGTTTTTATCGAGATATTTGAATATTTGTCAAATCCACCACATATTTGTATATGGTACGATTATGGAGACTTGGTAATATTATGAAAATTTATTTATGATTTACATTTTTAGGTATATTTTGAACCATATTAAAAAAGAAGCCACATCTCCATAAAAGATGCTTCATCAAAAAAATACAAAGAGGCAAAAAGTTTTAAAAACACTGTGTTTAACTAATGGTACCGCAGTAATAGTTTAATTGGAACGTATACAAACATTTGGAAGGTTTAAAGGAACAAAACCCTCATAAAGTTTTTATGTAAACATGTTAAAAAAGAAGCCGCAACTCGATAAAAACTGCCTTACCAAAAAAATACTAAGAGGCAAAAAAGTTTTAAAAATATTTAATTGAACTAATGGCACCAGAATAATAATTTATTTGAAACGGACACAAAAGTTTGGGGGGGTTTAAGGGAACAAAACCCCCATAAAATTTTTATGCGGTGCACAAATTTCACTATAATTTTTCTTTAAGATGTTATTGCCATAAGAATGCCACATGTCCATTTTCAACAAAAATCTCTAATAGTTTTCGACATATTCGAAAAAATCGATTTTCATTTTGTAACTTCAAAGGGCTGTAACTTTTTTTGTGTGCATATTTGTACTAAGGTAAGTTAGGTTCATTCGAACTATTTTTGGTCCCAAAATATGTGGTTTAATTTATGACCTGTATTTTTGTTACACCCTGTATAGATAGTATATTCATGTACAAGAAAAAAAAGTTATAATGAGAAATTTGAAAAATAATCGTAAAAAATGTAAAAAATAATATTTTTTTATATGAGGTATTTTTTATTATATGATAATTTTATTTTATTTTTATATTATATTATAAAAAATCGTTAAAAGTATAAAAGCTTGAAAAACCATAATCTCTTTAAAAAAAGTCGTACAACGTTATACAGTAGACCAATTTAAAGGTAATTGATTTCTATTCCTATTACATGTACCATTGCATATACCTAAAATTACGTAGAAAAAAGTTACAGAACAATATTTGCGAAATAACAAGGAAAATTGCCCAAAATTGCTGTGAGTAGCGAATTTTGAAAAATCATATTTCGAAAACTGTAAATCCTAATGACCTCTACCAAACACAATTTTAAAGAGAAAATATGTAAGCTGTGAAGCAATATCTATACCTATATCCCCGTGGACAAAAGTTATGGGACAAAAACAAAATTTCTTTCTTTTGGGTTTCTTTGTGCTTTTTCTTTTGAATATATTTTTGTAAAAAAAAGTATCTATGACTTTAAAAAGTTACATTTAGATAGGAAATTTAACCAGGAACAATTTTTATATTTGTACCAAAAGTGCATAAACTCAACCTAATGTAACCTGTGCCCAGGGACTAATTCACCCATTTCTCAAAATCGCATCCCTTTAAATGGTAGCACTCCACGGTTTTTTCATATATAGATGTCCATTTACCATATCAAATAATAAAACCCCGTTAACGTTGCAGTTCCTTTTAGCTATCTTATTTTGAATATAATCAATAGCCTATATACAGGGTCCTCCATAACACGGTGCCAAACGAAAGTTTTGTTTTTTTATATAGAACACCCTGTATTTTATTCAAAATCTGGTTTCTCTACATTTTTCTGATTCAAGAGATATAACACTTGTACAGGATTATACCGAGAGTTTTAAAGTTACGAGCACTTTTTTTAAAAAATCATACTGATTTGATCGCCCTGTATGTTTCTAACGGTGTCATATAAACTTATTGTTTTACTGCTTTTGACTGACAATGTTAAAGTAGTTTTGCAACAACGTACAATTTTTTTATAACTACACAAATTGTATACAGGGTAAGTAAAAATGTAAATAAAAGATTTTTTTCATATTTTTAAATAGAACACCCTGTATTTTATATTATCATCGAAAAGTTCTATCGGTATACTTGCATATCTTTTAAATATTCTCTATACCTAAAGTTATTAGTTTTCGAGAAATTGTAGTTTTATTGTTGATAACAACATGTATTAGGTACTTAGTTATTAATAAAAATAATTTGATTTATTAAAACTTGAACGTATGTTCAACGTACTTCTTATGTTTCTTATAAAATGTGTTCAAAGTGACCTCTCATAACGTCTACACAAGCCTGGAGACAAGTTTGGAAACACCTACGGACGTTTGTAAGCATTTGTTGTGTGACACAGTGAAAGGCGTTTTGAGCCCTTATTTTCATATCGTCAACTGTTGTTGGAGGTGTCCTGTACACTACGTCTTTAATATAACCTCAGAAAAAGAAGTCAACTTTGTTTAATTCTGGTGATCTGGGTGGCCAGTTAATTGGCCCATCTCTTCCTATCTATCTTTCAGGAAATAGTTCATCGAGTTCACCGTTAACAAGTGCGTTGTGGTGAGAAGGGGCTCCGTCGTGAAGGTACCACATATGTTGGCGGACGTTTAATGGTACATTTTCAAGTAGAATATGTAAATTATTCACTAGAAAATTTAAATACACCTCACCATTTACCGATTCCTCAAAGAAGAAAGGACCTATAACGTAATTGCCTATGATTCCACCCCAAACATTTAAGGACCATCTCGTTTGACTATGTGGGCGAGCACAGTATGGATTGGTTGTGGAATAGTAATGACTATTTCACTCATCTTAAAATTTTCACATAATCTGACCAATCACAAACCAAAGACAGCTTGTGTTATCGCGAAAACACCAACTGTCTTTCAATTCTGATTGGTCTATCAGCTTCGTGTTTTCAACGACGTAACCATGGATACCGATCGCAAAGCAAAGTTTGACGTTTGCCAAAAAAATTATTGTAGTCAAAATGAGTCGTTTCGGTGGTACTTCAAACGAAGTTATAAACCAAAACATTGAAGAAAATATACCGAGTAACACAAGAAAATCTAAATCTTATATATGGAGACAATTTATGATGTTTTGTGTGGATCGCAACTACAAATTAGATGCAGAAAATAACAACGAAAGACTAGCATTCATCCTAAAAGACTGGGCCTTCAACTATTTATTGTTATAGGTAAAAAATAATTATAACAAATGATTTATAGTTATAATAAATATTTCATGATTATGACTAATTGTGAATTATTCAAAAAATGGGTAGATTTGGGTTACCTAGATCAAATGTATTATTATTAAATTCCTTCCTCTCATTCTACTGAATTTTTGACCTATCACTTTGTTCGTGAAATAGTCTAATAAAATACCACTCGTGATTTAATTTATCTTATAAGTCTGTCTTTTATTTCTAAACTCAACTGAGTTGCTTAAAGAAAACACCACTCGTCCTACGGACTCGTGGTGTTTTCAAGCAACTCAGTTTCGTTTAGAAGTAAATCGACAGACTTATTGCGAAGATTGAATCACTAGTGGTATTACCATTGAAAATTGTGTCTGTTTACACTACCATTTTTGTGGAATGCTGTCTCGTCTCCAAAAAGAACAAACAAAAAAATTGTACTCTTCGTTCGAAATCATCCCTAACAAGTTCCTGATGTAATTGTATATGATATGGGTGTATGTTGTTTTTCTTGAGTATGTTTTAGATAGATCCATAACTTATATCTTGCTGCCTTGTAATACATATTTCGAATACTTGTATGAAGATTTTCTGTAACAGCCAGTAATTCATTTAATTCAATTTCATTCGTAATAATGGTTTTAGTTTTTTCCTTTGCTTCATATAAACAGAACCAGTACGAATAAACCTGTCTAATACGTTGTCAAGTGCTCTCTTATTTGGTTGTCGACGCTGTGGATACCGTTCCCAACAATAATTATTGTGGCAAGTAATGAATTTTTGAAACACTTTCCTAAAATTCATATCATGTCTGTCATTTCTTTACGACTAAAATTCATTGTTAGGTAATAATTTATAACAGTACTCACCGGAGGGACCGCAGAAGTTCGGAAACAATTAGCGTCTCTTTGTAAAGACAATGACGTCGACTTTGCAAATTAACAAGACACTTACTCAACACACACTACACATTACTCCCCTGACTTAGTAATAAGTTATACAATTACGTGGCTAAAGGTTCTAGTTCTAAACCAAAGCCAGAATCAAAGAAAAAAAAATTATAACAGAATAACAAAAATAAAAACGTACAGATAATTAAAATCTTACATCTGACAGTTCTTGTGTCAATTATTTCAAAGCCACCTTCAACAAGAACTTGCAGCAATTTATAGTTCCCATTTCTTCGCGGAAAATAGTATCATTTTATTAATTAGCAAATAGAAAATTGTCGTTATTGTATAGAATTTACCAGAAACTTGAGAAAAAATGAAATGCAGTCTAATTTTAATTATCACTAACAAACACATTGAAGGTTTCTAATATTAAGGGTAATTCATTATTGTAATAAACTATGAATAATCAATAATGAAACTAAAATATCTCGAAAACTAATAACTTTAGGTATAGGGAATATTTAAAAGATATGCAAGTATAATGATAGATCTTTTCGAATCCATTTAAAAATTTGAAGAAAATCTTTTATTTACATTTTGACTTAACCTGTATACAATTTGTGTAGTGATAAGAAAATTGTACGTTGCAGCAAAACTACTTTAATATTGACAGTAAACAGCATTAAAAAAATAAGTTTATATTACACTGTTAGAATCATACAGGACGAACAAATCAGTATGATTTTTAAATAAAAGTGGTCATAACTTTGAAACACTCAGTATAACCCTAGACAAGTGTTGTATCTTTTTAATCAGAAAAATGTAGAGAAACCAGATTTTAAATAAAATAGAGGGTGTTCCATTTAAAAAAACATAACTTTGGTTTGGCACCATGTTATGGAGGACCCTGTATATTTTTTACTAGTTTTAAAATGTGTACATTAAAGGCGTCTATAACTTTTATTTACAACATTTTTTCATATATTGTATAATAACAGATATATTGGACTTTGCCACAGAAGTTGATCACCCTGTATACAAAACAATCAGTTTTGCTAATTGAAATGAAATGGAATGGTCTTTCTTGTTTTTTCAGTTTCGAAGTTTCAAAATAGTAACAAAAATCCTTTCATAAAAAAGAAAATCAATTGTAATTTAGCCAATATGGCTAGTAATAGGCAACTTAAAATAATATTTTATTTGTCTCCAATTCTTTGGGGCTGTTAACTTCAAACAGAAATATCAGAAAGAAAACAAAATGAACAATTTAGCCAACCCTGTAAAAATACTTTCACTGCTGACTTGCCGAAATCGTTGCGCGTTGTAAACAAAAACACAGGCTCTTATAAATCTATAGATTTAACACTCCCCTCAGCAATTTATAACTGGATGGTAAACTCCGGGCAATTATCATTAATCAAACGTTATGAATGGCAAAACTTACACGTTCGCCATTATCGCCTGCTTGCCTGCCTGTGCCTGCCTGCCTGCCGTCTACGGCAACTCCGGAGTTGCCGCGAGTTGGGAGTTGTACCGTTGTGTTGCTCAACGAATACGAAGCTTCGTACTTTTAATTTTCTTCGCTGTAATTTCTCAGAAATTTTTTTTGCCTTATGCGGTCCCTCTGAAGATTTACGTGAACGTTCTATATGAGCAAAATGCGCAAACGGCAGATATAAATTGTAACCATTTTTGTATTGCGAGTTTCGTTATGGAAATATTTGACTTTTTATACATATTCTAGAAGAATGATAATCAAAACTAATGGATGAAATTAAGGCATCAATTAGCGGGTGTATGGGGAAAGCGATATATGTCAAAAATATAGTTTTGGGAAAACGGGTTTTTGTGATTTATACGACATAAATCCAATATTATTAATTTTATTTTTCAATAAAATGTGTATTAGCTTCTGCGTATGACTTAATTCTGACGCAAGAACACATTTTATGTAGTATATCGAATCATCATTCTCTTTGCCTTATCCCTATGCGGGGTCGGCTTCCCTAATTGCATTTCTCCACACAATTCTATCTTGGGCCATATCAATGTTAATCCCCTTTACCGACATGTCCTGCCTTATCGTCTCCCCCCAGGTCTTTTTTGGTCTTCCTCTTCTACTCCTTCCAGGAATCTGCACTTCAGCTATTCTTCGTATTGGGTGGTTAACGTCTCGACGTTGAACATGACCAAACCATCTTAACCTATGCTCTCTCATTTTGGGATCAATTGGGGCCACACCTAGACTTCCCCTAATATACTCATTTCTAATTTTATCCTTCTTTGTCACTCCACTCATCCATCTAAGCATTCTCATTTCCACCACATGCATTCGCTGTTCCTCTTTCTTTTTCACTGCCCAACATTCAGTTCCGTACATCATAGCTGGTCTTATGGCTGTTTTATAGAATTTTCCCTTCAGCTTCATTGGAATTTTTCTGTCACACAACACACCACTCGCTTCTTTCCACTTCATCCATCCAGCCCTAATTCTACTGCATGCATCTCCATCTATTTCTCCATTACTCTGTAATACCAATCCTAGGTACTTAAAACTATTGCTTTTTACAATCATTTCACCATCCAAAGATACCATTTTATTTGTAGTAGCTCCATCTTTAAATGAACATTCCAAATACTCTGTTTTTGTCCTACTAAGTTTTAAACCTTTTTCCTCCAGAGCTTGCCTCCACTGTTCCAGTTTTTGTTCTAAGTCTCTTTCACTATTTCCTACTAACACGACATCATCAGCATACATTAAGCACCATGGAATGTTACCCTGTATTTTCGCTGTTATCTGGTCCAAAACTAATGAGAATAAATACGGACTAAGCACAGAACCTTGATGCAATCCTACTTTCACATGAAATTTATCAGTCTCTCCCACACCTGTCCTAACACTAGTCGTTACTCCCTCACATATTCACCAGGGACTCCTTTCTTATTGAGTGCCCACCACAGAATCTCTCGAGGAACTCTATCATATGCTTTCTCAAGATCAATGAATACCATATGAGCGTTTGTTTCTTTACTCCTGTATTTTTCCATCAACTGCCTTATTTATGTAGTATATCGAATATTTTTGGAAAAAAATAGAACATATGCCTCTTTTCACAAACATTTTTTATTAAAGCCTAGGTACAAATAAAACATATCTAATTATTACTAGTAATTTATTATTGTTAATTACCCCCTTCTAGTTATCCTCGTGGTCAGATGCATCTGGCAAAATAATCCCTTACACAATCTGACTTATATTTATTAATTAATCAGAAAAAAATGTGAACGCTTTTGATCATATGTGAACATATACCCCTATTTACAAAATATTTAATTTATTTTGACATATAAGTCTACATAAGCCAGTATTACTTTAAAAAACTCATTTTGAGTCAATTATATTATTGGTCAAAACGGCAAACAGGTGTATGTTTTCAAAAAACTTTTGATAGTGTGTAAAAAATATTTTATTATCAGCTAAGTACTTTCGACACATAACGTGTCATCATCAGAGCTTCCTAAAAGGACATATTTAAGATAAGATTTTTTTATATATAAAATAAGTGAAAAACTTACGTCCTCTTATAAAACCTTCATAGAAGAGCAATTGCTAAACGACACAATAAAAAGCATGTATACTGGGCAAAAGCCACAGATATAGGGTATAATAACCTTTTAAAGTGAATAAAATCACATCTAAATTCTTTTATTAATTAATGAGACAACATGGCTGAGTCAAACCATTTTGAGCCCACGTGAACAGCAGATCAGCTGAGGAAGACTGTCATTTATTAAAATGATAAAGAAGGAACTACAATCTTATGCGACCTCTATGTCCATAAATAATAATTAAAAATTGAAAATGACTAAAAAGCCATGTATAGGTTAAATGAAATTAAAGTTAAGATAATAAATTTTACAGTTAAATTTTCAAAAAATTTCTATTATTACTATTGAAGTGAAATGTTAACGTGTATATTAAAAGTTATCAAAATTCTTCCAAAAACAAAACTGTTATAGTTTGACCAAGTGTAGAAGAAGTTAGATGAAATCATACCTAGGAGAAATATCATTTGACAAGCTCAGAGTTCGAAAGCTGTTATTAACAATTAAAAATCTTATTGATTAATTCAGACAAATAACAAATATTTACTTGTTTACAACTATGTAAACAATGAACGAAAACTCAAGAATACCTAAAAGTAATGTTCAAAAAACTTTCATAAATTATTGGGTATACTGTATACTAAACCAAAATTACTAAAGAAATTTCTTAAAAATAGGATCAAATTTACAGTACAAATTGCACTCTTTTCCAATTAATTATATTATTATCATTTTACACATATCAAATCGCATATAAATTTGTGTAGAAATACTTCTCTTTTCCGCTAGGAGTAATATCCATTATTGGAATGTATGGTGTACTTAGTTCATTTTGCGCATTTTTCGACTTATATCCCTTTCCCCATACACCGGCCAATTACAGGCAGCGAAAAATTTACCAAAACCATTAATTAGTCAAGTTATTTATTATCAAGCTTTCGCAAAATTTATTTTGCTTCATCTTCCTTCTTAAGTGCCATCTTCGCGACGGAGGTTGGCAATCATCATAGCTATTCGGATTTTAGAGACGGCTGCTCTGAAAAGTTTATTTGATGTACATCCGTACCATTCTCTCAGGTTGCGCAGCCACGATATTCTGCGTCTCCCTGTGCTTGTTCTTCCTTGAATCTTTCTCTGCATAATCAATTGGAGCAAGTTGTATCTCCCTCCACGTGTAATATGTCCGAGATATTCCAATTTTCTTGTTTTGATGGTATTTGAGATTTCCATGTCTTTATTCATCTTTCTCAGAACGTCTTCGTTTGTGACGTGTTCTGTCCACGGTATTTTCAGAATTCTTCCGTACACCCACAGCTCGAATGATTCTAGTTTTTTAATTGATGCAGCATTCAAGGTCCAGGCTTCCACTCCATAACACAAAGTCGAGAAAACGTAGTACTTAGCCAACCTAACTCTTAGCTCCAACTTCAAATGCCTTGTGCAGAGCACTTTTCTCATTTTGTTAAAATTTGCTCTAGCCTCTTCTATTCTGATCTTGATTTCTTGTAAGTGATGTAAAGTCAGTGATAACAAAAACTCCACTAGCCTCTTAGATTATTGAAATGTACCTTTAACGCTAAGTACTTCACTGCACTTCACTTCACATCACTTCACTGCTTCTTAGAACCTATAAGGTAGCTCCAATGGTTTATGTCTCTTCATTCATCTTTAGTGCAATATTGTTTGGGTGGTTTTCCAATTTTACCAAATAGCGGCGGATGTATTCACTTACTATTTTTTTAACTGTGGCTACTTGGATATAGTCTTGGATTTCCCTGTTTAGTATAAACCAAGGTGCATTTGTTATGGTTCGTAGTACCTTCGACTGAAAGCGTTCCAATATCTCTATGTGTGAGTTTGCGGCCGTACCCCATAGTTATACACTGTATATCCATATTGGTTTTAAGGTTACTTTATCAACCAATAATTTGTTTTTTATGCTAAGTTTTGACTGTCTTCCCAATAGTATTTGCTGAGTTTCAAGCCAAGTTGGTTTCTCTTGTTAGAAATGTGTTATCTCCAGGTCAGTCCTCTGTCCAGGTACATCCCTAAATACTTAACGCTCTCAGATTGAGGCAGATTGTGTCCATTTAGTGTAACAGGTGGCACTGTACCTCTGCATTTGGTAAATGTAACCTGCACTGATTTTACTTCATTGACTTTGATTCTTCAGTTTCTTGTCCAATCCTGAATATTCACTAGATGTTGTTGGAAAATTCTTGCAGCTATGACTGGATCTTTGTGTTTGACCTTATCGCTTTATCATCTGCAAAGAAAGCTGTGATCGTTTGGTTGCTTACTGGAAGATATGCTGTGTACATAAGATAACGCAGTGGAAGAAGAATACTGCCCTGTGGTACCCCCGCCTTTATCAATGTGATTTCTGAGGTTGTCTGTCCGTACTTCACAATAAAATATCTTTCTTTTCGATATGATTCCATAATAATGTACAGTGTGTGGGGGAGTAATTTCTTTAATCGTGCAGTAACATTTTTGCTCAAATGCCTCATTTATTTGGTCCACTACTCTTTATATCTGTTCAATTATTGTACTATGATTCTTTTTGAATCCGAATTGGTGTTTAGGAATCAGGTGGTTTTCTTTTATTATGGGAGTCAATAGGGTTATGAGTAGCTTTTCTAGGAGTTTACCAAAGACTGGCAGCAGGCTGACTGGTCTGTATGAAGTTACTTCATTTATAGGTTTTCCAGGTTTCGGACGACCTTTGATCAGTTCAAATCCTGGAACTTTATCTGGATTTAAGTTTCTTCTGATTGTTTCATGTACCTCTTTGACTTTGAAGAGTTTTGGAATTTGGGACATTTGATGTGGAGCTTCAAGAGTTTCTTTTATCTTAGCTTCTATTTCAGGCGTGTTTTGCGATGGAAGAGGATGAAAGAATTTCTCCAGATATTCTCGGAAGATATTTGCTTTAGTTACTTTTTTTTGCGATCTAGCTCAGTATTATATTATTATCACTACTTGTTTTCACTTATTTTGATGAAGTGATAAAATAAAGGAAATTTCTATATTAGAAAGTTTTAACTTAAAATTGACAAGGATTCCTGCATTGATCTGAGAACAAAAACGTGCATTGTTTGAAAACAAATTACCTGCTCTGTTACCCCCTCTCCTACCCCTCCGTATTTTTCCCATCAACGTAGAAGCACGGTTTTGTAAAAAAATCCTAAGAGATATGTCTTTCTAAGAGCAATTTGTAGGTACAGTTATAAAGCGAATAGCTATGACTCAGTTTTTAGCTCGTAATTTTTCATCAGTTCGCTGTTACGGCACAAAGTAAGGGCAATTTTATTGCACGCTGAGAGTGAGATTTTAGCTAGATACTTTCCTAGCTCTAGAGCTAGAGCGCAACTTGCGAAGCTTTCAACGCGAAAAGCTTTGTGTGTTATGATGCAGTTCTGAGCTAAAATGTAATTTATATCAGTTCTGGATTATTTGATAGGTGATAATTTAAAAAAAGGAAACACAGATCGTATAAATATACAGGTTGGATCGTATAAATAGATTCTGCTTTTATAGTTTAATACATCGCTTTCCTGTAATTAGTATATGAGAGTAACACGGGTGTACCCAGCCAACATAATATTAGTCTTCTAAACGAATTCACCGTCACAAATCTCATCATAAAGCCCGGCAACTTTGTATGGTTGACTCGCTGGTGTCATACCGCTAAATTATAATAATCTGGTAATTTCCCATTACAAAATTCGCGTCGGTTATTTTGTCTGTACTCGCTCTAATTTTCAATTTATCTGATGGCATTAACCTATCAAAAGCAACCAACATATGCGGTTGATAACAAACGAGACATTTAAATTTCGCGTCACCGCAGTTCCGGATATAAATCAGTATTCAAATTTAAACTAAACGAGGTAATTTGTTCAAAGTAAAAGGGAGCTTTTATTTTTGATCTAATGTAATTAACGTTTTGGTTTAGTGTTGATTAATGCACACTAAACAGAAAGCATCATATTCCATCCGTTCTCATATTTACAGTGGAATTTATCAGGTCATCATCATCGTCATTTTCTCGATATCTTTTGTTGACGTCGCAGTATCTTGTTTTATTCCTCCAATGAAAACTCCCTTGCGCTTTGTTTTTGGCTTTCTATTTCACGGTGGTATATATTCAGGAGTCTGGTATCAAAGATATAGTTCTGTCAACGCTGCTTTTCTATGCTGAAGGTTCGCCTGCAAGAGCTCGATTAGTATCATTGAGCCTTGGGCACAGAGACAGATTCCTAGACCGGAATAACTCGTCTCCTGATTCCCTTAAGGTATAGACGAAGCAATAAAGCACTAAAATCGGCCTTACCTCTGAAAAAAAAAGGACAAGACGGATCTTAATAACACTTTTTGCATTCGATTCGTGAATGCGCCAGGAAACTTTATGAACAGGAGCCATGATATAATATTGAAAAACTGCATACAAAAAATGCATTCTTAAAGTGCATCTCAAACAGACAATAAAAACAATTCAGAACTCGTCAATTATCGGCGGAAATGAGTTCAGTTTTTGTTACTCGGGGGTTTTTGGGGTCGCTGAAAACGAATATGACGTCAAAAGTGATCTCCGGAGTACCTGTTGCCAAGGGTACCTACTGTTTACCTCGTCATTAAAATTCATTAAAAAATTAGTCAAAAATCATTACTCGGGGGGTTTTTGGGGCCGCTAACAACGAATATGACACCGGAAGTGATTTTTGGAGTACTTGGTACCCAGGGTATTTACTGTTTAGTTTTCTTGTGGAGTTTTCGGCAAAAAATTTAATAAAAAATTAGTCAAAAATAATTACTCGGGGATTTTTGGGGTCGCTAACGACGAATGTGACATCGGAAACGATCTCCGGAATACCTGGTGCCCAGGGTACCTACTTTCTATGGAGTTTTCATCAAATGCATTAAAAAATTAGCCAAAAATCATTACTCGGGGGGTTTTGGGTCGCTGACGACGAATATGACATCGAAAGTGATCTAAGGAGTATCTGGTACCCAGGGTACCTACTGTTTACCTCGTTTTCTGGAGTTTTCGGCAAATTCATTAAAAAATTAGTCAAACGTCATTAGTTACCAGATAAACAGTAGGTACCCTGGGCACCAGGTACACCGGAGATCACTTCCGATGTCATATTCGTCGTCAGAGACCAAAAAACCCCTAAGTAATGAATTTTAACTAACTTTTTAATGAACTTGCCAAAAACTCTAGAAAACGAGGTAAACAGCATGTACCCTGGGTACCAAGTAAAACCCCGAGTAATGATTTTTGGCTAATTTTTTAATGAATTTGCTGAAAACTCCATAAGAAGTAGGTACCCTGGGCACCAGGTATCCCGGAGATCGCTTCCGATGTCATATTCATCGTAAGCGACCCCCAAAAACTCCCCAAGTAATTTTTTTTGGCTAATTTTTTAATAAATTTTTTGCCGAAAACTCCTCAAGAGAGCTAAACAGTAGGTACCCTGGTACCAAGTACTCCGAAAATCACTTCCGATGTCATATTCGTCGTTAGCGACCCCCAAAAACCCCCCAAGTAATTATTTTTGACAAATTTTTTAATAAATTTTTTGCCGAAAGCTCCACAAGAGAGCTAAACAGTAGGTACCCTGGGCATCAGGTATTCCGAAAATTACTTCCGATGTCATATTCGTTGTTAGCGGCCCCAAAAACCCCCGAGTAATGATTTTTGACTAATTTTTTAATGAATTTTAATGACGAGGTAAACAGTAGGTACCCTTGGCACCAGGTACTCCGGAGATCACTTTTGACGTCATATTCGTTTTCAGCGACCCCAAAAACCCCGTTTCCGCCGATAATTGACGAGTTCTGAATTTTTTTTATTGTCTGTTTGAGATGCACTTTAAGAATGCATTTTTTGTATGCAGTTTTTCAATATTATCTCATGGCTAGGGTTGACAAAGTTTCCTGGCGCATTCACGAATCGAATGCAAAAATAATTATTAAGATCCGTCTTGTCCTTTTTTTTTCGGAGGTTTAGTGCTTTATTGGTTCGACTACTATATTATATTTTATACACTCAATATGTAGCTCATTTATGTGTCCTCTTTTGGGCTCTCCTTTTTTGTTTTTATGTCCGACATTCATTGCTATTAGGTTTTTCTTCTTGATGTGCGTATCCGTGATGAATGTTGGCGATCTTGCAGCAGCAGCGCGAAAAGGCTGCGCAGATGTTGTGTTGAACCATGTTTTGATGTTTTTAAGCAGGATGTTTCTTCTCTTCCTGGACCTCGGTTTCCAAATATTTTTCTTTGTAGGATGTCTTGTACGAGGGTATATCTGGATTTATTTCCCATAATGTTTTCGAAGTATTATAACTGTCGAGATTTCATGGTGATCTGATCTGTACCTCTCAGTTCTTCTTCATTTTTCTGAGGGATCCTCATTTGTGACTCAGTCAGTCCACGGGATCTGAAGTATTTTCCAATATAGCCACATCTCAAATGCTTCCGATATTCAACACATATCTTCTTTCAAGTTACACGAATCAACATCATAATAAAGGACAGAGAAGACACAGAAGCCGCATTCTTACTTTTATATCAAGAGAGAGGTTGCAGCTCTTTGAAGAAGGTTTAACGTGGATCTAGCCTTTCCGATGCGTGCTCTTATCTCTGAAGCAACCAATATAAATATGAGGTTTACCTCTTTAACAGTTTCTTCATACAGAGCGGGAATCCAGAAGTTATCTAGGTTCGGTCTCTTTGTGAAACTGCCTACTACGAGTACTGTGTTACTAGAGTGAACAGAGACCTATTTCCTATTGCATCACGTAGTAAGAATTTAAATATTGTTTGGATTGTACCGGATAGAACATTACCATATCTCTTACCGTACTTACTAGATCATTCGCTTAGGCCTGCGTTTTTACAATCCGTGCGCAATGGAGCGAAATTAAGTCATCAACCAGGAATAACCACAGAATGGGAGAAAGCACTCCCCCCTGTGGGCACTCCTTAGCTCTTTTGGCTAAAACCTCCTCTCTTTGCAGGTCTATTGGAAATAATTTATCATCCAGAATTGCTTTGATCCAGTAGCATACTGGAACCTTGTTCTTTTGCCTATAACAGAAATAATATAAGACTGATCGGCCTCTAGGATTAAGGTAGGACACGTCTATCTTTAACAAGTTTTGATGCTTAATTAATCTTTGTGATAAGATTTTTATCAGTAATTTTATTATCGTTTTCTGAATACTGGGTAATAAAAACACAAAGAAAAGAAAATTTAACATATATATAGGTATATATATGAAATATTATTAAGAAAAACAAACAAAAATAAGTACAAGTTAAGTGGCTCTCAAACAAGTGAATCCAAACAGAAGATTATTAAGGATTTTATAGACGGATAGAGCCAGATATAATACCATTAAAGAAACTGTTGGTATTTAAGGAACCTTTATCGATGACATCAGAAAAACATATCTGACGAAATAATAATAAATCTAAAAAACGAAATATTGAACTGACAATCGACAAAACGACAAAACAGGAGAAAAGAAGAAGAACAAGGACCAACTGAAAACAAGCAGTGATTCAAACCGTGATTTTCACAATCTTTCAAGAGAGATAGGTTTATTAGTAGGTCACTCAAATATAACTTACACTGTATAAAGCTCCTTAGAAAATGGTCATCGGTAAATTACACATACTGATTTTATAATCCTAGTATTTTTTAAATTCTCATAGCAATGATTACTATAAATTTCAAATTACACATCGTTCTAAGTAATTTTGAAGAATATCGAGCCGGACTTGAACGAAACCCCATGCATTTTTTATCGGCTTCTCACAATGGCGGTCACTAAATTACTGTCATTGAACCGAGATAGAAATTGAAAGACAAATAAAAAGCAAGGGTTTTGTAAAATTCTGGAATTAATGCAGGCAATTTGTGCAATCCGTCGGTTATGAATACTGTATTTACCCACGAGTTCATGCTTTCTAACGTGGATATTTCTAGCAGGTTATTATACATATTAATGTGATATTCAAAGATCGGTGTGCTCAAAGCACTTGATTAGATAATTAACTAATTAATTAAATTTAATTTTAATGATGCACTTATGATTTAATCACACTATTTAATGCTCTAATCTCAGGGTTTTATATTCTCGTGCTTCAATATCTCCTTTGCTTTACATATGATAAATAAGGTCAAAGATTAACGGAATAAAACACATATATGGTACAAAAGCATCTATTGAAATAAATTCACCCTCAAAATATCCTCTAAAAATAATATCTCCTATTCTGATTATTGAAATAACCCTACCACTATCTAAAGTACTTATTGAAATTTGCGTTATGAATAATTCTACAAAAAAAAAAACTGTCTCTCGGATGATGAGTTGTCCAAATTCTTGTCTCTGGTCGCCTACAATTTACTCTTAGCAGCCCCCTATGTAGTCAGCAATCTCGCAACAAATTATTGCAAGCCTATTGTCATTAATGACCCCCTACAGATGCACGTATCTTTCAAAAAACAATGCTAGCCTTTTCTCCTCTCGATAAACTGAATCTATTTCTCGTTCCGGCATGCAACGGTGACTCTTGGAATATAAGTAGAACAATATAACTTACAATGCTTTACGTGATGAGCTTCCGTCAGGACACTTATTTCAACAAACTCACAACTATTCACTTATCTGCCTTACTACTTCAGGAGACTCTTAGAGATCACCACTAGTCGACTTAACGATCATTTAACAACTGACTCTTCTTCCACCCTCTAACATTTCGCTAAACTCCCATTCTTTATACCTAGCCCCTCCTTTTTCCTTCTTCACCAATCCGAGTTCCTCAATTTTATCCCCATCTACCTTTCAGATAACAAACACCAATTTTCCCTACCATTAGAAATTTCCTAAAACTAATTACATGCCAATCGGTTTTTTTTTTCCTTTCTTAATATCTAAACAAAGATTACATTCATTTAAATTTCTAAATACAATTGTTCCCTCGCCGCAAAAGTCCATTTGGGAAACCCGGTCTCATTGTCCAAACACATAACCACTTTCTTATCATACTAACTGTACAAAGAAAATACTTAATCCCTATTTAAATTTTGTTTACCTACGGCCATCCAAAGATAATTGACTTTCATTTCTTCGAAATGAATTTTGGTATATTTTTATTATATGTTTTAACTTTTCTAAAATATTAAGATCGAAACCATATTAATTCAAATTTTACATATCTTAACAACTCCCCGCCATTTGATTTGCCGAAAAAATTCTGTTATTTATTTAAATGACACAAGTTTTTTTTAGGATCAAATTATTCCATTATGTTACCAAACTCTACTCATGATACTTATAAATGTCGTGAATGTTAAAAATACCCCGTATCTTGCCTGTCTCTATATGCGCTAATTCATAACTATTTACCCCATTTTCCGTATTGACCCTATATGGACCTTCAAATACCGGCATCAATTTAGCACAAATACCATTTTGTAAATTGGACACCCTCAGTGCCCTCACTAAAACTTTATCCCCTTTCTGGAATGTAACCGGCCTTCTTCTTCGGGTCCTCTCTTGCCTTTGGAGATATTTCTCTCCACTTCGTCTCAATCTTCGTTGAACCACCTCGATCACTTCTTCGTATTGTCTGGGGGCGGTGTCTTCCCACGGTCTCGTAGGCATTGTTCCTTTCATTACATATAAAGGCGTCTCCTTGGTAACCGTATTTGGTGCACAGTTCAAATACGTCT
Source organism: Diabrotica virgifera virgifera (assembly GCF_917563875.1). Lineage (NCBI taxonomy): Eukaryota > Metazoa > Arthropoda > Insecta > Coleoptera > Chrysomelidae > Diabrotica > Diabrotica virgifera. Next base: position 17,756,644 of record NC_065449.1, read on the forward strand.
CTATTTCAAACACTTTTCTGTCCCAATGTCGATGATGTTCTTCCGCAGCAATTCTTAGAAATTTTGTGACTTCTTGTATAAAACGCTCTGATGGGTTGCTCTGTGGATGTCGGATGCTTACAAATTTTGTATTTATGCCTCTCTCTCTTAATTCCCCTTTAAAACGGTCATTCCTAAAGTATGTCGCATTGTCCAACAAAATATTGTCTGGTCTTCCCACTGTTTCGATAAAATCGTCTATCTTCCGAAGTATTTCAGCTCCTTTCGTGGTTCTACATGGGTACAGTTTTAAATACTTTGAGAAAACATCCACCATAACTAATATGTGTTTATTCCTCTGTGTTGTCGTTATTAAATCGCTCAACATATCAATGGCGACAATATCCAGTTTCTTCCGAGCTATGACGTTTTTTGTGATGTTTTCGTTTTTGAAATTCTTACTTTTACACTTTTGGCATGTCTCGCAATTTCGAGTCATCTCTTTGGCTATTGTATAGTCCTGTCGACAAATGTAGTTCTCCCTGAACATAAGCCACACCTTCCTGCTTCCAATGTGTCCGTTATCACAGTGTAATTTTGCTAAAACTTCTTTTGCCATCTGTTCCGTGATTACATATAGTTCTTTACCATCGACCCTCTTAAAATATAAGTTATCTTCTTGTTCGGCCCTTTGCTTTTCTCTTTCATCCAGTTGTTCCTGATTTTCCCTGATCTGAGCCAAAGAAAATAAGCCTGCTTCTTCTCTCATTATGTTCATGCCAACGTGGAGAGTTTTGTGGTCCTCTTTGCGGAATTGTTCATCTCTCGTCAACGCATCAGCCAAGATATTGTCAGTTCCTTTGATATATTTAAATTCAAAATCATACTCTTGAAGTAAAAGAATGCCCCTATGAATTCTATTATTTACCAGCCTATTTTTCATTATATGTACCAAAGCTGCATGGTCTGTTTCAACGGTGAATTTTGCCCCTAGTAGGTAAAACCGTAATTTATTTACACAAAATAACACACTGGCGAACTCTAATTCAGTAACGCTGTACTTTCTCTCATATGTTTTGGTTACACGGGAGACAAAACAGATTGGCACCTCTACATCGTCTTGGATCTGTGATAACACCCCTGCGAATTTTGTTATGGAAGCATCGGTCCGGAGAATGAAAGGTTGATCATATCTTGGGTGGTGTACTCTTACAGCTGTGGAGAAAGCTCCTTTTAAATTTTTGAAAGCCATTTCTTGTTCCGTTCCCCATTTCCACCTAACATTTTTCTTAAGTAATGCTATCAACGGTATTTCTTTTGTGCTGATGTCTGGTATTAGTTTTTTGAAATAGTTTACCATTCCCAAAAATCCCCGCAATGTTTTTAAATTGGTTGGCCTAGCGTAGTTATTTATAATTTCGATTCTATCTTCTGCAAGACTAATCCCTTTTGTGTCTAATTTGAATCCTAAATACAGTATTTCCTTTTGGAAAAACTGACACTTTTGAATATTTAATTTCAATCCCGCTTGATCCAGTTCTTCTAGCACAGTGTGAATATGTCGTAGATGGCTTGTTATATCCGGTGAGAAAATTAATAAATCATCTATGTAATGTACAACAAATTCTTCATGCCTATTTAAGATTGTGTTCAATGCGCGAACCAAAGCAGCGCATGCACTCTGTAGGCCAAATGGTACCACCCTAAATCGGTATACCACTCCGTCGATCGAAAAAGCGGTATAATTTCGACATTTCTCTGCCAAAGGTATTAACCAAAAACTATGTTTCAAATCGATTTTGGAAAAAATGTGTGACCCTGTGATTCGTCCAAATATGGCTTCGATGTTCAAAGGCGCTTCGTATTGCGCGATTGTGTGTGAATTAATGTTTCTTGCATCTAAACATAATCGCAAATCACCACTCGATTTTTTAACGCATACTATCGGGTTGATATATGGAGAGTCACATCTTTCTATCACCTTGTCTTCGATCATTTTTTCAATTTCCTGTCCGACGCTTTGCCTGTATTTATACGGGATTGGATATGTCTTGGATTTAAAATTTTCTAAGTTTTTAACTTTAAAAGAATGTTCATAATTTTTAGCCACTCGGCTTTCTTCATTAATCAAATCTCCATAATTTTCTAGAATCTTCTCTACTTCCTTTTCCATGTTTTCTCCACATTTTAATTTTCTTTCATCCTCATTTTGTTCGCATGTGTTCACTGTCCATAATATTTCTTCATAAAATTCTGGATTCTCGTCCATTATTGCCATTTCTTCTCTGTCCTCATCCTTTATTTCTTCTTCTGTTTTTTTTTTATCTTCAATTTCCATTTGGTATCCCGAGCACCATGTTTCTACTGCTTTCATTTCTCTTATGAGAACTTCCTTTTCTTCCTGCTTCCTTTCTGTTTTATCGTCGATTGCCGACAATTCTTCCGTATCTTCGATTTCCTGTCTTTCTCTTGTATCCACCGTGTTTTCCTTCTTTCTTTTTGAACTCTTCTTCTTTTTCTTCCTTCTTTTTTTTTTCTGGTTGATTTTTTTCTTGTACTTTCGGTTTTTCCTCTACAGTCATATTGATTTCTTTATGTTTTTCCTGTTCATTTATCTTTTCAACAATTATTTTCCTCTCTATTTCCGTTTCTTCTTCTATGTTGTCTGGTTCTGCTCTGATTTCCAGTTTATTCTCCGAAAAATTTATGGTGATGTGTTTTTCACTCAATTCATCAATTCCCGCTATCATATCATGGTTTAAATCTTCGATCACCACACATTGCATAATATAGTATTTGTCTCCCACTCTGATCCGCACTCCCAAACCTTCATTTACTGTCGTCAATTTTTTGTCGTTTGCACCCACTAAAACAACCCTAGGAATTTTGTACACAAATCTGTCCAAATTTAATTCTTTTACTAGTTTCTTATTGATTAACGATATCTCCGATCCAGAATCAATCAAAATTTTAATCGCTTTATGTTTTATAAATGCATCTAAGAATATTAAATTGGAATTAGAACTTTGTCTTTCATTTCCCGCCAACTGTATAAACTCTCTCGGATGACAAAATATACCGGAGAGTTGTTTATGTTTGTTCAGTGGATGCTTTATTGAAAATCCTGTCTGGATTCATTGCATATATCTTCTTCCTCGTTTTCTATTGTTACATGATTCATCTCCCTTCTATTTTGTCGTTGGAAATTCTGATTGTTTCTACCGTCCCTTTGTTCGTTCGTATTCCTAGTCGGAGGATTTTGTGCATCTCTGTTTCTGTTGTGATTTTCATATGTTCTATTTTTTGCGTGATTCCTGTTATCATAATTTTGTTGTCTATTGTAATTTTGGTATTCTCTCGGCCTATCTTCGTTTGTTGATTGGGCATGTCGGTTTCTCTGGTCATAATTTGATTGATACCTTCTTGCCGATCCATTATATTGTTCATGTTGTCTTCTGTTTCGCATTTCTCTTCGTTTTGCTTCCCTTACTTGAAGGAATTGGCACAAACTATCAATATCTTGATAGTTTCTCAAAATCACGTGGTCCTCCAGCGTTTCTTCGAAATGTCTGCTTATCATTTCTACCAGTTGTTCGGTAGAGTATTTGTAGTCTAGATATTTGGAATTGTTATATATCTGCAAAGCATATCTTTCCTCCGATATTCCCATTTTCTCGTGATATCTTCCATTCTGTAGCTCTTGGTTGATTTCCCTCTGTTTAACTTTCCCCCAGAAATAGTTGAGAAATTTATTTTCGAAATCTGTTCAATTTTCAAACTCATCTTCTTTACATTCATACCATAACGCTGCTCCTTCTTTCAGATGGTTTCTAATTGTTTCTTTGCAGTCGTCAAAATATCTAATATGTTGCAATTTGGTTCTCAAATTTTTAACAAATGGTACTGGGTGTGTTTTTCTAATATCCCCGCCAAATTGTATTTTCGCGTCGCTTGTACCATGGATAATCATTTCCCTTCTTTCTCCACAATTCTGTTGATTCTTGAGTTCCGCAATTTGTTTTTCGTTTTGCTTAAATTTTTCTTCTATTTCTCGCCTGTCTTCTTGTATTGCATTTTCAAATTTGCTTTCTAACTGTTCTAATTCCATCTTCTGCACATTCTTAATATCCTTCATTTTAGTTTCTATTTCTTCTCGTTGCATCTCCAGTTTCCTTTCTGTTTCTTCTCTAACTTTTTCTAAACAGGCTTTCATTTCATTTTCATATTTTTCCAAACGCTTTTTCAATTTGCCATCATTCTCTTCCAATTTCTGTTCTATTCTCTGTGATATTTCTCTTTGTGTTTCTTCCATGGCTCGTTTTGATTCCTGTTGATTTTCTTGCATTGTCCTTTTTGTTTCCTGTTGATTTCTATCCATTTGTTGTGACTGGAGTTGCATCAGTTGCAATAGTTTCTCTATTCCTGTTAATTCCTGTTCTTTTCTCTCCATAATCGTTGTATCTCCTTCATTATCCAATCCTTCTTCAACAATTTTTTCCTCTTCTCTGTTTTCTTGCATTTTGCTTTGCCTCCTTGTGGTCGACATGTTGTTTCTTTTCGTTACTGTTTTCTTTGTCCCCGCCAAATGTGAAATTTTACAACACTCTATAAGTTGCAGAACACGACAAATATTTCTCCCCAAATTTAATAAATTTTCGCCACAAATATCAAATATGCAATCAGTAAATTTCAAAATAAATATCAAATGTACGATTGGTAAAAAAAAATCAAATAATTCAATGGCAGTAAATATCCAATACCTACGATCAATCCATAAATCAAAATTATTTTTACACCTGGAAAAATTGTCAAATTATCTCTGGATCACCTGTAGTTATTCCTTATCTCTTTCCCTACCATCAAATGCAAAGCTGCGATATTTTTAAGCCACCACGTTCTGGGCTCCAGTTAATGTGATATTCAAAGATCGGTGTGCTCAAAGCACTTGATTAGATAATTAACTAATTAATTAAATTTAATTTTAATGATGCACTTATGATTTAATCACACTATTTAATGCTCTAATCTCAGGGTTTTATATTCTCGTGCTTCAATATCTCCTTTGCTTTACATATGATAAATAAGGTCAAAGATTAACGGAATAAAACACATATATGGTACAAAAGCATCTATTGAAATAAATTCACCCTCAAAATATCCTCTAAAAATAATATCTCCTATTCTGATTATTGAAATAACCCTACCACTATCTAAAGTACTTATTGAAATTTGCGTTATGAATAATTCTACAAAAAAAATAAAACTGTCTCTCGGATGATGAGTTGTCCAAATTCTTGTCTCTGGTCGCCTACAATTTACTCTTAGCAGCCCCCTATGTAGTCAGCAATCTCGCAACAAATTATTGCAAGCCTATTGTCATTAATGACCCCCTACAGATGCACGTATCTTTCAAAAAACAATGCTAGCCTTTTCTCCTCTCGATAAACTGAATCTATTTCTCGTTCCGGCATGCAACGGTGACTCTTGGAATATAAGTAGAACAATATAACTTACAATGCTTTACGTGATGAGCTTCCGTCAGGACACTTATTTCAACAAACTCACAACTATTCACTTATCTGCCTTACTACTTCAGGAGACTCTTAGAGATCACCACTAGTCGACTTAACGATCATTTAACAACTGACTCTTCTTCCACCCTCTAACATTTCGCTAAACTCCCATTCTTCATACCTAGCCCCTCCTTTTTCCTTCTTCACCAATCCGAGTTCCTCAATTTTATCCCCATCTACCTTTCAGATAACAAACACCAATTTTCCCTACCATTAGAAATTTCCTAAAACTAATTACATGCCAATCGGTTTTTTTTTTCCTTTCTTAATATCTAAACAAAGATTACATTCATTTAAATTTCTAAATACAATTGTTCCCTCGCCGCAAAAGTCCATTTGGGAAACCCGGTCTCATTGTCCAAACACATAACCACTTTCTTATCATACTAACTGTACAAAGAAAATACTTAATCCCTATTTAAATTTTGTTTACCTACGGCCATCCAAAGATAATTGACTTTCATTTCTTCGAAATGAATTTTGGTATATTTTTATTATATGTTTTAACTTTTCTAAAATATTAAGATCGAAACCATATTAATTCAAATTTTACATATCTTAACAATATATAGATATATTTCTGAACGAAAATCATAAAGTAAATCTAAAACCAATACAACTAGTATTTCTCTAATAAAAACGTATTTACTATTAGGTTTGTTCCAACTCGATACAAAACCGTTCTTGAACGGTTCGTGAACCGCGCAGTAACGAAAAATGTGTTACTGCGCATAATTATTCGTTATTGCGCATGCGCGTAACGATTCAAGAACGGTTTTGTATCGAGTTGGAACAAACCTATTATATTTCCCAAACTATGTCATAAGTAAATACGAAAAGGCAAAGTTAGGTTTAAGATAAATACATGGTAGCGAGAAAGTATGGAAACACAGTAATTTCTCGGAAACCGCTTAAACGATTTTTATAGATTTTGGTGGGTTAGGGTTTTCTAATACGGTCGATGTTATAGTGGTAATTACATTGTTGTCAAATCTTCCGTTTTTCTGGAAATCCAATTAACTTTCTTATTTCAAACGGAACACCCTGTATATTTTTTGCGTTTTGACGACCTTAAGAAATCCTGATTATTTTTTATGTTATATTGCCTATACCTAAATGCCATAATTTCAAAGTTATTACTACATTTATTAAAAAAGAATTAAACGAATTATAGAAATCAAATTTTTCAGCCCGGATAGACATTATTTTAGATTCTTTGAATCATTGAAAACAAAAAAGATCTTTTGTAATTTTTGCATAAAGTTAATCGTTTCCTAGTTATAAACAATTTAAAACTGAAACAACTCAATGACGATTTTGTAGGTTCAAAAACACAAGTAAAAAATATTACTTTTGAAACAGCGAAGGGCCTAAACTCAAGCTCAAATAAGTAATTTTGGACTATTGCATTTTAAAACATTCTTTTCTACTTGTTAATGCAGCCCGATCGCCCGTCCTCTCATATGCGCTTCATTAAAAAAAACATTGCTTTAGAATAAAACGTGCCAAAAATTCTCATAGGGAGCTAATAAAAGAAGGCGTGAGCTTGAATTAAGTCACTTCGTAATTTCAAAAATTATTTTTTTACGTGTGTTTTTGAATCTTGAGAATTGTAATTTTTCGATTTATTTTCAGTTTTACATTGTTTATAACTCGTAAACGATTGACTTTAAAAAAAAATTACAAAAGATCTTTTTTGTTCCCAATAATCCAAAGAACCTAAAATAATGTCTATCGGAGCCGAAAAATCTAATTTTTTAAATTTGTTTCAAATTTTTTTTAATAAATGTAGCAATAACTCCGGAATTATGGCATTTAGGTATAGAAATTATCACATGAAAAATAATCAGTATTTCTTTACGACGTCAAAATGCAAAAAATATACAGGGTGTTCTATTTGAAATAAGAAAGTTCATTAGATTTCCAGACAAACGGAATATTTGACAACAATGTAATTACTACTATGATATCGACCGTATTAGGAAACCCTTACTCACCAAAATCTATAAAAATCGTTCCAGCGTTTTCCGAGAAATTACCGTGTTTCCATACTTTCTCGCTACCCTGTATATAATGCAGGTTGGCCGGACGAAAATGAAACAGCGCCTCCGAAGGTATACCAGCCCACACCATAACTGAACCCCTTAAAAACTTACTCTAGGGCTAAAAGTGCGCTTGCATTTCGCGTACCATCTCTTCTCTAGACTCTTCCGCGAGCATCCGGGGAACGTATCTCCATCATTCCAATCGCGTTGCCCCCTACCGAAATATTATCTGGCTACACGATGACCCCTGGAAAGTTCGGGTACTCTATCAGGCCTTCGAGAGTTAATAGTAGCTTAACTACGTGAAGCTCGTTCGTTCACTAATATTTACGTTTCTGACATTATGCAGACTATTTCCAACCTATATCAAAGTTAAATGACTATCGATTTCTTGGTGCTGAAGACACTATAAAACGGCCATCCTTATGGGTAGTTTTCTCTGTAGACCTATACCACGACGTCAGGTCTAAGTTCTTCTTTCTATAAAACAAGGCACACGTTGCATTGTACTACGTAAAACATCGCATCTGTTAGCTACATAAACTTGTCTTCTTCCATTCTGAACAAAAACAACAATAAATGCAACACAAGTTCTGCACTTAACGATAGCTTGAAATTGTTAAGAACTGACACAAACATGATGATTAATGAATACTTTTGTGATCAAAAAAACAGAAATGTTTTAATGAAAACAATTAAAAGTTCACAGCATCCTTGTAACACTGAAGAAAGGGTGAGATAATAACTTCAATCTCGTTGAGATTTTGAACAATATCTGGAAAATTTCAAAAAACACATTTTTTGATAAAAACTATATTTCAGGATTTCTGCCAAACTGTGTTCAATGTTTGCTAAATTTGTAAAAGGGGCTGAAAAAAATTGAAAGATAAGGGCGATTTCGTCAGAAATTATAAGGGCGCCCGTTTTCGTGCCGGTTAATGTATCAATTTATTGATTATTTCTTTCATCATGTAAAGTCAACCGAGAACTAAAATCCATAAACAAAAATAATTTTTTTGATTAAAATATAACCTGTAAAAAATATTCTGTATAAAACAGCACTTACAGTTGATCCCAAATTCGAAGCATTAAGGTCGAAGTGACAGAAAAAACGTACGTCCTTGGTTATTATACATAGATCTTAGAAAATTATATATATTGGTTGAAGGTTATTTCCATATTAAAGCGACTTTTATCTTTACAATCCCTGCATGACATTTTCTTTAAATCTGACAGTTCTCAGAATAGTTCTATTTATGTTTATATAAATATCAATATCTATATAAATATTTGCCAGAATATTAATCTTTCAAATATTTTAAGAAAAAAAAAAAAAAGAATGTGTGTGTACTTTGTACGCACGTAAGAAGTTATACTTCTATTAAATGATTTCTTAAAAATAAATATATTTTAAACAGTTTGTTTTAATTTTTTTTAAACACCAAACTAATTTTGTGCTTACCACTTTCAAAAAAATAAAAAAGTATAGGATTGCACTGGATTCGAACTCAAGACCTTTCGATCTCTGGCCGAATTAGTCGAGGCATTGAAGCACAAAAAAGGCCTTACTGTCGATTTTTGGCGCAGTAAGACGGATTTTAATGCAGTTTGGTGCGTTGGATTCGTGAGAATGTCAGGAAGTTTTGTGAACTAATGTAATGAATAAGAAATCTGAAATTGCATTTGTGCATAAGAAAAATGCATTTCAAAAGTGCATTTTGAAATATTCAATTATTATAAACTTGCAACTCGGTAAATAGTTGGGTAACATCCCGATTAATTATTTTAATTATTTTTAATCATTTTTAAGTCCATATAATAATAGTCTAAGATGTCAATAACCATTAATAATAAACAAAAAAATTTTCCTTATGGGAATCGAACCAAGTACTAACACGTCCGTAACTAGATACACATACCGCTAGCCTACGCAGACACTTGCTAGACACGGGCGATATTAGGTATAAACAAAAACAAATAGGCAAGTAAAAATTGTAAAGAAAATTACTACATACTTAAATGTAATATAAAATTAATATATTCCTAAATTTTAGAAGCAACATTCGTAAATAGGTACATTTATACAAAACATTCGAAAAATCGACACTTCAATCCTTCAATGCGTCGACTAAATGCTATACCAAATACGCTATGAGGACTGTGTCTGTATCGGTTCGGACGTACCTAATGACAATTCGCGGTAACAAACAGACAAGGTGAATAAGTATACAATAAAATGTTTTAATAATACTCATCTTACTCCTGAGGAAGACAAATCCAAAGACACAAAATTTATAAAAAATATATTTACTAAAAACACTAATGTATTCTTTTCACACCTTTTCTTGCACTGATATATTTATACATAACTAGAAAGGTTTTAGCAACTAAACGCCATACTGTCTGTGTGCGCATGCGAGTATATTATGAAATTTTACTCTCAATCGCGCCTAAAGGAGTATAACTTCAAAAATAAATAAATTTAGAATACGTTTTCACTACACAATGTCCGAAAACACCAATGACATAAAATATTTATATTTACGTCGTTGACAAATTTCTAGCCTAGAATTACAAATTGTCATTTTATCCGTTAACATTATGAATAAACTGTCACGATAGATTACTTTTGTTTCAAATTATCTTTATTTGCATCATGGATTGATTATCCATTTAGAGTATTGTAATTGTCAATCAATTACACATCTATAGGTATAAGTCGCTTTAATATGGAAATAACCTTCAATCAATACAGAATTTTCTAAAATCTATGTATAATAACCACGGAAGATAATTTGAAACAAAAGTAATCTATCGTGAGTATCGTGACAGTTTATTCACAATGTTAACGGATAAAATGACAATTTGTAATTCAAGGTTAGAAATTTGTCAACGACGACGTAAATATAAACATTTTATGTCATTGGTATATTCGGACATTGTGTAGTGAAAATGTATTCTATATTTATTTATTATTTCCTTAAAATGTTTTAAATATTAATATTCTGGCAAATATTTATATAAATATTGATATTTATATAAACATAAATATAACTATTCTGAGAACTGTCAGATTTAAATAAAATGTCCTGCACTGATGATTAAAATCTTATAATATGACGTCAAAATTAATCACGCACTGAAAAAAGGGTTTGGGATCAACTGTATACATTTTTCCGAATTAGTATGACATAGTGTATTTACTTAAAATCTATCAACATATTTCAATAGCAACATAAAACATTTCGTTGCCTTGATTTCCCTTGCAATTTCCGATAGCTGGTTAATACAGCAATATTTATATTTTCTAGAAAAGCTATGAAGCTGTTTACTCTGCAGATATGGATCTTTTGTTTAACAATGCACCGATATGTCGTTAGTGTGTCACCACAAGACAAACGAAACCCATTTTTATTAAAGAACAAATTTTCCACCCTTGAAATTTACGACTCGAAATCGCTCCGATATTCACGAAAAAAGTGCAATATGCCATAAAAGCCAACCAAGCATCTGCTACAAATTCGACTTTTCCTGACAAAGAATAATGAATGATGGGCCGTAATACAGGAAAATGCCATCATAAGCATACATATAGCGCCTTTGCGAAGTTTAAAGTCTAGCTACCAGTTTCCAGCAAGGGTCAAAAAGGGCTTAGGAAACAGACAAGATGGATGACAGGAAGGATGAATGATATCACGGCCACCTGAGCTCTCGCTGCTGCATACTATCCATCGGTCATTCGGTTTATACAGTCGATTATCAAATTGGAGTAATTTTTCATTCGGGGTTTAAATTATTTTTAATTTTTCACGCAAAATCATAACACTGTCAGTATACATAATTTTTATTGATGCAATATTAACTTGAAAATACGAGGCTTGTTCAATTAAAAAAATCTTTAGTCCAGAAAAAATTTATTGACAAATATATCTAAAAATAATTACCACTGCAATTAATCAAGTATATTCAAATGGGAAATAAGCCACAATTTTACCTAAAAATGATTTTATTAACGTTTCGACGCCCAAGTCGGGTGTCGTTGTCAAAATACAAAATAATACTAAATAAATAAAAATGTTGTTGCTTAGTAAAAAATTCTTCTAATAATTTATTTAATCTGACTCATTTATATAGTTTTTTATTTATATATATATTTTTTTTTATATATTTTATTTATATATCTGACTCATTTATATATTTTCTATACACTCAAGTGTATAGAAAACCAACACACACCAACAGATATCTCAATTACAAATCAAATCATAACATCAACGTTAAAAAGGGAATCATTAAATCCTTATATGATAGAGCCAAAATTACTTGTTCTAACGAAAATTCATTTTTAGAAGAAAAACAATTGTTAACATCTGTTTTATTAAAAAATGATTATCCCATATCGTTTATAAATAAGGAATTGTCAAGATTGGATCGAATGGAACAGAACAACTTAGAACGGGATCCTACAACATTCACAAGAAATAATACGAGGAAAATATCAATACCATATGTAAAAGGACTATCCGAGAAACTTAAAACAATAGGAAATAAATTCAACATATCAACAACATTCAAAACAACAAACACTTTGAGATCTATTCTATCTAAAACTAAACCTAACAGTGAACAAGAAAGAACAAAGAATTGTATTTATAAAATACCTTGTGAATGCGAACAATTTTATATAGGTGAAACGTCAAGACCAATAGACGTTAGAGTAAATGAACATCAGTCTTATATAAAAAATAGAGAATTTGATAGATCTCAAATATGTCAACACGCATGGGATAATGAACATAAGAGTTCAGTGGAGAGATTCAAGTATAGTCCTAAAAGAAGCAGATAGTAAAAAGAGAAAAATCAAAGAAGCGGCTCTAATTATGCTAAATGAAACCAATTGTGTCGCAAATTCCTCGGTAGAATGCAGTAGGATGTGGTTACCCATATTAAAGGAGGAAGTCAATAGAAAGAAAATACCACAATTAGTAAATCAGTAACATATCGAGTTAGTACATATTTAGTATTTTAGTATTATTTAAAATTTAAAATATCAAGTCAGAATTTGGTATTAGTTTTGAGAGTAAACTAAATGTAAACCCAAATACTTACGATGTCGGGATAGTATCACGAGGTTTTTCCTGGTTTTCCCTCGTGATTTACTATGGAATCTCTAACGCGAGAATTTCAGTGCCACCGTTGGATTTGGTTGTCTTTTTAAAGACAGATCACATGCTATGATTTTTTGTGGCGGATATTCTTGAGTTGGGATTGATTTCATGTAATCGAATGAACTATCTTTTAGTAAAGTCGTCCCAGGAACGCAACTCATCAATATTGGCAATATCATTTTAAAGTCGTCTACTTTAAAATGTATAATACGTGTCTGAATTGCCGATATAAATGAGTCAGATTAAATAAATTATTAGAAGAATTTTTTACTAAGCAACAACATTTTTATTTATTTAGTATTATTTTGTATTTTGACAACGACACCCGACTTGGGCGTCGAAACGTTAATAAAATCATTTTTAGGTAAAATTGTGGCTTATTTCCCATTTGAATATACTTGATTATAAAAATGCCACAAGAAAATAGCTTCAGAACAACACTGCAATTAAGGCACATATCCCATTGTTTCACCAACCGATATAATATATCGCATATTATGCCCTGCTTAAAGAATTTTTGTAACCCGCTGAATTCAGGACACATTTGACCCATTGTGCATCCTACCAGAGAGCTGTCGTCCTTAGCTCATTGTTTATCCTGACATTTACAGGAAGGTGGACAAATCAACAGGGGATATCTTCCTTATGTCGGCAGGTGTAAGCTAGGGCTCGCCGAACGCATACTCTGGTATTCCCGATAATTCCTGATATTCACGTAGAACAAGCTCGAAAGTTTCGTCGTCTAGTTCACACTTCCTGCGTAGAGTTCTGTCTACTAGCCCCAGTGTGTAAAGATGATTGTTTAGATGATAATGGTCAGTTAAAAAACCTTATGTCAAGCGAGGTTTTTCCTGGTAATTCCCAAGTAGTTTTCTGATGCTGACTGCCTAAGGTTCCTTAGTGCCACCTTGACAAGTCTAGATCCTGGCCCTTCTTTTTTCCATCGTTTTACGGTTTGCGAGTGAAAGTGACATTTGGTAATTTCCTCGATTGTTGTAGTTTACCAGCCAAAAATATCATCAGGCCCTAAGACTCCTAGCTGCCTTCCTTGCTAGCTGGTGAGCAATGCGGTGCCTTTATTTCCATTATGCCCTTTAACACACTTTAGGATGATGTTGTTACCACCTGAAGCTTGGGCTAGTGACTCATGACACACCATTATTAACGCTCACGTGACACGTAGTCTGTTCAGGGTTAGTAGCGGTTGTCTGCTGTCAGTGCAATTCGGAAGCCAGCCAGTTCAGACTTTCAATCTTTCTTCCATCCAAATATCTGCTACAAATTCGACTTTCTCTGACAAAGCATAATGAATGATGGGCCGTAATACAGGAAAATGCCATCATAAGCATACATATAGCGCCTTTGCGAAGTTTAAAGTCTGGCTACCAGTGTCCAGCAAGGATTAAAAAGGGCTTAGGAAACAGACAAGATGAATGACAGGAAGGATGAATGATATCACGGCCACCTGAGCTCTCGCTGCTGCATACTATCCATCGGTCATTCGGTTTATACAGTCTATTATCAAATTGGAGTAATTTTTCATTCGGGGTTCAAATTATTTTTAATTTTTCACGCAAAATCATACATACTTTTTATTGAGGTAATATTAACTAAAGAAATACCGCGGCTTGTTCAATTATTGAAACACATCTTTAGTCAAGAAAAAAAATATTGGCAAATATATCTGTAATGAAAATAAAAATATTGGTGATTGGGATACGGTGCCTTTAGTCCTTAATTAATTAAGCTTTAATAAAACTTCTCCCATCTGACTACAATATACTTTAGGCTTACAATACACAGAAGAATTAAAATCATACTAATCATACAACTTAAGAGTAAACACCGAGAAAACTAAAGTGATGGTAGTAACAAAAAACCAAACAAAAATTAACATTGAAGGAAATAGAATCAAACAGATTAAATTATACCTACAAGTGTTTAGGGATAAGTTTGACTAATAAAGGGATACAAGAAAACGAGATTAGTGCCGGAATAAATTCAGCAACTATACTAAATTTACAATCAAGGTGCAGTAGAAATAAACAAAGCAAGACATTTTAAATGCTGCTAGGTGAAATCCCGATCATAATTATTTATAATGTATAAACTTTGGAAATCATGATTTGGGATTTACAATGGTTAATACATTGTAAAGTATGATTTGGGAGTGCTCCTAGTAGCGTTTAACGTGTCTTGGTTTGTTTGTTTATTTCTACTGCATCTTGATTGTAAATTTGGTATAGAATATATCATGAACTATACAAAACATCTCGAACAGAAAAGAAATAATAACAAACACAAAAATAATCGTATACCAAACAGTGTTCCAACCTATATTAACCTAGGGGCAGAAAACTGGGTACTCGACAAAAAACAAAGAAAGCGACAATCAAGCAAGTGAAATGAAATACTTGAGGAAAGTGCTGGGTGTCAGAAGAACAAACAGAAGAAGAAACGAAGACACTAGACAAGAACAGGGAACGAAATTACTAAAGGCTAAAGGAAAATAAACTGAAATGGTGGGGACACATGATCAGAATGAACGAAATTAGACAGGTAAAGAAGATATAGGAAGCGAGAAAAATAGGGAAAAACCGTAGAGAACGACCAAGAAAAACATGGAACAATAGCATAAGCGAGATTCTCGAAGTGGGAAGTGGGAAGAAATGGAGTGGGGCGAAGGAACTAGCTAGAGACAGAAAAGAGTGGCGTAAAGTTGAAGAATTTTAAGAGAGCTTGTAGACCTCGACACCTACGGGTATAAGAGGTTTTAGATTATGTATGTATGTATGCAGGCGCAGATATAGGGGGTCAACGGGTCCATGGACCCCCCTATTGTATTTAGTGTATAAGTATTTTTTTATTATTTATTATTTTTTTCTGTTAACTCTAAACTTTAAGCCATCAGTACAACACTAAATTACACGACAGTGTAATTTAGTGTACACTAAAATTTAATTAAACACCCTTTTCTGAGAAATAATCCGCAAGCGAATTTGTTTAGGTACCGGTGGAACCATAAACAACGGAAATATTTTTCTCAATTTAAAGAATAACAAAAATGATATTTTAAAATGCAAATACATTACACTGGGTATAAACCATATCTCATGAAAAGTCACGTTTCAAATTTGCGATACAATAAAGATATAAAAATTTGTATTTTACTAGATAATCCATGCGTACCTACCCATTGATGGTAGAAAGGTTAATCTTTATGGTAAAGAACGACAAGTGAGATTAGTAATCGTGAACTGTCTATCAATCCTTTTGATACCGTAGGTATCTGGGATTATATAGTGTATTTTACCCTTAGAGTAAGTGTGAGTCGTATGGCTAAATTTGGAAAATATAATATTTGTATTTGAGGTAAGTCTAGCCCCCCCCCTATTATGAATTTCTAGATCCGTGCCTGTATGTATGTATGTATGTATGTATGTAATGGTATACAGCATACAGCCAGTTACAGGAATTTATTTCCTTGTGGATTTTAAAGAAGAAATGTTCCTAGGTAAAGTTAGCTCCCTACCCAGGACAAAAAATAGTCCAGGCTCAAAAACTGACGCAAATCGCACATTCTGTGATCGCCACAACATTGTACCAATATCGAAAAAAAAAAAGAGAGCAACGCGTATATGTCGACGTAATCGAATAAAACCAGCACTTAAACCGTGCATCCAAAAAGCATCAATTTCGAGCGATGCAGCTAATATTTCAATTAATCAATTATCCTCAGTACATGAAGTCAGCGTTGGCGAGACAAGGACGGCGTGAGGGGATGGGGAGGGACGTGGGGGGCTAGGCTGAGGCGCAATGAACAAATTCAATTTACTGCTTGCCTGACTCCAATCACAAATTTCAATTTATTTTAATGTTATATTGTAGGGACAGATATATAAACTGAAAAAGGAATACAGAATTATCTGAACGTCGAGTTCAACGGACGTTTAGAATACACAGGTAGCTATTGAAAAAACCGAAGTAGTAAGGAAGTGTTATTCGAGGATGATGTATGCGAAATGTTTCATTTGGCAAAATTACCACATGTCGGCGTAATTGAAAACGCCACAGATGAAGATTTATTTGAGCCTTAATTAAAATTAGGAATATGACAAAAGCAGTTGTGACTTTGTGACACTATCGACGACTTCTTGGAAGTGAATTGACGTTTATTGGTGGATTGTGTGCGTGGTAGTATTTCAGTGAGAAATTTAAAAATTAAAAACGGCCGAATTATTGATAATTAAATTTTAATTAATTTGACAGTAGGTAATACATTTTATTACATAAAGTAGCTACACCGAGAGAACAATTTCTTTTCTCCTAAAACACTGATTTCTTTGAGCAATCTTTCTTAAAAGTTAACATATCATATTAACTTAAACATACCGGTTCACATATTATAAAGAAAGGAGTTTTTTAAACACAGCTCAGTAATTTCTTACAGATAATTTCTTCAATACTAAGAAATGTATTTAATTTATACTACATTTAAATTTCTTATACTAAAGTTTTTGTTTCTTAAATTGAAAACTACAAATATTTTGCAGTATAAGAAATATAATGTTAAGTTAATCCATATTTATTTGTGAACCAGAAATTTTCTTGCAATCAATAAATATTTTAAACCATAAGAAATAATTCTTTAGAAATACCCTCTGTAGTAACTGTGGTTATAAATAGAGACTGGAAAATATGCACTAAAAAATGTCTAAAATATGCATGCAATATGCATTTTAAAACAAGCTGAATATGCACAATTAACATGCAAATATGCATTTATATATGCACTTATTTTTATATGAATAATTTTATGGTTTACGTTAAATACATAAATAAATAAAAAATAATAAAAATAAATAAATAGGTTTGAATTTAAACCAAATTGTATTATTATTTCTTAATATATTTTTTTAACTTCAGGTTTTGTGACAAATAAAACGGCAAAATATTTTATTTTGACCACAAGATAAATAAGAGTACAATAAAATAAATGTACATATTTTTATTGTTACAATATTGATTCATATTTTCTAAACTAATATTATAAAAAGAGTACAATAAAACAAATTTACATATTTTTATTGTTACAATAAATAATCATATATTGATTCATATTTTCTAAACTAATATTATGTCTTCTATCTGTTAATATTTGTTTATAGGCAGAAAAAGATCTCTCAACGTCACAAGATGTAATTGGGGCATATTTAAACTTTGCTATTAGAGACGGATCCATATTAATATTTTCATCGAAGTTTCCAAAATTGATTATATTATTTATTGAACGCAATAAAGTGAAACCCTCATTTTTGTTTAAAACGTCATCAAGTTTATCTTTAATTTTTACTCCAATTTCCCCATTCAGATTTGTTATTTTCTGTTTAACCGAATCAACAATAGACATACTATTGTGAAGACATAAATTTTGAGCCTCTAATTTTGTAATTGAACTTTCAATGATATCGAAATTCGATTTTATATACAACAATTGATTTTTAATAGACTTTTCTTTAAAAATATTTTGACAGTTATCAATAGCGGTACAAGTCGGATCAAAACTTGAAATAACGCTTTTGATGTCGTCGTAGTGTTCAGATAAAAATATAGCACTTTTAAGCCAAGTTCCCCATCTGGTTAATACTGGTTCTGGTGGTAAAGGAATATCGGGAAGCATCTCCCTATATACCTGTACACGTAGTGGTGCTTTCAGAAATACTTTTTTTACATTATTTATTAAGGTGTTTACATTGGGAAATTCAATTCTAACTTTCTCTGCAACTCTGTTTAGGCCGTGCGCCAAACATGTACAGTGAATTAAATTAGGGAAAAAGATTTTAAGATTGGATGCAGCTTTCATCATATATGAGGCGGCATCACTAAGCATTAATAATATTTTTTCAAATGGTACTTGATCAGGTAAAAAAAAATTTGTTAGGGATTCGTTAACAAATCTAGCTATTGTAGCATAGTTTGTTTTTTCCAAACATTTTACACTAATTAAGTATGAGTTTTTAAAATCGCCAGAGTCGTTAAGAACTCCAACAATTAGATTCGCAATTTGTCGACCCTTTGTATCCGTTGTTTCGTCGACGGAAATCCAAAGATATTCGGCTTTTAACTGATTTTTAATACTCGTCATCACATCTTTGTAACATGCACTGACATATTTTTTCCGAAGAGTTGAAGAACTTGGTATTTGAGCTGGTTTATCTTTAATCTTGCAATAAGTTTTTAAAAAGTTTTGACACGATTTATGTTCTAACTTGTGCAGAGGGATATTGCAGTTCAAAAAAAAATGGCATAAATCCTTTGCAAAGGTTTCTTGCCCAACTGACGTATTCTGAATCTGCAAACTGTTCTGTAGAATCTGCTGGCGAGGTTTATTATCATTTTTTGATAGCTTAGTTTGGTGAAGTGAAGTTTTTATGTGTTGAACTACTTGGAATTTCTTTTGACATGGAATCTGGAATATAATGATAATGATGTTTTAGATGTTTTCGTAAATAGATACCTACATTAAAATGATCAAACTTTTTAAACCTCCCCCAATTTTTTTTTATTTCTCAAAGTGAAATTGAAATCGTCAAACAATAAAGTACAGTCAGTGTACCGTAGTATACAGGGTGGGCCACTCTCAACACCTCGCTCTGTATAAGCCAAACCGTTGCGAACTTTAAAAAACAGTTTTTGAAGAAATGGGACGGTTTGTCATTTTAGAATAGACAGACACATAGATGTGCAAAGAAGTTTGATAAGTTTAAAAATCTATTGAAGTGGAGAACTTACCTTTTTATCACAAATGGTGCAAAACATACTTTCACTGTCGATAACTTTTAGATGATTGTTACTTCCAATCCAACTTCTGAGAAGACTTGATTTTTCCCTTGCTACTTTAGGCATTTTCACAATAATAATAAAATGATTTTTTTACACAGTATAGTCAATAACTTGCAATCACAAAAGTTGAATAATCGGCGATTGATTTAAGACTAACCATTCATAAAATAAAATAATCTATCCTACCCTTAAAATGCTTAAAATTTCGTTTTGGTTGGTTTTCCCAGAATAATTCATAGTTGGCCGACACCAGCAGAAAGTACAGGTAATATTTGTAATGTTATTCAAAATATAATCGGTATTTACTTAGGTAATTTGTAAATTCTGAGAAGTCTATAAATCTTAAATATCCGGATAATGATACCTGCAGCTATAAATAACGCCCATTATGTTTATGGGTACAACAACAAAGGAGCTTAACAGCAAAATATTTACTTTCACATTTTATTTTAATGGATGTTGATGTTACTAATATATACCTTATTTTTAAATGGGGTAGAGTAAATTCCCATCAAAATATGCATTTATATGCTCTTAAATCTCCAAATATGCAAGGCATATGCATTTATGAAAAACATGAGAAATATGCAGCATATATATGCATATGCATTTTGCATATAATCCAGTCTTTAGTTATAAAATAAAAACTTTATCATTAAGCCGAAATGTTACTTGCAAAGAGATTTTCTTCCACAAAAGAATTGCGCAGATTAACTATTTATGATTGAATCGTCAGTGTTTGTCAAGATAGCGTGATATTAGTTCATGTTCATATAGATGGATTTTGGATTTGTTGGTGTTCTTTAAAAATTAACGGATATTTTGAAGGTACGTACATATATAGGTATTAAATTAAAGTAAATTGAGTAATTTAAGATGTAATAATAATATTGTTGCGTATCCGAATGGTTATAACAGAATCATATTTTATACTTTTTAGGTATAATGATGAACAACTCTGAAAGAAAGGAGCCTATTATTCTAACTGGGAAATAAGCCACAATTTAAAGCTGGGACAGAATGATATAATATATAGCTTCAGAACAATATTAAGAAAGGAGCTATTAACCAACTGCAGGAACTTCCAGAAATGGTAGAACTTTATACATGTAAGTACCTTTTTAAAAATGTGTATACTTATGTATCAACTATAATCGGTTTTTTGAATGTATCGTCTCTTCTATAAAAATATACAATACAACGCTATATCAAACATGCGGGTGCAACGCTGAGGATGTTTTCTGTTCATTTATTTGTGATAAAAAAATCAGTTAGCCTAAAAGAAATATTTTAATGGTTAAGAAATTTTATTGCCGAAAACTGTGAACTAGTTAATATGTATTAAATGACTTAAGATGTAAAATAATAATACTTTCCCGTAATAAAATTTCTTAATGATTAGGTATGCTGTCTCTTTTAGACTATAAAAATAAAGAAAATTAGAATTATGTCTGCTTCAATGTTTTACATTGGTTGTATTTTCCCTCTTGTTTTAGCTCAACAATGTTTATTGTGTGATTTAATATTATACAGAAAAATAATTAATATTTCATTAACAAAAAGAAAAAGATAAACAAAGATCTGTAGGTTAAATAATGCCATGTTTGAACTAAATATGATTGATTTATTATTAGTATTAATAGTTATTATGTGAGGCCGTGTATTTGTTTTTTTTTTGTATTTCCTAAATTTGTCAAAACAAATATCTATATCTTTATAAAAAAAATTTATTAAAATAAGTTTACTCTTTCTACATAACGTTTTTGTTTTAGTGAATTGCTGATATGCAAAGTGCTATTAACAAAAGAAGGAAAAATTGAGGAAGTTGGATTTGCCTCTCGATCCTTTTATTGTTGTGTAGAAGCCAGTGGTTTAAGAGTGGAGAAAATATTTGTATGCAATAATAACGTTTTACAT
This sequence comes from Diabrotica virgifera virgifera, assembly GCF_917563875.1. NCBI lineage: Eukaryota > Metazoa > Arthropoda > Insecta > Coleoptera > Chrysomelidae > Diabrotica > Diabrotica virgifera. Next base: position 17,778,169 of record NC_065449.1, read on the forward strand.
CTTGTTTTTATTAATAAATAATGATTTATTATCACTTTATTTTCGAAAAATATTAACTTAATTCTAAATATACGATTATATCTGCGAAATATATTTCTTAACAATAAATATATTAATTATTAATAGTAAGATAATAATATTCCTTACTAAGAAATATTATTGCTCAGAAATAATAGTTTTGTAATGGCAAGAAAATATATTCTTATGACTAATAAAATCAATTAACATCAAGTGTAATTTCTTTCTGATAAATGGGTTTGAAGTTTGCCAGAAAGTGATAGTTCCATCATGTTTAAGATATATTTCTTTGGTTATAGTAAAATTTATTTGAAATATTTTAGAAAATTATATAGTTCATACAAAGATATATTTGGTTAGGCAATATGCCGAGTCGATCTTTCTTAATTATAAATAAAGTTATTTTATGTCAAGAATTTTTCTCTCTCGGTATAGAATGTCGGATAACAGATGGACACAACGAATAATACACTGGAGACCAAGATAAGAAGTATATCGGAGTACAGGTCATCCGCCAACATGATCGTCTGATCATATAAAACGGATCGACAAAAATTGGATGCAAACAGCACAAAACAAAAATGCATGGAAATGACTGAGGGAGACCTATATCCAGCAGTGGATACATCCGGGTTGAATGATGATGATGAATACATTTTACTGACATCAACACGTATATAAGATAAATACGTAACTGAATTTAAATTTAAGTCTAAACGGACACACCCTTACAACAATTATTACCGAAATCAAATTTTTGGAAATGAAGTTCCCCTTATCAACATAAATAGATATCGCACTTTTTTTTTACCACATCAGAACTATCCGATGTTGGCGATCACCATTGCGAAGGCTTCTCGCTCCTCTACAGATCTACAACATGCAAAAGTTGTCCTGCATTTGATATTGTATCTGAATCTATTCACGAATTTTTTTAACAAGTTTTTTGATCCTCCTTAATATTTCCTTATTAGCTTTTCTTGCTCTCCAAGGTATTTTAAGCATCCCTCTGTAAATCCACATTTCCAATGCATTATTTCTGCTCATGCTTGATACTTTGAGTGTCCAGACTTCTGCACCATGCTTTGTCTTAGTCCTAAAGTGAGATGAATATTGCAAAGCAATATAGGTATTCATTTTCATAAAAGTAGTTTTATTCAGTACTATTTTCCATATTTTATTTCTATGTCTGGATCTAGTTGATCCGTTATACAGGGTGTCCCGAAAAGATTGGTCATAAATTATACCACAGAATCTGGGGTCAAAAATAGGTTGATTGAACCTCACTTACCTATATACAATAGTGCACACAAAAAAAGTTACAGCCCTTTGAAGTTACAAAATGAAAATCGATTTTTTTTCATATATCGAAAACTCTCAGAGATTTTTTATTGAAAATTGACATGTGGCATTTTTACGACAGCAATATCTTAAAAAAAAAATTAAGTAAAATTTGTGCACCCCATACAAATTTTATGGGGGTTTTGTTCCCTTAAACCCCCCAAACTTTTGTGTACGTTCCAATTAAATTATTATTATGGCACTATTAGTTAAACACATTATTTTTAAAACTTTTTTGCCTCTTAGTACTTTTTCGATAAGCCAGTGTTTATCGAGCTATTTTGAATATTTGTCGAATCCACCACATATTTGTATATGGTTAAGTACGGTTATAGAGACCTGTTAATAATCTGAAAATTTATTTGTAATTTACATTTTTAGGTATATTTTGAAAAAGAAGCTACATCTCGATAAAAGGTGACTTATGAACAAAAGACTAAGAGACAAAAGTTTTAAAAACACTGTGTTTAACTAATGGTACCACAATAATAGTTTAATTGGAACGTACACAAACATTAGGGGGGTTTAAAGGAACAAAACCCCCATAAAATTTTTACGTAAATATATTGAAAAAGAAGCCGCATCTCAATAAAAACTGGCTTATCGAAAAAATACTAAGAGGCAAAAAAGTTTTAAAAACGTTGTGTTTAACTAATGGTGCCACAATAATGAATTAATTGGAACATACACAAAAGTTTGGGGGGGTTTAAGGGAACAAAATCCCCATAAATTTTTTATGGGGTGGACAAATTTCACTATAATTTTGTTTTAAAATGTTCCTGACATAAGAATTATACATGTCCATTTTCAATAAAGAATCTCTAATAGTTTTCGATATATTGAAAAAAATCGATTTTCATTTTGTAACTTCAAAGGGCTGTAACTTTTTTTGTGAGCACATTTGTACTAAGGTAAGTTAGGTTCAATCGAACTATTTTTGACCCCAGAATGTGTGGTATAATTTATGACCATTCTTTTCGGGACACCCTGTATAGACCAGAGAAATAAGATTTTTCTCGTGACACATCCCCTCCAGGCCGAAACCACATTTTTTGAGTAGTATGGATATCTATAATAATAACTTATATGTTTCCTGCAGCCGATTTTGACAATGAAGACAAAATACGATAAATTTTCGCTTTTTTCGTCTATTACTAAATTTATTTATTTAGCGTATGACTTAAGTACATCACAGGATATTATTTAGATGTCCAGTTTTTTTATATATTCGATTGACCCTTCGGTTGCCATTACAAAGTATATAGGGTCTCCTGTGTATGCTCTGCGTGGGCAGTCCTGAACAATGTTACTAAAATGTGAAGCATTATAAACAAATTTGAGAATAAGAAACTTATAACTCATATAAAAATCTTAAATATGGCGTTCGCTGAATATGTCTACCGTTATTTGTTGCTTAGAAAATTTCAAAATAAGTCATAAATTTTGAGATTTTATAAACGTTCATAACTTATATAAAAATTAAGTTAGAACCTTCTTATTAAACGGAATGCTGAGACATCTGGTGCTTAAATTATATTTTAAACAAAGCAATTGGTCAAATAGTTTAAAAGTTATTTAATTTGTTTATCACAAATTATTTTTTTTGCAACACTATAAGTCAGACAAATTATGAGGATTCAGTAATACTTCGGACAGTTTATGAAAGAAGAACATTTTTACTATTAACTTAATTAAAAAAATAAAAAGTAATTTTAAACAGTGTAAAATTATTTTGCAAAAACATGTCGATTTTTTGCTTTCTTATAAACAATTAGAATAACTTTTTAACCGTAACCCGCAGAAAAATTATTTTTTCATATTTAGAAAGACTGAAATTTTTATACACATTTAGAAAGAAAAACAATTGTCTTAGGACAATAAATTAGGGACGAAGTTAGTCCCCCTTTTTTTAATTCACATGTTCTGGCAAAATAATTTTGCAATATTTAGAATTATTTTATGTCATTTTTTTTAATTAAATTAATAGTGTAAATCTTCTTCTTTCATAAACTATCCAAAGTATTAATGTAACTTCATCATTTTCTGACTTTAAAAAAATTTATTTGGGATAAACAAATTAAATATCTTTTAAACTATTATACCAAATGCTTTGATATTTAGGGTATGATTTAAGCACCAGAAGTCTCAGCATTTCGTGTAATAAGAAGGTTCTAAGTTAATTTTGACATAAGTTATGAATATTTATAAAAACTCAAAATTTATTATTTATTTTGCTATTTTCTAAGCAACCAATAAGGATAGACATATTCCGCCAACGCCATATTGAAGTTTTTTTGGATTTATGAGTTTCTCAATCTCAAATTTGTTTAAAATGCTTAACTTTTTGATAATAGATGAAAATAGCGAAAATTTACCGTTTTTTATCTTCATTTGTTTATAACTATGTTTATCATCAAAATCGGCTGCAGGAAACATATAGGTTAATATTATAGATGTCCATACTACTCAAAAAATTTGGTTTCGGCCTGGAGGGGGTGTATCGCCAACAGGATATTTTTTTCCTTATTTCTCTGAACTAATAATAGTTCCCAAGTCTGTAAGTTTGTGAACTTTGTTAACTTAAACCCTATGTAATTGAAAATTTGCATCTGCGCGTGGGTTATTACTAAAAAATAGATAATGCTAAAAATTTTGTTTTGTTTGAGGGTATTTTCATACCTATTTTCACTCAATACTTCGTGAATACGATCAAGAAGAATTTGGAGACCTTCAATATTTTCTGACAGAATTACTATACCGTCCTCGTATCTAATTACCTAATTATCTAATTGGGAGAAGATCCATCCTTTGGAATGGTTAAAGAACCTGAGGAAATGGTTCTCTACAACAACGACTAATCTAGAGTATCAGTTAACGACGGCAAAGAATTAAGGATTTGCATGAAATTTTAATATGTTATAGTTTACTTCAAAAAACTAAGACTTGATTTTAAAAAAAAAATTTACCGTGCCGTTTAATTACTATTAAGGGTCAAAGTTAAGTTTTAATGGGAATGAGCTCTTATGGTTATGAGCTCTTATGGGAATTCTTAAAAAGTTAATAACTTTTGACCCAAATTTACGATTTTTAATTATTTGTGCTTAAATTAAAGGTTTTTTTGTAAGGAATAACATATTAAAAAATGAGGATTGTTTACCGTACCATTTATTTTTAATTTGTTTATTATAATGAATTCCGTAATTTATTCCGTAATTTCCGTAATTTATTATAATTTATTTTTATAAAGTATTCAATACTGAAACATAAATATGATTTGAGTATTCTGCTATAAATGAATTGTTACCAACTTTCGCTTGCATATAAGTTTCCCCCTTTCCTCTGAGAGGCATACCCCGCAACGAAGGTGTAGAGCGTCGTTAATAAAATAATTATAGCCAAAATGATGGCCAATATTCGAAATGAAGAAGAAGAAGCACGACTTCCAATAACTGTTGCGACAACTACATTAATTTGACTTATCCGTTTAATTCATTATTAATATTAACCAGATACTTTTATTTGACGCTTTAAGTGCAGATAAAACAAAATCAAAATTATCGTGTAACGATTCCCCGTAACCGCATAAAAGTTTTCGCGTGACTTCTTCCACAAGACGTTAAGGAATAAAAGAATAAAACAAGAATTACAGATATGTAGTTTTACTCGCTCTCCGGTCTCTTTTTCTCCGGTCTCGTCAAAATGAATAAAAATAATCTGTGGCAATGAAATTGGATTCATGTCGAATTAGTAGGGAGATATGGATTCGAAGAGACACCTGGTGCATTTTTAACGACCTGTCAAATCTTCCTCTCTTCCTTCGAAGGCGAAAAAGCGCTAATGTTTAGCGAGATTGGATGTTTTCGGTTTTTTAAGATTTTTCATGCAGTCGAACGATATTCTTTCTTTTCTCGGAGCGTAGAAGATATGATTAATGGTAAGATGGCGTTTGTTTGTGTTTTCAAAAGTTGTTTTTAGTGGTTAAAATATTGAACTAGAACGATATTATATAGTCTAGGCGCCAAATAGAGGTCACCGTGTCCTTTTCAATTCTGATGGACAAACTCAACGGTTTCTTATGGATTTTTGGCTGCTGATTACGAATTTCGAGGGTGGATTTCGATCTGAGTGGTTAAAAAATTGTTATAAACAACTTAATTGTTTATAAATTGATTATAAGGCTCTGGCTCATAGACTAAAAGAAATATAAAAATGTTTTAAATAAAATTTGTTACTTAATAAAAAACGAATAAAAAATCGTTTACTAAACTAATATCCAACAATTAGAACTCAAGATATTGTAAAATTAGTGCACAGTGCAAATTGCAAATTGCAAAATAAGTATTTTTCGAAGCTTTATCGATCGTAACTCGGCTTCTACGAATACAAGTGAGCCTTAGAAGGTCTTATTTTAAAGCATAATTAATAGGCTTCCAAATATTACTTTAAATTACTTTATCTTCATTTGTTTTAAAGTTATACCCGTTTGAAGTTATAATTTTTTTAAAATAATTGTACATTAATTTGTTTATAAGGGTTTCAAGCACGTTTGAGCTATAAACATTTATACTTTAATTAACAATAATAATAGAAGAATTCGAAAGGAACAATTTGAGCTTACGAAAATATTGGTAAGTTTATTTTTGGCCAAGATATCGATATTTAAATGGCGCGCTATGAGGCGCAAGATCGGCTCACCGCGTAAAGGTTCACGCGCTAACTTCTCGATGCAAATTATAATTTCTATGTATACATACGTTATCTTCATTTTTCATTTTTGAAGATACTGAAGTCTGTTCTTGTAGGCAGTAAAACTAAAACTTTTTGGAGCTTCAGAGTCTAATTATCTATATGATATCCAAATAAAGTGGATCTAGTTCTTTTGCAGCATCATCAAGGCTCGTCAATTGTGTGTATGTCGCTATATCATAACTGCTCGTTTTATATGCAATGATGATGCTGCAAAAGAGCTCGATCCATTTTTATATGGATATCACATATTGGCTCATTTGCATGCGTAGAAACCGAGTTACGATCGATAAAGCGTCGAAGAATACTTACTTGACTGTGAGCCGATCTTGCACCTTATAGCGCGCCATTTAAATATCGATATCTTGGCCAAAAATAAACTTACGAACATCTTCTTAAGCTCAAATTGTTTATTTTGAGTTCTTCTATCATTATTGTTATTTAAAGTGTAAATGTTTATGGATGAAATTTGCTTGAAACCCTTATAAACACTACGGGTATAACTCATTAACTTCAAACGGGTATAACTTTTAAACCAATGAAGATAAAGTAATTTATTAAACTTTGTTTGAAAGCCTATAAATAAGCTTTAAAACGAGACCTACTAAGGCTCATTTGCGTGCGTAGAAGCCGAGTTATGATCGATAAAGCTTCGAAAAATATTTATATTTTGCAATTTGCAATTTGCATTGTGCACTAATTTTATATCTTAAGTTCTAATTATTGGATTTAAGTTTAGTAAACGTTTTTTTCTTTGTTTTTATTAAGGGACAAATTTTATTTGAAACATTTTTTTATCTCTTTTAGTTTACGGGCCAGAGCCTTATAAACAATTAAATTGTTGAATGTAAAGACTGAATCAATTAAATTGTTCATAACAATTTCTTGAGCACTCGGATCGAAATCAATACTCGAAATTCGTAATCAGCAGCCAAACATCCATAAGAAACCGTTGAGTTTGTCCATCAGAATTGAAAAGGACACGGTGACCCCTCTAGCGCCTGACTAATAAGAGCATAGAGTATTTTGAAACTGTCTTATCAGAATTTTTAATTTTAACTAAAAATTATTTTAATTTTTGACGTTTTGGTTTACCCGTTGAAATCGCATTATCAAAAATTACATGTTTTGACATGTTGACCAACAGTTATCATTTATTTCTGAAAGGTTAACAGCACACTAAAAAGTCAGAGGTTGTAAATTTATTGTAAAGCAGAAACGTGCAGTGTATAATTCACAGAAGAAATATATTTTACGATAATTAGACTAGATCTAAACTATATAATATAAACTATATTATCTAATGCAACTATAATAGTACAACTAGACGAAAATACAAATCCCATCGCGATTAAGAGAGGCGTGGGACAAGGAGACGTAATATCGCCAAAGCTTTTCAACCTAGCCCTAGAAGACGTCTTAAAAACGACAAATTGGTCAACCTATGGCATTAACGTTAATGGCAAGAAGCTAAATCATCTCAGATTCGGTGACGACATTGTGATTATAGCAAGCTCATTCGAGGAACTGCAAGTTATGATGGAGGAACTCGCAGGCAGCTCCCAATACGTCGGCCTGAAAATAAACATGAGAAAAACAAAGTAATGACAAACACAGATGACCCCAGACGTATAACTATAAATGGCAGTGTGGTAGAAAAAGTCCAGGAATACATCTACCTAGGCCAAATCCTGAAACTTGACAAAGAAAATCAAATTGCGGAAATTACTAGGAGGGCAAGACTAGCATGGGAAGGATTTGAAAAACTTAGTTGGATACTTAAGAACCGCAAAATATCCCAATACTTGAGGAGCAAAGTGTTCAACCAATGCATCCTTCCTATCATGTCATATGGATGTCAAACCTGTACCCTAACCAAGGCAAATATGAATAAACTAGCCACAACAGAAAGAGCAATGGAAAGAGCAATGTTAGATATACGACTGTCAGATAAAATTAATAACGACTGGGTAAAAACAAAAGTAGAGGACATAACAACAAAAGTTGCCAAACTTAAATGGAGCTTCGCAGGCCACACTGCTAGACAAAAAGACCAACGTTGGAATGCAACAGTACAACATTGGCGACCTTACCAAAGTAAACGACCGAGAGGAAGACCACAGATGAGGTGGGTTGATGATATTAAAAGTAGCCGGAACAAATTCGAAATATGTCCGATGGAAGGAGTTGGGAGAGGCCTATGTCCAAACGTGGACGATAGAAGGCTAAGAAGAAGATATTATATAACTAGATCTACTCGTCCACCCCGTGTGGAGTTGCAAGACTTATATCGAGTGTTGGTGGATATGGGAACGACTCCCAGATATAGGTGCTACCGGGGAAATGAAACACTAAATAATAAATAGTTAAACAATGGTAAGTTTTTATTTAAAGAGGCACTGGAAGACTCCAAGGGTGGATGGAGTCAAGGTGAATGGCGTAAATATCAACAGCTTCAGATAGACCGATGATACGGTGTTGATTGCGGATTCTTACTTGGGTCTACAAGGACTCATTGACAGGTCCAACTCGGTCTGTGAGCAATTGGGTATGAAAATAAACATTAGGAAAACCAAAGGGATGTCAATACGAAAAAAAAAAATGTACCTGAACCTTGCACAATAGACTGGTACATTTTGAAATAGGTCAATAAATTTAAGTACCTGAGATGACAGCCTAAGGGTATATTGCCAGGCAATATACCTGGCAATATACCCTCAGAACTAATAAAAAATGGAACTCAAAAACTATATGAGCACCTGACAATACTCTTTCAAAACTGCATAAACAAAGTAGAGGTTCCAGCCGAATTTAAAACCTCTACCATTTCAACTTTACATAAAAAAGGAAACAAACAAAATTGCGATAATTACCGTGGAATAGCAGTTGGAAAGAGAATACACTGATATGGAGGCAGAAGAACAGGCAGGTTTTAGAGCTGGTAGATCGACCATAGACCACCTTTTTTGTATCACTCAACTTATAGAAAAAAAGGTTGCCGTAAATCAAGAAGTCCACTTTTTGTTTGTTGATCTAAAAAAGGCCTACGATAGCATCCCCCAAAATAAGTTATGGAACACTCTAAGACAAACGAACATCAACTTAAATCTCATAACAACAATGGAAAAACTATATGATAACGCCAACGCCAAAGTTAAAATAGGAACGAATGTTTCCAAAGGTTTCGTAGTAGACAAAGGACTGAAGCAGGGATGCTGCCTATCGCCGACACTTTTCAAAATATATCTGGAACAAGCATTGAAACTTTGGAAGCGGAAATGCAGCGGCATGGGTATAAAATTAAATAATAACAACCTGTACACTCTATGTTTTGCTGATGATCAAATTGTGATTGCTAACGAATATGACGATCTGGAATACATGACTCGAAAATTAATCGAAGAATACAAAAAATGGGGATTAGAAGTTAACATAGATAAAACAATGTACATGAACATCGGTGGCAACGAACAGAGTCTAATTTTAAATGACGGACAACACATTAAGTACAACAATAAATATTCTTATTTAGGAGTAGAAATCACGGACGACGGCAAATCAGATCAGGCTATAAAAAAACGAAACATTCAAGGTAGAAGGGCCATATCGCAACTAAATAGTATTATTTCGGATCGACATATATCCAAAAAAAAATAAACATCGAATATACAACACTATTATAAAGAGCATAGTAATGTATGGAAGTGACGTGTGGCAATTAAAGACAACTACTGAAAGAACACTACAAGCTACGGAGATGGATTACTGGAGACGTGCCGCAGGAAAATCAAAACTCGAAAGAGTTAATAACCAACGCATACGAGAGATTATGGGAGTCACACATACGATTGTCGAAGATATACGAGTACGACAATTAAAGTGGTATGGACATGTGCAGAGAATGCCAGAACACCGTCTGCCCAAACAGATTCTAGATTGGTCACCAAATGGAAAAAGAAAAACAGGCCGACCCAGAAAGAGCTGGAGAGAAGGAATAGACAGAGAGATCCGAGAGAGAGGTTTAGACGAAGACCTTTGGGAAGATCGAGATGCATGGAGATTGGGCATCGGAAGACGTCGGACGACGTTTTAAACCGATTATATATATAATAGATGACAGCCTAAATACTGATCTAGAAATAAGATCGATAATAGAATAGGTCAGACATACTTTCGAAAAAATCAAAAGACTGCTATGTGATTTAGGCAATTGAAACATGGACCCTTAAAACATCAAACATAAATAAATTAGAAGCATTCGAAATGTGTGCTGCATCGAATAGATAAGGAACGAGATCTTTTCAACATAATCAACATAATGAAAGTTAAACGAACACCATTCCTAGGCCACGTACTGAGAAATAATAAGTATGTTGAATTAATAGTGAAAAGATAGATCAAGGGAAAGCGAGTACTAGCAAGAATAGCTAAAAACAGCGAAGAGTTTACAATTGCTAAGCATTTTGAGGAGAAGGTGCTTTAACCCTTTTCTTGGCAAACCGATATAAAAATGTGCAAACTGTGGTTTCTTTCTATTAATACCCTTCTAGAATTATTTAAAAATTTATGAAATAGATATTTCACCTTTAATTTATTCCTAAGTACCAAATTTGAATTTGTTACAAATTTGTTACATTGTCAAGAATGCCATACACCTTATTATCACAGTTGATCGATGCACTTTCTAAGATTTAAATCGGTATCTCAGAACAAAGTTCAAAAAAATTAAAGAAAATAAATTATAAATATAAATACATTATAAAATATAAAATAAATTTCTCATATCAGAGTTCATGGGAGTGATCTCGCGTCATAATACCCCTTCCCCATTAAATTTTGGAAAAATAAATTTTTTTAAGAATTTAAAAAATGTTTGTAATTTATAAAGGGAATTATTAATTTATAAAATATAATTATTATATTCTAAACAAAACCCTTTTAATTTAGCTAATTCCTTATTTGGGATGATATGCGTAAAAGCAGTTTCCTTTATCATTCAGGCCAAGTCGCGTATCCCTTCACATTTCATGCACTGAAAGAAAGTAGTGCCTGACTTACAAGAGATGGAAATAATTTTGTCTACACTTTTTTTAAACATATTTATCTGCAAAACAAATAAAATTGCATAAAAATTTTGCAGAGATAAAAAAATTTAAAAACTACATTGGGAAAAAATATCACCGTATTTTAGCAATGTAACAAATTTGTTACAAATGTTTGACGACGTTTTTTGATAGTTCAATAAACAAAAAACAACTAAAACGTGCACTCTCTATTTATAGGATAATTGCACAATATAAAACAATCACCAATATTATAAAAAAACACATTATTTCTTATAAAAAATTAAAAGTTTGTAAAGATAGTCGAGAACCTTCTCGAAAACGCAAGAGGTGACAGATGGCATCAATTAGAAGTGATTAGAAATCGGTAATAATAAAAATATACGTTAACTATTGCCGTCTAGGGACAGTTTTATGTTATTAGTGCAAAATATAAGTAACATAATGCGTCTCGAGTCACCTAGAACGCACCTAGGACCTAAAATGAAAATGTTACAAATTTGTTACATTGTCAAGAAAAGGGTTAAGAAGATCTACACAAAAATTTAATTTTCATTTTGACGAGTGTAAAAATTTTAAAAGTAATGACTAAAAGTAACGATCTTAAGAGAGTTGTTTTGGAACTTAAGAAGAAGATGGGTTTATCCTGTGTAATATATCAGTCTTTGCTTTAGCAAGCTGTCATCCGTTATGTGCTTGCTACGAGGCCTCGTCCTACTAGACATATTAATAGTAAATTGTGTAATAAACATTACCCTAAAAATATAATAGCTTGTTCTATAAATGCAAAAATTATTGACGGGACAATTTTTTAAGAAAAATAGTAGCTTTAAGTCGTCAGGGGGTCAAAATAATGAAAAATTATGGTTCGTGTAAAATTTTATTAAATACTCAATATTTTTGCTATTTGTAAATATTGTATTCTATTGTACATACAATAGGCAAAGCTAGTAGACCAGATGATGTGCCCATCGAATTATTAAGACTTTTTAATGAAGATGTTGATATAATCGTTGAATTTCTTAATCTAATACCTATATCACACTGACATAATCCCCAGAAAATGGGTGCAATCGACTTTCACATAGTCACAAAATTTGGTTTTAGAAAAGTCGGCTTGGATGTACTAGCCCATGTACATGATTAACATTAATCAGGACATTTACTTATATTGTGTAGACTTTAAAAAGGCTTTTGATAAGGTTCAACATAAAAAGCTTGTAGATATATTAAAATTCAAAATATTGACATTCTTGATATAAAAACTATATTAGAAGCAAACTGTGGTAAGAGTTGACACCAGAACACTGAAGATATCAAAATAGAGATAGGAGTCACCACTACTCTTTGATGTCTACAGTGAAGCGGTATTTAAAGATACATTCTCACATTCTATAAAAGGCAGATCTATTGATGGAGACGTTTTGAATAACTTAATAGGAGATTTAAAATTGGAGCTAAAGTTAGATTGGCTAGATGCTACGTTTTCTCTACCTTGTTTTGTGGAATAGAAGTTTGGACCTTGAATGTGGCATCAACTAAAAAACTGGAATCATTCGAGTTGTAGATGTATAGAAAAATTCTGAAAATATAGGAGATAACGAGTCACAAAGAGGTTCTGAGAAAGATGCATAAAGATATGGAAGTCTTGGAAATCTCAAAATACACTCAAAACCGGAAAGTTGAAATATGTCGTACATATTACACGTGAAGAGAGATACAACTTGCTCCAACTCATTAAAGAACCAAGGAATAAGAAGCATAAGGAGACGTAATATCATGGCTGCGCAACCTGAGAGAATGGTATGGATGTACATCAAATGAACTATTCAGAGCAGCCGTCTCTAAAGTTCGAATAGCTATGATGATTGCCCTCCGCGGATATGTTACTTGGACAACAAGGTATATGATTTAAAGTGTATGCGTAAAAGGAGCTATTGTCGTTGAAAATAAAAATACAACCACAAAATGGAAAAAGGATACATTTTGTAAAAGTTCTATTACTTACGGTATTCTGTAAGGTATTGGTTAAAGAAATAAAATCAGCGGAGATAAACGTCGTGTGATTCTTTCCTGTATATTTCAAAAATAGTTTGGATAAAAGTCACGTGCCTGAAGCCGGCGACTTTATTTTTACGACATGGAATGTTTTTCTTTGTTCCTCATAATCGGGCAAATTGGGCATGGGATGTGGTTGGTTTAAATTAAATTTTGTAGAAAATTACTACTTACCGTACCGCACGTTTCAGATATTCCTAGTCTGCCGTGGAAACGAGTCAATAAACTCATTAAGAAAACAGAAAACCCACCTGTAACAAAAAATCAAATTAGTTTCAAATTACTCCTGTTCTATTTCTGGGTACGTTGTGAGATGCAATTAGTGGAGGATCAGCGCTAGGTGGTGATTTTCGTCAATATTTTTGTTGGACCCGACTGTAAAAATACGGTGATTTTTTTAAACCAGCTGTTGATTTATTAAATGAGGTCGTTAAAAATATTTTCTTAAGTATACGTTATGCAGTTTCATATTTTCATTGGATTAGCTTTGAAAAAAACAAAAATGATGAAATTCTATTATTATGATAATTGATGTTCCAAAAATATTTCCGAAAAAAATGTACCAAATTTGTTTTTTGCTATAATTTTTTAATATTTAAGTTATCAATTCGCCAAAGATCCTATTTTGTAGGGATTTTAAAGCAATAAAGTCCTATATTTGACAACTTTTTTGAACATTTTCGATTTGTAGGTTTGAGTGGGAAGACATACCAAAGTTTACACAATAATCAAGAATCACCTAAAAAATTACCAACAGAAAAAATACTGAAGATACACTTACTTCAGGACGACTGATTAGATTACATCAGACGCGAATAGCAAGAATGTGAACAGTACATACAAACATATAAGAGAAAGCATGATATAGGCTGGTCTGGAAGTGCTACAAGAAATAAAAAATACAAGAGATAAAAATTACAAATGGAAATTTCACGAAGCCTCCATAGAAAAAATAAAGGAGAAAAGGAATTATACCATAAATACCTAAGCGCAAAAGATCCACAAGACCTCCTGAAATATAGAGAGAAGAACAGAGAAGCTGGGTCTATCACAACGAAAGAGGAAAATGACAATGAAAATGGAAATGGAAAAAACTTTTATACAATATATACAGGACGACTTGCTGAAGAACCACTGTAAAAATCTACTGATAGAACAAAGATTCAGCATTGATGGAGAGTCACCAAAAAAATAATGATCACAGAGGAGAAAAAACTTATAACAAAGATGTGAAACAAGCAATAAATTCAATGAAGAACAATAAAGCTGAAGAACCAGGAGGAATTGTGGCGGAGTTAATCAAATATGGAACAGAGACATTAAGAAGAATGATATGCCAAATCATGGAGAGGACATTCCTAAACAATAACAGGAAGCCTGTATAACATCGATATTTAACCCGCCATTACACGCGCTATGAGGGAATCCCTCACCATATTTGTTTATAACCAATGAAATTGTGTAAACTAATACGATAACCTTAAGCACCCAGGAATGCCTTTAGCATGGTTCATGAGAGGGTATGAAAAAGTTATAGAATATTTCTGGCGGTCAGTATGCTGTGTGATAGTTGAAAGAAGAGACATCCCTCTTCAAGTGAGGGAATTACTCACTGCTCGTGCAATCACGGTGAAATCACGTTTCTGTTATCTCAAAGAAACTTTTAGGTTTTTATTTAATATTTAGGTAGGTTTAATTAAAATATTATTGTTTGGATTAGGTTAGGAACAGTGGCACACCGAGTGGGGGGTTTAGGGGTTAAAAGCCCACCCAGAGCATATAGAAATATATATAAAAGAAAGTAGGAAAATGTAACTTGTCTTTCACAAATAATACAAAAAACTTTCGGTGCCCAAGCTAAACCCCCCTCCCCCCAGAGGAAAATTCTAGGTGCGCCACTGGTTAAGAACCCATTTTTAAATTTACCTATTCTAATTGGGAAATAAGCCACAATTTAACTTGAAATATTGATTTTATTGACGTTTCGAATTCCACCTCGGGCGTCGTTATCAAAATACAAAATATTAATAGTTAATTACATAAATACCACAAAGAAATAGCTTCAGAACAGTTGTTAATTTTAATTTGTATTTTTAGTAAAATTAATTCGCGTAAAGAACGTTAATTTCTTCAGTGGCTTGCTGAAATTGAAAATTAAGAAAACTTGCTTTTGATCTATGTATATTATTTTTACTTTTGTTTTGTTAAATTAATAAAAAAAGTTGGTATACGAGACTTTCTATAATATGTGAGTACAACCCATTTTATATTTATACATGTTGACATTCATTCTTCTTCGAAATAAGTCGAACTTATGTAGGTGAGGGCGACGCTCATACGCGTGCAACCACGTCCGAATAGAAGACGCGTGTAACGGCGGGTTAAGAAAGGAAGTAGAAAAGAATCCAAAAATAAAGGGGAATAAGCGTCATCACTACAAGGGGAAGATTGTACGGCAAGGTAAAATCGGCGAGAAGCAAGCATGATTTACAGCAGGAAAATCATGTCTACATAGAGTCTGCAGTGGAAACGAGTCAATAAATTAAGAAAACAGAAAACCAACCTGTAACAAAAAATCAAATTAGTTTCAAGTTACTCCTGTTCTATTTCTGGGTACGCTGTGAGATGCAATTAGTGGAGAATTAGCGCTAGCTGGTGATTTTCGTCAATATTTTTGTTGGACCCGACTGCAAAAATACGGTGATTTTTTAAACCAGCTGTTGATTTATTAAATGAGGTCATTAAAAATATTTTCTTAAGTATACGTTATGCAGTTTCATATTTTCATTGGATTAGCTTTGATAATGATGAAAAAAAAAAACAAAAAGGATCAAATTCTACAGCTCCAAAAATTCTTCCGAATAAAATGTACCTACCTAAGTTGTTTTTTACGATAATTTTTCAATTTTTAACTTATCAATTCGCTCGAAACACCTTTTAATAGGGATTTTAATGCTCTAAAGTCCTATTATTAACATTTGTTTGAGCACTTTATTTTTTAGATTTTTTGTAAGTTAAAGTCTTAGAGAGAAGGTATTATTACTGCTCATTTTTAAGCCTCTTTCAATTTTTAACTCAGTCAAAAGACACCGCACACATCTTATGGAAAATATAATGACACTCAAATGAAATAAAACTTACATGAATAGATTCGTCTCGAAATTATAGTAATTTCATGTCATTGCGCCAACTCTGAATTTTGCTTAATTAGGCCAAATATCTTAATTTGATATAAATAAATCTAAAATCAAATTTCAAAAAGAGTCAAAGACTAGAAAAAAAGAGTCTTAATCTTATCTTACCGATAATAAAGTAGGTATAATTTTGGTCAGTCGCACACAGTCAGTTCGTCTAATCGGCTTATAGGCTATTGATTATGTACTATAGAAAGGAACTACAACGTTAACGGGGTTTTATTACTTCATATGGTCAATGAATCTATATATGAAAAAACAGCGGAGTGCTACCATTTAAAGGGGTGCGTTTTTGAGAAATGGGTGAATTAGTCCCTGGGCACAGGTTACATTAGGGTGAGTTCTATGCACTTTTGGCACAAACACGTCTACATAAAAATTGTACCTGGTTAAATTTCCTATCTAAGTATAACTTTTTAAAGTCAAAGATACTTTTTTTTACAAAAATATATTCAAAATAAAAAGCCCAAAGAAACCCAAAAGAAAGAAATTTTGTTTTTTGTCCCATAACTTTTGTCCACGGGGATATAGGTATAGACATTGCTTCACAGAAAAAAAAACTTACATATTTTCTCTTTAAAAGGATGCTTAGTAGAGGTCGTTAGGATTTACAGTTTTCGCAATATGATTTTTCAAAGTTCGCCACTCACAGCAATTTTGGGCAATTTTCCTTGTTATTTCGCAAATATTTTTCTGTAACTTTTTTCTACGCAACTTTAGGCATATGCAATGGTACATGTAAGAGGAATAGAAATCAATTACCTTTAAAATGTTCTACTGTATAATGTTGTACGACTTCTTTTAAAGAGGTTATCTTTTTCAAGATTTTATACTTTTAACAAGTTTTTATATTTTTTACGATTATTTTTTAAATTTCCCATTATAACTTTTTTTCTTCTACATTTAGGTATATATTATATAATAAAAAAGAAACCTTATTCTGTTTACTTTAAAATGGTGTATTATAAAAAATTCTAGGATTATTTTTGAATAAGATATGCTTTTTCAAAATGTAATAAGTACTTGCAACGATTTTTGATTTTAGGATTATTTTTTAAATTTCTCTTTATAACTTTTTTATGTGATTGTGTGTTATGATTTAATCTTATTTTTTATAGGTAATACTTTGGATCCACTTGACTCGGCCGGGCAAACTTCAAAATATGGATTAATTCCAATATTTACTGTCAAAGCTCCTGCACCACAAGTTTTGCTTGAAAAAATAGCATGTAAATGTACCAAAGGATGTACAAAAAACTGCGGTTGTAGGAAGATAGGAATTAGTTTTTCAATATTCTGCAAAGGGTGCATGTGCATGGGTACTAATTGTGGGACTCTAAGATAACTGAGGTGTCAGAGGAAGATATTGAAGCTAATGCTAACGAAGAGATGGACTTTGATTTTGAAATTTTTTAAATGTCAACGTTTAAATAATTTTAACTGAAGTGATGTTTTCTAAGACTAATGTTTATGTAATTTTTGTAAAAGAAATAATTTTAAATAATACAGGTAAGAAAATATCAAAGAATCACTCGGTTTCCATTATTTAAATATAGATGATACACCATTTTAAAGAACAGAAAGTAAGCCCTCTTTATTAAGCAATATATAGTATATTCATGTACAAGAAAAAAAAAAGTTATAATGAGAAATTTAAAAAATAATCCTAAAATCAAAAAGCGTTGCAAGTACTTATTACATTTTGAAAAATAATATCTTATTCAAAAATAATCCTCGAATTTTTTGTAATAAAAAATTTTAAAGTAAACAAAATAAGCTTTTTTTATTATATAATATAATATATACCTAAATGTAGAAGAAAAAAAGTTATAATGAGAAATTTCAAAAATAATCGTAAAAAATGTAAAAAATAATATTTTTTTTATATTAGGTATTATATATTATATAATATAATATTATATAATATACAATATATCATATAATAATATAATTTTATTTTTATATTATATTATAAAAAATCGTTAAAAGTATAAAACTTTGAAAAACCATAATCTCTTTAAAAAAAAGTCGTACAACGTTAGACAGTAGACCATTTTAAAGCTAATTGATTTCTATTTCTATTACGTGTATTTCATATGCCTAAAGTTACGTGGAAAAAAGTTACAGAACAATATTTGCGAAATTACAAGGAAAATTGCCCAAAATTGCTGTGAGTGGCGAACTTTGAAAAATCATATTTCGAAAACTGTAAATCCTAATTACCTCTACTATACAACATTTTAAAGAAGAAATATGTAGGTTTTTTTTCTGTAAAGCAATATCTATACCTATATC
Source organism: Diabrotica virgifera virgifera (assembly GCF_917563875.1). NCBI lineage: Eukaryota > Metazoa > Arthropoda > Insecta > Coleoptera > Chrysomelidae > Diabrotica > Diabrotica virgifera. The sequence goes on from NC_065449.1 coordinate 17,796,884, forward strand.
CTCGTGGACAAAAGTTATGGGACAAAAAACAAAATTTCTTTCTTTTGGGTTTCTTTGTGCTTTTTCTTTTGAATATATTTTTGTAAAAAAAAGTATCATTGACTTTAAAAAGCGATATTTAGATAAAAAATTTAACCAGGAACAATTTTTATGTAGGTATGTTTATACCAAAAGTGCATAGAACTCACCCTAATGTAACCTGTGCCCAGGGACTAATTCACCCATTTCTCAAAAACGCACCCCTTTAAATGGTAGCACTCCGCGGTTTTTTCATATATAGATGTCCATTGACCATATGAAATAATAAAACCCCGTTAACGTTGTAGTTCCTTTTAGCTATCTTATTTTGAATATAATCAATAGCCTATTAGCTGACACTGGGAAACTATTTTCAATAGTCATTAAACTAATAGTATTTATAAATGAGAGTTTTATGAACTTTACTTTCTAATAAACTAGTAACATGCCTTAAATTATATCCAATCCTGTTACTCCGAGAAGGAGCATAGAGCATTTACGAAGCATCTCCATTCCCCTCTATTTCTGGCCATGGTTGCTATTTCTCCCCAGATTTTCTTCATACTTTTGTAGTCTTCTTCAATGGTACTCCTCCACGTTTTGGTCGGGCGTCCTCTGCTTCTTCGTCCTACTCCACTCCATTTGAGTGCTTGTTTTGTTATGTCTGCATTTTCTTTCCTCAGGGTGTGTCCCAGCCAGTTCCATCTTTTCCTCTTTATTGTCGTTCTGATGGGTTCGTGTTTGGTTTTCCTCCATAATGCTGCATTTGTTATGATATTGGGCCAATATACCTTTAGAATTTTACTTTATTGGATTTTATTTACATTTCTCTCCGTTATTGCCCATGTTTCAATCCCATAAAGTAGAACAGTTTTAACGTTACGATTAGATAGCCTTATTTTAGTATTTTGGCTAATATGTGTTGATCTCCATATATTTGCGAGGGTTTCAAAGGCATGTTGTGCTTTTCGTATTCTCTGTTTAATATCTGCTTGAGCTCCACCTTTTGCACTGATTATACTGCCTAGGTAAAAAATTCGTGAACCTGTTTTATTTCTTGTTGGTTGATGTATAGTTTGTCACAGTTAGACACTCCTATTTTCATCTCCACTGTCTTGTTCGTATTGATTTTAATACCCACTTCTGCCGATTTTACCTCTAGCTTCCTTAACATTCTCTTCATATCATCTATTGTGTTCGCTACGAAACAGATATCATCTGCATATTCCATATCTGCTAGTCTATTGTTCTGAAGGTAGTTCCAAGGGATCCCGTTTTTTCTTTCAATTGGTTTTTCCAGTATACGATTAAGACATATATTAAAGAGCAAAGGTGACAGTATGCAACCTTGTTTTGAACCTACTTCTATTATTATTTTATCTGTCATTTGCCCTTTATGCAGTACCTGACATGTTGTTTGCTGATACATAATTTTGATTATTCCGATTATCTTAGGAGGTAATTTATTTAGCTTTAAGATTTTCCACAGGGCTGTACGTTTTATGCTGTCGAAGGCCTTAGCAAAGTCTATAAAGGCCATTATAAAGGCTGCGCTCTTCTCTATAGAGTTGTGTCTATTATACAACATGCACTAAATTAATACCTGCTAATTGAGCTAACAGGATGAAATTTACAAATGATTATAGAGACTGGACTGTTAAGCATTAGAGTATTAGAGTATTGCAATATTTTCTGACGAGTTCCGTTTTTCATTAAGGCCGCACATCAAAGAAACATGAAACGTAAATTACGTTTCATGGAATAGTCCAGAAAGCCACTGGGCATCCGCTAGGAAAAATATTCTGATTCGGATTTTTTGCACAATCTTACTCAAAAGGGACTCCCTTTAACAAATTTGCATGTTGCCAGGACCAAAAGGTGGTCAAAAATATTTTAAACGTTTTTTTTTTGTTTTTTTCCTAAAATTATTTTTTTTGCATGGAAAAAGTTTTTTTAGGTTTTTTGGATCATTCCAAACAGAAAAGGTCTTTAGTGATTTTTCTCTAAAAATGATAGTTTTTGACATATAAGCGATTAAAAATTGAAAAACTGCGAAATCGGCCATTTTTAACCCTCAAAAATTATGTGAAAAACTGAAAATTTGAATGTTGCCAAGGTAGGTAGATATTCTTTAAACATCGATTAATGAAATCCCGAAGAATTTTTTGCAATACAATATTCATTAACTCCTTTGTTTTTTAATTGCTAATCAAGCGTGCGCGACACTATTTTCCACCGATATGACAGTATGGTGCAAATGAAAGGAATAAATTCGGTATTTCGTAAACCGGCGACTTTAAGGAAAAATCCCGAAAAAGGTCGATTTTTATTTTAAAGTTATGATATTGTGGCATATATGGTGACGTCATCCATCTGGACGTGATGACGTAATCGATGATTTTTTTAAATAAGAATAGGGGTCGTGTGCTAGCTCATTTGAAAGGTTATTCAATTCTCTATTCAGTAATATAAATATTTACATAATTATTTTATACAGGGTGTCCAAAAAATTTTTATTAAATTAAATTATTTGACAAAAAAAGAAGTAGAAGGACACCCTGTATAAATAATTATGTAAATGTTTCCATTACTGAATAGAGAATTGAAGAACCTTTCAAATGAGCTACCGCACGACCCCTAGTCTCATTTAAAAAAATCATCGATTACGTCATCACGCCCAGACGGATGACGTCACTAGTATACCATATATGCCACAATATCATAACTTAAAAATAAAAAATCGACCTGTTTCGGGATTTTTCCTTAAAGTCGCCGGTTTACGAAATAACGAATTCATTCCTTTTTCATTCCAAAAAACTCTTCGTCATTTCATCAATCGATGTTTAAATAATATCTACCTACCTTGGCAACATTCAAATTTTCAGTTTTTCATAGTTTTTGAGGGTTAAAAATGGCCGATTTTACAATTTTTCAATTTTTAATCGCTTATATGTCAAAAACTATCATTTTTAGAGAAAAGTCACTAAAGACATTTTCTGTTTGGAATGATCTAAAAAACCTAAAAAAACTTTTTTCGTGCAAGAAAAAATAATTTTAGGAAAAAAACAAAAAAAAACGTTTAAAAAATTTTTGACCACCTTTTGGTCCTGGCAACATGCACATTTTTAAAAGGAGTCCTTTTTGAGTAAGATTGTGCAAAAAATCTCAATCAGAATATTTTTCCTAGCGGATGCGCAGTGGCTTTCTGGACTAGAAATAAACCACTGCTAAACAAATATACGTCCGGCCATTTATGAAACTCTCCGAAAATAAAAATGTGTCATGAGCATGAATCACACTCGTTTCATTGGTAGGCGGATTTTGAGATTTATTTAGCAGTGTTTTAGTTTCATGAAACATGTTTTTCGTTTCATGTTTTATGTTTTTCGTTTCATTTTTCTTTGGTGTGCGGCTTGCCTCAGGTTGAGCGATAACGTGTATGGAGGAGACCCGGAGAATAATTATTTGAACCTTACCACAGACTGTGACCTTACTGTCTTTTACCTAGAACGCCGTTTGGTATTAGCAGGGTATTTTATAGATACAATTTTTGCGATTTTTCTTGTGTGTAGTTGAGTTTGGTCTTGGACAGGATAGATCTGAGAGTGTCGGTTATTTTGAATGTTGTGATGTTATACTTGTTTCTTATGCTTTTCAATTTTTCTGATAAGCACTTTACATAAAAGTGACCAATCAAGTCCAAAAATTATGGCTTAATCCCATATAATCGTAATACTTAAACTAGACATGCGCTAAAAAACAGTTTCAGAACTTTGCTATATTGTTTTGAATGGATATTTTTGCTACTGTAATTTGCAACTTAAGATCTGCTCAATTTTATACTATACTGAGTTTTTGATCCAGCAATTAACAGACCTATCTGATACAAAAGATTCAAGAAAAACGCCAGATATAGATAGAACATACAACGAGATAATACAAAGAAAACGAGACAAATAAAATCATAAAATCAAAGAAAAGAAAATAGAATGAATATATACTGAAATGCATAGAAGAACGCTTTAAAAGTAGAGAAGTTAGAAATTTATCACTCAGAAACTTATTAACTTATATTACAGTGAAAATGGGAAAAAGATTACCAAAGAAAACCTGTATCGTACAAAAGCAAAAAGGGAAGGAATTTAGTAAGTGACAAGTAAATACTGAACAAATGGAAAGAATATACCTTTAAGTTAATTTTGGAAGTATTGGGGACGAGAACGAAAAAAAGACTCTAACTCGGAAGGGCCGTAAAATCCACACCCTTGGACCAAAATGGAGAGTTGATATATGGATAGACGAGTATTTTCTAAACTTTAAGATGGGATTTGGCCCGATTTTCAATTCGGTCAGATTTAGAAAGTCGAAAATTTCGTGTATATATGTATAGTGTCGCACGTAGGGGTATTGTGCGCCACTGACGACAACTCCCGTTCTCTCTTGTAATTACGTTTCACAAAATGGCGCCCAACTTCTTTATCTCTATTCATTTATAAAAATTTAAAACTTTTTGTTGAATTCCGGAGCTATTGAGAACATTAATAATAATTATTATATGCATTCTCTCGCTTTAATCATTTAAACATCGGTGGTTTGTAATGTTTTATTTATAAAATGAATGTTCATCAACTTTCGGTCAAATCTGTCCACATTGCTATCGTTGTTTTGTTGTTAAACTTTTGTGTTTTGTGTCACAATTTATGAATAAATACCAGTATTTAATTTGATAAATTCGATCGTAAATGCATTGATAAACATATTATGGAAATCAATTTTTTGTTCTACATCATAATATATAAATAACGACATAATATTTATTTGTCGAAATATATAAATGCATATTAATTTTTTAGTCTACGCGCTAGATAGGAATGGGCGTTTCATTTTCAATTATAATGGGTTCATCATCATCATCATCGTCATCATCAATGGCGTTACAACTATTCGTAAGTCTTTGCCGCGTTTACTATTGCCTTCCATGTTTGTCGGTCCTGTGCCGCTAATTCCCATTGTCCTACTCCCATTTTCTCCAGATCTTCTTTGACTGTATCTTTCCACCTTTTCCTATGCCGTCCTACAGACATTCTTCGGCGATTATCATTACTGCGTATCACATGCTCTGTCTATCTCAGTCTATTAGCTTTTATATATCCAATTAAATTTATTTACTTCTCTTTTTGTTAGCGTCCATGTTTCGCTTCCATACGCGACTGCTAGTCGTATTATGGTCTTATACATCTGGATTTTTTGCACCTCGTGAATGAAGTTTTGACTTCATTAGATGTATTGCAAAAAAAGATCCTTTTCCTGCCAGTAATCGAGTTTCAACTTCTCAATCTATTTTGTTGTCATTGGTGATTGTTGCTCCTAGATATTTAAACTCTTTAACCACTTCGAAGTTATGATCGTTTATAGTAATGTTTTGCCTTATTCGCCGTCGTTCTTGTTTCAAGACGACCATGTATTTTATTTTGTTTTCATTTATTTTTAGACTGATATTTAATGGGTTCACACAAGTTTTTATTTTGTATTTTTGGATGTTGCTTACATATTTAATGGAAGGATTTTGATCTGAGTGGTAAAAATAATGTTAAAAACAATTTAATTGTTTATAAATAGTTTATAAGGGTTTAGCTCGTAAGCTAAAAGATATAAAAAATGTTTTCCAAAATAATATTTGTCGCTTAAAATAATAGAAAAAATGGCGTTGACTAGATATTAATCCAATAATTAGAACTCGAGTTATTATAAAGTTGTGCAAAATGGTTGCAAGACGAGTATTTTTAGGAGTTTTTCGATCGTCACTCGGCTTCTAGTCATGCAAATGAGCTTTATAGAGTCAAAGTCTCATTTTAAAGCTTAATTCATATACTTTCAAAAATAATTAATTGTTAAATTACTTTATCTTTATTTGTATTAAAATTATACCCATGTACAGTTGTAATTTTCCTAAAAGAATTGAAGGGCCAGTGGGAAAAACGCTTTTAATCCAAAAAAATTGAAATTCAGTTTTTGGCGCTATTATTATAGCACCGTTATTATTACAGTAATTATCTGTAATAACCACTTTTAACTTTAGTCTAACCACCTATTTCCTACAGTTTACTTTCTTTACACATCCATCAGACAGCTCGTCAATAATCAACAACCGTAACCTATAAAAATCATACATCTCTCACATTCCACAACATTTAAATAAGTATAACATTTATTTCAAGACTTATTCACGGTCCAATCTCCCATCAGAATACCTCACTAATACTAATTTACACCCCTTCTACCACCACTATCTTTGGCTCTTATACACTAATAACCCTACATCCGACTCTTTTGAGTTCTCAGTCTCCTCATTACTACTTGCCTTATCTATATTCACTAATAATACTGATGATGGAATTCCGAATTGATTCCGAGAACGTTCCTTTTTTCGGATATAACTCATTTTAGGAATTTTTAAATATACATTTTACAAAGAGGAATTTAATTTTTTGTGATTTATGGGGGTCCGGACAAATAATCCCCGGACAAATAATCCCGGACAAAAAATCCCCACAAATTATCCCCGGACAAAAAATCCCCGGACAAAAAATCCCCACAAAAAATCCCTACAAATAATCCCCACAAATAATCCCCGGACAAATAATCCCCAGACAAAAAATCCCCACAAAAAATCCCGGACAGATAATCCCCATAAATTTTTTTGGACAAAATATCCCCACAAAAAATCCCGGACAAAAAATCCCCAAGAAATATTTTTGCCGAATAAAGTTGTCAAATGAATGCATATAATCCAAGGATGGTACTAAACTAAAGATGAGAAATTTAGACTGTCTGTCCGTCGGTACGTCCGACCGCGCATATAACTACTCCGTCATTATGCCAGGTAGAATGACAAATGGGGTGTCGAATGAACGGTTATAATCCAACGATGGTACTAAAGATGAGCAATTTGGTCAGTCGGTCTGCCTGACCGCGAATATAACTCCTCCGTCACTGTACCAGGTAGAATGACAAATTAGGTGTCTAATGAAAGCTTATAACCAAGGATGGTACTAAAGATGAGAAATTTGACGAAGGCTGTCTGTCCGTCTGTCCGTCAGACCGCGAATGTAACTACTCCGTCATTATGCCAGGTAGAATGACAAATGAGGTGTCGAATGAAGGGTTATAATCCAACGATGGTACTAAAGATGAGCAATTTGGTCCGTCGGTCTGCCTGACCGCGAATGTAACTCTTCCGTCACTGTACCAGGTAGAATGACAAATAAGGTGTCGAATGAAAGCTTATAACCAAGGATGGTAATAAAGTTGAGAAATTTGACCAAGGCTGTCTGTCCGCCTGTCCGTCAGACCGCGAATGTAACTACTCCGTCATTATGCCAAGTAGAATGACAAATGAGGTGTCGAATGAAGGGTTATAATCCAACGATGGTACTAAAGATGAGCAATTTGGTCCGTCGGTCTGCCTGACCGCGAATGTAACTCTTCCGTCACTGTACCAGGTAGAATGACAAATAAAGTGTCGAATGAAAGCTTATAACCAAGGATGGTACTAAAGTTGAGAAATTTGACCAAGGCTGTCTGTCCGTCTGTCTGTCAGACCGCGAATGTAACTACTCCGTCATTATGCCAGGTAGAATGACAAATGAGGTGTCGAATGAAGGGTTATAATCCAACGATGGAAATAAAGATGAGAAATTTGGTACTTCGGTCTGCCTGACCGCGAATATAACTCCTCCGCAACTGTACCTGGTAGAATGACAAATAAGGTGTCGAATGAAAGCTTATAACCAAGGATGTACTAAAGTTGAGAAATTTGACCAAGGCTGTCTGTCCGTCTGTCGGTCAGACCGCGAATGTAACTATTCCGTCATTATGCCAGGTAGAATGACAAATGAGGGGTCGAATGAAGGGTTATAATCCAACGATGGTACGAAAGATGAGCAATTTGGTTCGTCGGTCTGCCTGACCGCGAATGTAACTCTTCCGTCACTGTACCAGGTAGAATGACAAATAAGGTGTCGAATGAAAGCTTATAACCAAGGATGGTACTTAAGTTGAGAAATTTGACCAAGGCTGTATGTCCGTCTGTCCGTCAGACCGCGAATGTAACTACTCCGTCATTATGCCAGGTAGTATGACAAATGAGGTGTCGAATGAACGGTTATAATCCAACAATGGTACTAAAGATGAGCAATTTGGTCCGTCGGTCTGCCTGACCGCGAATATAACTTTTACGTCACTGTACCACGTAGAATGACAAATAAGGTGTCGAATGAAAGCTTATAACCAAGGATGGTACTAAAGATGAGAAATTTGACCAAGGCAGTCTGTCCATCTGTCCGTCCGACCGCGAATGTAACTACTCCGTCATTATACCAGTTAGAATGACAAATGAGGTGTCGAATGAACGGTTATAATCCAACGATGGTACTAAAGATGAGCAATTTGGCCCGTCGGTCTGCCTGACCGCGAATATAACTCCTCCGTCACTGTACTAGGTAGAATGATAAATAAGGTGTCGAATGAAAGCTTATAATCCAAGGATGGTACTAAAGATGAGAAATTTGACCAAGGCTGTCTGTCAATCTGTCCGTCCGACCGCGAATGTAATTACTCCGTCATTACGCCAGGTAGAATGACAAATGAGGTGTCGAATAAACGGTTATAATCCAACGATGGTACTAAAGATGAGCAATTTGGTCCGTCGGTCTGCCTGACCGCGAATGTAACTCTTCCGTCACTGTACCAGGTAGAATGACAAATAAGGTGTCGAATGAAAGCTTATAACCAAGGATGGTACCAAAGTTGAGAAATTTGACCAAGGCTGTATGTCCGTCTGTCCGTCAGACCGCGAATGTAACTACTCCGTCATTATGCCAGGTAGTATGACAAATGAGGTGTCGAATGAACGGTTATAATCCAACGATGGTACTAAAGATGAGCAATTTGGTCAGTCGGTCTGCCTGACCGCGAATATAACTCCTCCGTCACTGTACCAGGTAGAATGACAAATTAGGTGTCTAATGAAAGCTTATAACCAAGGATGGTACTAAAGATGAGAAATTTGACGAAGGCTGTCTGTCCGTCTGTCCGTCAGACCGCGAATGTAACTACTCCGTCATTATGCCAGGTAGAATGACAAATGAGGTGTCGAATGAACGGTTATAATCCAACAATGGTACTAAAGATGAGCAATTTGGTCCGTCGGTCTGCCTGACCGCGAATGTAACTCTTCCGTCACTGTACCAGGTAGAATGACAAATAAGGTGTCGAATGAAAGCTTATAACGAAGGATGGTACTAAAGATGAGAAATTTGACCAAGGCAGTCTGTCCATCTGTCCGTCCGACCGCGAATGTAACTTCTCCGTCATTATACCAGTTAGAATGACAAATGAGGTGTCGAATGAATGGTTATAATCCAACGATGGTACTAAAGATGAGCAATTTGGCCCGTCGGTCTGCCTGACCGCGAATATAACTCCTCCGTCACTGTACTAGGTAGAATGATAAATAAGGTGTCGAATGAAAGCTTATAATCCAAGGATGGTACTAAAGATGAGAAATTTGACCAAGGCTGTCTGTCAATCTGTCCGTCCGACCGCGAATGTAATTACTCCGTCATTACGCCAGGTAGAATGACAAATGAGGTGTCGAATAAACGGTTATAATCCAACGATGGTACTAAAGATGAGCAATTTGGTCCGTCGGTCTGCCTGACGGCGAATATAACTCCTCCGTCACTGTACCAGGTAGAATGACAAATAAGGTGTCGAATGAAAGCTTATAGCCAAGGATGGTACTGAAGATGATAAATTTGACCAAGGCTGTCTGTCCATCTGTCTGTCCGACCGCGAATTTAACTACTCCGTCATTATGCCGGGTAGAATGACAAATGGGATGTCGAATGAACGGTTATAATCCAACGATGGTACTAAAGATAAGCAATTTGGTATGTCGGTCTACCTGACCGCGAATATAACTCCTCCGTCACTATACCAGGTAGAATGACAAATGAGGTGTCGAATAAAAGCTTATAATCCAAGGATAGTACTAAAGATGAGAAATTTGACCGAGGCTGTCTGTCCATCGGTCCGTCCGACAGCGAATGTAACTACTCCGTCATTATGCCAGGCAGAATGACAGATGAGGTGACGAATGAACGGTTATAATCCAACGATGGTATGTACTAAAGATTCACGCACGCATTTCGTTTCCGAAAGTTGCACTTTCCCGCACGGCGTGCGTGAAGGTAAATTTTTTCGGCACGGCGTGTGGGAAAGTAAAATACCTTGTAATATGACATTATAATATATTATAATACATTCAATAAACTAATATTTAGATATTATTTACTAATTTTTTTAAATTTATCTTATTGTGTTCATGTTTTAATTAAATTACTGCGATAATTCGATGAAATAAAATTATTTTGACATAATATTTAAAAGTCAGATCAGTCTTCTTCTTCTTTAAGTACCGTGCCCAAATTTTTAGGCGTGGGTAGCTTCCATAACAATTTGCCGATATCGTTCTCGATCTTGTGCGGCATGTAACAATTGATCTGCTGATAAGCCAGTCCATTGACGAAGGTTTCGGAGCCATGAATATTTCTTTCGACCAATTCCTCTTTTTCCGTCGATCTTTCCATTGAGTATTAACTGCAGCATCCTGTATCTGCTACCTCTCATTATATGCCCCAGATATTCAAGTTTTTTTTTATCATCTTCATTAAGTCATCTTCGCCTTGACCTACTCTATTTAAGACTTCTCTGTTTGAAATGCGTTGAACCCAAGATATTCTGAGCATTCTACGATACGACCACATCTCAAAGGCTTCTAATTTGTTCATCATGTTAACCTTCATGATCCAGGTTTCACATCCATATAGTATTACAGGATACACATAACATTTTAGGAACTTGATTCTTAGTTGTAAGTTCAGCTGAGAGTTGCTCAGAATAGATCTAAGTTTCATAAATGCTCCTCTTGCAATTTCTATACGAGTTTTAATTTCTTCATCCGGATTTAGTGTCTCGTTTATCCAACATCCTAGGTATTTAAAATGGTTAACTTTTGTTATTGATTTATCATTGACAATTAGTTGCATAGGGCCGACGTCTTGTTTACTAACCACAAGTAACTTTGTCTTTGTTGCATTTATGTTAAGTCCGTTATTGGAGACATATCAGATCAGGAGAGATATCAGATCAGTAGACAATTACAATGGTTTTGAATTGTCGTCATGGAAATGGAAACCAATATCGTCGTCGTGGTAACCCATTATATTGAAAGTTTGGTTTTGACTACCTTGTCAAAGAATTGATTTGTGTATGTTCACTTCTAAATAAAAATTGATATAACTCTATTTTTTGTGGCTCTTTTCCAAACGTACGGCCCTAGAAAAAATATTATTCCTAACTCGTGCGGAAAGTGTCTTCCCCGCACTCGACTGCTTGCCCGAACTCCGCTATAGCGTCGTTCGGGTCAACGGCAGTCTCGTGCGTGAAAATATTACTTTCCGCACTAGTTAGGAAAATAACTATTTTATGATGTCGATATTTTCCGAGTTGTGGGGGAAAATAGTGACAGTTAGAGTTAGAGCATAACTATTGAATTGTCTCGATAATGAGTTTTACGATAAAAATGTAGGTACCTATACAAAAATAGAACTTAGTAGATGGAATTAACTTTTACATAATTTTGATCTCTTTCATTTTTTTACGAATATTTAAAATTGTTTCAAATATGATTTCCTACAATTTCTTTTTGACAATTTTTGTCGTGCGTTTGATATTTTTTGAGTTAAGCCGGAATATATTAAAAAGAGGGGAAGCATAATTATTGAATTGAATCTTGTTTTCGAGCTGCCCCAAATTTTATAATTCTAACCTTTAGGGGATGTCAATAATGGTGGTATAAATTTAAAATTGCGACTGAATTCCGCTGAAGCGTTAGCCGTCATCTTGATTTTAAAGGAGAACCGTTAATGCTAAATACCTCCACTATTTTCAACTTTTCTACTCTACTGCTCATTATTTATAATAATGAGCAGTAATATTTATAATAATGTAATAGGTAGCAAGACTGTTTAACGCGCTCTATCTGAATCTGCGTTCCATTAGTGTACAGATGGGCAACCGCTTTTTGGTACGAAAATATTGATTAGCAATTAAATTTAAGCATGAATTGTAATTTCGATTACCAAATATCGAATTCCGAATTCCAATTGTGAGTTCTTTCAAAAATCGTGCAGCATATGGGGAATGAGCTAAGGCTCTGGGAATCATGTTGTAATTATTCGCTTATATTAAATCTTTTGCTCACTCTGCTTTGTATAACCCTGTTCAAAACATTTCCTATTTGTGATGATAATTGGTGGTCCTGAAAACGATAATATTGGTTGTAATACAAAAAAAACCTGTTCATTTTTGTAAATTTAACGTAAAAAGTATTTAGTCATCATCATCATCATCAATGGCGTTATAACTCTTCGAGACTCGTTGCCACATTTTTTATTATTTAAATCAATACAGATGTCCACGATGTGATATTTGATACCGTTCACGTTATCAACATAAATAATAAAAAATTAATGTGTTCCTCGGTCGATTATAGAAATGTCACATCAGCAACTTCTTAATTATCGTGTTTTGACTGGAATAAGGATGTGAATTTTAATCGAATTTTTAACGTGCATACTAAGTGCACATACAGTTTTTTTGGTTTATGCTTATTTTTTATTATAATAAATATGTTGATTTTCACCCAATCTTGAGCAAAAATTTGGTTTTGACTTCTGAGTAATACTAAAAAGTCAAAAATCGTTATAACTAAAAAATCTCGACAGAGTTATGCTCGATAAACTCATAAGCTAATAAAATATTTTTGATCTTTTTGATTCACATGATTCACTGAGCGTTGGCTTATTGTTTAATATTTTTCCTTATTTTTTTTTAATTCATCGAATTATAGTGAATAAATATGCTTATTTAATTTAAAAATAAAATAATACTTTTTTTTCTTCTTGATGTGCCTATCCGTGACGAATGTTGGCGATCATCATGGCAATCTTCACTTTATCTGTAGCAACGCGGAAAAGCTGCACAGATGTTGTGTTGAACCAGGTTCTGAGGTTCTTTAACCAGGATGTTCTTCTTCTTCCTGGACCTCGCTTTCCAAATATTTTTCCTTGCAGGATGGCTTGTAGGAAGGCATATCTGGATTCATTTCGCATAATGTGTCCAAAGTATTCCAACTTTTAAGATTTGATGGTGGTTAATACTTCTCGGTTTTTCCCCAATCTTCTATAAGGACCTCCTCATTTGTGACCCGATCAGTCCATGGGATCTTAAGAATTCTATCATACGTTCAAAAAAATTTTAAAAAATATGCTTGAAATATTTATTTCAAACTCGATGCTCACCCCACCTTAAGGATAGCTACGAGACGATTTTAATAGGCAAGCCATGCAAGTCGTTTTTGTCTATGTATGACATTTAATTAAAAAAAAAAAACGTTTTATCCGGAAAGCAGATGGATGCAGGTCGACATAAATATATTCGGATCTTAGACTATAACCTTGTTAGTAGGAAATCGTTTGTAGTTTCGTAGAGTTTTGCTATCAGCCGTTGATGATTTGCCGATGAACGCTACTCGTGTTATTTCTTTCCGTTTATGTTCACAAGAGCATGTGTTAACAAGTAATTGGACTTCGTAAGTCCTAGGTTTTCATCCAAAGTAATCGAAAGTAGAACTGGAAGTCGATATTTGAACTCTTCGAGTAACTTTGCGTCGATGCATATAGGATTTTACTCATTTTGGATCATCTTCATTTACATTCACATTATCATACTTTGAGTCACTTTAAAACAGGTACTTGCGGTTGCAACTCTAAAACTGAAGTCCGATGTCAAATTACTCATTTCTAATACCATCCTTGTGTTATAAGCTTTCATTCAAAACCTCATTATTTGTCATTATATCTGTATTAATACGGAGGAGTTGTATGTAGGAGGACAGACGCAAAGACACTCATGAAACCGGAAGTATATATTTGTCCTCTCCTTGCGAAAGCTCGTCGAATAATATATCACTTTTACTATTCCGGTGACTTTAAAACAGTACTTCCGGTCGCATTTCTAAAACCGGAAGTCCTTGGTCAAATTTCTCACCTTTAGTACCATCCTTGGATTATAAGTTTTCATTCGACACCTCATTTGTCATTCTACCTGGTACAGTGACGGAGAAGTTATATTTGCGGTCAGGCAGACCGACGGACCTAATTGCTCATCTTTAGTACCATCGTTGGATTATAATCGTTCATTCGAAACCTCATTTGTCATTTTCCCTGGCATAATGACGGAGTATTTACATTCGCGCTCGCACGGACAGATGAACAGACAGCCTTAGTCAAATGTTTCATCTTTAGTACCATCCTCGGTTATAAGCTTTCATTCGACACCTTATTTGCCATTCTACCTGGTACAGTGACGGAGGAGTTATAATCGCGGTCAGGCAGACCGACGGACCAAATTGCTCATCTTTAGTACCATCGTTGAATTATAACCGTTCATTCGATACCTCATGTGTCATTCTACCTGGCATAATGATGGAGTAGTTACATTCGCGGTCGGACGGACAGATGGACAGACAGCCTTGGTCAAATTTCTCATCTTTAGTACCATCCTTGGATTATAAGCTTTCATTCGACACCTCATTTGTCATTCTACCTAGCATAATGACGGAGTAGTTACATTCGCGGTCGGACGGACAGATGGACAGCCAGCTTTGGTCAAATTTCTCATCTTTAGTACCATCCTTGGATTATAAGCTTTCATTCGACACCTCATTTGTCATTCTACCTAGTACAGTGACGGAGGAGTTATATTCGCGGTCAGGCAGACCGACGGACCAAATTTCTCATCTTTAGTACCATCGTTGGATAATAACCGTTCATTCGACACCTCATTTGTCATTCTACCTGCCTGGCATAATGACGGAGTAGTTACATTCGGGGTCGTACGGACAGATGGACAGACAGTCTTGGTCAAATTTATCATCTTTAATACCATCCTTGGTTATAAGCTTTCAATCGAAACCTTATTTGTCATTCTACCTGGTACAGTGACGGAGGTGTTATATTTGCGGTCAGACAGACCGACGGACCAAATTGCTCATCTTTAGTACCATCGTTGGATTATAACCGTTCATTCAACACCTCATTTGTCATTCTACCTGGCATAATGACGGAATAGTTACATTCGCGGTCGGACGGACAGATGGACAGACAGTCTTGGTCAAATTTATCATCTTTAGTACCATCCTTGGTTATAAGCTTTCATTCGACACCTTATTTGTCATTCTACCTGGTACAGTGACGGTGGAGTAATATTTGCGGTCAGACAGACCGACGGACCAAATTGCTCATCTTTAGTACCATCCTTGGATTATGAGCTTTCAGTCGACACCTCATTTGTCATTCTAGCTAGTACAGTGACGGAGGAGTTATATTCGCGGTCAGGCAGACCGACGGACCAAATTTCTCATCTTTAGTACCATCGTTGAATTATAACCGTTCATTCGATACCTCATTTGTCATTCTACCTGGTACAGTGACAGAGGAGATATATTCGCGGTCAGGCAGACCGACGGACCAAATTGCTCATCTTTGGTACCATCGTTGGATAATAACCGTTCATTCGACACCTCATTTGTCATTCTACCTGCCTGGCATAATGACGGAGTAGTTACATTCGGGGTCGTACGGACAGATTGACAGACAGTCTTGGTCAAATTTATCATCTTTAATACCATCCTTGGTTATAAGCTTTCAATCGAAACCTTATTTGTCATTCTACCTGGTACAGTGACGGAGGAGTTATATTTGCGGTCAGACAGACCGACGGACCAAATTGCTCATCTTTAGTACCATCGTTGGATTATAACCGTTCATTCAACACCTCATTTGTCATTCTACCTGGCATAATGACGGAATAGTTACATTCGCGGTCGGACGGACTGATGGACAGACAGTCTTGGTCAAATTTATCATCTTAGGACCATCCTTGGTTATAAGCTTTCATTCGACACCTTATTTGTCATTCTACCTGGTACAGTGACGGAGGAGTAATATTTGCGGTAAGACAGACCGACAAACCAAATTGCTCATCTTTAGTACCATCCTTGGATTATGAGCTTTCAGTCGACACCTCATTTGTCATTCTAGCTAGTACAGTGACGGAGGAGTTATATTCGCGGTCAGGCAGACCGACGGACCAAATTTCTCATCTTTAGTACCATCGTTGAATTATAACCGTTCATTCGATACCTTATTTGTCATTCTACTTGGCATAATGACGGAGTAGTTACATTCGCGGTCGGACGGACAGATGGACAGACAGCCTTGGTCAAATTTCTCATCTTTAGTACCATCCTTGGATTATAAGCTTTCATTCGACACCTCATTTGTCACTATACTACCTGGTACAGTGACGGAGGAGTTATATTTGCGGTCAGGCAGACCGACGGACCAAATTGCTCATCTTTAGTACCATCGCTGGATAATAACCGTTCATTCGACACCTCATTTGTCATTCTACCTGGCATAATGACGGAGTAGTTACATTCGGGGTCGTACAGACAGATGGACAGACAGCCTTGGTCAAATTTATCATCTTTAGTACCATCCTTGGTTATAAGCTTTCATTCGACACCTTATTTTTCATTCTACCTGGTACAGTGACGGAGAAGGTATATTCGCGGTCAGGCAGACCGACGGACCAAATTGCTCATCTTTAGTACCATCGTTGGATTATAACCGTTCATTCGACACCTCATTTGTCATTCTACCTGGCATAATGACGGAGTAGTTATATTCGCGGTCGGACGTACCGACGGACAGACAGTCTAAATTTCTCATCTTTAGTACCATCCTTGGATTATAAGCATTCATTTGACAACTTTTTTCGGCAAAATTATTTCTTGGGGATTTTTTGTCCGGGATTTTTTGTGGGGATAATTTGTCCAAAAAAAATTGTGGGGATTATCTGTCCGGGATTTTTTGCGGGGATATTTTGTCCGGAGATTATTTGTCCGGGGATTATTTGTGTGGATTAATTGTGGGGATTTTTTGTGGGGATTTTTTGTCCGGGGATTTTTTGTCCGGGGATAATTTGTGGGGATTTTTTGTCCGGGATTATTTGTCCGGGGATTATTTGTCCTAGCTTCGATTTATGGTATAAAAAGCTACAAGAATTTATTTTCCTTGTGGACATTTTGTACTAATTTTACAATATCTCGAGTTTAGTAAAAACCATTTTCTTTGTTTTTTCACAATATACCTATGAATAAATTTTATTTGAAAATGTTTTTACCTTTTATTTATAAAGTCTAGTTAGAGTCTTATAAACAATTAAATTGTTATATAGACCACTCAACGGCGGTAAAAAACTGTAAAACCGTGGAATTTTGAGAATCAACACCGATTTTAATGAAAATGTGGGATTAAGCTCTGTTGACACTCTTCTTCAAAATCTACCCTATGCCGAACTGCGCTTTTGCCCTGGCGGTGAAAACAACACCATCTAGGGGATGAAATTTTTTTAATGAAAATATTAACTATAGAAATCGATAGTGACCAAATCTGAGTATATTTTGTTTTATAAAAATTTTTTGCAGAATTGACACGTTCCAAGTTATTTGAGATTGAAACTATGCATTTTTCATTGAAAAAACTCACGTTTTATAAGCGTTTTTCATGAATAACGTAAAAAAATTTATTTTATAGAAAAAATTATTCAGAACAATATTGTGGCTAATAAAAAAATATAAAGATTCGCGTCAGACAGACCTAGGTATTAGGTAAATCCAATAACGACTGAGTTATTCCTCTTTAAAGGATGGTTATTTTCGAAGAACATCGAAATGGAGAACCTTTAATCTCAAATAACTCGAATGTGGTGCAATTTTTTGGGAAAACTTTGAAGACATGTTTTAAAGTTCATTAAAATACCTTTCAAATAAGCTCTGACAAAAGTTATTTTCATAAGAACTATGACTGACTTATGACGAAATTAAAGTCGCACTCTGCTTTTTTCTTTTTTAAATGTAAAAATTAAACCCTCGTCGTTACAATCCTAATAAAAATAAATAGCTTCCCACTTAAAATTAACTTTATTTAGGTATAGTCGATACGATCCATGTGATTCGACCGGTTTGGAATGCTTAGTTTAGAAAAAAGGATGTGTGTGTGTACTTTGTACGCACGTAAGAAGTTATACTTCTATTGTTATGATTTTAACGAAATTAATATACTTAACAGGTTATGTGTATTTTATTTAAATATTAAACTAACCTTCTTTACCTACCACTTTTAAATTTTTTTTATTAAAACGATAGCAAAAATATAAAAAAAAAGAATATGAATCATCCGGGATTTGAACCCGGGACCTCTTGATCTCCGGTCACACGCTCTACCACTGAGCTATATCCCTTTTGCTTTGACAGGTTACAAGATTACGCATACATACTGACAAATTTAATAGACCAAGTGAATATACAAAAATATTTAAATATAATTACTATTATTATAAAATATCTTATTCCCGAGGAAGACAAATCTAAAGACACAAAAATTATAATAAATAATACATTTACTAAGAGCACTAATATATCCTTTTATATGATATAATATGACTTATTTGCGCTGACAGCGCTGATACATACATATCTTGAAAGATTAACTTCAAAAATAGTTGATTAAATCGAAAATGACATTATAATAGTTATTTAAAAAAAGAATATGTGTGTGTACTTTGTACGCACGTAAGAAGATATTCGTCTATTATATAATAGGTAATTTAAACGAAGTAAATATACTTAAAAGGTTATTTGTACTTATTATATTTAAAAATCAAACTAACTTTCTTATCTACCACTTTCAAAAAAGAAGAATGTCTTCAAAAATTATTTAATAATATACTTACAATCATAAAATCTATAAAAAAAATAAAAAAATAATAACTTGCTTGGGGCTTGAACCCACTTCACGTCAACCGCGCCGTACAAAAGTTGACGCCATTTCAAACTGCACCAAACTCTCGTATACGTCATGTGGGAATATACAAAAACTAAACGTTTACACCATAAATTTATACGAATTTAATAAAATTATTAATTTGGTTTTTGTCGAAATAAAATACAACAAAATATAGAGTAACAAAACGATATATGAGATGAAGATTTGTAGAAAGATTGTTCGTAATCAGATTATGTAAATTAAAGCATTGCCTACTAATAGGTAACTACATTATTTTGTTTACATTTTCCAAATAGATAGGTATTGAAACTATTAGGTATTTCCAACTGAAACATTTAGAATTACGTACCTGCGGCTTTTCAAAACTATTTAAAAAGTCACTATAATTATAAATTTGATTTTATTTCTGTCCACACATCAATAAAAACTAATATTATACAATATTTTTGTTTACCGATAACCTCCATATTGAACAATTATTGACAGATCATTTCAAAATTTCAACACCCAATCAGAGCCCGTATAACAACTAATACCATACTGTCGGTGTGCGCATGCGCGCGGATCAATCAAATTTTACCCTCAATCGATTCGCCGCTAAAGAAGAATATCTTCAAAAAAGTGCATTTTTCTTAAATAAACCTAAAAGTATTCATGACACAAATACAAAAAAAAATCAAAATTTTGCGTAAAAGAAATTTTACAATTAATATATTTTTTTTTATTTATTTATTACAGCAAATTTACAATCTACTCAGTATTACAGGAGTATTTATCAAATATGTTGACTGGTATGTGGCTTGTAGCGGGTACCGTCCATTAACGGTTCTCCAAGTCTTCACCTATTCCTCAAGGTCTTCAGGCCAGGTTCTATGTAGACGTCTAGTAGGTAGTCGTGGTTGGTATAGTTCTCTGATGATTTGGCAATCGTTTGTGGCATTTCTTTCTTTGGCTCTGTTTGCCTGAAGGTCAATGACTTCTTTTATGAATGGAATACCAAGATAATTGTGTATGGTATGGTTGGAAACATACCATGGAGCATTGGCTATGGTTCGTAGGGTTTTCGACTGGAAAGTTTGTAGGATCTTGGTATTGGAAGGTTTACTGCAACCCCAGAGTTCAATTCCTTAAGGCCAAATGGGTTTGAGGATGATCTTGTAGATCAGTATTTTATTCTCGAGTGATAGTTTCGACTTATTTCCAAGTAGCCAGTACATTTGTCTAACTTTTATATTTAGCTGCGTCCGTTTGGCTTTGATATGGGTTTTCCAAGTAAGCTTCTGATCTAGATGCAGCCCTTTATATTTTACTTCAGATTTTTGTGGAATTGGTATATTATTAATGTGTACTGGGGGACATGTTTGTCTTCTTGTTGTGAAAGTAACTGCTGTCGATTTTTCGGCGTTAACTTTAATATTCCATAGTTCAAGCCAGGTTTGTAGCACTTGTGTAATCCTGAAGTTTGTTTGCAGCGTTTTCAGGATCTGCCTCTGAAGTTAGAATTGCTGTATCATTCGCAAAAGTAGCCATTAGGATATCATTATTGGTAGGTATGTCTGCTGTATAGAGGAGGTACAGGAATGGGCCAAGGACACTTCCTTGAGGAACTCCAGAATGGATAGGATGAAAGTTTGATGCTGAGGCGTTAACAATTAATATTTGAAACATTTTTTCATATTATGAATACTTTTAGATTTATTAAAGAAAAATTCACTTTTTTTAAATTGTAAAACTGTCATTTTAGATTTAATCAACTATTTTGCCTAAACTAAGTACAAACCAGTCAAATCACATGGATCGTATCAACTATACATAAATAAAGTTAATTTCAAGTGGTAAGATATTTATTTTTATTCGGATTGTAACGACAAGGGCTTAATTTTTACATTTCAAAAAGAAAAAAATGCAGAGTGCGACTTTATTTTCATCATAAGTCAGTCAGTTCTTATGCAGAAATCTTTTGTCAGAGGTTATTTAAAAGGTTTTTTAATATACTTTAAAATATGTCTGTTAAGTTTTCCCAAAAAATTGCACCACATTCGAGTTATTTGAGAGTAAAAGTTCTCCATTTCGATGTTCTTCGAAAATAAGCATCTTTTAAAGAGCAATAACTCAGTCGTTACTGGATTTGCATAGGTCTTTTTTCTGATTCCCTATGATTTTTTAAAATGACTTTTTCTCTAAAGTTAAATTTTTTTAAGTTATTTATTAAAAGCCGTTATAAAACGAGAGTTTTTCCATGAAAAAACGCATAGTTTTAATCGCAAATAATTTAAAAAAAGTGTCAGTATTGCAAAAAAATTTATAGAAAAAAATTTACTCATAATTGGTCACCCTATCGATTTCCGTAGTTATTTTAATTAAAAAAATTTCATCCCCTAGATGGGATTGTTTTCAACCCCAGGGCAAAAGCGCAGTTCGGCACAGGGTAGATTTTAACAAAGGTTATAATTACTACCTAAATCCAAATTTTTAAGGAAATCGACCTTCGTTCCCAAAATTCCACGAGAAAATGGCTGTTGATTGGACTAATTAATTTTTAACCATTCGGCTCGAAATTCCCCGTCGCAGTTTGTAATCGGCAGCCAAAAATACAAAAAAAAAGTGGGTGGATCTATCAGAGTTGAAAAGACCACATTGACCACTATTTGGCTCCCAGACTATTTGTCGAAATATATAAATGCATATCAACTTTTATTATACGAAATATATTCAGTTGCATGATGTTAATAAAGTATCAGAATCGTAGGTAATTGTGATCATCCAACCAACTGAACGCGCCATGATAAATGACCTTAATTTTTATTTCGAATGACCGGAACTGAATTATTGTTCATTAAAACATTTTTAATGTTGGTACTTGACTCGTTTATAAAGTTCGATATTGTACAGGATGCTTTTGGGAGTTGATTTTTAATCACAAGTTTACCAGACGCTGTTCTGATATCGAGACTGGTACGGTTAGTTCAGAGAAATAAGGAAAAAAATATCCTGTTGGTGACATAACCACTCCAATCCGAAACCAAATTTTTTGAGTAGTATGGGCATCTAAAACAATAACCTATATATGTTTCCTGCAGCCGATTTTGACGATATACATAGTTATAAACAAATGAAGCTCAAAAAAGGTAAATTTTCGCTTTTTTCGTCTATTACCAATAAATTAAGCATTTTAAACAAATTTGAGAGTAAGAAGCTCATAAATCGTATAAAAAACTTCAACATGGCGTTCGCTGAATATGTCTATCTTTATTGGTGGCTTAGAAAATTGCAAAATAAATAATAAATTTTGAGTTCTTATAAATATTCATAACTTATGTAAAAATTAACCTAAAACCTTCTTATTAAACGGAATGCTGAGACTTCTGGTGCTTAAATTATACTCTAAATTTTAAAGCAATTAGTCAAATAGTTTAAAAGTTGTGTGTGTGTGTGTGTGTGTGTGTGTGTGTGTGTGTGTGTGTGTGTGTGTGTGTGTGTGTGTGTGTGTGTGTGTGTGTGTGTGTGTGTGTGTGTGTGTGTGTGTGTGTGTGTGTGTGTGTGTGTGTGTGTGTGTGTGTGTGTGTGTGTGTGTGTGTGTGTGTGTGTGTGTGTGTGTGTGTGTGTGTGTGTGTGTGTGTGTGTGTGTGTGTGTGTGTGTGTGTGTGTGTGTGTGTGTGTGTGTGTGTGTGTGTGTGTGTGTGTGTGTGTGTGTGTGTGTGTGTGTGTGTGTGTGTGTGTGTGTGTGTGTGTGTGTGTGTGTGTGTGTGTGTGTGTGTGTGTGTGTGTGTGTGTGTGTGTGTGTGTGTGTGTGTGTGTGTGTGTGTGTGTGTGTGTGTGTGTGTGTGTGTGTGTGTGTGTGTGTGTGTGTGTGTGTGTGTGTGTGTGTGTGTGTGTGTGTGTGTGTGTGTGTGTGTGTGTGTGTGTGTGTGTGTGTGTGTGTGTGTGTGTGTGTGTGTGTGTGTGTGTGTGTGTGTGTGTGTGTGTGTGTGTGTGTGTGTGTGTGTGTGTGTGTGTGTGTGTGTGTGTGTGTGTGTGTGTGTGTGTGTGTGTGTGTGTGTGTGTGTGTGTGTGTGTGTGTGTGTGTGTGTGTGTGTGTGTGTGTGTGTGTGTGTGTGTGTGTGTGTGTGTGTGTGTGTGTGTGTGTGTGTGTGTGTGTGTGTGTGTGTGTGTGTGTGTGTGTGTGTGTGTGTGTGTGTGTGTGTGTGTGTGTGTGTGTGTGTGTGTGTGTGTGTGTGTGTGTGTGTGTGTGTGTGTGTGTGTGTGTGTGTGTGTGTGTGTGTGTGTGTGTGTGTGTGTGTGTGTGTGTGTGTGTGTGTGTGTGTGTGTGTGTGTGTGTGTGTGTGTGTGTGTGTGTGTGTGTGTGTGTGTGTGTGTGTGTGTGTGTGTGTGTGTGTGTGTGTGTGTGTGTGTGTGTGTGTGTGTGTGTGTGTGTGTGTGTGTGTGTGTGTGTGTGTGTGTGTGTGTGTGTGTGTGTGTGTGTGTGTGTGTGTGTGTGTGTGTGTGTGTGTGTGTGTGTGTGTGTGTGTGTGTGTGTGTGTGTGTGTGTGTGTGTGTGTGTGTGTGTGTGTGTGTGTGTGTGTGTGTGTGTGTGTGTGTGTGTGTGTTTGTATTACATTTATTATGGCATCATGTGTGTGCATTTTGGTACGTTATGGCATCTGCGAGCTTTGTGGCATCATACACGCGATGCCATAAAATTTTAAGTCGATTTTTAGCATCTACGGCATTATATTGTCACAGATGGCGTCATTTTAATATTTTGTAATATTTTGGTGTGTATGACGCCATAAGATGATATCGTTGTACATTCACACACATGTATTTGTTATGGCATCATTCTCGCTGCGTATATAGTGCTGCCCCCTACGATTAAAATAATATGTGCATGAAATAATTTACACTCCTTTGGAACATGATGCCATTAGGTACGAGCTATCAGAAGCGAGTGGTGTGTACCTAATTTGCGGAATTATATCGATTTATACTTTGTTAGTTTTTTGTTGTTGTTGTTGTGGCCGTTATAAAGATAATGTAGTGTGTGTGATGTTATCATGACAATGTACGTAAACTTCAAAAATATCACAGGTCAACCAGGGGCAACTGAAGCTCTAATATATTATATTCTCGAAGGTTTTTGGTGGTTGGTGCACTGAATGTGAATCTGGGGTCAAAATTGTTGTGTCACGTCAAGTTTTCGAGATATCCTAATCTTTATTGTATTATTTTTAATATCTCATTTTTGATAACTTTGAAATAAATGAAATATAAAATGAAAATACTGAAAGCCAAGGGTAAACTAATGAACTATACGCAACATAGACATTTAATTTTAGAATGTGACCTAACAGTAAAAAATATAGAAATACCTAAGTACAAAGAAACCTTAGGAAGATAGCAACAAATGAAAGACTAATGGAAAAATGACAAAAATTGGCTATAGTTTCATAGTTACTAAAGGCATAAATGGAAATGGAACCAAAAAACAAGCAGAATAGAAAAAGTAACAAACAATGCAGAACCAGCTAGTTCATAAAACTAGCTGAAGAAACAGCGACACTTTATAACGGCGACAGTTCGTAACTATACAAGTTTTGTTCCAAGGTATATATACGAGTCAACGTGTTTAATTAGCTGGTTTTTTATTTTTAATTGTCTGGCAGGTTTTTGAATTTGGCTGACCAGCATCCATTTTGTTTTATTTATGTTGAGGTTAAGTCCTCTTTCTTCACTCGTTCTTTGTACCATCTCCATTAAGATACTGTGAAAAACAACACTTGTCCAAAAATTAAAATTTTGGCAAATCAAGAAAAACTTCCCAGACATCTGTTGTTTTCTATAGAAACATCCAAATGTTCTATGTAGTTTACTCCGGACATCATAGATTTTTACAAAACTAAATGTGTCGGATGGATAAAGAAACTACTATTCTATGAGAAGAATACATAAAATCGGATTTTCTTAAAATGGATATGTATTGTTTTTCAAATAAACGCTTCAATTTTAAAAATGTTTATTCTGATACTGATTTATTAAATTGATATTTTTGCTTTTTCAGCCAATCACCACGCGTCTTTCTAGCCAATCATTGAGTGTAATACTGATAAAACAGCCTCTTCCTTGATAAAACAGTCTCGTCCCTGATAAAACTTAAGGTACCCTAAATTTCACATAATACGTACATACCTTAATTACGAACGACATTGGAAAATCTCATATTAATTATAAAAATTGTGTTTTTAATAATTGTTCATTTTCGATTTAAACAGTTTTTTATGTATTAACAATATAATAAATAAATTGGTTCATTTTTAAATCATAAAATAATTTATCTATAACCTACTTAAGACATTGATCCTAGTTGTCTTAAAAATATTTCACAGATGCCCGTATTTACTAATAATACATATTGGTTCACAAAATAATCTTTTCAAATACCACTTGTCCTCTAAATTTTGCTTGATAAATTTTTTCGTTTTCATACTTAAACTTCTTAGGTCTGGATCCCGCGTATGAAAAAAAAGTTGATTAATAGCAAGCTGAAAATTTATTACTAGTTTAAGGGTGTCTAGTCGGATAAACTTTGATATATGGAAACACTGTAACAGGGGCAGTTTTAATTGTGGAACAGGTTGAAAATTTGGAACGGCCAGACCACGAAAACGGCACATTTATTTTGTCCGACAGAACAGACTTAAACTCTCCGAACAGAGATTAAACTCTCATGCAAAAATCAGACTGCTATTTATCACCTGTCATAATTCCTGTCATTTGACATATTCTACATGTTCCACTCATTAAAACGCCCATTTGGTGATAAATAGCAGTCTGATTTTTGCATGAGAGTTTAATCTCTGTTCGGAGAGTTTAAGTCTGTTCTGTCGGACAAAATACATGTGCCGTTTTCGTGGTCTGGCCGTTCCAAATTTTTAACCTGTTCCACAATTAAAACTTCCCCTGTTCCAGTGTTCCCATATATCAAAGTTTGTCCGACTAGACACCCTTAAGCTATTAACAAATTTTCAGCTTGCTATTAATCAACTTTTTTTTCATACGCGGGATCCAGACCTATCTTTATTTAGGGTAAAATCACTCAAACAAACCGAAATGGATAAAATCACTCGTCCTTCGGACTCGTGATTTTATCATTCGGTTTGTTTTCGTAATTTTACCAAATAAAGAAGTTTTCGTGAAAACAAAAAAATTTATCGATAAAATCTAGAGGACTCGTGGTATTACCTTTGATAAACATAATTTCATTTATAACTGTTTAACAGTTAGTTTCAACGTTAACAAAAATAAGCAGAATAATTCAATTTGGACGTTACAAATTTGTATAGTTACGAACTGTCGCCGTTATGAAGTGTCGCCGATACGAACTGTCGCTATTACGAATTGTCCGTTACCATTTGTCCGGTTACGAACTGTCGCGTTACGAGATGTCATGGAACCGAAGAAAACACAAAGACGGAACGAGAAACAAAACAGGCACAGTACAGGGACATGAACAGATCTAAAGATAATAACACAAACGGAAGGAAAAACAAAGTACAAGTTAAGGACAGAAAAAAACAAAACAATTCTGAAAATGGCATCATGGAAAGTAAGAGGTGTAAATGGAAAGGCAATAGAACTGCGGGAAGAAACTAGAAATAAGAACATTGAAACAGTATCTTTAACAGAGACAAAGAAGGAAGGAAGAGGATCAATAATATTAGAAAAAGGAATGTTACTAATATACAGTAAAGTGGTAGAAACGAAGAGAGCTCAGGCAAGAGTAGCGTGCATAATAAAGATGAATATTATCAACAAAGTAAAAAATTGGATATATTACAACGAACATATACTAAGAGTAGACGTAGATATGGATATAGAGGAAACCAATATAAAACTAATCATATGCTATGGACCAGATGAAGACGAAACAAAAAACGAAAATAATGAGTTCTGGGATAAGTTCCCAGAAGTGATAAATATTTGTACCTACAGAGAAAATTATGATCACAGGAGACATGAACAGTAGAGTGGGAAAAGAAGCAGAAAAAGGGAACAATGTCATTGGATCTTATGGGGAGGAAAAAATAAACAATACTGGAAATTACCACTCAAATTCTGTCTAGGTCTAGACAATAACCTGGTGATTATGAACACACACTTCCGGCATAAAAGTATACACAAGATCACAAGAGAAGTCAAATCAAGAGAAGAACAATCAATTATGGACTATACTATAGTGCAAAAAGCAGAAGAACTGGATAAGAGACGTAAGGGTGAAAAGGTGTTATGAAATTGGCAGTGACCACTATATACTGGAAACCACATTCAAAAGCAAAAGAAAAGAAATAAAAAGGAATGAGAGCGTAAACAGAAAACACAAAGAAATAATAAAAAAATTATAAACTAAGGGAAGAATCAACGAATCAACGAAAATAATATACACAGAGGAGCTAGAGAAAGAGATGGAAAATGAACACGAAACAACAGAAATAATAGAAGAAGAATGGGAAAGATTTAAAATTGCGATGATAAAATCAGCTAATGCAATATGTGGGACTACAAGAAACAATAACAGAGAGAAACGAACATCTTGGTGGAATGATGAAGTGAAAAGATAAATAAAAGAAAAGAAGAAATTATAAAAACAATACGTACAAGACAAAACACAAAAAAAAATATGAAAATTATAAGAGACAAAGAACAAAAATGAAAGAGATAGTGAAGGAAGAGGAAAAAAAAAGTTAAGAAAAATTCGGAAAAAAAATGGAAGAAAACAGCACAGAAACTGTAAAGTTATTTTATAGAACACTGAAGAACCTAAAAAGCAACAAAGAAACAAAGGTGAAACAAATAATGAACAAGGAAGGAACAATAATAAACGATAAAAAAATAATGGAAAGATGGAGGGAACACTTCGAGCTGATACTGAATGGAAAGCAAGGGAATACAATGGAAAAAGAAAGCCAGATCAATAGAGGGTCCATGAGAAACACGGAAAATCAAGAAACTTTAGAAAAAGAAGAACTGGAAGAAGCAATAAGAAAGATAAAGATTAGAGAAGTACCAGGAAGCGATGAAGTAGCACCAGAAATGATGAAATATATAGAAGTAAAAAAAAATTAATTTTTATAATTTGTTTAATTTGTTTTCATAAAAAAATTACTATGCATATAGAACCTAATATGGAAAATAAAAGTAATACCCAGACAATGGACAAATGCAGTAATTACAGTAGAATTCCGATTATCCGTGCTCCTTGGGACCGGAGGTGGCACGGATAATTGAAAAGCACGGATAATTGAGAAGCACGGATAATCCGAACATTTGTTTCCTATGTATAATACATACAGTCGGAAAAATGAAAGAATACCCATGAACGATCACATCAAGCACTTATTTTGTATTTGCTGTCTTTTTCTATAAATAACAAACGTTTGTTATAGACAAGGACAGCAAATACAAGGAAAGTGATTGATGTGATCGTTCATGGGTACTCTTTGAGTGTGGCATCAAGAGTGTGGCAAGCAAAACCAATAGCGAAGAACAGAAGACGACGAAGCATTAAAGAATGGAATAGTCACATCTCGCAGATACTAGAAAGTAAGAGAAAAACTTGACAAGAAGCAACACAAATGGCCACCAATAGGAAAGAATGGAGGAAGTTCATTGAGAGTTAGACGAAACTCCCGACACCTCAGAAGATTAAGACACTGATTAAGATTGAATGAATGGCCCAACACCGAAAGGTATCAATGAGTCTACTGATTAAGTAAGTAAAGAAGTAAGTTTTTTCGCATCACCTTTTAGTTCAATTGTCAAACATTAAAGAGCAGGTGTACAAGAATCAAGAAAAGAGAAAATCATCGGCAATAGAAGAGGTGTGAGTGATATGAATTAAAAAAAATAATAATAGATTAAACAAAATTGTAGAAATAAATATCTGCAAAAAAAGAAACACAAGTTAAAAAAAAAAGAAAAAAAGAAACGCAGTCAGTAAAAACTCTTAAAACACCTCAAAAACCCCATGGGTGCCCGAACAAATGAAATCCGTAATGGCTTTCTTTAAATTTGATTTGAAGAAGGAAGTACTACCAGGAAAACAAAAATGTGAATAGTGCAAATCAAAATGTCCAATATTAGAAATGAGAAAATTTACGGATATAAAGTTTTATTTGAAAAACTATTAGAGCCGCAATAAGCGACTAATAAATAATAATGACAATAAATTAATAAAATAGATTTTATGCAAATTGTTTGCAAATAACTGACAAAGTTAAAAAAACAAGAATTTGTTCTGTAATTTATTAGTTTTTTATTATCCCAAAAATGTCGGGCATAATTCAAGTATTAAGTCATGGTGTGTCAAGTGTGGTATTTATGACATCTCAAGGTACATGTGGCATCTGATGCCACAAGTAATGTTATCATAGTTTTCCCTGTAGTTTTGTTTAGAAGGAGGGTATAACAAAATTAGAAATATATTACTGATCCACACCTAATTAGAATCAACCTAACGTACGTAGACTTGATGATGCCACTTTGCAGTCTGAAGCACAGATGCCACAACAAATGCGGCGCCGTGTATGTGTGTGTGTGTGTGTGTGTGTGTGTGTGTGTGTGTGTGTGTGTGTGTGTGTGTGTGTGTGTGTGTGTGTGTGTGTGTGTGTGTGTGTGTGTGTGTGTGTGTGTGTGTGTGTGTGTGTGTGTGTGTGTGTGTGTGTGTGTGTGTGTGTGTGTGTGTGTGTGTGTGTGTGTGTGTGTGTGTGTGTGTGTGTGTGTGTGTGTGTGTGTGTGTGTGTGTGTGTGTGTGTGTGTGTGTGTGTGTGTGTGTGTGTGTGTGTGTGTGTGTGTGTGTGTGTGTGTGTGTGTGTGTGTGTGTGTGTGTGTGTGTGTGTGTGTGTGTGTGTGTGTGTGTGTGTGTGTGTGTGTGTGTGTGTGTGTGTGTGTGTGTGTGTGTGTGTGTGTGTGTGTGTGTGTGTGTGTGTGTGTGTGTGTGTGTGTGTGTGTGTGTGTGTGTGTGTGTGTGTGTGTGTGTGTGTGTGTGTGTGTGTGTGTGTGTGTGTGTGTGTGTGTGTGTGTGTGTGTGTGTGTGTGTGTGTGTGTGTGTGTGTGTGTGTGTGTGTGTGTGTGTGTGTGTGTGTGTGTGTGTGTGTGTGTGTGTGTGTGTGTGTGTGTGTGTGTGTGTGTGTGTGTGTGTGTGTGTGTGTGTGTGTGTGTGTGTGTGTGTGTGTGTGTGTGTGTGTGTGTGTGTGTGTGTGTGTGTGTGTGTGTGTGTTGTGTGTGTGTGTGTTGTGTGTGTGTTGTGTGTGTGTGTGTTGTGTGTGTGTTGTGTGTGTGTTGTGTGTGTGTGTGTGTGTGTGTGTGTGTGTGTGTGTGTGTGCGCGCGCGCGCGCGCGCGATAGTTGTGTTAAACCGATTTTAGAGCAAAAATTCCAAAAGAATTTCGATTTTTTCCAAACGAAAATTTTTCCATTCTACCAATTGTCAGTAATTTCTAAACTAATAAAATGAAACAAAAGTTAATAATAGAGAATTTACTGTTCCTGTTTTAAAAGCTTTTATAATGTTACAAATGTTTACCTACTATTTACTTCAAAAGTATATTGATGAATTTTAGGCCCAATCATACTACTACTAATAATATGTGTAGACGAATGTCGCCTATTATAATTCCAAGTGTTAATGTGTGGAATAATTTTTGGTAATACTGGGTGAATTTTAAAATAATGACTTTCAGAATTGGATGAAGATTTTCTGTAATGAGCCTCCCATCTATCCCTAACATCTTGCTTATACAAATTAATAATATCTAATAAGTTTAAAAGTTATTTAATTTGTTTATCCCAAATTAATTTTTTTTGCAACACTATAAGTCAGAAAATAATGAAGTTACAGCAATACTTTGGATAGTTTATGAAAGAAGAAGATTTACACTATTAACTTAATTAAAAAAAAATGACAAAAAATAATTCTAAAAGTTGCAAAAGTATTTTACAAATACATGTGAATTAAAAAAAGGAGGGGGGGCTAAAATCGCCCCTAATCGTCCTAGGACAATTGTATTTCTTTCTAAATGTGTATAAAAATTCAGTCTTTCTGAATATGAAAAAATAATTTTTCTACGGCCGTGCTAAAAAAACCACTTTCACGCATGCATTTCGTTTCCGAAAGTTGCACTTTCCCGCACGGCGTGCGTGAAAGTAAATTTTCCCGCACGGCGTGCAGGAAAGTGAAATACATTGTAATGTGGCATTATAATATATTATAATACATGCAATAAACTAATATTTAGATATTATTTACAAATTTATTTCAAATTTATCTTATTGTGTTCACGTTTTAATGAAATTAGCGCGATTATTTCATTCATAGGAGATTCTGACCAATAGAAAGCTACAGAAATGCAAATTAAGGTGATAATTTTTGATAATATCCCGTCGTCAAGTATATTACGTCAGATGCCCTTCGTTGCTACGAAAAAATACATTCAGTGACATTAATGACAATTAATGTTTTAAAATTTATAAAAGTGATGACTTTCAACCGTAGAATATTTTATATCAACTGTCTGTTTAACAGTATTAATTTGTACTTACATAAATAAATTATAATAAAATTTTGGTTTTGAACAGTTTTATTCATAAAATAATTGCAACAAATTGCACTCGATCTCTAAAATTAATATAGAATTTTTGCCTTCGTGACACTTTCACATAATTTCTGTCTAAACTGTCAAAGTGTCACTCGGGAAAAATTCAATAATTTTAGAGCTCTTGTGCAATTACTACTGATAATTCGATGAAATAAAATTATTTTGACATAATATTTAAGAGTCAGATCAGTAGACAATTACAATAGTTTTGAATCGTCGTCATGGAAACCAATATCGTCGTCGTGGTAACCCATTATATTGTTTGGTTTTGACAACCTTGTCAAAGAATTAATATGTGTATTTTCATTTCTAAATAAAAATTGATTTAACACTATTTTTTGTGGCTTTTTTCCAAACGTACGGCCTTAGAAAAAATATTGTTTATAACTCATGCGGAAAGTGTCTTCCCCGCACTCGACAGCTTGCCCGAACTCCGCTATCGCGTCGTTCGGGTCAACGGCAGTCTCGTGCGTGAAAGTATCACTTTTCGCACTAGTTAGAAAAATAACCATTTTCTACGAGTAACGGTTAAAAAGTTATTTTAATTGTTTATAAGTAAGCAAAAAATCAACATGTTTTTACAAAATAATTTTAGACTGTTTAAAATTACTTTTTGTCATTTTCTTTTAATTAAGTTAATAGTATAAATGTTTTTCTTTCATAAACTCTCCGAAGTATTACTGTAACCTCAAAATTTTCTAACTTATAGTGTTGCAAAAAAAATGTATTTGGATAAACAAATTAAGTAACTTTTAAACTATTTAACCAATTGCTTTGAAATTTAAAATATAATTTAAGCACAAGAAGTCTCAGCATTTCGTGTAATAAGAAGGTTCTAACTTAATTTTTACATAAGTTATGAACATTTATAAAATCTCAAAATGTATAACTTATTTTGCAATTTTCTAAGCAAACGAATAAGGATAGACGTATTAAGGGAACGCCATATTTAAGTTTTTTATATTATGATTTATGACTTTCTTATTCTCAAATTTGTTTATTAGTCACTTTTTAGTAATAGACCAAAAAAGCGAAAATTTACGGTTTTTTGATTTTCATTTGTTTATAACTATGTATATCATCAAAATCAAGTACAGGAGACATATAGGTTATTACTATAGATGTCCATAGTACTCAAAAAATTTAGTTTTGGCCTGAGTGGGATGTGCCACAAGAAAAAGCTTATTACTCTGGACTAGGTACTCAAAAGAAGAATAATACAAACATATTGTAACTATTTAAATAAGACGAGCGGTTCTATATATACGAAAATACATGATTCTAGAACATCCACAACAGTTCATCTCTATTCCTTGCTACGCCGTATTTTCTAGAACGTCACGGTTGCTATCTCCAACGCCGCGCACCACGTCGACTTCGTGGTATGTGCTAGAATTGGTTGTCTCTAAGATTCTCGTATATAGTCGTCTTTCTGCCGAATTGCGACCATTATACGGGATAATTAAAAGATACGATTTTTCGTTATGCTGCTCCCCTCTTAAATCTAAACGTCCCGGTCAGCAACTCTATGTTGATGGCCCAAGATGGTGGAATCTCCAGCTCTACATAAACTCCTCAAAAAGAAATAATATTCTACTCTCTTTGAATGGAACAATATATTCGGTTTAACAAAACATACAGTAATTCCTACGCCGGTTTCTCGTAAGATCATTACAATTACGCTTGTGACAATCTTTCAATCCCGACTTTTTAGTACATGGCCTTCATGACATAAGTACACACAATTTTCTTCAAATTAGTTAGAGTACGCCATGTTCTCGTAGCTTTTCATATCGGTATAACATTTTGTGGTCACCATACAGAGCAAAGATCAAGAACCATTATCTAATCGCAGTACCCTTCCAATTTTAGGCTGCTAATTTTTTAACTCAATCCATTCGACCGAACTTCTTATTGAATACGGACAAGATTCCTTTAGTCATCTCGAGGTCTTGGACAACAGAGTGATCTAGAAGAAAATTTTACAGCACATGTTGCAAAACAATTTATATCAACAACTTTTTGTTTACCTTTTGGCTGGCAACTTCTTAATTTAATGTTTTTGTAGTTTCATGGGGATCTTCCCATTGTCTTTGCAGTTTAGGAGACAAGCCTCAAGAACGCTGTTGATTATAATGCAAGACAATATCACCTATTTCAATGCTTTGGTTCTTGTATGGAGAAGACGTTCTTTGAAAGGTCTGCAGCCAAACTCTAGATGGCAGGGCAAACGAACTTCACGACCCAATATCAAGCAGGTTGTGGTCTGACCTATAATTTCATTCATTGCAGATGGTAGGCTTTTAGAAATGGGCGTTTGTCCATTGTTCGGCTCATCCTCTCGACTATTCCACCTGATTGATGATGCAAGAGTGCCGTTCTGGTCTTATTGTCATCAATTAAGTTACACACGTTTTGGAAAAGGAAGTTTTGCTTTTGGCTTAAGTGTATCTCCAAAGGAATACCGAATCGGCTAAAGAATTCTCTAATAAATACCTCAGCAACGGTAGCAGCTTTTGATTTGGTATCTCATTTGGTATGGCTACCAAGATATATTAATTTCCATCATCCTTTTCTGGAAACAGACCTGGAATATCGATTGCCTCTTTTCCTAGAACTTCTAATATTGTATTTTGTAATGGGTGCCCTCTTTTTACCAACTGGACCATTAATGGTTGCACACAGTTCACATTTCCGGCATCACCCTCTTACATCACCTTTACAGCTCACCCAATAGAACCGTTCTCGAACCTTTTGCAGAGTGTTCGTAATAACAAACCTGATGCACTAGGTATCATGCAACTGACACAATGCTTCTGACACTTTACTTTTAGGTACAATAAACTGAAGCTTACATTCCGGACCATCATCGTTCTCAAAGGTTTTGTACAGAAGATCATCTTTTAGTAAAAGGCAATTCCATTGGCTCCAGTAGAACTTGACTTCTGGACTACATGCACTAATGTCTTGCCAAGAAGATCTCTTACCTTAAGGCATCCAATACAATACTCTTTTTATACATGGATCATCTGCTTGGGCGTCTTGTAGCTGTTGAGGCTGCTGCCATTGATGGTGGTTCCTCTCACGAGGTAAAGTCGTTCCTCGAAGACAATTATTACTATTTGCACTGCATGGTCATCTTGAAACAGCATCAGCATTTAACTGAATTCTTCCAACCATGTGTTCAAATTGTTCTAGTTTGCCGACTGTTGTATGATTTTCCTGCAATTTACGGAGAATATGACCTACCATTATCCTACCATAATATGTCACCACCATTTTACCATTTGGGCTTTCGTCTTTCGGCATTTTGTTACGAATTACTTTCCGTACAATTTCTTCCAGAAGTTTATCGTTTTGTTCGTCGCTTTCTTTAATGATTCATTCTCGACAGCTCCGTGAAGTTTCACTAGCTGTTTTGAGTTCCATGACAATAGCGAGTGCTTCTTCTAAAACTTGGTCGAATCAAATCCAAAACTGTTAGGCTTTCGTCCTTTCAAGTTATATCTGCTCCCTTATTTTGTTACCGGTGTTTAGAATGGGCACGAGCAACGTTATTTGCTAATGCTGGAGTGACAGAACTGCTAGTGGAACTAGTGAAATGACGAAGTTGAAGGTGGTATGCAATACCTACGAAAATAAGAGTGAAATGATTTTGTGGAAGTAGGAGATGACAACTAAACCGTGAGAAGAAATCACCTCAGACGTTGGCTGGAAGGAATGGAACTTTTTTCTTGGTTTGCCTGGTGAGTATGTGCTCTAGAGGGAGTGTCGGTGACACCGCCACCGCCACCGCGACAAGACTTTTCGGAGCCAACTTAGTCCCAAAAATACATAAATTCATCTTATTTAGTCTTTAAGAGATTTTTTGCCACAAAGTTGTGGTTTACGTTATTTTTCATGTATTATGTATATAATAGATATTTGTTTCTATTTTCTTGCGTCTCTTTAAATATACCCGAGAATTGAGCCTGATGATATTACCTGTTAAAAAAAAGAGAAAGGT
The DNA here is from genome assembly GCF_917563875.1 of Diabrotica virgifera virgifera. NCBI lineage: Eukaryota > Metazoa > Arthropoda > Insecta > Coleoptera > Chrysomelidae > Diabrotica > Diabrotica virgifera. Next base: position 17,832,576 of record NC_065449.1, read on the forward strand.
GTTATTTATACCACAAACGATTTCACGCATCATCCTGTAGAGTCGGTTCAATATTGTATGAATGTAATTAAACCACATGGAGCTCTGTTGGTGTAGTCACCGCAGAAATTTATTGTCTGGATACGTTTACTACGTAATTTAGTTTTTTACTGTCCAATAAATGTGAAAATTATTCAGTGTTCTCGCTTAAAAAAACTAAATAAAACAACAAGTTTATTTTTGTGCTTTGTCGTTTTTTTTTTCGAATTTTGGCAGGCCGATTATTAACACATAAGCGTATTTAAAAAGTAATTATTGTTCGACATTATTGTTTGGAAGCAATATCACTAACCCAGTGGCATAACAGATAAATTACTACTTCATAAAAAAGACGATGCTACCGACGTCAGAAACTACAGTCCCATAAGTCTACTTTCTCATATTTAGAAACAACATATATTTATAAAAATTATTACGAAACGATTAGAAAATAATTTGGAATTTTAACAGCCCATAGAATAGGCGGGTTTTAGAAAAGGCTACGGAAAAAATGATCACATATTGTTAATAAAACATCTCATAGAAAATGTACTGAATATAATAAACCAATAGTTTAATAATTATTTGTGGATTATGAAAAAGCCGTTAACACCATCAACACAAAATGTAAATAAATGAAAACTTTGACAGAATGACGAATTGACTATCGATTTATAAATATAATCAAATACATAATTATATAGGTACCAAAACGCAACAAACTTGGTAATTGTTAAACTCTGAAATTCCCGATACAACGTTAATTACGTCAAGGGGCACCATATAACGAAACTGAACACTACGCTTTTGGAATATATATGTAAAAGGGCAAAACTGACCGACGAGGGCATAAATATAAACGGAGAAAAGCTTAGCCATCTGAGGTTTGCAAATGATATCGTGCTAATAAGTGATAGGATAAATGAGGCCAAAGACATTTTAAATCAGCTCTACTTTTCCCCGCTAGAAGAGGCATTGAAAATCAATATATATAAAACTCAGATGATGATAAATCTTTTAGTCACCGAAGATTCGTAGGACCAAGATCCAAAGACCAGGTAATCGTCTACAAATACTTAGGTCACGAGATTCACATAGGAAAAGATAACCAAATCGTTGAGCTAATCCGTAGTATAAGACTGAGTTGAGCAGCTTTCCGCAAGTTGAATCATATTTTCAAATCGTCCGACATACCCATATGACATACAAGAAAACCCTTTAATCTTAACACTTTGCCAGTGTTGACTTACGGAGCGGAAACGTTGACCATATACAAGAAGAAGGGTGTAAAATGTCCGTGTGGCTCAAAGGGCGATGGAGCCTGCTATACAAGGAGTTTCATTGGGAGACGAGAGGAAATGAGAAGAAATTACCCCAAACAGAAATGATCCCAAACCGCCAGCGACGTAGGATGAAGATCATGAATAGTTGATACTGTAGAGACCATAGAAACACCACTGAAGTGGAACTGGGAAGATCACGTGGATGAAATAACAGATAACAATTGAACCAAGCGAATACTGTTAAAAGAAAAAAAGTCTTTCCAAAAGTGAAAACCATCGTGTAGAAAATAATTGCTTTCAACAAAAAGTGTAACATCGATTTAATAAATCACACCAAATTAGTAGGTTTCTAGACGACTGCACAAAAAAATAGGTTTTAAAAAAATCAGTCGGGTTATTTATGTTTATTGGTACACTCCCATTATTGTAATTTTTTTAAGTGACCAAGAAAAGGAACCTTGAATTTGGAGATTGAGATTTGTCAAAAGCCACATACATACATTGCACATAATCAACACATGCCATATTGTAAGGAAGTTCCGGAACACAAACAGGTCATATTGTATACTGACATATCGTTCATTATGCATATATACAATAGGATTTAGATCTGAGACTCCCCATATTGTTTCATTGTTTCATCACAGGTTACGGAGATGATGGAAGAGCAACAACAATAATGTGTGTGCCGTTACAAACATTGCAGTAGATTCGACAAATTTAGTCTTCAAATTTATTACTTGCACGTAAAGTCGATCCTAGTATAGCAGCTCTTTATTCAGTGTATAATTTCAATCAAAGGTATTATTCACTTCACTATTATTCGTTATCAAATTCACGAAAAAAATATATTACTAAAAATATAACGCAGACACTATAAAAAATTGTTTTAAATAATTTTTAATGCAAATTTTAATGTGATAATAATAGGTAATAAACAATGCTACATAATATTAAAATTAAAACTTATTTTACGACTTCATTTATTTTCGACCTTTATTACCAAATGATTTAAAATCATTCAACATCACAATTACAATTCCACTGGTACCACAGCACATACTTCTACAAGCATTGTTTCCGCTATAGTAAGAAATAAGAAATGTAGGTAAAGTGCGCACGTTCCTAACGTCTCACTTGTTAGGGGCGTTAAATAAAACATTCAACAGCAAATTCACAACGTATGTTTTGAATTAATTTCCTAATAGTCAATCAAAAAATACCGATATATCTAAGACACAAAAGATCTGATTAAAAACATCGCTGCTGTTAGTGAAATCGAGAGAGTGTACAGGAGAATCCGTAGCAATCGATTTCACATCTTTCACAAAAACTCGGCCATTCACAGACCACAAACTGGCTAATTTTGTGTAACAACTTCCTTGTGGGTCTTCAACACCCTCAAAAAATTACGACGTGTGTCCCTAATGGGATCTGGAGCAGATGGAAACTGACTCCTTATTTTCATTGATAATCAGCAACGCGGCTGATGTTTTTATAAATGAGTACGTCGTCAAAGAGAATTATCGAATTTGGCATAGATATCAATCCATATGGGATTAAAGAGGCTAACGATGGACCTCTCAGCGTATCACCGGCAAGGTACCGAGCGCGCATCAACTCCAACGCACTCTCACTAGACTCACTCCACTACCGATGGAGGCCAGGGGAAGGACCGCCAAAATGGAATTTAAGAAGAGAGTCGAGAAAGAACAATCAGTCTTGCGGCGTTAAGATCTAGGATTTTTAGCTAACTAGTGTTTGAACCGGTAAGCCGCTCTGGGCGAAGGAACTCTGTAGTGAAGAAATGCTTAGCTGGTAACTAAACAAGATCCGTGTAACCATGTAGTTAACGGTTGCTGCCATCTCCGAACCGGAGTTGTATGGATATGTGTATAATTATAGTATAGTATAGGATAGCTGTATAATGATTTTTGATTGTGAGATTATGTGTAGTTACACTGGATTTAAGTGTAATGAGGTGGAAGTCTGTGCGTAATTGCTTCTTGCATTACATTAGTTACATTTTTTTTGATAGTAGTAAATCCAATTTTATTTTTCTTTTGCATACGTCCGGCCAAGGGGACTTTCTTCGGAGGCGGAGCGAAGAAGGGATATGGTTTTATTTTATTATTTGAACTTTACTTTGGAACCATAGTAAAAGGTCGAAAAAACAAGTAGCCTAAAGGAGGCCGATAAAAAACATGAAAATAAATGTTTCCGAAGAGAAGTTGGAGAAGAGTAAATAAATTGCGAAGGTCATCAACAGACCTCAACAATTGATGACCTGATTTACCTAAAGCTGCAGAAATAATTGAAAGAAGATCTTGCGATGTTGCCCTCCAAAAAACTATATTTGGCGAAATTTCTGAGTTCAATGAAAAGGTGATGGAAAGTTTCACCTCCCATAAAATCAGAAAGATTGAGTTTATGGTGCTTAAGCACCTGTTGTTTAGTATTATTGAATCGGTGCCTCTTAATAAAATTTAGCACCGGACGCTACTGATTCTGTACCTGAATTAATATCAAAAATGAGGCAAATAAATTTGAACTTTGAGATTTGAGATTAATTATATTTCGAAATAACAATACAAAATTATTTGTCATATTTGTATTTCGAGAACGTGTTCCAAGGAGGAAATTCATACGTCAAGTATAATTTATTTTAATTAAAGTTGCGGTTTACTGTCATAAAATAAAGTAGCTAATATAAAAACGAACCTTAAAAATAGTTTTAGGACCTATTAAACAATATATTTCCTAAACAAATATTTGACTTCCTGTAATATATTTCACTATAAACTTTTCTTATATTTTATCTAAACGCTAAAGAAGCATGCAACGGGCCTTGTTCGTTGTAACCCTTTTTCATAACCGACTTCACTTTGTACCCGAGTAATCGATACTAAAAATTGGCCGACAAGAAAGTTTAGACAACAAATTGATAAACCTTTATTTAAGAGAGTAATCTCGAGAAATGATCTCGATGAATACATTAACTTGATTAAAATAACTTAATAACTACGAGAAAGGTTAGATAGACAGGCGATAAAGGCATTTGCCGAAGCACCCGAGCCGTTGTAGACACGCTGACAGGAGGCAGCTCAGATTCATAGCCTCGTGACAGAGTTGCGTGACTCGCTTTCTGAGTTTCTGACCTCATATGACTACGGTTATCAATGAGGATCGTGTGTAGAACACATAAACTCAACCTACCCCCAAATGATGTCTAACTACTGGTTGTTATTGTAATCTAGTTTATTGTGATTTAAGCCGTGATTAACGCCCTAGGGGGTATTATCGCTCCTGTTTACCTTTGCCTGATTGTCGTCGAATGGGCAGAAGGCGGTGGAACTGAGTTCTTGTTACCGGAAAGTTATGACAAGCAGATATTATGTGTGTTTAATCCTTGCTATTCGCCTGGAAATATTTCCAGTCGGATATGCTACGGCTCTACAATAATTATGCCAACCTCTTAACTAAAACAAAACAAGAAAAGTTTTGTTTTGTTACTTGGCGGCAAATATATTTCATGTTTACGACGCCGACGTTTAGATAATGCCAAATACATTTCAAAACTATGAATATTTACTATTAGACCAGGGCGCATCTGTCAAAATATTAGTACATTTGGACGTTGAGAGGTGACTCAAATTTTTTTGCAGAAATTGCTTGAAAATAAATCAAATAATAATATTTGAGTTATCCTCCCTCTCAAAAAGGTCCGGAACATTGTTTAAATAATCAAAATGTCAAAAAATTAAGGAAAAATTCGATGTTTTTCTTGGTTTTTTGATTATAACTTTTCGAGAAAAGTTGTACTGACATAAAAGTTGCGTAATTAAATTTCCTACAACATAGAATTGGTTAAAAATTTAAGAAATAGTCACCCTTGTTGCAAAATAGCAATAATTGTGAAAAAAACATACAAAAACAAGTATTCGCATTTTATGGTTTTCAACCATTTATACTACACTTAGGACCTTCATATTTCACCCTGAAAAATTTTATGATACAGTAAAACAATACTGTAAATTTCATTAAGATCGGTTTAATAGAGTTTGCAAAATAAATTTTGCAATCCAGCTTTCGTAAAAAAAATTCATTTTTTCAAAATGTTACAGGACTGAAAATAAAGCAGATAGCAAGTTGAAATTTTTTTTGCATATAGAAGTGTACTGTTTCTTTCATTTGCAATTTTGAAAAATTAAAATCGCTTAACACCACGGCGTCAGGATTTTTTTAAATAAACATTAATTATTGGTGCTACGCGCAGGACAGCGGATAGGTTGCTCTGATTGGGCATTCCAATGACCTTTGATAATGATTGATACATTTTAATTTTTATGACATTTCGATATAAATAAATAAATTTGTTTATTGCAAAATAAAAACACTTAATCTGTCCTTTGAAATAACACTTTTATTAGCAAAAACTTTCTTTGTTCATATATTTTAACTTAAATAATAAAAGTTTATTATTTTTAAACATATGCAATTGTTTAAACAATATTTCACAAACAATAATAAAATTAGTTTGATTTTTGTGGAATTAAAAAATTAAAATACAACAAAATAAAAAGTAAGAGAATAAATAATATATTAGATAAAGATTGGAAGAAATTTTGGTGGAAATCAACCTGTGTGAATCGAACACCGCTGTCCTGCGCGTAGCACCAAAAATTATTGTTTATTTCAAAAATTTTCTGACGCCGTGGTAATTAATCGATTTTAATTTTGAAAATTGCAAATGAAAGGTACAGTACACTTCTATAAGCAAAAATAAATTCAACTTGCTATCTGCTTTATTTTCAGTCCTGTAACATTTTGAAAAAATGATTTTTTTTTATTGCTGTATTGCAAAATTTATTTTACAAAATCTATTAAATCGATCTTAATGAAATTTATAGTATTGTTTTATTGTATCATAAAGTTTTTCTTGGTGAAATATGAAGGTCCTAAGTGTAGCATAAATGGTTGAAAAACGTAAAATGCGAATACTTGTTTTTGTATGTTTTTTTCACAATTATTGCTATTTTGCAACAAGGGTGACTATTTCTTAAATTTTTAACCAATTCTATATTGTAGGAAATTTAATTACGCAACTTTTATGTCAGTACAACTTTTCTCGAAAATGAATACTTTTAAAGTTATAATCAAAAAACCAAGAAAAAAATCGAATTTTTCCTTAATTTTTTGACATTTTGATTATTTAAACAATGTTCCGGACCTTTTTGAGAAGGAGGATAACTCAAATATTATTATTTGATTTATTTTCAAGCAATTTCTGCAAAAACATTTGAGTCACCTCTCAACGTCCATCTCAAAACAGTTCCGCCCTGGACTATATAAAATCATTCTGAAATATTGAATACTTGTTTATAATATACATCGAGGTGCAAATCTATGGAATAAATTAATTAGCTTAGAAAACGATGACTTTAAAAAAGGCGACTTTAAACATAACGTCCATTTTAATTTTTGAATGGCTATCAATTGCTACCTGTATGTGTCTCATAATCCTCTTTGCAACGAGGCAATTATTTGAATATTTGTTTATACAGGGTTAACCAAAATTATGTACCTACTTAATTAAGTAAAATGGAATAAATACTTATTCACTTAACAAAATTACACTAATTAGAGCCACTGAGAATGAAATAAAGTTGTGGTTTGTGTGCTAGCTCCGAAAAAAGAAATATATTGATTGATAGAAATGCTACATTCTTATCTGAAAGTAGTTCTTATAAGTTTGTCAAGTAATCTAACATATTTTCACAAACATAAATACATCAATATTGTCATTAGTCCAGGGCGCATCTGTTTTGAGATGGACGTTGAGGGGTGACTCAAATTTTTTTGCAGAAATTGCTTGAAAATAAATCAAATAATAATATTTGAGTTATCCTCCCTCTCGAAAAGTCCGGAACATTGTTTAAATAATCAAAATGTCAAAAATTGAAGGAAAAATTCGGCTTTTTTCTTCGTTTTTTGATTATAACTTTAAAAGTATTCATTTCCGAGAAAAGTTGTACTGACATAAAAGTTGCGTAATTAAATTTCCTACAATATAGAATTGGTTAAAAATTTAAAAAATAGTCACCCTAGTTGCAAAATAGCAATAATTGCGAAAAAAACATACAAAAACAAGTATTCGCATTTTACGTTTTTCAACCATTTATGCTAGACTGACGTAACAGTTGTACTGACATAAAAGTTGCGTAATTAAATTTCCTACAATATAGAATTGGTTAAAAATTTAAAAAATAGTCACCCTAGTTGCAAAATAGCAATAATTGCGAAAAAAACATACAAAAACAAGTATTCGCATTTTACGTTTTTCAACCATTTATGCTAGACTTAGGACCTTCATATTTCACCCGGAAAAACTTTATGATACGGTAAAATAATACTGTAAATTTCATTAAGATCGGTTCAATAGATATTGCAAAATAAATTTTGCAATCCAGCTTTCGCAAAAAAATTCATTTTTTCAAAATGTTACAGGACTGAAAATAAAGCAGATAGCAAGTCAATTTTTTTTGCTTATAGAAGTGTACTGTACCTTTCATTTGCAATTTTCAAAATTAAAATCGATTAATTACCACGGCGTCAGAAAATTTTTGAAATAAACAATAATTTTTGGTGCTACGCGCAGGACAGCGGTGTTCGTTTCACACAAGTTGATTTCCACCAAAATTTCTTCCAATCTTTATCTAATATATTATTTTCTTACTCTATATTTTGTTGGATTTTAATATTTTAATTCCACAAAAATCAAACTAATTTTATTATTGTTTGTGACATATTGTTTAAACAATTGCATACGCTTAAAAATAATAAACTTTTATTTTTTAAGTTAAAATATATGAACAAAGAAAGTTTTTGCTAATAAAAGTGTTATTTCAAAGGACAGAGTATGTGTTTTTATTTTTCAATAAACAAATTTATTTATTTATATCGAAATGTAATAAAAATTAAAATGTACCAATCATTATCAAAGGTCATTGGAATGACCAATCAGAGCAAACTATCCGCTGTCCTGCGCGTAGCACCAATAATTAATGTTTATTTAAAAAAATTCCTGACGCCGTTGTGTTAATCGGTTTTAATTTTACAAAATTGCAAATGAAAGGTACAGTACACTTTTATAAGCTAAAAAAATTTTCAACTTGCTATCTGCTTTATTTTCAGTCCTGTAACATTTTGAAAAAATTAATTTTTTTTACGAAAATTGGATTGCAAAATTTATTTTGCAAAATCTATTGAACGGATTTTGATGAAATTTACGGTATTGTTTTACTGTATCATAAAGTTTTTCTGGGTGAAATATGAAGGTCCTAAGTGTAGCATAAATGGTTTTTGTATGTTTTTTTTTCACAATTATTGCTATTTTGCAACAAGGGTGACTATTTTTTAAATCTAACCAATTCTATATTGTAGGAAATTTAATTACGGAACTCTTATGTCAATACAACTTTTTCAATTTTTCCTTAATTTTTTGACATTTTGATTATTTAAACAATGTTCCGGACCTTTTTGAGAGGGAGGATAACTCAAATATTATTATTTGATTTATTTTCAAGCAATTTCTGCAAAAAAATATGAGTCACCTCTCACCGTCCAAATGTACTAATATTTTTACAGATGCGCCCTGGTCTACATTGACTGGTCGTTATAGTCAATGAAAAACATCTGAGAAATCATTATGGAACGGTATAACAGAGATCAGAGTTTCGCAGGGAAGGTACCTACTGTTTTTAAATGAACGTGCCTTTTTGTTCCAACGTCGCCTAAACAGCTACATAGATATATCGATACTGGGCAAGTGAAAATCCACATTGGATGGAAGAACATAGGATACATTATCCTGAGAAGGTGGATATTTGGGCGGGCATTATAAACAGTTATATTATAGGGCCATGTTTTTTCAGGAAAACCAAGCTGTTAGGAATTTCTTCAGGATTATCTGATGCCACAGCTGAATCAGCTATTTCCAAAAAAAGTGGTTTGTGGTTCCAATAGGATGGGACTCTTCCACACTATTGAATCGAGGTACGAAATTACTTAAATAACATTTTCCCATGAAGGTGGATAAGTAAAAGGATATCTATCAAATGACCACCGGCGTCTCCAGATTTGACTCCGTTAGAACTTCTTGATGAGGATCTTCTTTTTACGTGCCATCTCCGCGACGAAGGTTGGCAATCATAATTTCTATTCTAACTTTTAACACTACAGCCCGAAAGAGTTCATTTGAGCTGCATCCGAACCATTCACTGAGATTTCTCAGCCAGGACATTCTTCTTTTACCATTCTTGATGAGGATATTCGAAGGTAAATCTGCATCAAAGTCAACCGAATAATGTAAAAGAGTGGAAGGAACTTATTTTTTCAGGAAGGTGAATAAGTAAAAGGATATCTGTCAAATGGCCACCAACGTCTCCAGATTTGACTCCGTTAGACCTTTTTGATGAGGATATTTGAAGATAAATGTGTATCAAAGTCGACCGAATAATGTAGAAGAGTGGAAGAAACTTATCAGAATGGAAATTGCACAAATAACTATTGAAGTCATCAAAAACGTTAGGAAAGTCCTAGGGGTATTATCGCTCCTGTTTACCTTTGCCTGATTGTCGTCGAATGGGCAGAAGGCGGTGGAACTGAGTTCTTGTTACCGGAAAGTTATGACAAAAAGATATTATGTGTGTTTAATCCTTGCTAATGTTTTGCATAGTGTAATATTTTCAAAATTATCCACCAAATCTGGTGAAATCTATTTTTTTCAACAAAATACTTTATTATACAGGGTGTAACGAAAATACAGGTCATAAATGAAATCACATATTCTGAGACCAAAAATAGTTCGAATGAACCTATGTAACTTACCTTAGTACAAATATGCACATAAAAAATGTTACAGCCCTTTGAAGTTATAAAATGAAAATCGATTTTGTTGAATATATAAAAAACTATAGTGAAATTTGTGCACCCCATAAAAATTGTTCCCTTAAACCCCCCAAACTTTTGTGTACGTCTCAGTTAAATTAGTATTGTGGTACCATTAGTTAAATTCAATATACTTAAAACTTTTTTGCCTCTTAGTATTTTTTCGTTAAGTCAATTTTTATCGAGTTAAGGCTTATTTTTTAATATGTTTACATAAAAATTTTATGGGGGTTTTGTTCTTTTAAACCCCCCAAATGTTTGCGTACGTTCCAATTAAAATATTACTGCAGTGCCATTAGGTAAACACAGTATTTTTAAAACTTTTTTGCCTCTTTGTATTTTTTCGAGAAGGCACCTTTTATCGAGATGTGGCTTCTTTTTTAATATGGTTCAAAATATACCTAAAAATGTTAATCATACATAAATTTTCATATTATTACCAAGTCACCATAATCGTATTTAACCATATACAAATATGTGGTGGATTTGATAAATATTCAAAATATCTTGATAAAAACTGTCTTTTCGAAAAAGTACTAAGAGCCAAAAAAGTTTTAAAAACATTGTGTTTTAATGCTACTACCATAATAATTTACTTGGAACGTACACAAAAGTTTGGGGAGGTTTAAAGGAACAAAACCCCCATAAAATTTTTATGGGGTGTCCAAATTTCACTATAATTTATTCTTAAGATACTACTGCCACATGTCCATTTTCAATAAAAAATATCTAATAGTTTTCGATGTATTGGAAAAAATCGATTTTCATTTTGTAATTTCAAAGGGTTGTAACTTTTTTTATGTGCACATTTTTTGTACTAAGGTAAGTTAGGTTCAATCAAACTATTTTTGGTCCCAGAATATGTGATTAAATTTATGACCTGTGTTTTTGTTACACCCTGTATATTATATAAAATTGTATGTTTTGAAAAAAAAAACAATAAACAAAATTTAAAGGATTAACAATTTATTATTAATATTTATAATATGTATTATAAATATATTTTTTTAAATTTGTACAGATATAGGAACTAATACTTAATATGCCGTATTTCCACCTCTTGCATCAATGCAAGACTGAATGCGATGTCCAATGCTTCTTTGAAGTGTATTAATGTAGTTTTGGTCCATGGTGCCCCATTTCCAATCGCTGCTATTCTAAGGTCTTGTAGTGTCCTTGGGGGTGGCTGCAGGGGCTGAATTTTTCTTTTGAGCATATCCCATCCGTGCTCAATTGGATTGAGGTCAGGTGAGCAAGGTAGTCATTGTAATCTGACGATATCTTCTGTCTCTAAAAAATCTGCCACGTGACTCGTACGATGGAGAGGCGCATTGTCGTCCATAAAAATAAATTCTGGACCAACAGCTCCCCGCCACAAGCGTAAAACAGGCCTAAGAATGGTATCAATATAAATTTGTCCATTCATGTTACCAACAATAATAGGAAGTAAAAAGGAGCTTTATTATTAAGCATGATGCCGCCCCAAAAAATTATGGAGCCACCTTGATATGGGACTCTTTGGACAGCTTGGTTAAGTCTATCCTGTCGATTTGGGTTCCTCCAAATCCAAATTCGGCGATTATCCGACAAAAGGCTAATTTTGGTTCCATCAGAAAATAACACGTGTCCCCATCTGTTGTCATGCCATTGTAAATGTTCATTGGCCCATTCCAGTCGAGTCCTTTTCTGCTCTAACGTAAGCTCTGGTTTAAACAATGGTCTTCTTGTAAATAAACTCGCCGAATGAAACCTGTTTCTAATAGTCTGATCGCAAATTACAATATTATGAGCTTGCTGGAGCTCTCTTCTAATAGCTGGGGCAGTCATAGAGGGGTTTCTCCGGGAAGTTAACGTTAAAAAGCGTTCTTGGACATTGGTAGTAATTCTGGGTCTTCCGCTTTTTGGACGATCGCTAACAGAATTCGCCTCTCGATATTTTTTCACAATCCGAGACACATCACTCTCATTAACTCCAACCCGGACAACAACGTCGACTTGTGTGTGGCCTTCCTCAATCAAAGTAACTATTCTAGCTCTGTTGAACTCAGATATCACTTGTCTATTCATATTGTTCACTACAAAGTGAATAAAACGCAAACCAATTTTTACAAATATCGGTTTTCGAAAACTGATGAACGCAATATGAATACCTACTGAGAATCTTTGCGACGATTAAGAAACAAAAAACAAGCAATAAAATACTTTATTTTAGTAGACAAAAAAAATTACTGCAAAAAATTTCAAATGAGAAACGTTCAGTGGCGTTACAGATAATATGCAAAATATTTTTGAGTGTGTGTATTTGTAGTCGGATATACCACGGCTCTACAATAATTATACCAACCTCTTAACTAAAACAAAACAAGAAAAGTTTTGTTTTGTTACTTGGTGGCAAACACATTTCATATTTATGACGCTTAGATAATGCTTAATACATTTTTGAAGCAAAACTATGAATATTTAAGACAAAATTATTCTGAAATATGTAACGAAAACTGATATCAAACATATCATCAACAAAATATATATCAACAAATTATGAATAAATTCGTTACTTCAGTATCCGATGACTTAAAAAAGTGGCTCTGATAAGGTGCGTAAGGGATGTCGTTTTCGAGACGAAAGACAAAAAAATATAAACTTGGCAGTTAGAACGTCATAGAGCAAAACAATTTAGCATTAAATAAGTAAATAAATAAGTAAAAGAGTAAGTTAACATTTGTTGGGAAGCAGATTACCTCTATTTCTTATTAACGACACTCTGGCAGCTCACGATATATTGGTGAAGTACTGCATCCGGTATTATATCTCTACCAACAAACCACTCCAAGGGCGACCTTTTAACAAAATAACACAAGACCTCATAATATTGTCCGTGAAACTATGGACTTCGTATAAGAATCTGGTATAGTGACTTTGGAGTAGCTATCAAGATCAGCTGATTTGTCACCCATTGAACATGTATGGAATATGGTAAACCGAAACCTAAATAATTGTAAAGACATGTGGCATGCCTTAAGAAGAATCTGGATGAGCTGGCATTCCGCAAATTGGTAGAGACCACTTAATCTGACCAATGCTTCATAAAGTCACTGAGTGTATATAAAATTAACTTTTTGCAGCAATCCATAAACTGATAGTTCTTATATGGCAGAATGAATTGGTACCAGAAGAGTGGCTAAAGGGAGTAATATGTCCGTTGCATAAAAAAGGTGATCAACTGGATTGTAAGAACTATAGAGGCATTACTTTGTTAGCATCTGCGTATAAAATCTTCGGCAATGTATTCTTTGAAAGACTTAAACATTTTACAAAGGATATTGTAGGTCAGTACCAATGCGGATTTACTGCTGGAAAGTCAATTATACATCAAATTCAAGCACATAGGCAGATTCTAGAAAAGTCACTAGAATATAACATAGATACCCACCATCTCTTCGTTGACTTCAAAGCAGCCTATGACAGTGTTAAAAGAAGCGCATTATATAATGCAATGATAGACTTTGGGATCTCACCTAAGTTAGTTAAGTTGACCCAACTAACAATGCAAAACGTAAGCTCGTGCGTTAGAATTCAAGGAGAAAACTCTACGTTCTTTGACGTTAATACTGGTCTAAAAGAGGGAGACGCGCTGGCGTGTCTCCTCTTTAATATTGCTTTGGAAAAGGCAGTCAGAAAATTAATTATTAGAATGAATGGAACTATTTTTAATAGATCGACGCAAATTCTCGCATTCGCTGACGATATAGTTATAGTTGGCAGAAGTTTGAGAGACATGGTGCAGTGTTTTACAAGGTTTGCGGACGCAGCAAGTGAATTAGGACTTGTGGTAAACGAGGAAAGAACCATATATTTATATGTTGGTTTCTAAAAACTTCCGAAATATCCAACAGAGAATTCAAATTAACAATCATACCTTTGAGCAAGACAAGGAATTCACATATCTTGGATCGCTAGTAAACTCAATAAACACGACAAGCAATGAAATAAAAAGACTCATAGCAATAGCAAACAGAACTGTTCACGGTCTCCAAAAACATGTAAAAAGTAAAACTATAAAACTTGCAGTAAAGCTTAATATATACAAGACCGGTTTTGATATATGGAGCTGAAACGTGGACCCTATCTCAAAGTGATGAAAGACATCTTGGTATTTTTGAGAGAAAAATTCTTAGAACAATTTTTGGGGTAGTACGTGAAAAAGGGCTATGGCGTCGAAGATACAACTTTGAACTGTATCAGTTATACACCGATCCAGATATTGTGAAATTCGTTAAAGTGCAGAAACTTAGATGGGCTGGACACACTGCTAGGATGTTAGCCCACGAATACACTAAGAGATTAACATTTTCAAAACCAGAGGGCACATGAAGTAGAGGACGACCACGAAGAAGATAGATTGATGATGTGGAAGAAGACCTAAAAATTCTAGTGGTCAGAAGATGGAGGGAAGTTGCCATGAATCAACAGAAGTGGCGACTTCTTTGTGAGCAGGACAAGATCCACAACGGATTTTCGAGCAACTTGTGATGATGGTGATGTATATAAAATCAAGGAGAAGCCACTTATTATTAATTTTTTGAAACATGAATTCAAGTTAGTTGTTGTGCGTCACAAATTGTTGTTAGAGTTATAAATTGTAGCTCAGTTGTAATGCACGCCGTCTATCTGTTAATTGTAACACTATAAATCCTAACAAGTTGAATTTAACTCCTTGGTGTATTTAAATCATTAATTGTGTTATTAAATAGTGTCTCTAAAACGCGGTAAGTTGTCGCAAATAGCTGCAAGTCGATTGTGGTCGTCTTTGACTTCGACATAATACGCACACAAGAGAAAGATAGAGACAGCAGGCAGCGTGAAAGCGTAAACTAGACGTCTGAATGAATTATAGAGACCGCGAGATTGCGCTATGTACGACATCCAATTAGATAGCTGTAATTTGAGTTTATAAATGGCATACTAATCATTATTAATTTAACGGGTGCCACCATCGCGCCGAAAATTAACATTCTTAACGCGCCAGCCCATTCTTGCCGCTAACCGAAATTTCAGCCGCCGAATTTTGCATACTAACAATAAGAATGTGCGCTCAAAACAATGATCTAATAAAATTTATTTGTTTTGATCTATATACCTAAAAGTTTATACAATATATCAAATAAAATAAAATTGAGTAACCAATTCTAACAACTCTTCGCTGGTAAAATAGTCTCTGGAGACATATTACCCATTGAAACGCTAGACATTTCAACGTAAGTGGGGTAAGAAAAAACAGACTGTATACAATTCAATTTTGGTTTAAATCAGGAATAATAGACCAGTATGGATCTGTGAAAAAACGTCTATTTTTGGATATGAGAGGTGGCATTCGGATTTTTGCAGATAAAGTTAGGTGACACCTTCAGTAATAATAATTGACTTATGCTCCTTCTCAAATATGCTGGGAACATTATTAAAAAAATTAAAATATTTAAAAATTTCGAAAAACGTCGATTTTTTACTGTTTTCTTTGCTTATAACTTTAAAACGATTCGTTTTTGGAACAAAGTCGTAGAGAAATAAAATAAAGATAATTGAATTTTGTATGATATACGACTAGCCAAAAATGTATTAACGTATTACCTTTTCTGCAATATAGCAATAAATACAAAATAAGGGGGCAAAATACGCCTGTTGTTATTCAATGTTTTTAACCACTTTGGTGGCACTTAGAAACTTCGCTTATGAAATTCTTTGTACCATACTTAAACCGTCTACCAAATTTCATTAAAATCGACCTAATAGATTTTGCATAATAAATTTGCAATATAAATGTTTTTAAAAAAGTTCAAATTTTAAAAAATATGTCTGAACAAAAAGTAGCCATTTAGAAGTTGTCTAATTTTTTTACATATAAAGAGGTGCCCTACCTATCTAATACACTTCACAGAATTAAAATCGGATTATTCAAGGGGCCTCAGCAATGTTTTAAACTTATAAAGAATTTTTTGGCTTATAAACAAATAGCTTTGTTTAATAATAAAAAAATTAATTTTTAGCAATGCAAATAATTAAAATCGGTATAATTTGACTTAAACTTTCAAATGCTGTCAGCAGAATTGCTATTTTATTTTTTAATCAATAGTTAGTCGCGTTCAAAAATTGCAATTTTTCGAAAGTTCCACTGCGTTTATCTCGAAAACTATGCATCCTACGAAAAAATTTGTAAAAACATTTTTTGCTTAGAATTACCCAGGAAATACAAAAAAATTTTATTTTTTTATAAAAGTTTTATTTTGCGAAAAATCGATGTTATGTAATTCCTCAAGTTCTTTGTTTATAACAATCTTATCGACATCCGGATCAATTGTTACCCAAAAAAATCGTGTTCCACAGGTCAAAAAATACATAAAAATCTTGGGTAAGTCCATCTAAATAAAGGAGCTTGTAGCACCCCCTCCTGGCCACAGGACTAATCTGTTTATAAGCCAAAAAATTATTTGTAATTTTAAAACATTGCTGAGGCTGCTTAAACAATCCGATTTCAATTCTGTAAAGTACATTAGATAGGTGGAGTGCTTCTTTATATGTAAGGAAATTGACAAATCTTTGTATGTGTTAGTTTTTGTTGTGCAAGATTTTAAAAAATTTTAATTTTTAAAAAAAAGTTTAGATTGCAAAATTATTATTCGAAATCTAGTAAGTCAATTTTACTGAAATTTGGTGTACGGTTTTAGCACATTACAAAAATTTTCTAAGCGAATTAGGAAGGTTCCAAGTGTAACCTAAGTGATGGAAAATCATTGAATAAGGACAGGCTTGTTTTGCCCCCTTATTTTATATTTATTGCTATTTTGCAGCAAGGGTGATAAATTAAGGCATTTTGAACCAATCGCATCTGATAGAAAATTTAATTATCTTTGTTTTATTCCTATACGACTTTATTCCAAAATAAATCATTTTAAAGGTATAAGCAAAAAAATTAGAAAAAAAAAAGAAAATTTTTTAAATTTTTAAATACAGTAGAGCGTCGATTATCCGAAAATCGATCAACCGAACGACCGGTTATCCGAACTCCCGAATCTCGAGTTAGTAATTAACGCTTAAAATATCTTCAATTTTCTTCAATATTATATCTTTAAATATGTTGTTGCAAAGAATACACTTTTTTGTTTAACTGCTATTTGTCATTAAATATATAAATAAATATGAAGGTATATAAATATGTATGGCTTTCATTCACTTGTGTTTCGATATGTTTGACTATATCAATATAGTTCGATTATCCGAACAAATCGGTTTTCCGAACACCCATGTCCCCCAATTAATTCGGATAATCGACGTTCTACTTTATTGTATTTTTTTTTATTAATGTTACGGGCATATTTGAGAAGGAGCATAAATCAATTATTATTAACGAAGTTATCACCTAACTTTATCCGCAAAAATCTGAATGCCACCTCTCACATCCACCTAAAAACAGATCCTTACTTGTCTATAAGGGAATAGCTTCAGAACAACATTTGCTTTAAAAATCAAGTTCAACGATGGAAGTCTTTTACTCTTATATATGTTTTTGTGTCTTTATAGAAAAAAGGTCTGAAATCTTGAAGAAACCTATTATAGTATGGTATAGCTAGACCCAAACCCAGACATCCAAAGTGAAAGTTTTCCTCCAACACCAAATTGTTCTATATGGTCCACATATTGTTCAGTAAAAAGTTACACCATTTTGAGCTTCCGGTTTGGGGGGAGATGAGGTAGAAGTCGGCAAATTAGTATATTTTACCTTTTTCGTCAATATTTCTAAAACTAAGTAACTTAAGAACCTCTTGGCATATCTTTTGCTAGTTTAACGTTCTCGGATGTGTGTACGAGTGTTGTAAGTACTGAAGTATGCACATGTTGGTCATCCATGGCATAAATTGATGATATCACGACGTTGAGGCATGGATAGTAATATTTTCCAGTCAAAGATATTGGAATTAAACGGAACCTAAACAAGATGGAATGAATTTGGAATTTACAGATGAGATAATTCTCGACTTTTCATTGACGAAATTAATCTGGATGCTCAGGGATCTTAGAACGGAGATTAGCGAACCTGGGATCGATACGATCGGTATCTGCTTCGAGATAGGCAATTTCAGAATGATCATGAGTTCTACTAAGTGCATCTGACACATTGAGGGAGGTTACTCTTCGAACACCAAACTGTTTTAAACGCATCGTCCAACGTGCTAAATGTCCAGTTGGATTCATCAGATTGTTAACAGTAAAAAAAGAGTAATGATCAGTTATGATAGTAAACTAGACTGCATCAATGTAAGGGCGAAATTTTTCAACAGAAAACGACATAGCTGCTAAGCAATCTTTTTACGTCATGGAAAAGTTACGTTCTTGCTTAGTTAAAGTTAAATTAAAACTAAAAAGCAGAAATAAGCAGTTGAAGAAGACTGTTCCCGAATTAAGAACACTGCAACTATATTTTAAAGGAATTCATGATCCCTCAAAGGCCATATATCCATAAAAAGGAAAAGCCAAAAATACAGTTCAGGACAATTATTACCAACCTGTCACCTTTAAGTTAATCTTTCTCAAAGATATATGTTAATAATTCCCTAAGTTCATTTAAATACATATAAGTAAGCCTCCTCCATATTGGTGTTCTATGTTTAGATCAAATAGACCATGATCCCTCACAGGTCATACATCCATAAAAAGGAAAAGCCAAAAATATAGTTCAGGACAATATTACCAACCTATCACCTTTAAGTTAATCTTTCTCAAAGATATATTTTAATAATTCCCTAAGCTCATTTAAAATACATATAAGTAAGCCTCCATCATATTGGTGTTCTATATTTAGATCAAATATAGGAACGGATTGATTTTATAATAAACTCGCGCGGTTTGAGACTAATATTGTTCGTTTACCAACCTCAATAATTCACTCATTATTTGCTTTATTCCTTCCTTCAAGGTTTTGCTATTTACCTTCGAGCTATGGGTTAAAAGTTACTTGCCGCTCTATCGCCAATACCATTAGAGCTAATTTATATAGTAATATCTCTCCGGACTTTGTTAAACTGACGTGTATTGTGGAATGGATTTTATATAAATATGAATATTGTTGTGGGCTGTGTATATAATTTGATTTTTGATATTATATTTGGTTTATTGTATTGGTGTTGGTTGTTTGCTTTTCATGATTGAGTGGAATTACTTAATCTTACTCTATATATAACATTGTGGATGTTTAACACATAAACATATCAATAAATCTATGAAAACAAATCAATAATAGGTCGTTGAAACGTGACCTGCAAATAGATAATAATTATCTGAATTGAGAATATTATTGGATTGAACTGAACTAAAGAGATAATAAAGAAAAACCAATTTCTTATATTATTTTCAAATAATATCGTATTCTATACTTATAGGTACTGTCAAAAAACAGCCCCAA
This sequence comes from Diabrotica virgifera virgifera, assembly GCF_917563875.1. Taxonomy (NCBI): domain Eukaryota; kingdom Metazoa; phylum Arthropoda; class Insecta; order Coleoptera; family Chrysomelidae; genus Diabrotica; species Diabrotica virgifera. Next base: position 17,852,277 of record NC_065449.1, read on the forward strand.
AACTAGTAGGTATTTTTCACCAAGGAAGCATTTTTGCACTTTTTATAGTTGATGTAGATACCAAGTGGTCATACCATTATTGTGTTAGCATATACCGGACGTTTTAATACTAACACACTTCTAACTTTCTACAGTAATATAAAGTATATTGAAATACAGTAATATGTAAAATATTTTTTCTACAACCGATTTTCTACTTTAAGGCACTAGTGCTTTAAAATTTTTTTAAAGCACTGCAGTTCGTATTGACCGTATAGGCAATTTTGATGTAATGTCAAAAAAATATAAAAATGGAATGTCAGTCAAGTTCAAGTAAAAGTTTTTGTAGATATTGTCCTGTAATTACGTTTGTAGAAAAAATATTGTATGATATGCGTGTTAAAAAGTACAAATTTAAGGCACTCATGTGAATTGCAAAACTCGCTATCGCTCATTCTGAAAACTTTCACATGCGTGCCTTAAACGTGTACTTTTAACACTTATTATAATAATATCATAAATAACTATTAAATATTCCCCTTAAAGGTGATGCCTTACTTCCCATAAAAAGCATTGTCCTAATTAGTCCTGTCGCATGGGGTACAACGGCCTTCTTTATTCAGATCGACTTATGTATTTTGACCCGTAAAACACGAATTTTTTGGGTAAGAGTTGATCTGGATGTCAATAAGATTGTCATAAACAAAGAACTTAAGGAATTACAAAACAGCGATTTTTTGCAAAACACAACATGTTTTTGTATTTTTTGGGTCATTCTAAGCAAAAAATGTTCTTATAAGTTTTTTTTAGGATGCATAGTTTTTGAGATAAACGCGGTTGAACTTTCAAAAAATCGAAAAATTGCAATTTTTTAACCAGAATAACTTTTAAATCAAAAATAAAATAGCAATTCTACTTACCCCATTTGAAAGTTCAAGTCAAATTATAGTCTAAGAGCTAGTGAACCTTTTGACTAACGGTCGTCCTGTAAGGCTAGAAATTTGTAGAGTGATAATTCATAGCACACCAAAGCTAAAAACCATGACCTGGCAGGCCTCAGCGGTGCACGTGTATCTACCAGGTGAATCGAAAAGTGCAAATTTAGGGGGTAAAATAAACTTTCTCCTGTAAGGTTTAAATTTAAGTATGTGTTTGAGTAAGTCATTTAAAAGAAATGTGTAAAATGACAGGCGATTCTGAAGAGCATAAGACCTTGCCAGGCGAGGGGAAAGATTAGGGGTTTTTCCTAAATTTATTTTTTTTGCATCGAACAAATTTTTTTTAAGTTTTTTGAATCATTCCAAACAGAAAAGGTCTTTGGTGATTTTTCTCTTAAGTTAATAGTTTTTGTTATATAAGCGATTGAAAATTTTGAAAATTGCGAAATCGACCATTTTTAACCCCAAATCGGATATTTATCTAAAAATCTCAAAGTTGCCAAGGTAGGTAGATATTCTTTAAACATTGATTGATGAAATCCCAAAGAGTTTTTTGCAATACAATATCGGAAACCCCTTTGTTTTTTAATTGCTAATCAAGCGGACGCTTCACTGTAGTATAAGTGAGGACGTTTGAGTTGGCATAAATTCATTATCTCGAGAATTGGCAAATTTCAAGAGCAATCTTCAGACAGGTCGATTTTTATTTTTAAATTAGGACTTTTTGGCATATATATAATACTAGTGACGTCATCCATCTGAGCGTGATGACGTAATCGATGATTTTTTTAAATGAGAGTAGGGGTTGTGTGATAGCTCATTTGAAAGGTTATTTAATTCTCTATTCACTAATATAAACAATAACATAATTATTTATACAGGGTGTACAAACAATTTTTTTTTATTAAATTAACTTTGATTAAATTTGACAAATAGAAGAAAAAATTTTTTTTGTACACCCTGTATAAATAATTATGTTAATGTTTATATTACTGAATAGAGAATTAAATAACCTTTCAAATGAGCTATCACACAACACCTACTCTTATTTAAAAAAATAATCGATTACGTCATCACGCCCAGATGGATGACGTCACTAGTATTATATATATACCAAAAAGTCCTAATTCAAAAATAAAAATCGACCTGTCTGAGGATTTCTCTTCAAATTTGCCCATTCTCGAGATAATGAATTTATGCAAGCTCAAACGTCCTCAATTATACTACAGTGTAGCGCCCGCTTGATTAGCAATTAAAAAAACAAAGCGGTTTTCGTTATTTTATTGCAAAAAACTCTTCGGGATTTCATCAATCAATGTTTAAGGAATATCTGCGTACCTTGCCAATATTGAAATTTTTAGATAAATGTCCGATTTGGGTTAAAAATGGCCGATTTCGCAATTTTCAAAATTTTCAATCGCTTATATAACAAAAACTATTAACTTAAGAGAAAAATAACTAAGGACCTTTTCTGTTTGGAATGATTCAAAAAGCCTAAAAAAAATTTGTTCGATGCAAAAAGAATAATTTTAATAAAAACCCCTAATCTTTCCCCTCGCCTGGCAAGGTCTTATGCTCTTCAGAATCGCCTGTCATTGTACACATTTCTTCTAAATGACTTACTCAAACACATACTTAAATTTAAACCTTACAGGAGAAAGTTTATTTTACCCCCTAAATTTGCACTTTTCGATTCACCTGGTAGATACACGTGCACCGCTGAGGCCTGCCAGGTCATGGTTTTTAGCTTTGGTGTGCTATGAATTATCACTCTACAAATTTTTAGCCTTACAGGACGACCGTTAGTCAAAAGGTTCACTAGCTCTTAGACTATTATAGAGGTTTTGATTATTTGCATTGCTAAAAATTAATTTTTTTTAAATGTCAAACAAAGCTATAAACATATAGTTCTTCCCGTGCCCAATGCATGCGTTTTAACGAATGCTACGTAAAAATTACTGTTTGTGGGCTCGCCTACTCGTTCGGTTTTAAATGAGAAATGCATTGAAAACATCACTCAAGCACTATGTGTTTATAGCTTTGTTTAACAATAAAAAAAATAATTTTGAACAATGCAAATATTCAAATCCGATAGAATTTGACTTGGACTTTCAAATGCGGTAAGCAGAATTGCTATTTTATTTATAATCAAAAGTTATTCGATTTTTTCGATTTTTTGAAAGTTAGTTCAACCGCGTTTATCTTGAAAACTATGCATCCTACGAAAAAACTTGTAAGAACATTTGTTGGTTAGAGTGACCCAAAAAACACAAAAGAAATATTTTGTTTTGCGAAAAATCGCTGTTATGTAATTCCTCAAGTTCTTTGTTTATAACAATCTTATCGACATCCGGATCAACTGTTGCCCAAAAAATTCGTATTCTACGGGTCAAAATACCTAAAAAGTCTTGGGTAAGTCCGTTGTACCCCCCTGGCGACAGGACTAAATATCCCGGTGTGAATTTAACGAATTACTTTGTTCAATGCAATTATTTCTAAAACTATTGGTACAGGTTATGCCCTTCTTTCGCCAATAATATGCCTCAACTTTCAATTGTAGTATTTTTATGTCTTCTGTTAAACACCAATTTTTTTTTGTGGGGAGAGCCCTTTTCTGAATACCTATTAAATTTATCTTAAATACATATATCAACATCATATATTTTGTATAGTATTTTGTTTATCGGATTGTGCCACAATCGTTGATATAATGAAAATTACATTTCTTGAATGAAATTTCTTCTTCTTATACTTGTTGTAGATCTGTCGATCTGTTAATTCCGACGTTAAAGTATTTCTTGAGAGGTAGACTGCCAGCTATTTCTATTCTCTTCATCTTTGTCTGCCCCATCTGACTACATCTTGCACGCCAAATTGTTCCCTGATGATGTCCTTTCGTATTCTATCTCTTCTTGTCTTCCCTGCTATTGCTCTTAGTGTCTTTATTTCGGCTGTTCATAGCATGCTTTTGGTTTTATTGGCGTCTTCTCTTGATTTAATGCCATAGGTTATAACAGGTCTGATGCAAGTTTTATAAATTCTAACTTTGCTGTCCATTCTCATATATGGATTATTCCAGACCACATCTCTCAAACATCCGGACAAGACAGCGGCCTTATTAATTTGTCCTCTTAGGTCTCTGGCTGGGTGGGTCATGATAACTCGATAACTCTACACCTAGATATTTGAACTGGTTTAGCTGTTCTATGGGTTTCCCCTCTACCACGAGCTTGCATCTAATTGGGTCTTTCGCAATGGTAATGCATTTTGTTTTCTTACTGGATATGTTCATGTTAAGTCGTCGACATGCTTGATAGAATCGATAAAGTTGTCTTTGTAGGCCATCCTCGTCCTCTGCAATCAGGGCTGCATCATCCGCAAAGCACACTATACTGATTCTACTGTGGCCGAGACTGTATCCTAGTTGTAGCGATTGCACATCTTCTATTATTTTATCCATTGGCATATTGAATAGAAATGGACTAAGGCTGTCTCCCTGCCTGATTCCTCCTGGTGTTGGTATATTGGCCGTAGTGGTGTCGTTTGTTTAATTTTTGTCGTGTTGTTATTGTTCATTTGTTTTATGACTTCAACAATGTTTGCCTGTATCCTTTTTTGCTTAATATCCTTTATTATATCGCTAAGTCTGACTCTGTCAAATGCTTTCGTTAGGTCTACGATGCAAATATATGCAGGTTTGTTATATTCTATCGACGTCTCTTTCACTTGTTTCATGACAAATATTTTTTCTGTCTTTTCTGAATCCTTGCTGTTCCTCTCTGTTCTATATCTGTAATTCCAGTTAATCTAATGAATTTATGAATCTATTATATTATTATAAATTTACGAATTTATGTAACTATAGTTTCGATTTCCATTCCGGAAATCGTCCTCAGAAAAATAAAAAGAAAATTTAGGTCTGAAAAATTCGGCGAAACTTCTCACAACCTGATCTTTTAGGTTGTCACATATTATGACAATCTTCAGAAATAGAGGAAACAACCTGCTAATAAACAAAAAGATTGCTTATATAATATAAAAAGAAATATTTTTGTTTTAAAATTTTCTGTAAATTCATATACTAAATTCAAAATAAAAATGTACTAGAAAGAAACAAACCAAGAGATGTTAAATGTTACGAGGAGCACTCCGGAATCATGATTTACAGTGTATAATCTTTGTAGATTTGGGATTTGCTAATTATATTCATTGTAAATCATGATTTAGAAGTGCTCCTAATAACATGTAATATGTCTTGATCTGTTTATTTCTAGTGCATCTTTATTGCGATTTTAGTATAGAAATAGTATAGTATACTACAACAACTTTGAACCTGCTACAAATTTTTATACTCGTCGAAAAGAAGTACCAATCTAGTCTAGACTGATTGTATAGTAAGTATATATATATTATTTTATACCAAAGAAATCATTATTATTTAAGGTATTAGTTTACATCTAAACTAAAAAAACTGAGCAATTTGTTTTATATGTCTACACGATTTAATGACCGAAATACTGATAAAATAGGGCAGAGCAATACGGCATGTCGCAAATACTTTAATACTTCAATAAACGCCTTCAAATTACCAACTGTTCTTTGACAAAAAGAAACATGTCAACATAGAAAATATCTTCACTAATAACAGAGTAACCGTGAACGTTCGGAACGCGTTACATTTAATTGACAGTGGGAGAAAAAGAAACTTTCAAACATAGAAATTATATAGAACATTGGCGTATCTTCAATTAAATTATATTTATTTGTACTATTTTTTAAGCTAAATTTCTGCTTTCATACCACACTTTACTTGCAAATACTCATGGGAGCATCCATAAACTACGTCGTAAAAAATTTGAACTTTTTAATACCCTCCCCCCTTCGTCGTAATTCGTCGTTTATAGATGACCCCCCCATGTCGACGTCGTCGTTGCAACTCACGACCCCCCTTTCATTGATTAAAAAAAATCAATATTATTTCTGTTTTTTTTAATCAAATATGAGGGGATAGGCGTAAAATCTTGGTCCAATGCTATTTAAATGCATTATTTTTTTTTCGAATCCTGAGAAAACTAATAAATATATTTAAAAAATTTTAACGCAAAATAAAAGATTGCATTATTACCGAGGGTTGAAAGTCACTTAGAATAAACAAAAGGTTTCTTTTGAATGAAATATTTAAAATGAAAAATCAGACAAAACTTTCTCTTTTTTTGTCACCCCTGTAACTTATTAAAATAAACATTATAGATGTTTTCAGGAAATTTTGGCCCTCGGCAATAACTCAGTCTTTCAATCTGAGTTTAAATTTTTCAAAAATCTTTATTAGTTTTCTTAGTATACCAAAAAAAAGAATGCATTTAAATAGCATTGGACCAAGATTTTGCGGGCTATGCGTTCTTAACTGCATCATATAAATCTTTATATTTATTTTGTTTTGATTTCGATGCCATTTCTTCTAAAGTATAAATACGACTTACTAACTAAATAGAAAACAATATTTTATTTCTATTCGTTTCTTCAGAACTGTTGTTTCACACACAGTATGCAGCACATAAAGGAACTAACAATTTAATATTTTTTTGCTTCCAGACGTTGTTCTGTATATTATAGAAGCGATTGTTTAAACCCAAAGAACAATGTCTTATTGTTTGTTATCCTGTACAAAAGTGCTACCCAATATTATTGTAACGAAAAGTATGCGACTGATAAAAACGAAATGAAAAGTATGCGGTAAAAGCATCTATAATAGAATTATTCTTTTTAATTTTAACAAAGGTATATTTATTCGTAAACGTTTTGTTTTATTTTCAATTTCATATCAAAAACTATACGTTTTTATATGAATATCTGATACTTTAATGCTGGTATAAGCTAGTAAAAAATTATTTTTAGAGACACAATAGCGACAAATTTAAATATACCAATATATTAAACGACGTCGAATGGGCACTCATACCCCCCTCCCCCTGTCGTACTCCGTCGTAATAAGCAAGCCCCCCTCCCTCTTCTCAACGACGTAGTTTATGGATGACCCCCATTCATGTCTCAGAAAACATCCATTTTTTCCCAATAAAGAGGTTTTGCCCTTAATTTTTAAATTTAATTAAAAACTGTTTCTTTGTTTTTGATATATACTTTCTATAGTACTTATCTATCAAGGGTCATTCTTCTTCTTCTGGTTCTTATCCGTTTCGGATGTTGGAAATCATATTGGCAATCATATTGGCAATCATAACCTTGCTCGCTGCGGCTCGAAACAGTTCCGCTGAAGTTTTCTTAAACCATGTTTCTCAAATTCCGCAGCCCTGATATTCTCATTCTACCGGGTCCTCGCTTACCTTTGACTTTACCTTGCAATATGGATTGCAGCAGGAAGTAACGGTGTTGATTTCTCATAACGTGTCCCAGATACTGCAGTTTGATGCGTTTGATGGTAAAAACAGTCTCAGGTTCCTTCTTCATTCTTCCTAGAACTTCCTTGTTCGTGATCCTTGCTGTCCAGGATTTTCTCAGCATTCTTCTATAGAGCCACATTTCAAACGCTTTAAGTTTTTTAATAGTAAAATCCACAAGGAAAGAAAAGTTTTCCTGTAGTTGGCTGTATACCATCAGTTGCCATAAAGTCATCGAAATGTAAACTCAAATTTTTTTGCATCCCACATGTTGGGAATTTAAATACCTTACCTTAGGGCATTATTCCTGTTGCCTTTTGCCCATCACAAGGCATTTTAAGTAAATATGCATCTGTTGTTTGTTTGGGTTTATATGACTGCGGACACTAAATCCATTCGCCAATATGCATCTGTAAAGCATACATTTTATATTTGAAGGGTTATTACCCCTATATTTCTTTGGTGGCTCAGCTAGCATCCAGACTGTCTTACACTGATGATGATTTTATAATAAAATCGAAAACTTTTTGTTCTGATGTAGCCCTTTAGGGATTTTAATAAATTTTATACCTTTTACAAAGGATTTATTCCAATTTTTTTAATAGTGGTGTCTGTAAGCGTCCATCTCTCCGCTCCGTACAACAATATAGAGAAAACCTAACATCAAGGGTCATATCTAAGTATTTTCCATCTTCATTAAGGTACACTAAGTTTTAATATTCTTCTTCTTTGTATGTAGACATGACATGAGTCTGTTTTTTCAATGTGCATCCACTAAATTGTCGTTCACTCGTCTTGGTGGTCTTCCCACTGATCGTCTTTATATTAAGGAACCGTTTTCCACTGTCCATACTATTCTATTTGTTGTAATTTGGCTTACGTGGTCGTTACATTCTGCTCTTCTGTCCCATAGTGTCTTTCCATCTATTTTTCGAAGTATTTTCATATCTGCCGTTTCGAGCATTATTCCTGTCATCTCTGTGTCAGGTCGTATTTCTTCCGCGCATGTCATTATAGATCTGGTGAATATTTTGTAAATTCTATCTTTAATTTTTTTCCGATATTTTTATATTATTTAGGTGTTGTATTGTATTTTTTAGGAATTGGTGGGATATTTTTTAAGGTTCAGTTTTTCGGCTCACTAAGCTAACTAGTGAGCTCACTTTTTTGTAAGTATTTTTATGAAATCCAATAAGATAAAAGACCCACTCCAACCAGAAATTGTCAAACGTTTTATTGTAAAATCGTAAGAAGTTCAATGGGAATTTGTTAGCAAATTCTATCAGGCAAAAGGTAAAAATAACAGTAAATAATTGATGGATTCGACCGTTACTTGATGGAAGTTCATTTTATCTGACAATAAAACACTGAAAACGTTTGTTTTCTATACTTCCACAAAATTTATTATAACTAAGTGACTACAGCTGTTTCGGCAGAGTGCCTTTCTCAAGTGATATAGTTTACAATGTGTTTGCCTTTTTACAACAAAAATAGCCAGATACATAAAAAAGAAAGGAATAACACCAGCTTTCAGAACTAACAACAACTTAAGCAAATATATTAAGAACAATAAAACCCGAAAGAGAAAGCAACTACAGAGTGGTGTGTACAAACTAACTTGTGGTGACTGTCCGAAAACGTACATCGGTCAAACTGGTAGAACTTTTGACAAACGGGTAGCAGAACACCAAAGGGCATTCAACAATAGAAAAACAGACACTTCTACATACGCACTTCACCTTCTAGATCATAATCATTCTTTCAATGAAGAGTTTCAAATTCTGCATATTCAAAATAAAGGCCTTAAGCTATCTTTTTTAGAATCTATGGAAATTAATAAACTGAAAAATACAGATATAATTCTGAATGACCAATTCGAGACAAACAGCTCCCCACTCCTCAACCTCTTCAGTTGAAGACTTAAAAAGGCAAACACATTGTAAACTATATCACTTGAGAAAGGCACTCTGCCGAAACAGCTGTAGTCACTTAGTTATAATAAATTTTGTGGAAGTATAGAAAACAAACGTTTTCAGTGTTTTATTGTTAGAAAAAATAACAGTAATTCAGAAAGTAGTTTTGAAGGATTTCAACAATATCGATCGATAAAAATTGTACTCAATACAAATTATCCATTAGTATGCTTCGACGTGGTTAAAGAATTTAAATATCTAGGAGCAACAATCACAAATGACAACAAAAGAGAGTGAGAGAGAAGTTGAAACGAGAATAATGGCAGGAAACAGATCTTTCTTTGCAATGCAACATCTAATGAAGTCAAAACTTCTTTCTCGAGGTGCAAAAATCCAGATATATAAGATCATAATACGACCAGCAATCGCGTATGTAAGCGAAACATGGACGCTAACAAAAAGAGAAGTAAATAAATTGCTGGTATGGGAACACCTTGTTGCTGACTGGATCAATTGAACATCTTCAAGCGTTATTGAATCGAATGGTGGCATTCTGCGCGATATATGGACTCAAACTCAACGCAAGAAAAACAAAGTTTATGGTTATTAGTAAACAGGCAGCCGTAAATAATAATAACTATAACGTAACAATCGGTAATGACTCAATTGAACGAGTAAGTAATCTTGTATATCTGGGTACTCATATTAATGAAAGCTGGAACCCTAGTACAGAAATAAAAAGTAGAATTGCCAAAGCAAGAACAAGTTTTATGAAATTTAAGAAAATCCTGTGCAGTCATGATCTAAATTTGGAACTTCGCATAAGAATGGTCCGATGTTATATATTCCCAGTACTACTTTACGGGGTTGAAGCATGGACACTGACAGAATCGTTTTTAAAAAACCTAGAAGCATTTGAAATGTGGGTCTACCGCCGTATTCTGAAGATCAGTTGGGTAGAAAGAGTCACAAACGAAAGGGTTTTGCAACGTTTGAATAAAAGTTGCGAAGTAGTGAACACGGTTAAAAGGCGCAAATTGGAATACTTTGGTCATATAATGCGTCACCCAGAAAAATATGACATACTTCACCTTGTCATGCAAGGTAAAATAATGGGAAAAAGAAGTGTGGGCCGCCGTACAACTTCTTGGCTTAAAAACCTACGCCAATGGTTTGGGAAAACTAGCACTGAACTATTTCGTGCGGCTGTAAATAAGACAATGATTGTTAATATGCTGCGCAACATGAGAGCCAACGATCGACAAGCGGTCTCGGCACCTTAAGAAGAAGAAGATGGGAACGTAAAATCCTTCGAATGATATATGGCCCTTGCAGAGACAGCGTGACAAACGAATGGAGGCGCAGATACAATAACGAGCTAGAGTCTCTATTCGGAAAAGAAAATCTAGTCAGATGTATAAAGGCCAATAGACTCAGATAGGCAGGGCATGTGATACGCAGTAACTACAATCGACTTATCAACAATGTGTTCTGGGAAAGGCCATATGGAAGAAGGTCTGTAGGGCAGCCTAGAAAAAGATGGAAAGATGCAGTCAAAGAAGATCTAGAGAAAATTGGAGTGCGACAATGGGAATTAGTGGCACAGGACCGACAAACATGAAAGGCAATAGTAAACGCGGCAAAGACTTACGAATAGTTATAGCGACATTGATGATGATGATGATTAGTATGCTTATAGCGTGAAAGTGGTTTATGGTCCTACGGTATTTTCTAAATCTAATCAGTTCAAGTGTTTTGAGATTTAAACCTAGAGGATGAGAATGAAAAAAAAAATAAAGTTAAATCAACTTTACTGCTTTCAAAATTTGCAAATGCATAAAGCAATTGCAAATTTTTGGGTGAAATTCAGTGAAACTATACAATAAAACCAATGGTATAACATTTTATAGAATTTATGTTATATTTCGTGCAAATTATCAGTCCATATTCTACATAGTTATCCTCTTCTACCCTTTGGGTTTAAGAATGTTAATCTCTTCGTGCACTAATAATTATCAGATATCCTAAGAATGTGTTCAGCTGATATTAGTTTCTGCGCCTAATACATTTTTTATACCTGGATATCTGTATAGCTAGTATCATTCAATGTTATATCTTCGACGTCATAGTATAATTTATAATATAATTATAAATTATATGGCGCGCAAACATGGACAATCACAAAAAAGAATATGAACATACTCAGAGTCACTCAACAGGCGATGGAAAGAGCAGTGCTCGGCATATCACTTAAGGACAGGAAAACAAACACATGGATAAGACAGAAAACCAAAGTCACCGATGTGGTACAAAAATCATTAAAATTGAAATGGGAATACGCTGGGCGTGTAGCTAGGAGCGATCTAAACAAATGGCACAGAACAATTCTAACCTGCAGACCATACCAACACAAAAGACCCAGAGGCAGACTTTCTATGAGATGGACAGATAATCTGAAACGAACTGCCGGGAAAAATTGGCTACAAGTAGCGTACAACAAAAAACAATGGAAAGGAAGGCTTGAAGATGCTTATGTTCAGATGTGGACGTGAATGGCTAGAGGAAGAAGAAGAAGAAGAAGAATTATAAATTATATTATAAATAAGTTATACTATAAATTATAATTTATAGTATATTTTATGTAACCTACTCTTTTTTGCAATTACTAGTGTTTTCAATCCTGTCTTTTGTGATTTTTTTTTTAGTAAAACTTAATACTATACTGAATTCGCTCTATCGAGATTCACTTTGACACTGACGTTAGTAATTTCTTTTTTGGGAAATTCAGTTGTCAGAAGTGACTTTAAATTACTACACAACCAACGCACCTACTCATAGCCAATATTAATAATAGTAAACAGACATAAAAATAACATAAACCTTACGCCAATCAATAATTATTTATTTACACCATTATAATGTATTGATAACAAATGAGAAAATTATTTATTGTAGAAAATAAAAATATTTTGTAGAAATAAACTCCACACAATTTTATGAGATTAGTGGACACTCCCACTTCTTCTTCTTCTTCTTCAGCCTGTGTTCGTCCACTGCTGGACATAGGCCTCTTCCATTTGCTTCCATCGATTTCTACTCTTGGCAATTCTCATCCACTGTTTGCCCGCGACTTGTTTGATATCATCTGCCCACCTCTTCTGCGGTCTGCCTACTCCTCGCCTGTTCTCTCTTGGTCTCCAGTTTGTTAGTCTCTGTGTCCATTTTTCGGGATTATCTCGGTCAACATGTCCGACCCATTGCCACTTGAGCCTTGCTATACGTTCTGCGACATCAGTAATCTTTGTTCTTTCACGAATGTCGATATTTCAAATTTTGTCTCTCAAACTAATCCCTAGCATGGCCCTCTCCATCGCTCTTTGAGTTGTACTGAGCTGCTCTAAGGTTCTCTTTGTAAAGGCCATGGTCTCCAGTCCGTATGTAGTTACAGGCAAGATACATTTGTCATAAACTCTACGTTTTAGACACATTGGTATATCTCTATTCTTGAAGATAAAGCTTAACTTGCCGAAAGCTACCCAAGACAATTGTATGCGTCTTTTTATTTCGGCTATTTGGTTTTCTTTGCCGATTTTAATGGTATGTCCAAGATATATATAGTGGTCTACATTTTCAAGACTGACGTTGTCAATAACAAGATTAGTTTGTTCATTACTCATTATTTTTGTTTTCTGAAGATTCATTTTGAGACCTATTTTATTTGACTGATGGTTTAGTTCCTTCATCATTTGTTCCAGTTCCTTGATATCTGTACTGAATAATACTATGTCGTCCGCAAACCTCAAATGACTCAAACGTACACCATCAATGTTTAGACCTTTTTCCTCCCAGTCGAGCTGTTTGAATACATTTTCCAATGCTAAGGTAAAAAGTTTTGGTGAAATAGTATCACCTTGTCTAATACCTTTACCAAAGTGTATTTTTTCGGTTTTTTGGTCTTCATTGATTTTGATGTGGAATGTGGCCTGTTCATAAATGTTTTTAATGAGTGTAGTGTACCGTGAGTCTATTCGAGCATCCCTGAGGGCTGAAAAAAGGACCAGGTTTCAATACTATCGAAAGACTTGTGAAAGTCAATAAATGCCATATGTAAGGGTACATTATATTCTATGGTTTTTTCTACCAGTGTTTTGATGGTTTGTAAGTGATCGTTAGTACCAAACCCTTTTCGAAATCCCGCCTGTTCAACCGGTTGATATAAATCAAGTTTTGTGTTATGCGGTTGGTTATTATTCTTGTTAGCAATTTGTATAAATGTGACAACAAACTTATAGGCCTGTAGTTTTCAATATTAGTAGTGTCTCCTTTCTTGTGTAAAAGTATTATTTCGGCGTTTTACCACAGATTGGGTATTCTTTTCTCTATTAGACACCTATTCAGCAAGACACTCCCACTATTTCTAATAATTCTTATTTTTTTAATGAAATATTAAGTTGATTTTAGTAGTTAATAGTGTGAGGGAGGAATTTTTGTCTTGTATGTTTCCTATTCCGAATGTGTCAAAGTGAATCTCGGTAGAGCGAATTCAGTATAGTTTATTTTTAACCCTTCCGTATAGGTTTCCACAAACTTCCAATTTTTTAAATTACTTTTGGTTTTGTTTTATTTGATCCCCTTTTTTAGCCCCGCCGCTGGTAGAGAATCCTGCGACATCCAAAATATGGTCACTCCCCCGTTTGTCTGTCTTCTTATTTCTTTCCGTATACTTTGGAAGTCGAAAGTGCTGAGTCGACAGGGTTGTAACGGAAATTGCAAAGTTTTACTTTTCTCCCCTCGCACGCAAAATTGTCAACGTCACTCACGCTGCTAGTAAGTACGATATCTATTATATAAGATAAAATAATTGGAGGGCGATTTTCTTAAGATAGCTTTTATATTATTATTACGGTTAAAGCATAATATTAACTATAAAAAAACTTATTTTTAAGGCAATTAATCATTTTACTATTTTTATTGGGAATATACCACAATTTTACTTTAAATTAAGTTTTATTCGACGTTTCGATTTCCACTTCGTAAATCGTTTGGTAGCGTTACTATGTTCCTATAACTATCAGATTAGCGAAATCAATGTGTTAGTAAGAGAGCGACGATTTTTGGTGCATGCGCCGAATATGACAAAGTGAGCGCAAGGCGCAAAATATTTATATACAGTGTATAATCAGAAAGTTCTTTATGTTGATGACACACGAAGTCGCCATACACAGAGTGTATTTTTGATATAGAATTTTGAGCTTCCGGCTAGGGATGGGAAAAACCTACCGGTTTTAACCTAAAACCGGTGTTTTTACTTCGCAATAACCGGTTTTAGGGTTGTTTCTTTGTGCTGGTTATAACCGGTTTTTTCTTTTTAAAGTAAATACCGGTTATTAGGTTTTTACGGTGATTAGGATTAGGTTAGGTATTATTTTGGATCCCAATCATAATTATTATTCTTAAGTAATTATTCCAAACAAAACCATAATTCAAATTTTATTTAATAAATACAGAAGCAAACTGAAAGTGAAAATTCACGTCAGCCAGAAACAATTAAATTTTATTATAATATTTCGTTGAAAAGGTATTTGTAATCATAATATTTACATAAGAAATGATCTGGTTGAAGTAGACGCAAACATCATCTATTTTTCACACTTGACTCTTGACATTGAAAGTGGGTGAATGACTTTTTCTGATTACCAAAAATAATGCTCTGACTATGAATATCGAATTACCGATTACGAATACGAATCTCCAAGGATTTTCCAACGTTTTCAAAACGATACACCCATACAGAAAATATTAAATTAGTTAAAATGTACCTACTATACAAATATACAAACGTGTTAAAAGAAATACATACATGATAATTTTTTTTGATGGTAGTAAAAATAAAAGATAAATTGCATTATCCAATTTATTTTTAAGTAAAATATTTATGTTGATATTATTTTTTTTAAATCCCATTTGAAAGAGTCTGGGAAATTTTTTATAAGTTGAAATGGTTGGGTTAAATTGTATATTATTGCAATAGGTATAATATATTAATCTTACGCTATATTATATTTAATAATAATCAATAAATATATAATAATAATAAAATATTAAATAGATATAATAATTAATAGAATAAAATGGTTTTATTAAAAATTGTGTTTTATTTATATTGATATTGATTTTCTTTTTATAGTACTAATTTTGATCATATTGATATCGAGTATCGAGTCGAGTGGAGTATCGCAAACTAAAGTATATTGTAAATGTAATATTGTAACCTATTTAATTTAAAAAACCAAAAACCGGTTTTTGGAAAAATCTTTTTTTTTTGGCCGGTTATAACCGCCAGATTAAACCGTAAGCAAAAAAACCGGTATAACCGAAAACCGGTGTTTTGTCAAAAACCGCCATCCCTACTTCCGGCGATACATGCATCTCAGTGGCATCACCGATGTCAGAGTCCATTGTTCTGCTTTCTAGACCACACATTAAGACTTCTTCTTCTAAGCATCTGATCATTCGGATAGTGAGTTTGAGTTTTATAGACACATTTAAATTTAAATAAAATCCTTCCATGTTCTCCTCGGTTCTATCCTTCATCCCAGACAGTTTTTACTTCTACGTTTGACGGTGCCAAACCATTTCAGTCTTTGTTTTTGAATCGTTTAGGACTGTATACATTTTGGCTCTTTCCCTACTCAAGTTTTCCTGATCCTGTCTCTTCTATTATTACCCAGCATCCACCGTAACATTTTTATGTCAGCTGCCTCCATCTTCATTTTCTGAATCTTCTTCCATGCTCTTGTATATTTTCATTTCAGTCCATCTCCATAGCTTCAGAGGCATCTCCATAGCTCTTATCTAGGAACTGTATACTACATTTTCTCTTTATAGATATTGTCGGTTTATAACGTCCTGCGACGTTGTTTGATACCTAAGCGCCAGTTTCCTCGATTGTTCCAGTCCTCATCGGACAATCCTCTTTCGCTCATAGATCTTCGTATACCACCAATCCAAGATTTTTTCGGTCTTCCTCTTTTACGTTTTTCTCTTGGTATCCATCTCATTGTCTTTGTAGGGAGACTTTTCTCGCTCATCCTTTGAACGTGCCCGTACCAGGTTAATTCTTTTCCCTCTATGCAAAACATTTTCTCTTTAAGATCTTTGAATACCAAATGTCGCACTTTTTCTTTGTTCTCGCCATATTTCTCACTACCGTATTTCTCATCAACTGTCCTAAAGTAAACACTGTCCTTCTTACTGGCATACACTGTTCTCCTATCTCTCTCCTTAACCTTTATTTACACACAATATAATTTATATACATAATAGTTGAGTAAAAACGTCCTATGTAGCAAAGATTTAACATTAGTTCTTCAAGTACGCCTAAAAAAATGTTACGTATACAGTGTACTATACTATGGAGTGGAATCATGCACGTTAAATGTAGAGACAATAAGACGACTTAACGCCTTTGAAGTGTGGTTCTGTAGAAAAATTATGAGGGTTTCCTGGAAAAATAGAGTTACGAACAGCGAAGTACTGAGAAGAATAGGTAAAGAGAAGGAAGTTGAACTTACAATTAAAGAAAGAAAACTACAGTATCTCGGACATGTGATGCATTGCGAGAAGTATGACATTCTGCGACTCATAATGCAAGAAAAGATAGATGGCAGAAGAAGCATCGGAAGAAGATAAATTTCATGGCTCAAAAACCTGAGAGAATGGTTTTGATGCAGCTCAAAACAACTATTTAGAGCTACTGCCTCAAAAATTAAAATAGCTACGATGATTGCCAACCTCCGTAGCGGAGATGGCACCTGAAGAAGAAGAAGAATAGTTGAGGCCCTGAGACTAAAATAAAGAGCAGGCTACAAGGGACCAGAAATGCTTGTAAAAACTTTTTAAATTTTGTAAATTTTTGACGATCTCGAGCTGGATTTCAACCTGAGATATAAAATGCTAAAGTGTTAAGTTTAGCCCATTATATTGTAAGGAATAGAAGCATGGATGTTAAAGACTGAGAATGTTATGAAAAAACAACGTCAGAAATGACTTGTAACGATAAGCGTTCTAATCGTTACTAAAATATTTATTCTGATAGGAACTAGGTATACAACCAACTATGCAACGAGTAGTTTAAAGGGTTGCGTTGATTTTCGGTGCGAATTGATGGAATATCTGGTTACTTTGGAATTGTTAAGTTTACAATCTGTCAAGGATTTTCCGCCGAACGTGGTTGACAGAAGTGAAAGACTTCACTCTTTCGAAGGATTTGGTAGAAATAACATCCCCAATCTCCAATGACCGGTGATTATATCTAGAAGAGAATTTGTGTTAAAATTTGGTTTTATGTGAATGCTGAATATAAGTTAGAAGTTGTGTTTTTTTTTGGTTTTGGTGAAGTATAGGAGAGGAGTTTCGTTGCTTTTTACAGCATCACCGGGTATGTAAAAATATCTTTCTATTTTTTTTCCTTTCTAAAAAAAAACCATACCATCTTTACCTTTTCCTAAGACGAGATTTATATCATATTAAAATAAATATTACACTGCAATAAGTAAATTTTCCATGCTTCACTACGTCTAATCAATGTTCTACAGATTAAAAAATTCTGAAATTTACGTTTTTCACTCTAAATAAGTTTAAAATCCTGACATTTTCATTCTCTCATTTAGCTAATTCTGTAAAGCAATCTTTTATTACAATATTAAAATTTATTTGTTCAAATACATACATCCTTACATGTGTTCAAAAGCCTATTTTAAGTGAAAGTCATACCAAGGTCAATGATATGGCACGTATACACATCCAAACATCACTTTTTATTTAGTTTTTTCCTGTCAAGTTCTGATAAGGTTTTATACCTTTTTGTAAAGGCCCTCTGTCATGTGTACTAAAAGGAAACCAGCTAATCACCGGTTTTGTTTTCTTTTAGTCATTGGAGAAGAAGATAGAGTCACAAGTAGTCATTAATTTATTCTTTAAATGGAAAAATAATAAGTTGGGAATTTTGGGTCAATTTTGTTGGATATGGGCATGGAATTTTTGTTGAGTTTCCGGTACTAGGAAGTACATCCTCGTCGAGACAAGTACCCTCCACCCCTAAGGTTGGGAAAACCTGGAAAATACTGTACTTGGGTCTCTTCCGATCATCACCCTCGAAGGAGGTTGGATGAGAAACACACCTTCACTTGTGTGGAAGCGACAGGTTTTATAAATAGAATTTGCATGTCAATTTATTTAATAATACCTTTAAATTTTACTCAATTTTTGTCAATAACTGTTAATAATAATTTATCTTCATTTTTCTTAAAAATATAATTAACCTAATAACATTCAATATTTTGATACATTAAATCTTTCCACTGTTTCTATCGTTTGTTTACAATAGTTTGAAGGTTGTAAACCATCTTGTTGTAAGAGTGTTGTGCACAATATTCGGGGGTTTAGAACCTTATTTCATAACCTATTTAAATAAAATTTATTTCATCGGTTAGGCATTGTCACCTCCGATCAGATACGGGATTGTCAGCCAATCGTGTATCCTTCCTTAATCATAAGTTGTACACACTGTTGGATATAATTAATTTCTTACATATTTTCATATTGTAAAACCTGCGTTATCGACAGGAGCGTACTAGCCTAGTACGTCCGGTAAGTTAGCTAGTTTGTATAAAATTGTATATAGGGGTTATAGGTATTTTTTTTTTCATTAAATTTGTTGGTTGTACATACTTATATGTTTTATTATCCTACCTTTTTAATAGTATTAGTTAGGTACAGCAATATAGGTCACGTGGAGAGCAATATATTCTATTCTTTCCTGGCGCTCAACACTACTTCTGAATATCTTCTTGGTCAATAGTTCTTTTCTTGTCATTACTCCTTATATTAATTTATTTTCTTTATCATTCAAGTATTTCAGTAGGTACCGTCTTACTAGGGCGTGCAAATACGGCCTGATCCTTCCCTGAGCCCTACTGTTTAGTCTCTTCAATTTCCAGCTAGCCTATTTTGAGGAAACTTCCATAAATAAGTAATTACTCATTAAAGCTATATCTATTCTGCCACAACACAAACTCGTTTTTGTTACAATTGGCGCCCAACGTGGGGCCCGATTTTCAGTAAGACAGTACCTTTATTTTGTTGCTTATTGTAAATTTTTCTAGTAAGTATCTTTCTGGTTCATTGTTGTATATTTTGTAATTATATAGAGATACATTTTTGATTCCTTTTGTACGTTATTTGGAAAATACACTAGTGCACTTGTATTGCTGTATTGGTACTATTTTAATTTATTTAAATTAATAATTGTAAATCGTGAGTAGGATAATATTTGAACAGGTATATTGGTTGACATTTCGGTCTGGTCGGTTTGGTGATACCTGGATATTTATTTTGAAAAATTTTGAATGATTTATTTTTTTTGATATCTAGGTACATTACTACTTTTGATTTAGGTGCAGCCACAATATACTACAGTTAGCTAAATTTTTGCTTACCATACCTATATATAATTTATAAAGTTTTCATTTTTTTTATATACATTTTCGTTTAAACATTTACTTAAATTATTTTAAATATCTACCCCAAATATATATCTCCGTTATATTTGGTTTGTCGGTTTGTTAGGTCGTTAGTTTAGCAGCTCGTCGGTTGAGCAGCTTGTTTAGTAGATTGTCGGTTAATTGGGTCGTTAGTTTGTTGGGGTGGGTTCGGTTTGTCGTTGTTGGGTTGGGTTTATTGTTACTAATTCTTTCCCTATCACCATGTGCACCTTTCAGCCAGAACATTTGTTAGGAGTTAGATTATGAGCTGAGGATAAGGGAAATAGAGGTTGAAGAAGCCGCTAAATGTGATAGAAAACGCAGTCTATTGCGTGGTGCTCTTAAACAGGAGCAAGGAAATAGGAGTTTCCGTCAGATTTCAGCTGCAGCTATTCCTTTCCTGGAACAACAACAGGGAATAAATGAGACACTAGAGGATCTTACGCAAAAGATAAATAATTTTAGAGGGACTGTCCATGATAGCATGTATTCCAGATACATTTCACGTCTTGCTCATATCTCTGGTCGTGTCCACTTATTATGTTGCTCAGATGAGGAGCAACAACTTTACAAACGCTCTATGTCCATTAGGATTCTCAGTCTAGAAGGTGAACTCGATTCTCGAGTAAATCCTCTAGCCACATCCACTCCTGTTTCTTCAGTTCAAGCCTCTAATTCCTTGTTACATCCCAAGCCTGTGCAGGTACATAAGTGGGGAGTTTCGTTTTCTGGTGAAGGTCATTATGACCAAGTAATTTCATTTTTAGATAGGGTAGAATGTCTTCGTGTTTCGAGAGGTGTGAGTGAGGAAGATCTTTTTTCGGCTTCTGCCGAATTATTTACAGGCCATGCTTTTACGTGGTTTATGAACAACCGTGGTAGCTTTACCACTTGGACTGGTTTGGCTCAGAAACTAAAATCCGATTTTCTGCCTTATTCTTTCCAAACTGATCTCTTAGACGAGATCAAGAACCGCAAGCAGAAACCTGGAGAATCAGTGACCATGTTTATCAACACTATGTTGGGTATGTGTAGTCGTTTAGATACCCCTTTAACAGATCATGCAAAAATAAAGATAATTTTAAAATGTTTGTTACCCTTTTACCATGCCCAATTCGCTCTGGTTGATATAGCCACTATAGAAGACCTGACAGATAAGTGTAAACGGTTAGAGGAAACTCTATCCTGGTCTTTTCATCCTCCTACAACATCTAATTCTGGTGCTGGATTTAACTCTCACTCCTCGAGAAATCGTTCGTGGCAATCTAGACCCCATACACCGAATGTGTCTGTGACTACGTATTCTTTGTCTTGCTGGAATTGTCAGGGGGTTGGTCACGCATTTCGTGATTGTACCAGACCCCAAACACGGATTTTCTGCCACAGTTGTGGTAGAGAAAATACGCTTAAACGTAACTGTTTTAAGTGTTCGGGAAACGAGCATGCAGAGGCTCGTACCCTGAGCGTTCCTCAAACAGCAGCCCCATCAGGGAATATGACCGCAGCTGTAGACGAAGCTTCAGGTCCAATACCCGCCAGCAGCTCAAACACACCCTCTCAGGAAGGAAGAAACACTTCCAACCGGAGACCAGCACGCCAACCGAAATCAGGGAAAAAGTAATTGTTAGTAACACTTCAGTTGACTCGTACGGTTCGCTTGATCGTAGATTATCCCCTCCAGTCTTAAGCTGGAATTTTAGTAATAAGCATAATCAGGACGAGGAAACAGTTCCAAATTCTATACCAGGTTGTACGTTTGTAAATAATAATTATATGTCTATGTTAATACCAGATAATTTTGAAAATAAATCAGATATTTTGGATTTTGATATAAATTCGTTATTAGTTAGGAAACATAATGATAACCGACCTTATCTTGAAATTGAAATTTTAGGACAATCTTGTTTAGCTCTATTAGATAGTGGCTCTAACATTTCTTTAATAGGTTCGTATTCGCTGAAATTGTTAGAAAACACCGATATTAATGTTATGCCTATTTCTTCTCTGCAAGTCTCTACTGCGGATGGTGCAATCCAGTCAATTACAGGTAAATTTGACACAGAAATCGTAGTTGCCAATATTCGGAAAATAATTACATTTTATGTTATCCCTTCAGTTAAAAATTCTATAATTCTTGGCATGGATTTCTTAAATGCATTTAATAGTACATTAAACTGTTCAGATTTTTCGTTGTTTATATCTTCCTTTAATGTCGCAACTGTAAGTGCCATTCGTGAGTTCTCTCGTTTGTCTAGCTTAGAACAAAACCAGTTAGAGAATATTATCTCTAAATTTTCTTCTATCTCTTCCAAAGATAAATTAGGCCGTACACATTTAATATCTCATACTATCGAAGTGAACACTTCAACTCCTTTTAGACAATATCAATATCCCATACCTCAGGCATGGCAAGCAGATTTGGGTAAAGAAATTGATTCGATGCTCTCTCTAAACATTATCGAACATTCAAATTCTTCATATTGTTCGCCGTTATGGATGACGAAGAAGAAGGATGGATCATTCCGAGTATGCTTCGATGGTCGCAAACTTAATAGTATCACTACTAATCGAGATGCTTATCCCATCCCTCGGATAGATATAATTCTGAGCAAACTTCAGAATGCCAAATATATCTCTTCGATCGATTTATCCAAAGCCTTCTTACAAATTCCGTTAAGCGAAGAGAGTAAGAAGTATACTGCTTTCGCTGTCAGTGGTAAAGGGTTATTTCAATTTGTCACAATGCCTTTCGGTCTAGTTTCAGCTCCGCAAACAATGTGTCGTTTGATGGACTTGGTTATTGGTCCCCAACTCGAACCATTCGTATTCTATTATTTAGACGACATCATAGTTGTTACTCCTGATTTTTCGTCACATATTGAAATATTGGAGAAATTATTTTCACGCCTTAAAGAGGCTAATCTCACTGTTAATTTAGAGAAATGTAATTTTTGTCGTCCTAATTTGAAATTTCTAGGATATGTTGTTGATCATCAAGGTTTGAGAACAGACCCTGATAAAGTAACCGCTATTAAGGACTTCCCCATTCCTAAAACTACTACACAACTACGTAGGATCTTGGGCATGTGTGGGTACTATCGTCGATTTGTGCCTTCTTATTCTACTTTATTATCACCCCTTACTGACCTCCTTAAGAATAGGAAAAAGGGCCAGACTATCACCTGGACTCCTGAAGCTGATGATGCTTTTCATCGCATTAAAGAAGCTCTTACCAGTGCTCCTGTCATGACTTCACCTGATTTCAGTGAACACTTCTACCTCATGACAGATTGTTCAAATACCGCCTCATGTGGTGTACTCTTTCAGATGAAAGATGGTTCTGAACACCCCATAGCATATACTAGTAAGAAGCTCAATAAGGCCCAGAAAAATTATTCCACTACCGAGCGTGAACTCCTTGCTATTATTCATGGCTTGGAGTCTTTCCGCTACTATTTAGAAGGTCGTAAGTGTACCCTTATTACTGATCATAGTTCTTTACTCTGGATGCATTCTATGCGTAACCCATCCCAACGTTTGTCTCGATGGATTTGTAAGTTGTCAGCCTTTGATTATAATATCGTCCATCGTAAGGCAAATGGTGTTGTAGTAGCAGATGCTTTGTCTCGAACATTTGATGTCAATCTTCTTGACTTATCCACTTTAGTTCCGGATGCATGGTATCAGAAAATGTTGGAAAAGTTTACTCAAACACCTGATCAGTATCCTGATTTTAAAGTAGAAAATAATATCCTTTATAAGCATGTTGTTAGTTCAGTAGAATCTTTGTCTAATATGTCTGATTGGAAAATTGTCGTCCCAACAGCAAACAGGGATGAAATTCTTCGTACTTTTCATGATAATGTGACATCTGGTCATTTCGGTTCCTATAAAACATTTAGTAGGATAGCAGAATTATATTATTGGCCTGGCATGCGCAACTATATTAAAAAATATATATCTAGATGCAAAGTTTGTGCTACTTGCAAGCCAAGTACTATGCCACAAGCTGGATTAATGGGTACTTTTAGGAACATTGACTTCCCATGGCAGATGATATCCATGGATCTGATTGGACCATATCCTCGTAGTTACAATGGCTATACCTATTGTTTAGTAGTTGTCGACTACTTTACTAAATTTCCACTAGTTTTTCCTCTTCGGAATGCTACTGTCCCTGCCATTGTGAAATATTTGGAGGAACAAGTCTTTTTGTTGTTTGGTGTTCCCCAAATTGTGTCTTGTGACAATGGTCCTCAATTTGTGTCTAAGGCCTTTAAGGACCTTCTAACTAAGTACAAAATGCAGAAGATCTTTTATAATGCTGCATATCATCCGCAAGCTAATCATAGTGAGCGAGTGAACCGCAGTATTGTAACAGCCCTTAGATCATACACTTATCCAGATCACAGAGCTTGGGACCAGTATATTCACTCAATAGCCCAAGCCATAAGAACTTCGGTCCATGAAGTTACTCAATGTTCTCCAGCTTATTTGAATTTTGGTAGAAATATTGCTTTGTCTGGTGATTATTTTGGTTTAATTTCGGACAATTCCACAAATCTCCCTCAGATCTCTGAGAAACTCCATCGTTTAGATGATCTTCAGACTTTACCCCCACTATTTGCAGACATCAGGAAGAAGTTAAA
Organism: Diabrotica virgifera virgifera; assembly: GCF_917563875.1. Lineage (NCBI taxonomy): Eukaryota > Metazoa > Arthropoda > Insecta > Coleoptera > Chrysomelidae > Diabrotica > Diabrotica virgifera. The sequence goes on from NC_065449.1 coordinate 17,876,695, forward strand.
ATCTTCTTACCTTAAGTCACAGAGTCAATACAATTTAAGGAAAAGAGATTTGCGATTCTTTGTGGGTGATCGGGTATTAAAACGTAATTTTGTTAAGTCTAGTAAAGGTGATGCTATTTCTGCCAAATTTTGTCAGAAATACGTGCCTTGTGTTGTCAGTAAAGTAATCTCTCCTTTAATATATGAATTAAAAGATAGTTCGTCCAACCGAAAACTTGGTCGATTTCATATAAAGGACTTATTACCAGATAATACTGTCAATGACTTAGAAACTTCGTCATCAGAAGAAGAAGATTAACTTAACAATATTGATCAAGTTAATTCCTCTTTCTAAACTTTAGAAATACTCGATTGTTCAATGAATAGGTTAACGATTGGATTTTGATTTTAGTCACCAGATGGGGACTCTATGTTTTATCTATTATAGTAATCTTTCTAGCTTTCCATATTCTATGTATCTGAGATGTCATTAGATTATTATTGAGATTTAGCTTAGTTTGGCTTAATATTGAACTTGTATGGAACTGTTAACACCTTGTATGTGATTATGCTTATATATGTCATCACTTGTAGATTAGTGTATCTACATAATAGGTTTAGATTAGGATTATCTCGTTTTGTATTTGATTTTGTAGTTTCTACTGGAAAGTTATTTCAATGCTTAGCATGATTCCTTGGTACATTAGCTTATTTTTGCCTAAAGAAGTCATCGTGATATTTGTTTGGGTAAATGCAATTTTAGTATACAGTGTGATCCCAAAGTTATACTTCGTGTGTCCAAATTTTGATAAAGTTAATTGAGATTAAATTTATGATAAAGACTATGAAACCATCTCATTATTTATTGTAGTGAACATTTCTTAGGAAAGTGGTTTGCCTAGCTTGGCTATGCAAATACGTGGGTTCGAGACTTGTTGCTTATCGACTGTGCACCTGATAGGAAGCAGATTTCATTGCCCACAGTTGCCTAGTTCCAAGCCATACCTCAATTAGTTCAGATGCTGAATCTTTATGATAGAATGTTTAATCATCATTTTAATCATGCACTAGGCATTCTTATTCAATTTTCAGTTTACATTCATTCTGAAGAAACTTAGTCTTAACTTGTATGTTTATCTATCCTTCTTAAGTTTTACTATTTTATTATTCTGATAATGATGGTAACTTCTTTGCTATATTGAAATATTGTAGCTTTTGTATCCACCAAGGGATTATTTTGTTCAAGCATCATCTTTCCGAGGAACTAAATTTTTTTGTTCATATGTACCTTAGGGTCAGGATCAATATCCTGTTATCTGTGAGTAACTAGGGAACATTTTCTTAATCTGCAGTTTCTTTAGAAATTGATTTACTTGTTCTCTAGTATTTCCATAATTGGATTTATTTATAAGAGTTATTAATATGTGACTTCTTGAATTCTTTCATGAGAGATGACTTCGAAATATTGGTTAGCTTCTTCTGGCCATTCTTATCATTCTGTTGTAGCTATAGCTATAGTTAGAGAATCCCAGAGTAAGCTAACTTCTGTTAGGTCAACTATTCGATTAGTTACCCTTAGATAGATCTCCCATTGAATCAGATACAAATCTGATGATCGGTTGAGTTAGGGTCATGGTAACAAATATGTAATCATCATTAGTACATTTAGTACTAGGTTGTAGCGTTGCTCAATTAAATCTGCTTGATTGTTCCACCTTGGATATGCTTCAATATAAATCTGTTGTCCAATGTCGGATCAATTTAGGATAAAAGGCTTGCTACAATAATTTCCTTTCTTGTCAATAACTCTTATATTTATTTTGATATACTATGGTCTACGTTTTAGCTTACTGCGAATTGGCTACGAAATCTACTAATCGTTCACTTTGGATATGCTCTATTTAAATCTGTTGTCCATCGATAGAACAATTAGGACATTTTTTTTTTGAGATTGGAATTTATCCAAATTATAGAATTTAGCAAAGGGTTATAATAAACCTTATGTATGTATGTTGGTACCATATGAGATATATGGTTCATTAAGACAACTCCATTTACATGACTCATAATTTGCGGTTAGGTATAATCGATCGAGTCAAATGTAAGTGTGTATAAGTTAGTCGTTGTATAGGTTATGTTTCGTTTTGCATTTATGAATATGGTTGTTATGGTGTTCTTGTTGACTATAATTTGAGGTTTTATTTAAATCTACTAAATCAACTTGAACCAATTTGGTCTTTAGGGTATATGTCACAGAGGACTGGTCCTACGAGTTTGGACGATGTCCTACGATAGGTTAGTTTAGGGTAGTGAAGTATTCTTAGGTTCGTAGTATATTTTGGATATTGGGTTTGTTCACGCTTGTGTTGGATCCCACAGCGTGTGATTTTTCTCTATGAATACTTGTATTGAGTATCTATATGTGTATATATGTATAATAAAAAAAAATTGTTCATAAGATCAATTTTTTTTTCTCCAAGTAAAGGGGAATGTAACGATAAGCGTTCTAATCGTTACTAAAATATTTATTCTGATAGGAACTAGGTATACAACCAACTATGCAACGAGTAGTTTAAAGGGTTGCGTTGATTTTCGGTGCGACTTGATGGAATATCTGGTTACTTTGGAATTGTTAAGTTTACAATCTGTCAAGGATTTTCCGCCGAACGTGGTTGACAGAAGTGAAAGACTTCACTCTTTCGAAGGATTTGGTAGAAATAACATCCCCAATCTCCAATGACCGGTGATTCTATCTAGAAGAGAATTTTTGTTAAAATTTGGTTTTATGTGAATGCTGAATATAAGTTAGAAGTTGTGTTTTTTTTTTGGTTTTGGTGAAGTATAGGAGAGGAGTTTCGTTGCTTTTTACAGCATCACCGGGTATGTAAAAATATCTTTCTATTTTTTTTCCTTTCTAAAAAAAACCATACCATCTTTACCTTTTCCTAAGACGAGATTTATATCATATTAAAATAAATATTACACTGCAATAAGTAAATTTTCCATGCTTCACTACGTCTAATCAATGTTCTACAGATTAAAAAATTCTGAAATTTACGTTTTTCACTCTAAATAAGTTTAGAATCCTGACATTTTCATTCTCTCATTTAGCTAATTCTGTAAAGCAATCTTTTATTACAATATTAAAATTTATTTGTTCAAATACATACTTCCTTACATGTGTTCAAAAGCCTATTTTAAGTGAAAGTCATACCAAGGTCAATGATATGGCACGTATACACATCCAAACATCACTTTTTATTTAGTTTTTTCCTGTTAAGTTCTGATAAGGTTTTATACCTTTTTGTAAAGGCCCTCTGTCATGTGTACTAAAAGGAAACCAGCTAATCACCGGTTTTGTTTTCTTTTAGTCATTGGAGAAGAAGATAGAGTCACAAGTAGTCATTAATTTATTCTTTAAATGGAAAAATAATAAGTTGGGAATTTTGGGTCAATTTTGTTGGATATGGGCATGGAATTTTTGTTGAGTTTCCGGTACTAGGAAGTACATCCTCGTCGAGACAAGTACCCTCCACCCCTAAGGTTGGGAAAACCTGGAAAATACTGTACTTGGGTCTCTTCCGATCATCACCCTCGAAGGAGGTTGGATGAGAAACACACCTTCACTTGTGTGGAAGCGACAGGTTTTATAAATAGAATTTGCATGTCAATTTATTTAATAATACCTTTAAATTTTACTCTTTTTGTCAATAACTGTTAATAATAATTTATCTTCATTTTTCTTAAAAATATAATTAACCTAATAACATTCAATATTTTGATACATTAAATCTTTCCACTGTTTCTATCGTTTGTTTACAATAGTTTGAAGGTTGTAAACCATCTTGTTGTAAGAGTGTTGTGCACAATATTCGGGGGTTTAGAACCTTATTTCATAACCTATTTAAATAAAATTTATTTCATCGGTTAGGCATTGTCACCTCCGATCAGATACGGGATTGTCAGCCAATCGTGTATCCTTCCTTAATCATAAGTTGTACACACTGTTGGATATAATTAATTTCTTACATATTTTCATATTGTAAAACCTGCGTTATCGACAGGAGCGTACTAGCCTAGTACGTCCGGTAAGTTAGCTAGTTTGTATAAAATTGAATATAGGGGTTATAGGTATTTTTTTTTCATTAAATTTGTTGGTTGTACATACTTATATGTTTTATTATCCTACCTTTTTAATAGTATTAGTTAGGTACAGCAATATAGGTCACGTGGAGAGCAATATATTCTATTCTTTCCTGGCGCTCAACACTACTTCTGAATATCTTCTTGGTCAATAGTTCTTTTCTTGTCATTACTCCTTATATTAATTTATTTTCTTTATCATTCAAGTATTTCAGTAGGTACCGTCTTACTAGGGCGTGCAAATACGGCCTGATCCTTCCCTGAGCCCTACTGTTTAGTCTCTTCAATTTCCAGCTAGCCTATTTTGAGGAAACTTCCATAAATAAGTAATTACCCTTTAAAGCTATATCTATTCTGCCACAACACAAACTCGTTTTTGTTACAGACTATCTAACATCTTAGCTGAAAAGACAATGTACGGTGGACGACTATACAGAAATATACGTCACCTTTAGAAATAAATGCACATCTTAAAAAGTAAACACGAAGACTAAAATATAGTTATTATCTCGCTAATTAGACAAGGCGGAAACGGCGGGTTCGTTGGGAAAAATATTCCCATGAGATATTTTTGCATAATCACATTCGTGAGACATCCCAGAATAAGGTTCAAGAAGTCGCCCACGAAAAAAGTGGGCCAATTTTTTTTTAACAATTTTTTTTTAATCAAATTGCAAAAATCAATATTTTGGCCCCGACTAATTTTTTTTAGGTTTTTTGGACCATTCTGGACAAAAAGGGTCTTTTATAATTTTTCTCTAAAGTTGATCTTTTTCGAGTTATAAGCAAGTTAAAATTTGAAAAACGCTAAAATGGCCATTTTTAAGGCTTAATAACTCGGTCAAAAATTATTATTTTGAAAGTCAGAAAGTGACTAAATCAAAGTTTAAAGTCACCGTTACATGATCCTGAAGAAATCTGTGTCATTAATTTACTACTAAGCTGCTATTTTTAATTAATAACAATGAGTGGTTGTATCGTATTGACGCTGCTTTAAATGTGAGTGCGAGTAAGATGCACAATTGGACTGCTGGAATAGCTTCTCTCTCGCACTCAGCATTTACAGCCCCGCACACGTGCATGGCGCTTATTATTATTACTTAAAAATAACAGCATAGTAATAAAATAATGACAAAAATTTCTTCAGAATCTAGTAGGGGGCTTCAAACTTTGATTTAGTCATATATTGACTTTCATAATAATAACTTTTAACCGAGTTATTAAGCCTTGAAAATCGCCATTTTTCGTTTTTTCAATTTTAAATTGCTTATAAGTCGAAAACGATCAACTTTAGAGAAAAATTATAAGAGACCTTTTTTGTCCAGAATGGTCAAAAAATTAACGAAAAAATTGTTCGGGCCAAAAATATTGATTCTGGCAATTTGATTAAAAAAAAATTGTTAAAAAAAAATTGGCCCACTTTTCACTTGGGCGACTTCTTGAACCTTATTCTGGGATGTCTCACGAATGTGATTATGCAAAAAAATCTCATGGGAATATTTTTCCCTTCGAACCCGCCGTTTTCGCCTTGTCTAAATGTGTCAAATGTTTTGCTTTACCTCAAAATCTACAAGAAAATGTATGACATATTTTGTTATTTAGATTTACGTTTTCCTAAAATTTCTTATCATATATTTGCTCTTCTCTGACAATGTCGCACAAAGCCAATTTGAATGCCTATACAAAATAATCCGTATGGCTTTTGAAGTGTGAATCACGTTAAATTACAAAAACGGGAAATAGTATCAGCATTAGGGAAATATCGCAATATTTATAATACGTATTGAAATAATTTTCGATATTGGATTACAATTACACAAGCAATTATCAATGATATCGTTATTGTTTACTGTAATGTACCGTATTATTTATTTAGCGAGGTTGGTTAAATATTGAGAGGCGGTAATTATACCAAAATATTTGATTTTGATGCAGAAATAATCAGATTGCTGGTGCATATTTAACGATCTATATCAAATTATTTTTCATTGCATTAAAAAATGTGTTTGCAATTAATACCTAAGGGGAATTAAGCATTTTTTTTTTAAATTAGCACTACTAATTATTTATTTGATGTTCATAGACTGTCGGATTACCGACGAAGCTCAACCACGATTTTATCTCCTATTCTTTTGAAAGTACAGTGGAACCTCGATAACTCGGATTAACCGGGACCGCGGCCAATCCGTGTTATCGAAAATCCGGGTTAGCTGGAAAATATGGTAAAAAATAATAAAGTACGGTATACTTACTGATAAACTCCGTTATAATTGAAGTAACATGAAATTATATATGTACAGTACCTACACATCTAAATTACTAAAAATATGCACACACAAACCTAAGCCAACGGAAGCGAACAATACAAGACTGTACTACACACAATACAGTCACAATCGGAACGACGTTATGAGTTATTTATAACCTCACTTATAAGAACAGTGAAAACTAAGACCATTGTCTAAAAAAGAATTTTTTAAATAGTCTTTTAGTCTTTTTTAAACAATGCTAAGACAGTTTGAAATAAATAAAGGAATACTACAGGTGCCTATTGTTTCCGATAATCCGAGATAATGAACGTCGCTCTGCCGTTGGCGGCGTGTGCCATGAGTAATTTTTACTATCGTATATAGACCGGACAGTATCGTCGCCCCCGCTAGCAAAATTATTCTGATTCGATTTTTTTGCACAAACTTACTCAAAAAGAGGTCCTTATAACATATCCACATGATGCCGGGCGGTGCCGTGGTCGAAAAATTGTTTAAACAATTTTTTTTAAACAAATTCACAAAAATAATTTTTTCATTTCGAACATTTTTTTAGATAATTTGGCTTATTCTGAGCAAAGAAGGTCTTCTGTCATTTTTTTTCTAAAATTGATTGCTGTCGAGTTATATGCGATTAAAAATTTGAAAAATGCGATAATAGCCATTTTCAAGGCTTAATAACTCGATTAAACATTATTATTATTAAATTCAAAAAGTGACCAAATCAAGATTTAAACCCCTTTTTCAAGGTCCTGAAGAGATTTTTGTCATTATTTTATTGCAAAATTGTTATTTTTAATTATTAACAATTAGCGCTATAGTCCAGGATGTATCGTCTCCCCGGTTAGTGAAATTATTCAGATTCCATTTTTTTGCAGAAACTGACTCAAAACGAGGTCCTTATAACATACCCACGCTACCCTGTGGATATGTTATAAGGACATATTTTTGAGTAAGTTTGTGCAAAAAAATCGAATCGGAATAATTTCGCTAGCGGGGGCGACGATACTACCCGATCTAACAGTTCAAATTACACAAATACATATTATCTCTCAAATATTATATTACATACAGTTTTATTGTTGAAATGTTTGTCTGATGAAAATCGGTCCGGGTTAGCCGGACTTCCAGGTTATCGGGGGCCGACTTATCGGGGTTCCACTGTACTTAAATATGAAACCAAGGAGAATAAAATATTTAAAAAGTGTGTAGTTTCTTAGGGAATTTTTCTAGGAAAATTGATTTTTTCTTGTAAAGAAAATTGCATGCCCTGTGACGATCTTCTTCTTTATACCATATGACGATCTGATAGACGAGTATTGATTTTATTTTTTTTTAACTGCAAAATTGGACATTATTATTTATACAGGGTGATCAAAAATATTTTTTATAATAAATTATGTAATTAAAAAAAAAAGAAGAATGTATGTAATTTATTTAAATCAAGATATATTTTTAGTCCATGTGGTGAGACCGCTCCCATCTGAAAAAATTTCTTATTCGGTGTCTTTGTGGATTCCTATTCAAAAATGTCTCCTTTTTACAAATCTGAAGGGTGCCGGGTGAAATTTTTGGGCAGAAATTGTTTAAACAATTTTTTTAAACAAATTCAAAAGATCACGTTTTATTACCTTAGAACTTATATTTTTACGTTTCTTGGGTTATTCTAAACGAGAAAGGTATCTTGTAATTTTTCTTAAAAATTGATAGTTTTCGAGTTATAGTCGATTTAAAATCTGAAAAATGTGAAAATACGCATTTTCGAGGCTTAAAAACTCATATTTATGTTAGCATTATTGAGGTTTCCAGATATATAAATTGAAGATTAAATATTCTGCTTCAAGATCCTAAAGAGTTATTGCATCTAGCCTTAATTTATACCGTTGTTTTTTAATTGTTAAATATGCGTGTTTATCTGATTTTTTGCCGATGCGGCGCGCTCTATTTAAAAAATCTCCTATTTTCATCCGAAAACTATTTTTTCTAGATTCTTTGGGATATTTTAAATAAAATAAGTTTCTTCACATTTTTCTCAAAAGTTAATAGTTTTAAAGTTATAAGCGATTTAAAATCCGAAAACTGCCAAAAAACGCATTTTTGGATTTTAAATCGCTTTTAACTTTAAAACTGTTAACTTTTGAGAAAAATGTCAAGAAACTTATTTTATTTAGAATATCCCAAAGAATCTAGAAAAAATATCTTTCGCAGGAAAATTGGAGATTTTTGAAATAGAGCGCGCCGCAACGGCAAAAAAATCGGATGGACATGCATATTTAACAATTAAAAAACAACGGTTTAAATTAAGGTTAGAGGCAATAACTCTTCAGAATCTTGAAGCTGAATGTTTTAACTTCAATCTAAGTATCTGGCAACCTCAAAAATACTAATTTAAATTCAAGTTTTTAGGCCTCGAAAATGCGTATTTTCGAGGTATGCCTCGAAAAGACACAGATAGTCCAGAGCAGCGGTTCTCAATCTGTGGTACATGCATCACTGGTGATACATTTCATTATTTGAGGTGGTACACAAAACGCAAAACAGCCAAAATAAGCACCACTATTATACAGTAAAACCTGTCAATAACGGTCACTAAAAATGAGAGAACTATTGGCCGATATAAAAAGGTGGCCGCTAATACCAGGTTTTGTAGTCCACAAATTTTGGTTTGGGGAACTTTGAAACTGGCCGGCTAGTTCAGGTTTCAGGTTTTGATAGGTGGCCGTTAACACAGGTTTTACTGTAGTTAATTTGATCACCTAGCTAGAGAGGTATTTCAGTTAGGTGGTACCAAAAATAATAAAAAGTATTTGGTGGTACAAGACTCAAAAAGATTGAGAACCGCTGGTCCAGGGTAATAAGGATTTTCTCGGGACACTCAAAGATCCAGGTAGCTGACTACTTTTTTAGTTATTGTAGACCTATAGGAAGAAAACCTACCTGTTTCCTGACTAGAGTTCACGTTCCGTTTTTAATTATTAACAATTTAGTGCAAAAATCGCTATTTTTTCAATTTTTTGCACTCCATTCAAAAGCTAAATAGTTGACATAAAATTACAAAATTTAGTTTTTTAGTTAGAACATTGAAAAACCTTCAAAATCCCGATTTTTTAAAGTTAAAAAGTTAATTTGTTGCTACTCAAACTGCAAGATAAGTGAAAATTGTTATTTGTTAATAACTTTTACTAAAACTACCTTAGAACTTTAGTGTTTCATTCAAAGTTGGGTATTGGCGTACTTACAAACTTTCAAAATTTGAGACCGATCCATTAATTAGTTTAAGAGTTGTTCTATTTGTTTATCCCAGAGACCTTTATCTTGCAATAACATAAGACAGAAAATAATGAAAATAGGGCAATTATGCCAAATGAAATTAGATGATAAATAGTATCAAAATGTATTAAAAAAAGATAAAAAATAATTCGCACAGCCAAAAATCCTAATTCCAAATTTTTGAAATTTTGTAGTTTATAAACATTTAGAATAACTTTAAAAATGTTGTCAGTAGAAACAATATTTTTATATATTCGGAAATATAGTATTTTAACACGAATTTTCAAATAAAAAAAATCAGCCTGGGTTCATTTGGGACAAAGATAGCCATATGTTTTTTTTAATTCACAGCTAATTTGTTTATAATAATTAAGGAATCTCCATTAATGCCATTTTAAATAATGAGATTTTTTCCTAAAAAATTTGCACAAACATTGTACCTTCACAACACCCTCTACGACTTTTCAAAAATGTAGTTCAAACGATTACTAGGGGGAACCTACAAATCCACCAAGTTAAAATACCGAAAAAGCAATTTCAAACGAATATAACTCTCTGTATCTCCGGATCAACTCAATGGATTTTGATATTTCTTTTTTTAATTTGTATGTAAATTCTACGTACATTTTAAATATGCAATTTGTTTATAAATTAATTAATTAATTAACACTCTAATTTGCTTAAACAATTGTTAAAAAAAAATATTTTTTTTACAAAAATCTATTTTTTTAATCATAGTATCATTAGTGATCATAGAAAAAGTTAAAGTACATTTTAATAAATAAATTATTTTTATTAGTAATTATTTATTGAACATAATTTATTTATTAAAGTATTCCTTAACTTTTTCTATGATTATTAACAATAGTATGATTAAAATCATAGATATTTGGGAACAAAAAATTCAAAAATTGTTTAAACAAATTAGACTATTTATTAATTAATAAATGTCTAGACAAATTGCACATTTGTAATGTACAGAAAAATTACATACAAATTAAAAAAAGAACGATCAAAATATATTCAGTAAATCCCGAGATATAGAAAATGATAGTATAGTATGGTATAGTTAGACCCAAACCCAGACATCCAAAGTGAAAGTTATTCTCCAACACCAAATTGTTCTATATGGTCCACATAATGTTCAGAAAAAAGTCACACCATTTTGAGCGTCGGGTTTGGGGGGGGGGGAGATGGGGGAGAAATCGGTAAATTAGCAGTTTTTAGGTAAATTAGCTTTAGCCTAAGGAATGTTCTATAGAAAAATGGTCTACATAAAATTTAAAACAAAAAAGGCTCTATACATAATTGTTATAAAATCAACGGTTCCAGAGTTACGGAGGCTGAAAAGTGGAGGTTTTCGATACTTTTTATATATACCGATTTCTTCCCCCTCTCCCCCCCCCAAACCCGACGCTCAAAATGGTGTGACTTTTTTCTGAACATTATGTGGACCATATAGAACAATTTGGTGTTGGAGGTTAACTTTCACTTTGGATGTCTGGGTTTTTGGTATAGTTATATCAAAGATATTGCCCAAAAAATATAAAAAGTATCGAAAATCTCGATATTTGACCCTCCGTAACTCTGGAACCGTTGATTTTATAACAATTATGTATAGAACATTTTTTGTTTTAAATTTCATGTAGAACATTTTTTTATATAACATTGTTTACGCCAAAGCATAGTTTTACAAATATTGACGAAAAACTTAAAAAAACTACTAATTTACCGGCTTCTCTCCCATCTCGCTCCCAAACCGGACGCTCAAAATGGTGTAACTTTTTACTGAACAATATGTGGGCCATATAGAACATTTTGGTGTTGGAGGAAAACTTTTACTTTGGATGTTTGGGTTAGGCCTTTTTTTGGACCAGTTATAATATACTACCTCCGTAACTTTGGAATCATTCATTTTAGAAAGATTATGCATAGGGCCTTTTTTATTTCAAATTTAATGTAGAACATTTTTCTATAAAAGGTTGTTCATGCTAAACCGCATAATTTTAGAAATATTGGCGAAAATCTTAAAAAACTACCAATTTACCGATTTCTCCCCCCTCTCCCCAAACCCGACGCTCAAAATGGTGTGACTTTTTTCTGGACATTGTGTGGACCATATAGAACAATTTGGTGTTGAAGGATAACTTTCACTTTGGATGTCTGGGTTATGCCATCTTTTGGATCAACTATACTATACTAGTAGTTTTAAGTTGCTTTTTATAGTTTTTGAACTCGTGCATTTGTCGGCTCCCAGCTCCCCTTTCACTTAACACGACTTGTCACAAACTGAACAACATTTTTAAAAATTATTGTAAATTACCAGCGTTTTTTATATGTAAAATGATTTTTTCTGCGGACAATATTTTTAAAGTTTATTCTAAATGCTTAAAAACTACAAAATTCAAAAATTTGGCATTAGGATTTTTGACTATATGTATTAGATATTTTTTTTATCATTTTTAATACATTTTGATAGCATTAGTTTTCTACTTTCACTTGGCATACGCAGAATCTATCTTCATTATTTTCTGTCTTAAGTTATTGCAAAATAAAAGTGTCTGGGATAAACAATTAGAATAACTCTTAAACTAACTAATGGATCGGTCACAAATTTTGAGGGTTTGTTGGGTACCCCAATACCCAACTTTTGGTGAAACAATAAGGTTGTAAGGTAGTTTTAGTAAAAGTTATTAACAAATACCAATTTTCAATTTTTTTGCAGTTTGCGTAGCAACAAATTAACTTTTTAACTTTCAAAAATCGGCATTTTGAAGGTTTTTTAATGTTCTAAAAAATTAAATTTTGTAATTTTATGTCAACTATTTAGCTTTTGAATGGAGTGCAGAAAATCGAAAAAATCGCGGTTTTTGCAGTAAAGTGTTAATAAATAAAAAACGGACGCGAACTCTAGGCAGGAAACAGGTAGGTTTTCTTCCTATAGGTCTACAATAACTAAAAAAATAGTCAGCTACCTGGATCTTTGAATGTCCCGAATATGGTCTATTTCTAACTTATGCTGCTAGAGTAAGAAACCCAACATCAAGCGACTCATAGGAAGACTCATAAAACGATGGTATGAGAGCTGGATCACCGGATCGCAGCAGATACTGTAACAGAAGAAACAGGTCAGAGTCCTATTAAAATAAGATAAAGAAGAAAAAGGTATAAGGGATAAAATAGTATTGAAATCCGATAGTCTATTTATAACACTCGCATTCTCATTATCAGCATTAATTTCTAAGGCATCTTGTTTCAATACAAATTCCAATAATGCAAATATTTATATATTTTCGTTACCTACGTATTTTTTTTTCTTAATGCAAAAATTCGAAACCTTTATCTTTTAACGATCTTAAAGAAAAGTTTCCTTCGAAGCTCTATTTAATCATTATTTGAGATGGCTGTATTTTACCTTTTTTTTTTTAAATTTTTCTGCTCAAGGAGTAATAAAAATATCCAAGAATATTTAGGTAGCTATAAAAAGAAAAGAAAAATAACGATGACTTGGTTCTTTAAGTAATTTAGCTTATATTATTTTTCATCTTGAAGGTAAATACACTAGGAAAAGTTGTTTTGCAAAAGAAATTAAACGCCAGGAGGTATTTTGCAGAAAAACCATAATAAATAGTTAACGTAAAAGTAGGTATTTGCAGACGTATCCAACGCAGAGATTTTTGAATATACACGTTACATTCGACATTCGATTTGAATGTAATTGAATGCTAAATCGTGATATTAGAAAATATTTATTAGTTAGTCATTAGAACGCAACTTTGTTCAACCTGATCTGATCTGGGCTAAATATGTAATTGTTCCGTTTTTTTTTATTTAATGGCATAGACATTACTCATTCAGCCAAATTGTTCAGTTATACAATAAAATAAAAAAGTACCATCTGTATTTTTAGGAAAGCGGAACATGGATAATAGGTTGGATTAACGTATTGGAAGCCAAAGCCACATGGCGATTCTGCCTACCGACTAGGAATATTCTAATCCGAAGAGAGAAGAATCTATAAAATGATCATTAAAAGCGTTAAATGTAAATGGAAAATTGGAGTAATTTGGAACCTGTTGAATCAGCGATGGAGCAAGTTTGACGCCACGTCCTGGACAAAACTCGGCAGGAGATCCACGGAATCATAGTTGGACTTTTTATCCCTTATATTCATAAGGGAAAGAGTTTATAGCGATACGCTTTAATTACTATTTTTGCTAATTTTATTTTCTTAATTTTTAATAACTTTTCTCAAAACGAAACAACATTAGTCATTTAAAATTCACATGTAATACACAAACCATATGCCAACAAGGGCCGTTGATTTCGAGAAACGAAAATGTATCCCTAAACAGATTGTATAAAATTAATGTTTTTTCAAGGAAAAACTAATTGATTACGATGCCAGATTGCCACACTCTTCATGTCAACTTTTTAAAATACAAAAAGGTTCTCATCAGTTGACATAATAGTTGGTGGTCCGGTAGGCCAGTCTCTACACAGCATGCGAACAATACCCTTTCGAGATATAAGCAAAACACCACGCTTGTTTACCCAAAATAAATAAATATATTACTGTTCGTTGTTACACTTATTTTTAATTAATTCTGTCAACACACACTACCGGAATAAGTTTACCAATTTGAATAAAAGTACATCAATAACACGAAAAAAAAAAGACAAGTAACTTATAATGCGGTTGTGTAGTTATTTGTCGATTTAGCGTATTGCAAGATTCGGAAATATAATATGTTGTTAATATGGTGGTTTAGAACTACATATAGTTCCAAACCATCAGAAGCATCGGTGACCCCATAAGGCTCCTACAGGGGCAGCTTTGGCAGAATTTATTGTTGGCACAAGAAGGTTTGACGTAACTTTTATATAAAAGCCTTGAGTTTACAATGAAAAAAAAAAATAAGAGGTTTATAGGGCAGTAGTCGAGAACTTATATACAGACGATCTGCGGAAGTTCTGAAGAGAAATACATTCAATATAATATATTCTATATAAGAGAAAGTTCAAAATATTGCGTTTGATGAATATTTGTATGAAGGAGATAATTCCTTAGTGAGAGTAGAAAAAGGGCTACACTTGATGGTCGTCTGTGGTAAGAATGCGCACCATCGGACCTGTGGCAGTATAAACACAAACAAGATAATAATTGTTTGAAGGTCCAAAGATAGTGAGTAATTCCAACAGGAAAATACCCTGATGGAATAATACCTTTTCAAATCAAAGGACAGAAGTCAGATGAAAGTTCAATGTCGCCAAAGAGAGGAGCGAGTACCGCGAAGCTGTGACTGAAAAATAAGGAACTGAGAAGAGAGAAAAAAAGGAGAATCGTAGAGGAGGCACTGGTAGGAGATAGAAGAGATGACAGAAATATCAAAATCCCATACAGTTCTCTCAAAGGCCAGAGTAACATCAATAATGACATATACGTCAAAAACAAGACCCGATATAGCTACAACATAAAGACTACTGGAAACGGCAGAGATGAGAGTACTGAGAAGAATTACAGGAAATACGCTGAGAGATCACGACCAGTGAACACATTAGAAGACAATGTAATGTGCAGTGTATAAACTAATGGACACTAAATAGAAAAAAATAATGGAATAACCACTTAAGCAGAATGGGAGAATCACGTGTGAACAAAATAGCAAGGGATAAATCAACAATCGACAGAAAAAGTGTGGGCCGACCGCGCAAAAGATGGAGTGACAACCTTTCATAGAGGTACCAATCCGCCAATGACAAAGTAGAATTGCTCATAGAGATGAAGAAGAAGAAGAAAAGTAATTCGATAGAGAAGAAAGAGAAGAAGGATCGACCCGATACAGCCACAATACAAAGACTACTGGACACGGAAGAAATGAAAGTTCCGAGAAGAATTATACGAAATACGCTGGAAGATCGAAAGAGTATTGAAGACATTAAAAGAATAAAATTTAACTTGAAGTAAAACACTCCTTGGTGTAGTTGGTACATTTTAATAAAAATTTTAAGAAAATTTAAAAATCCAAAAGGATTACGTTCAGAACGTTTTCGGACTTATCAGTACATCATCAGTGAACTCCCTTTCCTTGCTAAATAGCCACAATGCCAAACACTGGTTAAGTTATATGTTCCAACTACATAGTAAGGATTGTAAAAGAATATGGCCTAAATTGATTTATGGCATTAAAAGATTTTTTTATGTAATGTAGTAGTTTTAATGTAATGTAGTAGAGAGCATCATTTTGCTGGAAGTAATCCATTGGCATTCAATTTAGGCCAAATTCTTTTACAATCCTTACTATGTAGTTGGAACATATAACTTAACCAGCGTTTGGCATTGTGGCTATTTAGCAAGGAGAGGGAGTTCACTGATGATGGACTGATAATTTCGAAAACGTTCTGAACGTAATCCTTTTGGATTTTAAAATTTTTTTTGAATTTTTATTAACATACACCAAATACACCAAGGAGTGTTTTACTTTAAGTTAAATTTTATTTAACTAGATGGTATACAGCCAACCTTCGGGTATTATCCCGTTACATTAGAAGAAAAGTAACTTGACAAAGCTATGAAACTAAACACCACAAAGAAAAAAGTGATGACCAGAAGTAGTATCAGCTTATAATAGGCTATTGATTATTTACTATAGAAAGGAACTACAACGTTAACGGGGTTTTATTATCTCATATCGTCTATGAATCTCTATATATGAAAAAACCGCGGAGTGCTACCATTTAGAGGGGTGCGTTTTTGAGAAATGGGTGAATTAGTCCCTGGGCACAGGTTACATTAGGGTGAGTTCTATGCACTTTTGGTACAAGCACGTCTACATAAAAATTGTTCCTGGTTAAATTTACTATCTAAATATAACTTTTTAAAGTCAAAGATACTTTTTTTTACAAAAATATATTCAAAAGAAAAAGCACGAAGAAACCCAAAAGAAAGAAATTTTGTTTTTGTCCCATACCTTTTGTCCACGGGGACATAGGTATAGACATTGCTTCCCAGAAAAAAAACTTACATATTTTCTCTTTAAAATGATGTTTGGCAGAGGTCATTAGAATTTACAGTTTTCGAAATAAGATTTTTCAAATTTCGCCACTCACAGCAATTTTGGGCAATTTTCCTTGTTATTTCGCAAATATTGTTCTGTAACTTTTTTCTACGTAACTTTAGGTATATGCAATGGTACATGTAAGAGGAATAGAAATCAATTACCTTTAAAATGGTCTACTGTGAATGTTGTAAGACTTCTTTTAAAGAGGTTATCTTTTTCAACGAGTTACTTTTAACGAGTTTTTATATTTTTTACGATTATTTTTTAAATTTCCCATTATAACTTTTTTTTGTATATGGTATATATTATATAATAAAAAAGAACGCTTATTCTGTTTACTTTAAAATGGTGTATTATAAAAAAATCTAGGGTTATTTTTCAATAAGATATGCTTTTTCAAATTGTAATAAGTACTTGCAACGATTTTTGATTATAGGATTATTTTTTAAATTCCTCATTATAACTTTTTTATGTGATTGTGTGTTATGATTGAATCTTATTTTTTATAGGTAATATTTTGGATCCACTTGACTCGGCCGGGCAAACTTCAAAATATGGATTTATTCCAATATTTACTCTCAAAGCTCCTGCACCACAAGCTTTGCTTGAAAAAATAGCATGTAAATGTACCAAAGTATGTACAAAAAACTGCGGTTGTAGGAAGATAGGAATTAGTTGTTCAATATTCTGCAAAGGGTGCATGTGCATGGGTACTAATTGTGGGAACTCTAAGATAACTGAGGTGTCAGAGGAAGATATTGAAGCTAATGCTAACGAAGAGATGAACTTTGATTTTGAAAATTTTTTAAATGTCAACGTTTAAATAATTTTAACTAAAGTGATGTTTTTTAAGACTAATGTTTATATAATTTTTGTAAAAGAAGTAATTTTAAATAATACAGGTAAAAAAATATCAAAAAATCACTCAGTTTCCATTATGTATTTAAATATAGATGATACACCACTTTAAAGAACAGAAAGTAAGCCTTCTTTGTTGCGCAATATATAGATAATATATTCATGTACAAGAAAAAAAAGTTATAATGAGAAATTTCAAAAGTAATCGTAAAAAATGTAAAAAATAATATTTTTTTTATAGTAGGTATTACATAATATATTATATAATAATTTTATTTTATTTTTATATTATATTATAAGAAAAATCGTTAAAAGTATAAAACCTTGAAAAACCATATTCTCTTTAAAAAAAGTCGTACACCGTTATACAGTAGAGCATTCTAAAGGTAATTGATTTCTATTCCTATTACGTGTACCATTGCATATACCTAAAGTTACGTAGAAAAAAGTTACAGAACAATATTTGCGAAATAACAAGGAAAATTGCCCAAAATTGCAGTGAGTGTCGAATTTTGAAAAATCATATTTCGAAAACTGTAGACGCTAATGACTTCTACCAAACATCATTTTAAAAAGAAGATATGTAAGTTTTTTTCTGTGAAGCAATATCTATACCTATATCCCCGTGGACAAAAGTTATGGGACAAAAACAAAATTTCTTTCTTTTGGGTTTCTTTGTGCTTTTTCTTTTGAATATATTTTTGTAAAAAAAAGTATCTTTGACTTTAAAAAGTTATATTTAGATAGGAAATTTAACCAGGAACAATTTTTATGTAGACGTATTTGTACCAAAAGTGCATAGAACTCACCCTAATGTAATTGGTTCCCAGGGACTAATTCACAAATTTCTCAAAAACGCACCCCTTTAAATTGTAGCACTCCGCGGTTTTTTCATACATAGATGTCCATTGACCATATCAAATAATAAAACCACGTTAACGTTGTAGTTCCTTTTAGCTATCTTATTTTGAATATAGTCAATAGCCTGTAAAGAACAACTGGAGAGAACCAATCAGAGTATTATTTAAGTTGGTTGTAATCTAAGTGAGTAGTGGGACATGAACAAAATTTGTTTTATTTAATAAACTAAAGTAGATATGGAGAAAGAAAGCCAGAGATGCATTTTTTAAGATAAAGAAAATCTTATGTCGTGTAGATACTAAAAATATGATGGCCAATAAGGGTTGTTTCGTACCCAAGTCTGGGAAAACTGGGTAGGAAAAAATGTTTGTTTCTTCGTTTCGAAAAAAAAAAAATTAATGAGATTCCAATCTCTCTCTTCCAGACTCTCTGCGAGAACTATACCATCTCGTACATAGGGTGGAAGTAGGTACGTTCTGGAAAACCAATAGGTGATGTTGGGTGCGTTTCCCGATGTTTCTTTGTTAGCAACACCCAAACAAAACATTTTATAAGAGAAATTCGACTAGAAGGCATAGACATAACAATTTGTGTGATAATTGTGGTATTCGATAAAAGATTGCTGAGGTTCCCAGACTCCAAATTCTGCTGCGCTATATAAATAAGTAATCAACTAAGCCCAAAATCTACAAAGTATCCGGCCGATTGAAATCAATCAATATTTGTATAAATTTTGACCTTTATCGGATAATTAATAAACCAAATTCTTCCAGTGTAGAAAAGTACACGGCAGCGGCAAATCCTGACCTAAATATTTGCATCTTGAACGCCGTCCTAATTGCGGTACATATTGGATTCCCTAATTATTGTGCGTCTCGTTTAATAAAGCTCAATTTTCAGCTTTAATGACGTCTTTCATTGATTGCTTGATGCTCTTTGTCCTTTCTTCATTCTCTTTTATTACGCAGAATAGCTTATATTCGACGACGTCTTTAATATTCTTTCGATGTTGATAATAAACGATAATATCAAAATATTATTTGTGATGTCAAGAAAATATACTTTTTCCGTTTTGTCGCGAACAGTCTTATTATTTTCAATACAATAATTTTTATAAAAAAATCAATACAACCATATTATATCAAATTGCTTTATCATTTCCTTCGAGTCTATACAAATTAACAGAAGCGCAGTGATTAGGAATGCTGCGTTTTTTCCAGACATCATATTGCTGAGTATAGCAACATTCCAACTTTATCTTAAACTTCGGCGAAAATCAATTATGTCTCTTCAAATAAAATAAACAAAATCCAAATGTTTATTCTACTCGGTTCAATTGTCTTGGGCAAATCACCTATAGAAGTTTTTGAATTGAGTCTAAAAAGTTCCGATCAAGCTATTCAGCATCGAGTGTCAGCCCAAGGGGATTTTTTACCGGATAAAGATCATCCATGAGTGAGAATTGAAAGCATTCCCGAAATAGATCAAGAGGGATCACTTAGCGGTCCACTAGGTACGCGATTCTGGCTTTTACATGGCATGGCCTATGTTTGAGTGTTTAAAAACATATTTATCTTTGCAGATTAATAATTGTATCTTTAAGCAGTAGTGTTAGTGCCAATATGCAGTGAACGAAGTCGTACGAGGTACATCAAAATATGTAGTGGCCCAACAACGGAAATAAAGATTAAGTTAATACGAAATGTGTTGTCTTTAATAATTGAAGTGGGCATACAAACAAACCCACAAGTCACTGTAAGTTTGTACAATGGTGAATATTTGTACATGAAAATCAAAAATATTTGGTGCTGAAAAACACCTGTTATCATTCATATTTTTCTTCAACATTTTTGTGTACTTAGTGATTTGCAGTGCTATAGTTTTTTCTAATGGGGTATGTCCCCGTAATTTTTTTTCTGTGTTTTGTTTCTATTATTGATTATCATAATCTTGCTGCTCTTTTCATTTATTTATTTTTTCATATTTTCCTTACTGTTAGGTTTTGGCAGCTGTCTGTTTAAAGAACTAAGTCCTCTGTGTCTTCCTTCTTCTTTTTCTCCTTTTTTTCGGTGTTTATCCAGGTGCAGATGTTGGCGATCATCAAGGCTATTACGGTTTTTTTACCGGTCTTCGATACAGTTGAGCAGAGGTCATTGAAAACCCTTGTCGGAGGTGGTTCAGCAACGAGATACGATGAAATCGCAGTCCCTTTTCCAAACACTTTACCCTACATGACAAGTTGAAGAATTTGATATTTTTCTTCGTTCCGCATTTCGTGTTCGAACTACTCAAGTGTTTCACTAAGTTAAGCAATTCATTTTTTTTTCATGCGTTGTAGAACTTTAAAGTTGATGACATGGTCCACATAAGATATATTCAATATCCTTCCGTAGATTCATATCTGGAAGGATTCGATCTTCTTTTCGTTGGCTTGCGTCAGCCTGTAGACTTCGACTTCGTATAACACCGAAACATCTTAATTCTTCTTAAAGATTCTTACTTATTGGCATCTTGGTCTCTAAACTTAGGTCACTCTAGCATACTAAGGATCTCATCGTAGTAAATGTGAATCATGAAATTTCGATTTTGAACCTAATTTCCTCAGGTTCTCCATTGTGAATTGAGGGTAGTTCCGTGGTAACTCAACCTCGGTAGCTCGACTATTTGGATCTCTTCTGTCTCTGCCATAATTATAAATTCGGTTTTCCTAATGTTGAAGTCTAGGCTCTACTTTATGTTACCGTCCAAATGATTTTGTCGACAAAAATTGCATTTTATTTATCGATCAAGGAATTACTGCACAATCCCTGTAGAGTGAAAATCAATAAAGTTTTTAAAACTCGCCTTTCGTTTTTAATTTCTGCTTTAAGTAAATTAGTTTTGACTGGAAGTTTCGTTTACTTTTTGTAATCTAGACCATACTTCTGCATTTTTGAATAAAAACATCATTAAAAAGAGGCGAATGCGAGAGAACAACGAGACAGGTGCGAAAAACGAAAAC
This sequence comes from Diabrotica virgifera virgifera, assembly GCF_917563875.1. Classification (NCBI taxonomy): domain Eukaryota; kingdom Metazoa; phylum Arthropoda; class Insecta; order Coleoptera; family Chrysomelidae; genus Diabrotica; species Diabrotica virgifera. The sequence goes on from NC_065449.1 coordinate 17,898,135, forward strand.
GAATAATAAAGCACTCGGTGTTCTTTAGTACTTCGAAAGAATACCAAAAATGTCCAAAGAATACCAGAAAGCCTGCACACTACAAAAGCAAAAATGAAAGGAATTTAGTGAGTGAGGAGGAAGTACTGAACAGGTGGAAAGAATACTCACAACAGAATATGAAAAAGAAAAACAAGAAAAACTGAAGGAAAATATTGATCAAGAAGAAAGTGAGAAAAGACCCCTAATGAAAAAGAAATAATAGAGAAACAGCTAAAATGTTCAAACGGAGTATCAGTACTAATTCATCATCATCAACACGTACTCGTCCACTGCTGGACATAGGCCTCCCTCAGCTCTTTTCATCTTTCTCTGTTTTGTGCGGCTTGCATCCAGTTGCCGACAATACGCTTCAGTCCGTCAGCCCATCTGGTTGGTGGTCGTCCTCTGCTCCGTGGGGCTTCTTCTCGTGGCCTCCACTCGAAAATACGTTTTGTTCATCGGTTGTCTGACAATCTGGCGACGTGTCCTGCCCAATTCCACTTGAGCGACGCGATTCTTTCGACGGCGTCCGTTGTTTTTGTTCTACGACGTATTTCTTCATTTGGGATTCGGTCCCTCAGGGAGACACCCAGCATCTGGCGCTCCATAGCCCTCTCAGTTATGCGAATCCTGTTCACTACCTTTTTTATGAGTGTTAATGTTTCCGCCCCATAAGTGAGTACAGGCAATACACACTGGTCAAAGATTTTCCTTTTCAGGCATATGGGTAAGTTCGATTTAAGTACATAGCTCAGTTTACCAAACGCTGCCCAGGCTAATTCTATGCGACGTGGGAGCTCGCACGTCTGGTTATCTCGTCCCAACCGAATTTCATGTCCCAGGTACTTATAAGATGCAGTCTGCTCAATATCCATTCCATCAACAATAATATTACGACATAGCACCAGATTATTATTTGCGTCTTGTTGATGTTACTCTTTAGTCCGACCTCTAAGGAAGCGTGATTTAACTTTTTCAACATTATTATTGCATCATTCATATGATCAGCTGTAAGGACGATGTCATCTGCGAATCTCAAATGACTGAGCTTCTCTCCATTTATATTGATATCATATTAGTTCAGATCTGCCTTCTTAAAAGTGTGTTCTAAAAGGGTTGTGAACAGCTTTGGTGGGATGGTGTATCCTTGCCGTACTCCTCGCTGCATACAGAATTTATTAGTTTGTTGATCAGACAGTTTTACACTAGCCGTTGCATTGTGGTAGATATATTTTATCGTGTTCGTGTAGCGATGGTCTATTCGGCATTCTGTGAATGCTTTTAACATTTTTTGCTGGTTTATGGTATCTAACGCTTTCTCGTGGTCCACGAATATCAGTGCCAATGTTTTGTTTTATTCCGCCGACTTCTCTGTCAAGTTTTTTATTACCAGTAAGTGGTCGTTAGTGCTATATCCGGATATGAAGCCAGCTTGTATTCTAGGCTGATAGAAGTCTAATTTATCCTCCAGTCTTTTTTTGACAATTTTTGTGAAAAGTTTATATATGTGTGATAGCAGAATAATTAAACATTTGGAAAAGTTGCTAAAAGTAATATGGGAACAAGAACACACACCAAAAGAATGAACTGAAGCCACACTGTGCCCAATTAAAAAAAAAAGTGACAAAAGTTTGTCTAATAATTCCAGGGGAATATTTAATGTTGCATATAGAATACTACTGTTGCAGTATATAAGAGACAACATAACACAAAAGATAGATAATGAATGATATAGAATATATCAATATGGATTCAGAAGATGACGCAGCATAGTGACCAAATTTTCCTGCTGCATTAAATACAAGCCGAAAGCTACGAATACGAGAAATCTACAGTAACCCTATTTATCGACTTTCAACAAGCTTTTGAAAAAATAAAACGAAAAGAAATATACAATGCACTATGTGAACTTGGAATTAGTGAAAAATTAATAAAAATGATAAATGTGACACTGCGAGAAACAGGGAATGGGGTTAAAATACACGGAAAATAAACAGACAAGTTTAAGGTCAGTGAAGCGGTGCGACAAGGAGACCTTGACTCTTGATGACCAATTGTCATCAAAGAAACCGAAATTAACATGTCATCACGTGTATTTCAACGAAAACACCACTGTTAGCCAGAAGTAGCCAGTAACATTAAAGAATAGTAAACCAAGCCATGTGTCTTCTTCTAGGTCTGGAGAGCTGAATTATTATACGATGTTTTTGTTTTTTTTTTGTGTGTGAATTTGATGGTCTTGGCCGTGCCAATTAGCCAGACATTTTGTTATTTTAAAAATAAACAATTTTTTTTGTTCAATCAGAAGAATTTTTTCTGTATTTCTAACTAAATACCTAACAAAGTAACATTACAATAGTTATTATCTAAATAACACACTGTTTCGGTTATAAATATTTTCTTGTATTTTTTTTATTATATTTTTAACTGGTTTATTTCTTATTATTTTTTATTAATTGTTTTTTTACTACGCTACTGAACTGGTGAGTTGGGGTGATATACGACCCCAATACTACCAAATATGGTCAATATGTCAATGTAACGGCTATGTATCGCCCGAATCGTTTAGAAATGCATCGGTTAAGTATTTTATGAGAGCAGTTGCGAGGAAAACGTCTTGTGAATTATTATTTTATTTTTATTTCGTGCTAAATATTTGCTGGGGTACGTAAAGTAGTCCAGAAACCGAAGCTTTTTACCTCGCAATTTTTACGGAATGGATCGATTTGCTTGAAAATTTGAAAATAAGTAGTGGATAGTCCAAGGATCAAAATCTATATGGTGCTGAAAGGCGCTTTTACCATGGGGTTGGTTGCCACCCCATCTCGGGGGTGGAAATTTTTATTATATCTTGACCGCAAAAGTTAATAAAACGTTCATTCTAAGCAAAAAATATTCTATACATTTTTTTGATAAAATTAATAGTTTTCGATTTATTCGCTACCGAAAGTGTTAGTTTTATATCGAAAAAATCAATGTTTTTCGATATAGGTACTCATTTACGATTCACTAAATTTTTGCAGTAGAAAAAATTTTTTCGAATGAAGTTCCTGGGATTTAAATTACCTATAATTTCATGTTTAAATATTTTTTCGTATATCCGATACTAATCTTTCTATTCTGAAAAAATGGCTTTTTTTACTAAACTACAAAAATTTGTTCTTCGTTTTTAACTCCAGCTTTTTAAAAAGTAATCATTTTAAGCCAATAAAACTTCTAAAATCTGTTAATAGTACATAAATAAAGAAGACTGAATACGGCCAATGACTAAAAACACTGTTAACTTAGATTATTGTGCTTCCAATTTAATTTTTCAATTTTTTTTAAATAAAATTTAAAAAGATTGATTTTTTAACCATAACTTTCTTATTTTTTATCTTAGAAAGATTGCTAAAAAATAATTTTGTAGATTTTAACAAGATCTATAAGGGTATTATTATTAAATTCTTTTAAAAACCTCAGTCTCAAAAAGAGGCGACTTTGAAAGGGTTAGTAAAGGTGGTTTTTGCATGTTATTAGAAGTTTTAATTGTCAATAGCTCACTCAATTTTTGCTGCAGAAAAAAAGTTTGCAAATCAAGTTCTTGGGAATTAAATAAGCTACAATTTAATACTTAAACCTTTTTTTCGTATCTCTGATACTCATATTTACATTCTGAAGAAAAGGGTATTTTTTACCAAACTACAAAAATTCTTTATTCGATTTGAACTCCATTTTTTTTAACTAATCATTCTAAGCCGGTCCAACTTCTAGAATCTATTATTAATATACAAACAAAGAAGACCAAATAATGTCAATAATTAATTTTAATTAGGGTGGTAATTAGGAGGCTGTTTCCGATCACTCTTTTGCTAAAAAAATAGGGACTGACATTCTTTTCATTATAAGTCACTTAATTTTTGAGCTAGAGACTCTTTTTGTATTTCTGGAGATAGATATTTTTATATACTTTAAATTAGTTTAAAAAAGTTATCCTCGTCAAATGCATAGTTTATCCATCTTTTGACTTTGAGACTACAATATTTAGCATTTGACAAAAAAGAGCTAACAAATAATAAAATATAACTCGATTACTATTGGTCTTAAAGGAAAAAAAACTGTTTTGTTTATTTTTTCAAAAGGTACATTTTGTTAAGTAAAGTTGTTTTAATAAAACTAAAACTTTTTGAGTTATTAGCAGAAAACTGATTAAAATCATTGATTTTTCGATATAAAACTAACACTTTCGATAGCGAATAAGTCGAAAACTATTAATTTTATCAAAAAAATGTATAGAACATGTTTTGCTAAGAATGAACGTTTTTACCACATTATGCGGTCAAAATATAATTAAAAATTTCCACCCCCGAGATGGAGTGGCAACCACATCCATGGTAGCGTCTTTCGGCATCAAATATAGATTTTGATTCTTGGACTATTCACTACTTATCCTCAAATTTTCAAGCAAATCGATCCATTCTGTAAAAATTGCGAGGTTTTGTCCTATTTTAAGCTTTATTACTTGGACTAAAGGCACCACATCACCGTGCATTTTCTTATTATGTAGATAATTATGTCATTACTGTTTTTTTGTAGAAAAATGGCTAGTGCGTCATTAAAAAAGTATCCTACAATGCGATCCCAACTTTGAGGAACCTGTTATGCAGTAGTTTAGTGATTTAGATAGCGATACAGAAGAGGAAACAATATACGATACTATAGGGGTACAGAGAAAATTTGGTCCGATAAATTTAGTGTCATTTCTTAACAAATAATTACATTTTAGAATTGTTTTTAATTTTTTTTATAAGAATATGCTTTCATTTTGTGGTTTTTGAAGTGTAACTGTTAAAACTCTCAAGAAAATTTGTTTTAGTTACTAATAAAGTTTAAGTTTGTTAAAATAAAGGGTTTTATTCAGAATGGATTAAATATTCGTGTAATAATCAAGGTAAGTAGCTCTTTAAAATCTAAAATTTTCTTATTTTTTGTAGTTTATAGTAATATGTAAAGACCCAATATGTACCCAATTATTCAATTTATAAAAAAATAAGCCGATAAACGTTATTTTAAAAATGGGGTACGGTAAGTCACCTAGTTCGCAACATATTATGCACCTCACCAGTTAAGGATTAAACTTGCGTTTTCTTTATTGATCAGATATTATTGAGCAATCCCTGTATAGTGAAAATCGATAAAGTCTTTAAAACTCGCTTTTTCCTTTTTAATTTCTGTTTCAAGTAAATTAGTTTTGACTGGAACTTTCCTTTACTTTTTGTAATCTAGACAATACTTCTGCGTTTGTGAATAAAAACATCATTAAACAGAGGCGAATGCGAGAGAAAAACGAGACAGGTGCGAAAAACGAAAACGAATAACAAAGCAGTCGGTGTTCTTTAGTACTTCGAAAGGATACGGCTATAATCCCACATGGTTGCAAAGGGAAAGAAAGGCCAACTGCGTCAACAAGGATTGTTTGAATTTATTTCGAGAGATGATAATCAGGCTGAGCGCTAAAATGTGGCGGAAAAGTTGCCAGAGAAGGCTTTGAAATAAGTTGCTGTTTCGTTGGGAAGTACAGAAATATAACGTTGGTATGCTTTGTAGTTATAAAATACTATGGTGTGTCTAGAATATTGTCAGAGGTTTTCAAAAACGTTTTCTTAAATAATAGATGTGGAGTTGATTAATAATTAAGATTATCCAACTTGAACTCAACAAGATTTTAACCTAGAATTGATGTAAAAAAAGAAATCATTGATCTTGATATTGATCTTGAGTATGCTTGTTTATTCAAATCTATAGTTAAACTATTTTTTCTTCACACTCATTTGAAAACATTTTTATCCAAATTTTGTTGCCAGTTTTTTATGTCTCTATAATTTTTTGTTATTTGCTTTCTTTGATCTTCCATATTTATTATTTGTGAAGTAATATTGAAAAAATAAAATTTTCTATATAGGATTTACAAAAAGAATAAAATTTACTAATAATTTGGTTTTCAGTAGTAATCGATTATCGGTCCTAATAATGTTCTGGTCCCATATCGTTATGGTCCTAATAAAAGTGGCTTGATAAAAACATTACGCGTTGGTAAAAACTTTGAAGATAAGATAAGATCATAAAAGGCAATAGCAAAACACTCAGCATAGTAAAAATGCTATGAGGTGTTAAAATAAATTCAAAGGCAACAAAAACATGAGTTGTGATAAAACCAAGATTAAAAAACAACCATTTTCAAAAACCTTAAAGAAGTTGCTTTCTCGAGAAGAAAGTGGTGAAGTTATTTTTATAAAAGTTAAAAATAACTGAAGCGTTTTTTCGACAGGTAATACCTATAAGAGCAAATTGTAACTTTTTCCTGCGTAGGATCTGGCGGACATTTTTATTTATAAACAATTAAGTGTCAAAAAATGGCATTTTTCACTTTTTTTTTTAAATCAACGGAAAACAGTCAAACTTATGATTTTTTTTAGTACAAATACCTTCGAGATTATCGAAAAAGCTTTAGAATGACGTATTACAAAGTTTGATATAAGTACTCATTTATTGTTAATATAATTGCGAAAAAAGGTCGGAATTGCAAAAAAAATATTTTCTCAATAACTGTTGTAAAAATTAGTGTACAGCTTTGAAACTTTTGTCAAATGAGGGTTTTTGGTGCTTAATATGTGATAAAAATTTCAAAGTGATTTATTCAATTGTTTAAATTTTATTCAAATTGTTTTTCCCAGAGAGCATTTTTTGCAATAACATAAGTCAGAAAAAATGACCTTAGAACCATTCCACAGGTGTCAAATGAAAGAGCATGAGCTACATTTTCAACTTGGTTTAAAAAAAGTGAATAAAAAATGCATATATTAGTAATAAATAATTATGCAAAAGTATCGTAAATCTTTCCTTATAAACTTTTTATTTTGTAATAAGTATAAGAAATTATACATATTTATTAGAATTTTTTATCAATTATGATATAGATAACATTACTTGGTAGTTGTGCACTTAACGACGTTCTACACCTTCGTTGCGGGGTATGCCTCTCAGAGGAAAGGAGGGGAGAGGGGAAACTTATATGCAAGCGAAAGTTGGTAACAATGCATTTATAGCAGAATACTCAAATCATATGTTTCAGTATTGAATACTTTATAAAAATAAATTATAATAAATTACGGAAATTACGGAATAAATTACGGAAATTACGGAATAAATTACGGAATTAATTATAATAAATACATAAAAAATGAATGGGACGGTAAACAATCCTCATTTTTTAATATGTTATTCCTTACCAAAAAACCTTTAATTTAAACACAAATAATTAAAAATCTTAAATTTGGGTCAAAAGTTATTAACTTTTTAAGAATTCCCATAAGAGCCCATGTTAAAACCTAATTTTGACCCTTAATAGTAATTAAACGGCACGGTAAAACAATTTTTAAAAAATCAAGTCTTAGTTTTTTTGAAGTAAACTATAACATACTAAAATTTCATGAAATCCTTAATTCTTTGCCGAAAGTGTAGAACGTCGTTATATATGTGTGTGTGTGTGTGTGTGTGTGTGTGTGTGTGTGTTTATGTTTTATTGGCACTGGTTTAAGCAACCAACTGGCCAGTCAATGTGTTTTGAATTCTCTCTTTTACAAAATATATGCTTAGTATCTAAATTTAAAACTATTAGTACTACTGTTTTTTTACTCTGTTTTTTTATTATTTTTTTTATTATATTTTTTAACATTTTTTTTATTACATTTTTTATTTATTTTTTTTTTGTATATTTTTTATCGCGCTAAGACCTAAACCCGATTCAACCTCGCGGAGGTTTAGATCTTAGTATCTTTTTATTTTATTTAATTATTTTTTTTTTTTATTTTTTTTTTTTATTTTTTTTTCTTTTTTTCTCAGAGCTTTAATTTTAAACAATTAACAGTTAATAGAACGTCGTTCAATTAATAGAACGTCGTTAAAACAGGGTAAAAAAGTTAATTTTTTTGGAAAAAATTATTCAAGAAGTTTATAAAGAAAAATAATTGACGATATTTTGCATAATTATTTATTACTAATAAATGCATTTTTTATTCACTTTTTTAAACCATGTTGAAAATGTTGCTCATGCCCTTTCATTGGACACCGGTGGAATGGTTCTAAGGTCATTTTTTTCTGACTTATGTTATTGTAAAAAATGCTCTCTGGAATAAACAATTTAAATAAAATCTAAACAATTAAATGAATCGCTTTGAAATTTTTATCACATATTAAGCAACAAAGAACCCTCATTTGACAAAAATTTCAAAGCTGTACACTAGTTTTTACAACAGTTATTGAGAAAATATTTTTTTTGCAATTCCGACCTTTTTTCGTAATTTTATTAACAATAGTTTCGTTCCAAGACGACACATTTGTACGATCCCTTGAACCGCCACGAAATCGATTGGACTGTTTTAATGCGCAGAATCGCCCTTGAACGGTTTTCTTTCGATCCCGAACCGATTACTGGTACGTAACCCTCTTGGAACGTATTTGTGTACCATTTCAAGTTCGAGTTGCGCCTGAGCCATTTTCAGTACGAGTACCACAGAAGCGCTATTAGTAGTTTGCTAGATGGTTATAAATTAATATTTCTAACATGTTCATTAAACATCACTTCAACTTCAAAATCTTCCTTAGAATCGATATCTGACATAAAATCGTTGTCTTCTATGAAAAAAAAATAATTTAACCATATTTTTAAGATTAATTTGAAAAAAAAAAGAATTAATAATTATTTAAACGGAAATCAAGATTCACAGGTACTAATAGCGTAAATTGTGGATTATTCTATTACTGAATCATCAGCTCATCTCATAGCAGTGACCAGTAAAAACGAAAACAATCCTAACTGCGCAAGTCAGTACAAATAGTTTCTGCTTGAAGGCATGTATCAAAAGGACCGTTCAGTTACCGATTTCGAAGCGGTACATGGATCGCTTGGAACAACACAGTGTACGATACGAATCATCGATCATGTTCGCTTGGAAAGCATTTTTTATAATGCGCATGACGAGGGCAGTACGAAGGACGGTTTTCATGTCACTTGGAACGCGCCTAATAAATGAGTATATCAAACTTTGTAATACGCCATTTTAAAGCTTTTTCCATTCTCTCGAAGATGTTTGTACTAAAAAAATCATAAGTCTTACTGTTTTTCGTTGATTTAAAAAAAAAAGTGAAAAATGCCATTTTTTGACAGTTAATTGTTTATAAATAAAAATGGCAGACAGATCCTACGCAGGAAATAGTTATAATTTGTTCCTATAGGTATTACCTGTCGCAAAAACGCTTCAGTACCCTGGCTGCTGAAGTGTCACGAAGAGGGTATATTTTTTTTCTTATTATCCTGGACTATAAAGAGTAAAATAGTATATGACTCTACCTACCAATTCCGTTATTATAATATTCTTGCCCCTAAAGTGTACTCACCTGAAAAGAAAGAAATCAAGATTAGTTTAACAAACATAAACTACAATAAATAAATAAGTATAAAAATTAAATTAGACCCAAATATTTCAGTTAACCCCTAACTAATGACGTGAATGTTTCAGGAAGTAGACTCTGACATGCGGTATGTCATACCGTTGCCTATTCCCATTTGTTTTTAGTATAAAGGGCCTAGCCGGGTAAAATGGTGAAAAGTGCCCCCAGCTCGATTTAAATTCCATATAGGCCACTTTTTAGCACATATAGAGGAACTCACTTTCTGAAATTTTTAGCCCCCTAGGTGGTCACGTGACCCCCCTAGAGCCTAATTAGGCATTTTATGTTTTTATTTTTTATCTCAGCCGCATCAAGAGCTAGCCAAAAACTTTATTTAAAAAAGTTGTAAGTTTCAAAAAGATCTATATGAAAAAATTTTTTTTTTATTTTTTGGCGGGAAATTAGAAGTTTTAGAACAATTTTAAACTTTTCAATAACTCTGAAAAAAAAAACTAAGACACTCGTTTTTACGAAAATCAATTATAATGTGTATTTTTGCACAATCTTTCACGCTGAATTTTTTCAGATTTTTAAAATTGGTGAAACGTACCTTTAAAAATAAAAAACCGCGTTTTTTCGGTTTTTTTTTTCGTTTTTTGATACAATTTTATATATTATTTTTTTCAAAAAAGGTAACACTGTCACTAGAATAGGTAAAAACTGAAAAATAATTGGGGTTTGCTTAATAAAAATTTTTTGTAACGCCATCGATTTTCAAGATACAGGGCGTTGAAGAAAACAAAATTTAACACATTTTTTACGATTTTGCTGAAACTACTGGCAACATTGTAATAAAACTTGGCGGGATTTAAGAGGTAGCTATTGTGCATGTTTTGACATACAACTAAGGATTTGATATTCATCATTGGCGCGCATAGGGATAATGGTCTGAACTTTTTAAAGAATAAAGATAGTACGCCACTGACATATTTCAAATTAACAATGGTTTTTGAATTTCTCGTTCAATTTGTGACAAAAAATGTATCTTCTTATTTTTTCATCCGACGCGCCATTTTTATTCAAAAAATAAAAGATCTTAACCCTTACAAAGTATTCGAACTTCTAGTACTTTCTACATTTACATAATAAACTCGTACATCCATTATTATCAAAATTAATTCGAATACTTTGGAAGCGTTAAGATATTTTATTTTTTGCAGCAAAACAGCGCGTCGTATGAAAAAATGAGAAGATAGATTTTTTATTGAAAATTGAACGACGAATTCAAAAATGATTGTTAATTTGAAATATGTCAGTGGCGTACTATCTTTTTTTCTTTGAAAAGTTCAGACCATTACCCCTATGCGCGCCAATGATGAATATCAAATCCTTAGTTGTGTGTCAAAACATGCACAATAACTACCTCTTAAAACCCGCCAAGTTTTATTACAATGTTGCCAGTAGTTTCGGCAAAATCGTAAAAAATATGTAAAATTTTGTTTTCTTCAACGCCCTGTATCTTGAAAATGGATATCGTTACAAAAAATTCTTATTAAGCAAACCCCAATTATTTTTCAGTTTTTTACCTATTCTAGTGACGGTGTTAAATTTTTTGAAAAATATGTATAAAATTGTATCAAAAAACGAAAAAAAAAACCGAAAAAATGCGGTTTTTTATTTTTAAAGGTACGTTTCACCATTTTTAAAAATCTGAAAAAATTAAGGGTGAAAGATTGTTCAAAAATACACATTATAATTAATTTTCGTAAAAACGAGTGTTTTAGTTTTTTTTTCAGAGGTATTTAAATGTTTAAAATTGTTCTAAAAATTCGAATTTCCCGCCAAAAAAATAAAAAAAAAATTTTTCATCTAGATCTTTTTGAAACTTACAACTTTTTTAAATAAAGTTTTTGGCTAGCTCTTGATACGGCTGAGAGAAAAAATAAAAACATAAAAAGGCTAATTAGGCTCTAGGGGGGTCACGTGACCACCTAGGGGGCTAAAAATTTCAGAAAGTGAGTTCCTCTATATGTGCTAAAAAGTGGCCTATATGGAATTTAAATTGGGTTGGGGGCACTTTTCACCATCTTACCCGGCTAGGCCCTTTTTGTTATATCACTGTATTTGTTTTTTACATTAACCACGGAACGATTCTTCTCACTGCTGTATAATAAAATACTGCTCTAGATCAAATAAACTTTGTTTTTCAAGAAAATTATGAACGCATGCATATAATTATAAAATTATAAAACATGGTGGTGGTTCTTACGAAAACCTTTATAACTGAATTATAGAAATAGGTCTGGATCCCGCGAATGAAGAAAAAGTTGATTAATAGCAAGCTGAAAATTTGTTAATAGCTTAAGGGTGTCTAGTCGGACAAACTTTGATATATGGGAACACTGGAACAGGGGAAGTTTTAATTGTGGAACAGGTTAAAAATTTGGAACGGTCAGACCACGAAAACGGCACACGTATTTTGTCCGACAGAACATATTTAAACTCTCCGAACAGAGATTAAACTCTCATGCAAAAATCAGACTGCTATTTATCACCAAATGGGCGTTTTAATGAGTGCAACATGTAGAATATGTCAAATGACAGGAATTATGACAGGTGATAAATAGCAGTCTGGCAGTCTGATTTTTTGCACGAGTGTTTAATCTCTGTTAGGAGAGTTTAAGTCTATTCTGTCGGACAAAATAAATGTGCCGTTTTCGTGGTCTGACCGTTCCAAATTTTTACCTGTTCCACAATTAAAACTGCCCCTGTGCCAGTGTTCCCATATATCAAAGTTTATTCGACTAGACACCTTTAAACTATTAACAAATTTTCAGCTTGCTATTAATCAACTTTTTTTTCATACGCGGGATCCAGGCCTAAAAAGCTTGAGTATTGGTAACCAAAAAAATAGTATCTAACATAATGTTGAAATCAGTTGAAAGTATAAAAGAGGATGGACTTTTTGTTATAATAATAGCAAAAGAATACACTCGACTGCTTTTAACTATAGAAACGTAAACACTGACATACGGTACGTGATACCGCAAGAATGCGTTACGTTAACGTAGCTCAAAGACCGTACCAAATTCCATACCGTACCATATTTTTGAGATATTCGTGGTTGAAAATTGGCCATTTTCATTGAAACCTAATACCTTTTCGAACGGTTTTTGGCGGATACCTTAAAAACTATGCATCTAACTAAAAAAACTATATTCAACATTTTTGTAGGTTATAGAAAAACAAAGAGACACTGGCCTTCATAAATCTTCTAGTTAGAATACAAAAAGAGATATGGTAGGTGAAAATAGTTTGTTTTTTGGTACATTCTTAAATTGGTGTATTGAACTTGAAATAACAGAGAAACGGTCAACTTTAGGTGTATAATGCCACTAATACTTTTTGTAGTGCTTGAAAATATGAAATAAAATGAGCTATATTAGAAGTCCATTACATTAAAAATAAGCGAGATACGCTGCAAACAAAATTGATAACTACATAATGTATTTTAAGAAAAAATGAGAAGTAATTTTAACCCCCATCCACCAAAATGTAAATGCATCGTTTCCTTCTACAATACCTTTTATTATAGTATCATTTCTATGTTCAAAAAGTTATACGGGTTTAAAATGAATGGTTTTTGAAAAAAGAAGATCAAATTATAGAGCGCATTTTTAAATTTTCCTAAAAATCTTCTTTTTTCTCCATGTAACTTGAAAATGATAAGAGATGGAGTAATGAAAAATAAAAAGGAAATTTATATCTGAAAAAGCCCTACATTTTTGGGTGGTATCTTTTTTTCGTATCTCTTATCTTTTTCGAGTTATATGGAGGAAAAGGAAGATTTTTAAGAAAATTTAAAAATGCGCTCTATAATTTAATCTTATTTTTCTCAAAAATTGTTCATTTTAATTCAGTCCAACTTTTTGAACATAAAAATAACACTATAATTAAAAGTATTGTAGAAGGAAAACGATGTATTTCTGATGGATCAGGGGTTAAATATACTTCTCATTTCTTCTTAAAATACATTAGTCATCAAATTTTTTGCAGAATATCTCGCTTAGTTTGAATGTGATCGACATTTAGTATTGCTCATTTTAAAGCTCTTTTTAATCCCTACAAAAGTATTATTTTGGCCACCTTGTATTAATAATGATGTTAATGTTTATATTAGTGTATAGAGAATTGAACACCCTTTCAAATGAGGTGCCACACGACCCCTATTCCCATTTAAAAAAATCATCGGTTACGTCACCACGCTCAGATGGATGACGTCACTAGTATGAAATATATGCCAAAAAATTGTAATTTGAAAATAAAAATCGACCTGTTTCGGGATTTTTCTCTAAAGTCGTCCATTTTAGAGAAAATAAATTTATTCTACAATTTAGATCCTCTCTGTTTAACTACACTATTGGTGGACAACAGTGTACAGTGTACAATATCGGTAGAAGTATCGGCCGACCGCACATAAGATGGAGTGACAACCTTCCATAGAGGTATCAATCCGCCAATGAACAACCAGAATTGCTTATAAAGAGTAAGAAGAAGAAGAAGACTCCGTATAGGGATCAAGGCAAAAAATATTCGTGGACTGGTTTAAATGTAGTTTAGAGTAAAGATATTAATGATGATATTCAACCTCCGATTTGGAGATGGCAATTAACTTCATTTTAAATCTGAAGTGAGGCACCCCAATCATTACCCAAAGAGTGAGGCACTACATCTACCTCGGCACCATAATAAATGAAGAACGGACCAACAACCAAGAGATAGCAGCGCGCATCCGAAAAGCTAGATTAATCTTCAACCGTATATGGCCTTTTTCAAGAGCCACAAGCTTTCTCTTGGTATAAAAGTAAGGATGCTGCGATGCTACGTCTTCTCTGTTCTTTTTTATGGTGTTGAATCATGGACCTTGAACGCAGATATGTGCCGAAAACTGGAAGCATTTGAGATGTGGCTATATCGGACAATTCGTAATTCTTAAAATCCCATGGACTGATCGGGTCACAAATGAGGAGGTCCTTAGAAGAATGGGGAAGAACCGAGAGGTACTATTGTTGGAATACTTTGGACACATTATGCGAAATTAATCCAGATATGCCCTCATGCAAGCCATCCTGCAAGGAAAAATATTTGGAAAGCGAGGTCCAGGAAGAAGAAGAACATCCTGGTTATAGAACCTCAGAATCTGGTTCAACACAACATCTGTGCAGCTTTTCCGCGTTGCTGCAGATAAAGTGAAGATTGCCATGATGATCGCCAACATTCGTCACGGATAGGCACATCAAGAAAAAGAACGTACATAAGTATGGTATCTTGCATTATCTTGTTGAAAACGCCACCCCTCTGGGTATAAAACCACTTCAAGAAGAAAACCATTTAGGATGTCACAATATTTCGCACTATCAACAGTACCATTAACTATACAGAGAGGTTTAGCAACACGCTGAGATATTGCTCCCCAAACCATTATTTTAGTGGGAAATTTGGAAATTTTAACGGTAACATTTTCTCTTGATAGGACTTTTAGATGATTTGCACCAAGCTGGAAACAACTTTCATCAGATATAAAGACATTATTAAAATTGTCTTCTAGAAATTGTTGACAAAAATCTATTCTTCGTTGCCTTTGCAGAGGTGTATTGTAGGGATTTTTTTTGGATTCCTTGATATGTAGCCTTGCTTTTTCAGTGACATGCGGACAGTTTCTGGGCACACTTTTATTCTTCGTTGATTTCCAAATCTGTTCGCTAATTTTCGAAACCACTAAAGCGTTTAAATTGTTTCCGCGAATCTTACGCGGTCTGCCCGAAACTGGTCTATGTCTCATATCTATGCCATTTTTTATCCTCTTTATTGCCTCATACACTGCACTTTTTCCGAGTTCAGTCAATTGCACTAATTTTTTAACGTTTCGGATACCCTTCCTATACAAATATTCCACAACTTTTCTTTTTTCTACTCGCGACATTATTTCACAAATCTTAAGTCTGTTCACAAACAACAATACTTGGCAGATGGTGTTGTCATGCGATTTTGTCCATAACCTACTATGGGCACAACCTACTTGATGCATTACTTTTGTCTTAAAATGTCACAAAAAGAAAATCTATTAACCTTCGGAGTACGGAGATTATTTGACTTACTTAGATTACGATGATGGGTCAAGCGTGACCCATTCTCATTTTATTTATAAGGATGTTTTAAATAGTCAGTATTATTAAACAGTATCTTTAATTCAACAAAAAACAAACAAACATAACAATTATAATTCTAAATTATTGTATTTAAATTTTTTAAGATGGTTCCCCATGGGCATATACTAGTTCGCTCCGGCGGCCAGATTTTAATACCTTACAGAAAACGGGCATAGGTAAATTCCTATGCCCGTTAAATTGAATTTCAAATTAAATAAAACAGTGATGGCTACGATTTACATGTACCTACAAACATATTGAAAATATTCTTCGAAATCCGAAGACCGGGTTAGGACTGACCCTGCATCATAGATGTTACGTAGAGGAAAAACTGTAATTTGGATGTTCACGAATTATATACGAAAAAATAGATTGAAACAAATAAGGAGAACTTATGATCAATCGGATTTGTAAAAAAATTATTTTATAAAATATTAAGAAATAAGTGAATTTCGGGTCACGCTTGACCCAGTCTTCGTACTCCGAAGGTTAAAATGAGGAAAAATATAAAATTCCGGATACTTTCTAGACGGACTATATATTAGTATTAGGGCCGGTTGTTCGAACGCTAATCAACAATGATCACTATCAAATATTTAATTACCGTCACAACTGTCAAAGTCAACTTTGATTGGGTTGCTGAAAACATAATTATTGATTACAATTACGAAATTAGTTAATCAATTATGTTAATAATTGTTATGTTAATTGATTAACTAATCTCATAATTATAATCAATTATGTTTTCAGCAACCCAACCAAAGTTGACTTTGACAGTTGTGACAGTAATTAAATATTTGATAGTGATCATTGTTGATTAGCGTTCGAACAACCGGCCCTAAGAGTATGTACGTAATTGAGAAAAATTTTTCATCAAATAAACAAATTTCATTATTCCTCCTGTTTACACCAAAAATCGATAGCCACGTCTAGACATAAAAAATCCCCTTCTTCGTAAAAATAAACAAGAGAACCTTTCGACACACAAAGTGTTACTCTTTGAGTTTTCAACGCGTTTTTTGTTTCTTTTCTCTAATTATGCTAACACAAGGAGGGTTGCATGGGAGCCCCAATCCCCTTGGATGTATAAAGTGTATTTTTCATCGTTTCTAAATGCATAGCTTACCATTCTCCACTCGCTCCCTCTTTATGCAATGTATGCAGAGACTCGTTTGATAAAATTTTGCAAGTGGGTCCCCCATGTGGCGGTAATGTCCAAATTCCATTACGAAGGACGCCCCAATCTATGCTAGATATAGCTATTTTTCAGGGGTGGAGATACTGTTACTTTTATACATTATCACAGAATACAGTTTTAGTAATTTATAAATAAATCCATAAAACGTATATTCATCGTTCTACATCATTTTTTTATGTTTAAACTGTTACACTATTGGCAGAGTAGAATTTGGATATCTGTTTTGTTTCCTCAGTCTTGAGAGAAAACTTTTTGAACAAATATTTTCAAAAATCAATGACAGAGTTTTAGGCAATAAAAAGATCTACAACTTTTCTATTTATACTTTTGTTACATAATCTCAAAATTTATGCAAAAAATTAAAATAACTGAGTTCTTGAATAGTGCCTAGTAATCTTAGCCCATCAAAAGGTATTTCATAGAGAAGTGGTGAAGGGGTTAGCAAAGTCTGTACTGGTCCTTACTCACCATTATCATTAGTTGACGCTACAGCCCTTCGTGAGGCTTGACCTGCCTCAAAACATTCTTCTATCATTCCCTGTCGAGTGTCTTTCTTCTTCATCCACTTACTCCAATCTCCCTTAAATCTTCCAGCACATTGTCCAGTTATGTGAGTTTCGGTCGCCTCCTCTGCTTCTTTTGACCTATCTATTTAGCATAGTTATTTTAACAGGATTACTTTTATCTGTTTATTTTGATACGTCACAACGTCAACAAAAATATATAGCGTTCAAAATTATATCTATCACCTTTACTTTTTAAAGATTACTTTTATTTTTTAAATTTTGGACTCTGAGAGTCCAAAGAGAAAGCTGAGAGGAAATATCGAGGCCACAATGGATGACAGCATTGCGGCTTTAGGCCAGGGCGAGGTTCAACCGATCTAATATTCAAGGTGAGACAGTTATCAGAACAAGCCCTAAAGCATAACAGTAAGTTGTTTCTCTGTTTTGTGGGCTTAGAAAAACATTGGGTCGTGCGCCACGTGACAAGATCCGTGAAACATTAAACCGTATTTAAACCGTACCTACAAATGTGAAACCGAAGCTAATCCAATAAAAAAAGAGTATATTATTATATAGGGTGTCCCAAAAGTAGTGGAACGGTCGAATATTTCGCGAACTAAACATCGGATCGAAAAACTGAAAAATACGTGTCCAATCATTTTCAAAAATCTATCCAGTGACACCAAACACCAACCCCCGTTACACCCCCTGGAGGTAGGGTGGGGGGTAACTTTAAAATCTCAAATGGAAACCCCTAGTTTTTCTTGCAGATTTTAATTCGTTACGTAAAAGCAAGCAACTTTTATTTAAGACATTTTTTCGAACTGTGGATAGATGGCGCTATAATGGGAAAAAACGATTTATCCTGATACCATAGGTAAATTATAGAAACTGTCTAATATCTCGAGAAATACACTCCCAAATGAGAAACTAAAATAGAGGTTTTTAATATTTTTCGAAAACCTATCGATAAACGCCACCATGGCCCTCCAACCCACCCCCTGGAGGTGGGGTGGGGGGTAAATTTAAAATCTTAAATAGCAACCCCCACTTTTTATTGCAGATTCGATTTCGTCATGAAAAATTAAATAACATTTATTCGAAACATTTTTTAAAATTGCTAATAAATCGTATTTTGCCAATTAAAGCGCCATCTATCAACAATTCTAAAAAATGTTTTGAATAAATGTTGCTTAATTTTTCATGACAAATCCGAATCTGTAATAAAAAGTGTGGGTTGCTATTTAAGATTTTAAAGTTACCCCCCAACCCCACCTCCAGTGGGTGGGTTGGAGGGTCATGTTTGGTGTTTATCGATAGGTTTACAAAAAATATTAAAAACCTCTTTTTTAGTTTCTCATTTGGAAGTGTATTTCTCGAGATATTAGGCCGTTTCTATAATTTTTACCTATGGTATCAGGATAAATCGTTTTTCCCAATTATAGCGCCATCTATCCACAGTTTGAAAAAATATCTTGAATAAAAGTTGCTTACTTTTACGTAAAGAATCCTAATCTGCAAGAAAAACTAGGGGTTTCCATTTGAGATTTTAAAGTTACCCCCCACCCCACCTCTAGGAGGTGTAGTGGGGGTTGGTGTTTAATGTCACTGGATAGATTTTTGAAAATGATTGAACACATATTTTTCAGTTTTTCGATCCGATGTTTAGTTCGCGAAATATTCGACCGTTCCACTACTTTTGGGACACTCTGTATAAATGTACACGTAATAATGCAAGAACGAATAATCGCTCATCACTGGAACTCTACAAAAAGACAGGTATAAGACAAGGTGGTGATGCAATGGACGAAATTGCAAAATAATGCAGGGGTAAGGTAAACAGAAGTAGGGTTGGGGTGTATAAACTTGAACAAGTATACGTGTCAGAGTTGATATATGCCGATGACTTTGTAATTGTGGTAAAATCATGAAAAGACTTGCAAGTGAATATGAATGTTTGTAATGAAGCTTTTAAGAAATTTGGGATGAAAATACACATTGAAAAAACAGAAGCTTTAGTAATAGTGAAAAAGAAAATATAAATATAAAGCTAAATAATGAGACCATTTACACAAGTAGATAACTTCAAGTATCTAGGATCAACAATGAATGAACAAGGAAATATAGAACCAAAAATGTGATATTTACGAGCGGTAACCGGGGTGACCAAACGTGATCGTATAAGAAACGAAGTAATACGTGAAAGGTGCGGTATTGGAACGACCTTAGACAGACTTGAAACGAAACAGATATCGTGGTTTGAACATATAGCGAGAATGAGAAGGTAGAATTGTAAAATGGGTATGAAAAGCTGGATTCAACAGCAAACTACGAAGAGGCAGGCCAGCAAGAATATGGAACGCGGAAATTGGAAAGGCTTGCGCAAATACGTATATTAGATAAGGAAAGGCAGAGAAATTAGCTACTGACCAAAAACCATGAATCCGTCTGATTTCTCCACTTACCTCGACACCATAAGATATAAGCCCCCGTTCTTATGAGAGGCGCTTAACGCGCGTTTTAATAACGCGCGATTACAACTACATACATTTCTCTTGAGACCGTTCTCATGTGACCGGTCTATAAGAGGACCGCTTAAGTAAGTAAGTATTTTGGACTCGTAGTTTTACAGGACATCGCGATAAAGAATTTTTTACCCTTAGAAACTCACCCCTTTTAACTTCCCGAACTCGGAGTGCACGTAATTTATAATATATATTTTTTTATTTTTGTTGCATTCGCTTCTCTTTATAATGGGTGTTATCCTGTTACTATTTCTGGTTGGTCTCAAAAATTATCGGCCATGGCCTATTAGTTTTTGTTAACAACTTAACTTCCCAAAATATTTTCTTCAACGTTTATAAACCAAAGACGTTTTATTTTACTTGAATCCGACAAGACAGTCGTTGCGCTTATGGCCTATGTAATAGAAATCTGCAAATACTGGATCGTTGCCTTATAAAGCAAGTTAAGAGAAGAACATTATGACTTCTTTTTACTAAAACAGGTGATTCAAAAGTATCTGCATATCATGGCAGTGGGGTCTATTAGATAATAAATGTCTCAGGAAATCCAACACTGGCGACGGTCGGCGAATAAAATTCAAATAGAAAGAACAAAAAACATAAAACAAGGAAGTAACTATTCACCAATAAAGACTCAAGCGTGACAGTTTAATACATGCAAAAATTACGTTTGTTTTTCTAAGGTTTGTGAACTGTAGGTGGGTATAAAATATATACTTCATAGGTGTTCCAAGTTTTTATTAAAAACCATATAATATGCCTGCTTAAAATTGTTTACATTCGTTGGTAATGAAGGCCTTTATAGTAAATAAGTTATGTTTATATTTAGCGGAATATTCAAGAATAATAATTTCCTGTATTTTCTTAAAAATTTATAATTACAAGTACTTTTCTCTGCAATTACTTCACAAAAAAAGATACAAAAGCCGTAATTTACACTTTTTACTATTAGAAAAATGCCACAGTCACTTCAGAACCATTATCATAAACATTTACCATTACATATAACATAAATTTTCAATTTTGAATACCTTAACGTCTTTTAGAGGTTTTTTTTCGTGACAACTCTGAGTAGATTAACGGTTGTCTTTGGATACTAAGCCTTAGAGGTTACTATTACAGAGAAGAAGGTACAACATTTTTGAAAATAAATCCTTCAGAAAAATAAACACTCAATGCAAATATCTGTGAACTCGGATTTCAGGCTCAGAGTATTGCAAAATAATGATCAAACAACAGAAATAAGGGACAGGGTAGAAATAGTATGAAATGCGTTTGTAAAAATGTATAGTTTTCTGTAATATTTATTTTTTTTTAAGTAAACATAAAATATTTTTGGTACCATCAACTCCCTTCTAAGTTATACAGACAAGTCCCTCTATTTTCAGAAGAGAGTTGGTAGTCTTTTTTTTTTTTAATGTTAAATATATTTGTTTGTAAATGTTTGTAATGTAATTAATAGATTATGGCAAATTAGTTAATAAATTGTAAAAATAGATTTAGTAGTTTTGTAAAAAATGTAAAATATAAAAAAAAATATCTGTAATCCCATCAGGAAAAAACGACCTGGATTAGTCACTAGAGGCCAGGTCATATGTAAAAACAATAAATAAATAAAAAAAATAAAAAAAAATGTAATATTTAATATTATCCCGGTTATTTATAGCGTTCTTCGCCTTTAAGTTTCCAGTTTCCAGTTTCGTCGGTCGTTCCATTCGCCAGGGTGAATATTCCTTTCCGACATTGCCTTCTGAATGCCGCCTAGCCATGATTGTTTAGGCCTTCCTCTCCTCCTTCTTTCCCTTGGCGTCCATTTTAGAATTTGTTTTGGCAGTCTGTCGTCGTCCATTCTTTCTACATGGCCATACCAGATCAGTTGTCTCCTTTGAATTTCGTCTATGATCGTTGACTTGACTCCCAATATATTTCTGATTTGGTCATTTTGTATTCTTTCAAGCCATGATTTCCTAGCTGATCTTCTCCAGAAGTCCATTTCCAATGCAAGTAGGCGTCGTTGCAGGGATTTAGTAAGTTGCCATGTTTCGCATCCATAGAGGATATACTTTTAAAGATGGAGTTAAAGATAGGATGTTTTCTTTGATTAGATAGTTCTTTTGACCATAGCATCGGGTTTAGGCATCCAATCACCTTTTTTCCTTTCACGATCCTTTACTCTATCTCTTTTTCGGTACGCCCACTCTTGTTGATTGTTGTTCCCAAATATACTATTGTGTTTTCAAATTTATCAATCAAAAGCAAAATGAAAATTAAATTAATTTTTTTTTAAATATCGCGGGCACATAAATTTGATACACCCTGTATATTGAGTTGTAAATATTTATTAGAATTTAGTTTGGATGTAAGTGGATTTCTCTTTTAATGAGTTTTTCGATGAACCATTAAAGACTTTTGTGAATATTTAAAGTGAAAGGACGATGTATTTAGGTTTAAAATGGAGAAAGTTTGTTTACTACGGAAACTATAGAATCCACAACTGGATGTAATTATCATTTTCGAGAAAAGTGGTTTTAAAAGAATGTTTGGAATTTTAATATTTGTGTCAACCCGAGTAAATGTTGTAGAGTTTCCCCGAAAGTAATTAAGGATGGTCGGAATAATTTTGAAAATGACTGTTTGTTAGTCGAATGGAAAAGTCGATGTTTCTGATTCTTGGCAATGTGGAAGGGGAAAAGTGGATTGGATGATTGAGAGAGTTTGAAAAAGAAGTGATTATATTTTGGCATCGCTGAGAAGCAGTTCGACGTTTTCGTGAATAGATAGTTAACAAGTACCAGTGGTTTGTTTGATAGTGGAGAATAGTGTTGAAAAGTGGAACGAGAGACAGATCAAATTGAGACGAAATACCTCTTTGATTCTGTATTATTGTGAGGAGAGCAGAGAATTTTTGGAGTTTTGATTGAATCGAGTACCTGTCAAAAGAGGCCCGGCTTGTTGGAGAATTGGTGCTGGTATGCTGATAGTTTTGAAGCTGGAGAACGGAGAGGGCTTTGACGAGTAGCCTTTAACATAGTCAACGAGGGAGAGCTGTTTTGGGTCACGAGAAGACATCAGAGTGATTGAAGCAAAAGGTCAGTCAACTTATGTGAAAGATATTTTTATGTTCGGAAACTAAAATTTTGAGTAAAAAGCATATGAATTAAAATTCCAATATTTCTAAAAGTAAATAGGAAGTATAGCTAATCTTGCGAATACATAAATTTGTTTTGTTTAGTTTTTTTTACCAAAGTCATCGGGAACAAACCGATAAATTGTTTTTTTTTAACTATAATAAATTTAAGTGGTAAAAAATTTCATTCGGACATCTGTGTCCACAGGTTTTAGATTTGATAGATTTTAGAGTATCGATTTTGATAAATAAAAGACAATTCTGTATTTTTATTTTATATTTGGCTTTATTTCTTTTCCCTATTTTATCCCGATTAGGATCAACTAAGAGATACTGAACCCACGAGAGAAGATAAGTATAACGTGAGATAATTTAGATTTTTTTTAATAGTATAAAAAGGCACCCTGAGAATTTTTATTCATTTTTTTGTGTATGATTTGCGACAATTAAATAATTAATCAAATAAATAATAATTAATATAAAATTAATAAGAAGCAGATCATAACAATACATATTCCTCACAGTTCTTGATGATTTCTTGTTCTTTAACTATTAAATCTTCTACTTCAGTCCCGATACATAAGTTTTGCGTTTTTTTCTATTTACAGAAAGGCCCCACTCTTCATATAGTCGAGGAAATGAAGCTGGAAAAATGGCAAAACCTCGCAATTTTTTCGTCCAGCATCGATTTGTACAAAAATTTGGGATTAGGCTCATTTCACCCTCTAGTTCATTTTCTATATTGAGCCGTTGTACGCTTTTGGTTTTTTAAGGGTGAAAACAACCCCTAAAAAACTACTTGAAAAAAATTATAAAACATCATTTTAAACTTTAATACTTAATATATTTAATATTTAATTACTTATTTCTCAAAGAATAATTTCGGCTTGCATCGATTTACATAAAAATTTGGGATTAGGATCATCTCACACTGTACTTCATATTCTATAACATGCTCAAGGGCGTCGATTATCTTTAGGGGTGTAAACTACCCATTATTGTCAAAAATTATATAAAAACGTTGTAAACTTCAGTATGGGTAAAATTTGGTTTTGATTGGCTAAAAATAATAATTGTTTTATGCTTTAGGATATAATATCATATTATTTTAACCCTTAAAAACCACCCTTCAGAACATTATAATTTTTATAAGTAGATAATTTAATAGATCTATACAGAAAAAAAGTAGAATTAAAGAATTATAAAAACATTTATTTACACCAAAATACGAATTTACAAATATGTAGAAGTACAAATACACATAGTTTTTAAGTCATCTTCCAGTATACGACCCAGTTCTGTGGTATTATACATGCATTGAAAATGTTCCATAAGCGGACTAGTCGAATATTTCGAAGAAAAACGCGTTTTATAAACCTTGCTCCTTCATTTTTGGCGATAAAAAGTTTTTTCAAAAATAAGTTTGTAGGATTTTTTAAGAACTATAAGACTGTGTAAATTAAATTCCGTTAGATCCGTTACTTTTTAGTTGGGGTGGGTTTAAATGGCTCGAATAAGGGGGTGTTTGCTCGTAAATAGAGGTTTTAAACACCTATATCTCGCGAACTGTTCAAAGTAATGAAAAACACTCACAATATTATTTTAGTTTTTAAAAAGCTACAATTTAGTAGTTTATCATTTTCTTGGTATCTTCAGTATTTCGGAGATATTTGGGAGTAAAACGTGAAAAATTCGAAAGTGCAAAAAATAAATTTTTATTTAAACTCCAATTTTTCCAAAATTTGGCCTTTTAAATGGGTCAAACTTCTTGGGTGTATTGACATTACAAATATACAAGGAATTGCAGAATGGTAAAGACCAATTTTTAATTAGGAGGGTAGTTAGGAGGTTATTTTCACTGATTTTTTCGTAGAGAAAAGCAGGTACCGACTTTTTTTTGATCATAAATTGCTCTATTTTTTTGTTAGAAATTTTTTGTTATTATTCTTTAAAAGGTTTAATTGTATACTTGAAAATAGATAATTTAAGTTTTCCTCCAAAATGCAAAGTTTTCCCGTTATTTGGCTTTGAATATTTCAAATTATGCATTTGACGAGAAAAGCTAACCTTTAACATGCCGTATCTCGGTTTGTGTTGATCTTAAAGATATTACAGAAAAAGAATTAAGTTTCTCTTACTAAAAGATACAATGTTGTTATGTGCAGTTTTTTTTATTAAATGCATATTTTTCGAGGTATTCTCAAAAAACCCTCTAAAAGTCGTTTTTTTTTTGACGAAAAACTGTTACTTTCAATCGCGAATAACTCGAAAAATATTAGTTTTACGAAGAAAATGTAAAAAACATTTTATTCTTAGAATTACATTTTACATCGATTTACATGGCTAAAATGTAATAAAAAATTTCCACCCCCGAGATGGGGTGGCAACCACCCCCAAGGTTTCAGCGTACAGCGGCATGATATAGAAAATGAGCCTTGGACTATTCCCTACCTTCTGTGAAAATTTCAAGTAAATCTATACTGGATGAAAAAATTGCGAGCCAAAAGGCTTCATTTCCTCGACTAATATGTTTGAAATAACCGTCTTGTCATAAATTGTCTTGGTCGTCCGCGAAATGTAGAGTATACAATGCTGTATCATCGTCAAGTTGAATTCCCAACCCTAAACAAGATCTTCTCCAGTGTTTCAGTGCTTCATTTAAATAGATCTTAAATAGTACTGGGGAGAGGCAGCATCCTTGTCGTAATCCTTTTGTTACTGGAAATTCTTCTGTTAAGGTGTTGTTTAGTTTGATTTTTGATGTTTCTTTATTGTATAGTTGTTTGACCGCGGCGATGATCGTGTTATTTAAGGAAGATCGTTCAAGAGACTGCCACAGCTTTCTCACAGGAATCGTGTCATATGCATTTGTGAGATCCACAAATAAAAGATGTATTTCCTGGCTTCTTGCAACTTTCTTTTCATTAAGTTATGTTAGGGTAAATATGTGGTCTACGCAAGTCTGTAATAAAAATCTTAAATTAGAACTGAGAGTAAGTGATCTGGTTCGTCCACACAAGTAGGAATAACAATTTTTTATTTTCTTGTTTTGTAAAGAATATTTTAATTCATTTTCTTTTCAATATTATAATTAATTATTAGGTGCTGAAAGAATTTATTATTTCCATTGTTTCTAATTATTTATTAGTTTTGGGACACCCCGTATATACGAGTAGGCCAATATCTAATTCAGTGAGTATGTATTCATTTTTATCTTTTTTTTTTCAAGTAAAAACCTTAAAGTTTTTTGTATATAATTACCTACCTACTCGTATCATTTTAAAAAGACAATTCGCCAACCAACTCTCTTGGTTAACAGTCACTTACAATTATTCCGAAAAGTGTATAGAAACTCAATATAGTCATCGCGAGTGATTTATACTACTCAGCAATAGCAGTACGAGGAATAGCAGGCCTGCTCCAGCTTGTGCAACGAGAAATGACAAGGTAGGAGATATTTTTATTGCAATTTACTTTAAGGTCTGTTTTTTTACTGTTATTTTTTTTATTTTATTTTAAATTCACTCTTATGCTAAACAGTCCACTAATAAAGTTCTCACTGAGTTAGTAGTCTTCTCCAAGATGACTTATAATCTAAGATATTGCTTGTTTTCGATACTACAATATATGGACTTAAAAGCTGGACACTGAAACAAGAACTAAGACACAGTCATTCAAAGTATGGATGCTTAGAATACAGGGGAGACAGAAGAAAACGAACACCGAAGAAATGGGCACAGAATACGAAATAATAAACGCAATAAAAATAAGAGAGCTACAATATCTGTGTCACGTAATGAGGGAACCGCGATATGAAATACTAAGATTAGGACACAGGGAAAGATAAGGTAAGGACTGAGTACGGGAAGAAGATTATTAATATAAAACTATTTGGAGTAGCTGTAGATAGAGTAACAATAGTGATGATGAGGGTGAAGTCAAAAGTAGAGCAAAAAATAGAAGGGAATAAAAGGAAATAGTACAGAGTTTATCCAAAGAATGAACAAGAAAGACGATGCATTAACGCGACAAGCCAGCTATCTTATACTTCTGGCCAACATGCTTTCAATAGTCCACAAGGAGGGACAGCACTAGAGAGGGAAAGAAGAGAGAGATACAGAGAGAAAGAGAGAGAGAAAAGAGAGAGAGAAGAGAGAGAGAAGAGAGAGAGAGAAATGCTCTATTATTTTATATATTTGAGTGCAGTACATATTATTAAATAGATGTTAGTAAAGTTAGGCAATTGATGGATATTTTAATAAAACCAAATAAACACAGCTCAACAAATGCGATTTTAGGACAAAAGGTTTATTTTAAATTGATTCAATACCTGAATATTATATTACCACAATAAAATGTTATACTACCAATGTAAATATATATTATAATAACAAAAATAATAACAATAAATTTGATGATTTTCATTTAATGACCGCATATGCCAGTTTCGATGGGTATTAAATACAGAGCAACAAGAACAAAACAAACAGTTATATTTCCCGATTGAAACAATTTAAATCTATTATTTTTATGCTGGTGTTATTGTTGCTATTATTGTATAAATAATGTCCTTTCAAAACAATCCTGTCTAAATAAATCGACATCGATACTGAAAATATTGATACTCACATTTGATTCGTTTACAGTACAGTGTGTTCAAGAATTTCCTACCAATTTTTAGTTTTTTTACTTCTTTAGGTTTTTAATAACGGTAAACAGCACAATACGTGGGATGTATGGGAAACTTATTAAGAACGAAATAGAAGATAAATATAGAGATTACGAAGCCGAAGAGCAATCTGGCTTTTGAGCTCGGCGGTCCACAGTAGCCCACTTGGACTCCATTACGCAAATCATTGAGAAAAAAATAGCCGTCAATAAAGAAGTTCGCCTGCTGTACGTAGATTTACATAAAACATATGACATTGTGTCCCCAGCAAAATATGTTCAACCCTACAGCAAACCATCATTAAACATATTCTTATCAAAGCAGTCCAAAGCCTGTATAATGGAACGACTGCAAAAATTAAAACTGGATCAAGGATGTCTGAGGGATTTAAGGTCACGAAAGGATTGAAGCAGGGTTGTTGTATTTCGTCTACAATTTTCAAAATTTCCAAGCTGTGGAACAGAAAATGTAATGGTATGGGAATCGCTTTCAATGAGGACACGACACTAGACACTTTATGTTTCACTGATGACCAAATTCTGATTGCTCAGGATTTGTACTGATATGACTGTTTAATTTGTATGCAGAAAAGGCCTTCAGAGAAGCAGTAAAAGGCAGAACGGAGGGTGTAATCGTCAATGGAATAGTCATCAACAATCTGAGACACGCTGATGACACAGTACTGGTAGCAACGGATAGGGATTATTTGTAGGCACTCCTACATTCAGTGATATATCGTAGCCAACAAATGGGTCTTAAAATAAACCTAAAGAAAACCCAATGAATGGTCATGAGCAACGAAAAATATAGCTAATAACTTGGCAGATATTAGAATAAATGAAGAGATGGTGCAGAGACTACAAGCATACACGTATATAGGCTGTCGGGTGAATGAAAAATGGTACTTATCAAAGAAAATCAAATGCAGAATAGAGCCAACTAGAACATCATTTAGTAAAATGCAAAAGGTACTAAAAGGTAAAATCAATGGGAAAATCCCAATAGTTGGCTGTATACCATAGTTTAAAAAACTCATGCAAAAGTAAAAACTTCAAGTTGTATACTGGTATAAAATTGTTTATTAAAAAACTTCATAAAATGTCGTGCAAAACGTTTTCATTCTAATTCAGAATATCTTCAGTGCATTCTGCTAAGTAATTGTAACTAGCACACTGTTTAAAGTGGTAACTTCATAATATATGGTTTACATGTAAAATTTTATGAAAATATGGTGACTACCGGTCGATGTTACAAGATTAAATTAAGTATATGCTTAAAGGGCAACATGCTTCCCAGCTCGAAAAAACTAGGTACTTGCCAGTTCAATGGGCACAGACCAACTGTATTAAAAGGTGTTCAGCATTTTGTTCTATGGAATGGAAGCATGGACCCGCACGAAAAAAATGTGCAAGAGGATTGAGGCTTTTGAAATGTGAGCTTACCGCAGAATATTGAGGATATCATGGTTGAACAAAGTAACAAATCAATTAGTAATGCAGCGGCTAAACAAAGAAAGAGAGATACTAAATATCATAAAAATAAGAAAACTAGAGTGATGAGAAATCTGAAATATGAAATGCTGCATACAAGTATCCAAGGAAAGATAGAGGGAAAGCGCGGCCTCGGACCAGTGGCGTAGCTAAAGATTGGGGGGCCCCCACGACAATTTTTGTGGGCCCCCGCATTACAAACATTTACTAAAATATGTGTAAATGACAATATTTGGTTTCTTTAGGACCTTTCCTTAATAAGTCTTCATCGGTTCGTGTTAATAGATTTTCTGAGAATAGACATGAAAACCTATTATACCTTAATCCTTGTCTCTTAATCCGACAAACCTAAACCTTGTATAGAGTATAGTATAGACAGTATAAAGTATTGTTCATTGCTAGGAAAAAAAACTTAGTCAGTTTCGATTGTGTCAATTTCGTCTGCCATCGGAACAATGTTATGTTATTTAAGAACAGTGGCTCTTTTATTGTTTAAAAGACTATTGTTTAAAAAATAATTTTTTAAAAGACAGTTGTAAATAAATAAAGGAATAACAGGTGCCTTTTGTTTGCGATAGCCCCAGATAACTAACATCGCTCTGCCGCAGCCGCCGTGTGCCATGTGTCATTTTTACTATCGTATAGTTCAAATTACACAAAAATACCCATTATCTCTCAAATATTATATGGTCGAAAGTTGTATCAATGAAACAATGAATGTTTAAGACATTCCAGAAAAGGCTACAGAAAAAATGTTTTAACATAATACATACATTTTTATTGTTGAAATGTTTGTCTGATGAAAATCGGTCCGGGTTAGCCGGAATTCCGGGTTATCGGGGGCCGACTTATAGAGGTTCCACTGTATTATTATTATACATATAATAATACAGTATAATAATAATAGTATAATGCAATAGAAACAGGTGTATTATAGGAAATAAAATGTCTATAAAGCTACCTATTTTAAGTAAAGAAAATAAAATATTATTGCTGCATAAGTTTCACATTTGAAACTCCTAAATCCCCAGCGACGTTTAGGTGCATGTTTTGAAAAGTCTTGGTCTTATTTCTCCGTTGTCGTGTACTTTAGTCTTATTTATAGGCGACTAAAATAACCAAGATATATTTCTAAAACAATTCGTTTGACCGCTAAATCCCAAAAGTCATTTAATTGTCATTAGAGGAAACAAACATGTGATAAAGACTGAAATTTTTGGAATTAAATCAACGGGTGATTTGTGTATCGGGGAGATAAATAATTGAAATCCTTTTATACTATAAATATAACAGAAGATTTATTGTAGTTATGTTCTTTTAGAATTAAAAATAGATTAAAATTATTTAAGCTGATTACTTTGTTATATGTAAAATGCAGCTCCCATTACACATACAAATGTTCTTTATCCTCTTCTTTTTCCTCCTTATAAACAATTTTGTTTGTTCACTTGCGGATTAGTACCTCTATGGAAGATTGTTACTCCATCTTTTGCGCAGTTGTCCGAGATTTCTGTCTTCCTATTTCTGCTTTTGTAGTTATTCCCTTCTTTTTTCTATTTAGTGTCCATTCGTTTATACACTGCACTTTACATTTTCTTCTAATATCTTTACTCCTCTTTCGATTCTCAGCGTATTTCCTGTAATTATTTTCAGTAGGTACTCTCATTTCTGCCGTTTCTGGTAGTCTTTGTATTGTGGCTCCATGCCAAGTGGTCCAATATAAATTAAGTTGGTTGCTTGACTATTTTTAATATTTTTTATTTTTCTACCTTTGAAACTTCAATCTATAGAGACTACAGAATTCCAGTTATTTTATTTTTAAAAAATTATTTTATTTTTTGTTAAAGCGTATTGATCATTTTCACGGAAAACATGGCTTCGTTCTTTAGCCAATATTTCACTGAGGTTTGTCCTAGAACAATAAATCAAAAACCAAACTTTTTAGAAAAGTATGCTCTAAAAAAAAACGAAATCTAGCATTATTTAATTTCAAAGTACCCTTAAGGCTTTAAATGAACCTCAAAATTTGAAGAGGTAAACTGATAAAATTCAATTTTCAGCATTTTTTTAACAGCATAAGGCAAGCCGATAATGGTTTGTTATTTTTTTCTGCAAAAGACATACATACATACTTTGAATAAAAAAAGTTTGAGCTTTGAGACTTAAGTAAATTTTTTCAAAAATAAATCTCAAAAACTTAATTTTTCGAGAAATCTCAAAGTTTAACCCCTTATATCTCTGATGGGCACAGATGAAAAAATTTGAAATTTGGCTGAATGTTAGCCCCCAGCAAGTAGAATAAGGAGTAAAAATTCGTAGTTGCAGACTTACGTTATATAGGAGTTACAGGCCTGAAAAAATGGTCAAAAATCAAAATGGTCAAAATTTGAGCGTGTGCGGGCAGGGTAATTAAAATTTAAATAAACTGTCCAGTGAAATAAACATTAGTCTATTTTCACCAGATTCCACAATGAATACAAATTTATACAGGGTGGGCCAAAGAAAAGAGTTCACCTTGATATTTGGCATTTATTGGATTTTAAGGGAATGCCGAAACAGGTCGATTTTTATTTTTAAATTACAATTTTTTTATATATATTTCAGACGTCTCCATGACGTGTCATCGTCAGTGACGTCATCCACCTGGGCGTGATGACGTAATCGATTATTGTTTTAATGGTAATAGGGGACGTATGTTATCTCATTTGAAAGAGTATTCAATTATCTGTTCAGTAGTATAAACAATAATATAATTATTTATACAGGGTGGCCAAAAAATAATTTTTGAATTAAATTAATTGACACAAAAAGTAGAATGTATGTAATTTATTTACCTCAAAATACATTTTATTGCTGTCATAAAATAAAAAAAAATTATTATTTGGCAAATAAACATTTCTTTTCGTTTAAATTAAATATTCAAACTGTCAAGAGGTAAGTGGGAGGCTGTTTGTGATTTAATTTAAGCGAAAAGAAATGTTTATTTGTGAAATAAATATTTTTTCTATTTTCTGACAGCAGTACAATGTATTTTTAGTTGCCACAAGACCCTTTTCCCATTTAAAAAAATCATCGATTACGTCATCACGCTCTGATGGATAACGTCACGTCGTATGAAATATATCCCAAAAAGTTGCAATATAATAAAAATAAAAATGGACCTATTTCGGCATTTCCTTAAAATCTACTAGGTAACTATTGTCAAATATCGAGGTGGACTCTTTTCTTTGGCACGCCCTGTATAAATTTATATTCATTGTGAAATCTTGTGAAAATATATTAATTTTTATTTCATTAGACAGTGTATTTGAA